>NC_138029.1:65757968-66357968 GCF_964106645.2 Podarcis pityusensis | reverse complement strand
TCTTTGTGAAAACTGCTATAGTTTTGCCTAGAAGGCTGTTGTGTAATGCTAAGGGATGGTCGAGAGCCAGTGTGGTGTAGTAGTTAAGAGCGGTAGATTCGTAATCTGGGGAACCGGGTTCGCGTCTCTGCTCCTCCAGATGCAGCTGCTGGGTGACCTTGGGCTAGTCACACTTCTCTGAAGTCTCTCAGCCCCATTCACCTCACAGAGTTTTTGTTGTGGGGGAGGAAGGGAAAGGAGAATGTTAGCCGCTTTGAGACTCCTTCAGGTAGTGATAAAGCGGGATATCAAATCCAAATTCCTCTTCTTCTTCTTCTTCTTCTTCTTCTTCTTGTATGTTGAGAGATGTCCAATGTTTTTTCTCTCCCCAATGGCACTGACACAGAATAGGTGTGAACAGTGTTAGAAACTCAGATATATAAGCTAATCACCAAATGGCAACTTACACCTAGGTTACAGTCGCCACAACAGAATATCTAGGCACCTGTTTAGCAGTAGTGGTAGTGGTGGTGGTGGTGATGATGATCATCATCATCATCTATACCACTTTATTTATTGATCTAAAAAAAAATCTCAAAGTGGTTTACAACACAAAAAAACATCAATGCAGAATAAAAACTAATTCAAGCTTCAAGGGGAATAGTTCAGATCCTTCTCTAAGGGACATTTTCCTTTCCCCATATTTATTTACCTACTTAATTTATATAGCTGCCCTATAATAAAATAATAATAATTTTTATTTGTATCTGAGGCCAGGCTCAGAGCGGCTAACATCATAAAAACAACACAATATGCATAAAAACAGACATCAATTAATTAAAATACATCTTAAAATTAATTCAGACAAGTTAAAATCTGGGCAGGTGGCAATTGTCAGGTTGGAGTTGAGAGTGGTTAATACTTTGCCAGGACTAACTGTTTTCACTGATCATACAAGGACCTGTGAGCTGGTTAGGGGCCTCCTTCGGGCTTGTTTTATACAAAGAAAAGCACGCCAAACTGCATCCTGCCCAAAGGCCTGGCGGAACAGTAGAAGTACTCTGGGAAGCCCATATGGTGTAGTGATTAGAATGTTGGACTAGGACTTGGGTGGGGAATCAGTTTTCAAATCCCCACTCAGTCATAAAGTTCACTGGGTGACCTTGGCCAGCCACAGCCTCTTAACCTACCTCACAGGCGTTGTTGTAGGTATTAACTGAGGAGGGGGGCGAACCATGTACACCTTAGAGAAAAAAGTGGGCTAGATATGCAATAAATAAATGCTTCTGCTTACCTGCTGACTGGAGGGGCCAGCCAGATAGAGATGTCAGTCACCAACCTGGTATCCAGAGATCTCCATGTGGTCACAATTCGACACTTGCCAGTCACAAAACACACCTGGCTAATTTCTAACACTGGTTGCTGGGGATCGTGAGCAGCAGAGGGCTATAGTACTCGTATCCTGCTTACTGGCTTCCCACAGGCACCTGGTAGGCAAAACTGGCATGAATGCCAATAACAGAGCAGGAATGGCTTTCCTTCAAAACTAACGCATCTAAAGCAGCCATCCAGATTAGATCTCTATATGCTAAGAACCAGGCTCAATCAGTGAAGATAGCTTTGAGACTCTTTCAAATGAAAGTCCTCCCCCTTCTTTTGGTGGGCATCTCTTTAGGCTCCCGTAGGGATTTTTTGAAACTGGATTCTATCCAAACGAGATTCCTTAGAGCCATCCTTAGGATTCCCCCCTCGGTAGCGGGTGCGGTTATGAGATTAGAGGTCGGCTGGCAAGCTCTACGGTATGTGGCCTTGAAGACGAAGCTCTGGCTATGGCTCAAGCTTTGTTTTAAGCCAGTGGGTATTGCCCCCTTGATATTGAGGGACGATTTCCAATCATCGTGGGAAAGGGAGGTCATTAATGAGGTTCAATCCTGCGGATTGTCTCTCCTTTACTTCGAGTCTATGATGTACAATCAAGCTAGAGCTGTGATCTCCCGGAGACTGAGTGACATTGCCAGACAAGAGGACATAGCCCAGGTAAAACCAGGGATGTTCCTAGGGGACCAGATTTATCAGACCATACCAGCCCCCTACCTTGCAGAAATCCACTATGTGGAATACCGTAGACTTCTTACAGCGGCTAGATTAAATGTCCTTGACTCTGCGATATTGTGGGGAAGGTACAGGGGAGTACCATACGCCCAGAGAACTTGTCATTGTGCCATGGGGGTGGTTGAGTCCACCGAACACATTCTCTTGACTTGCCCTTCTTATGCAGAGCTTAGACAAAATTTTATAGACCCACTCCTATGTCAATTCAGCTTCCTACCCGGAGAAAACCAGGTTTTACACTTGCTGAACAACGCCACTAGAGCTATACCTTCCTTGGTGGCCAAATTTCTCTTAGCTTTTAAGCGTCGCAAGACTATAATTGACTGTATTGATATGGGGCTATCTGTTTAGCCCATTTTAGTGTTGGCTAAGTTTTAAAATCCGTTGGCTAAGTTTTAAAATCTTCCTGGATGTTTTTAACTGTGTATTGACAAAATGTACTTTTTTCTGACTGATGGTCGAATAAAAAGGATGATGATGATGATGTCCTAATCAAAACTCTTGTGGAGCGTTGTGTAAGAAATTGCTTTAAGCAATTAGGCAACTCCCATAATCTGAAAATGGATTTTGAAAGAGAAATTTCTCAAGACATGTTCTGTTTATGAGGACGAGAATGGGTTTGTGTACTCATTGAAGATTGGCATCGTTTCAATAATTACAGAGGCGTAGTGTGGGAGAGGCATTGGGGCCATGGCCCCGAGCCAACATTTTTGAAGGGGTGCAATCAGGTGCCCCCATGACAGGCAAGGAACCCTGGCAGTGCGCACCCCAACCCCAGCTGCCCAGTCTACGGGGGGGGGGGGGTGAGACCGCCCCAGGTGTCAGCAATCCACGAGGCCGCTAGATGAGTACAGTGGTACCTCTGGTTATGAACTTAATTCGTTCCGGAGGTCCATTCTTAACCGGAAACTGTTCTTAACCTGAAGCACCACTTTAGCTAATGGGGCCTCCTGCTGCTGCCACGCCGCCGGAGCACGATTTCTGTTCTCATCCTGAAGCAAAGTTCTTAACCCGAGGTACTATTTCTGGGTTAGCGGAGTCTATAACCCGCAGTGTTTGTAACCCGAGGTACCACTGTATAGGCTTTTCCCATGGCCTTGACTGGCACAATCAGATTATAAGTCATGAACCCTCATCTTCAGTCCCAGTTTCAGTTTAATTTTGTGTATTGATTTGCATTTCAGATGATGAAGGAAGGTGCTACATGCTGGGAACCTAGCTCCCGAGGACATCAGAGACAGGTAAAAGGTACCACTCCCACAGCTTTCAGTGGTACAGTTTTAAAGTTGATAAGGAAAGGTGCCGAATTCCAAAAGCAGAGAATTCAATCCATAGCTACAAAGGAATTTTGGAATGCGCTCAGAGTGCGCTCCTGATGCTTCCTTTTGAATTCGCTGCATTATTTTTCTTTATTCATTTTTATATACCACTTCTATCCCAAAATATAACTGGTGTACAACTACAAAATCAATACAGAATTAAAATACACGGTAACCGTTCCTTTGGGACGTGCAGGCCTGGATTTGGGCAGGGAGAGCAAGATAGCTTTCCATTATTTTCATTTATTTCATAAAATGTATCTAATGCTTGATTGTATATATATTTTAAAACCTCAAAGAGATTTACAAACAGAATAAAACAATAACATGCACTAAATGGAGGTGCCAGGGAATCCCCACATCACAGTAATCCAGTCTTGAACTATCCAATGCATAAACTACTGTGGCCAAGTTTCCCAGTTCAGGAATGGTCATGGCTGTTGTACCATTTTCAGTTGGTAAAAGGCACTTCTAGCCACTGAGGCTACCTCCAATGATCCAACTACCTTCTGGAGTTGGATCCAGAAGCCCCCCCCCCCCAACTGTGAATCTGCTCTTTCAGGGGCATTGCAACCCCATCCAGGGTAGGTAGGCAGTTGACCAATTTCTTGGACGTGGAAACGATTACCCACAGTGCCTCTGTCTTTCCAGGATTCAAGCTCAGCTTGTTTTTCTCAGAAACTCTACATTCTGTTCAGATTAAGGTGCTGTGGAGAGAGAGAGCAGCTTGTCATTTGCATTCTGAGGGCACCTCCCTGCAAGATTCCTAATAACCATTCCCATTGTCTTCATATAGATATTGAATAACAATGGAGATTAGTTCAAGCCCTGTAGTTACCCATTTAATTATGGTGTGTGTGTGTGTGTGTGTGTGTGTGTGTTTGACGAAATGGAAGCTAAACTAGGGTGTCACCTTCACCGGTCAATAGAATTGGTGTTAAAGTCCACTGCTTATTCCAGCAGATCAATGCTAATAATTTCTCATCAACATTTCAGAACAATCCTGTGACACACCACCCCAATCTCTACAGCAGTGTGAGATTCCAGGGGTCCAGGCACTTAACCCAGGGCCTGAGTTTCCTTAGGAACTGAGGCACCATGGGGACTGTGGTGTCTTTATAATATATGGTATATTTGCACATATACCGTATTTTTCCCTCTATAACACGCAGATTTTTTCTCCTAAAAAGTAAGGGGAAATGTCTGTGCGTGTTATTGAGCAAATGTGTGGTCCCTGGAGCCGACAGGCGCGAGTGAAGGCAAAAATCAGGCAAATATCAATCGTCCGGAGAAGGGAAGCCTTGAAAAGAGGAAGCTGCTGCTTTCCTGCATTCTGCCTCAGGGTCTTACTGCCCACCCGCTTCTGTTTGTTACTGTGTTTGCTCAAACGGAACAAAGAGCAGAGAAAACCCCTCCCCTCCAGGCAAGCAGAGGGGAAAGCAGAGCGTCCTTCCTTCTAATTCCTCTTGTGCTCCGGTGCTGCAACATGCAGGTGGGGGGGGGGAGAGAGAGCTGGCTGGCTTGGGTGGGTGCGTGGGGGGGGGGAACTTTTGCCTTCCTTTCCTCCCTCCGGTAAAACCCCTCTCCTGCATTCTTAGCCAGCTGCTTCTCCGCACACCCCTCTCGGTGCTCCTTGTCCCTTCTATGTTTTTCCTTCCCTCCCCACTTAAAACGTGGTTACAAAGCACGGATCCACATGGATCCTCAGGATCTTTGCATAGGGTCACCCCAAATTCACCATCAGATCACATAGCAATGATCTGATGCAAAAACAGGGCTGCAATGGTGCAAAAACGTGGTTACAAAGGACGGATCCACATGGATCCTCAGGATCTTTGCATAGGGTCACCCCAAATTCACCATCAGATCACATAGCAATGATCTGATGCAAAAACAGGGCTGCAATGGTGCAAAAACATGGTTACAAAGCACGGATCCACATGGATCCTCAGGATCTTTGCATTGGGTCACCCCAAATTCACCATCAGATCACATAGCAATGATCTGATGCAAAAACAGGGCTGCAATGGTGCAAAAATGTGGTTACAAAGCACGGATCCACATGGATCCTCAGGATCTTTGCATAGGGTCACCCCAAATTCACCATCAGATCACATAGCATGTCCATGGCTACAGCCTGCACCAAAAAAATCACGCACCCACTGTTGCCTGGGGCTGCAATGGTGCAAAAACGTGGTTACAAAGCACAGATCCACATGGATTCTCAGGATCTTTGCATTGGGCTACCCCAAACTCACCGTCAAATCACATGTCTGTGACCACAGCATGAAGCACAAAAATGATACATCCACTGTTTCATTCAGAATTTTTTTTCTTGTTTTCCTCCTCTAAAAACTATGTGTGTGTTATGGTCAGGTGCGTGTTATCGAGTGAAAAATACGGTATACATACCTGAGCCTACATTGGGAGGTAAAAAACATTACCCTCCAAGCGGGTTCCGTTTCTTCCATGGCTGCTGCTTGGATTCAAACTGTCATCCCACATTGCTCTGATTCCCCTTTCTACAGCTTGGAAACTTCCTGCAAAGCACAACCGTTTTTCCTTTAGCTTACCGTATTTTTTGCTCCATAAGACACACTTTTTTCCTCCTAAAAAGTAAGGGGAAATGTCTGTGCGTCTTATGGAGCGAGTGTGTGGTCCCTGGAGCTGAATTGCCCGGGGCGAAAAGCAGATCATGCCTTTTTTTTTTTTTTTAGAAAGAGGGAAGGGGCTGAGGGAGGGGCCCTCTTTTAGAAAGAGGGAGATAAGGGACTCTAGCGAGAAAGGAGGCTGCCTGGGAGTGGGGACGTAAAGACAGCAAACTTGCAAGGAGAGGAGACAGGAATACAGTGGTACCTCTGGTTACATATTTAATTCGTTCCGGAGGTCCGTTCTTAACCTGAAACTGTTCTTAACCTGAAGCACCACTTTAGCTAATGGGCCCTCCTGCTGCTGCTGTGCTGCCAGAGCATGATTTCTGTTCTCATCCTGTAGCAAAGTTCTTAACCTGAGATACTATTTCTGGGTTAGCGGAGTCTGTAACCTGAAGCACATGTAACCTGAAGCGTATGTAACCTGAGGTACCACTGTACTAAAACAAGCAATGAGGAGAGAAATTAGAAGAAAAGAAGGAGGATAAAACTGTTCCAGCTAAGGAAAAGATGCTAGGGCAAACAAGAGGGAAGGGGGTGTTGAAACGAAGCCACTGAGCAGCTGATCAGCAAGCGATCAGGAGAGAGATAAGGGACGCTAGCGATAAAGGAGGCTGCCTGGAAGCGGGGAGGTAAAAGCACATGGATCCTCAGGATTTTTGCATTGGGTCACCCCAGATTAACCATCAAATCACATAGCATGTCCATGGCTACAGCCTGCACCCAAAAAAACATGCACCCACTGTTTCGTGGGGTCGCAATGGCGCAAAAACGTGGTTACAAAGCATGGATCCACATGGATTCTCAGGATTTTTGCATTGGGCTACCCCAAACTCACCGTCAAATCACATATCATGTCTGTGGCCACAGCATGAACCACAAAAATCATACATCCACTGTTTCGTTCATAATATTTTTTTCTTGTTTTGCTCCTCTAAAAACTAGGTGTGTCTTATGGTCAGGTGCGTCTTATGGAGTGAAAAATACGGTGCATTGTTGCCCACAGCAATCGTGAACCTACCCCCTCCCCACTCTGGCACTGTCTTTCTGGCTAACCCAGGGCTCAGGGCGGGGCTCTAGCCATTGCCTTGCACTTTATGGGCCTGGATTAATCTTCCAGGTTATCACCAGGCTTTGCTTACCTAATAATCAACATGAGCTGCATCCAAACCAGAGACTGACTCTCCAACCCTTCATTAATTCTAATTAGGGTGCCTCACACCCTACAAACCCACAACAGTACTCTGCCTACTGATATAACACTTGTCATTCATGGAAGGAGGTTGAGAGCAAACACCTACAGAGCTTCCAGTCTGTCTTTCCCCAAGGCAAGGAGCAGTAGCTTTTTGGAGAGTGGATGAGCGGGGTGTAAGTTCTGTCAACCTTTCCAAGGTTTTATATAACTCCTTTAAAGTACATTCATACTTGCTAGATTCCCCTATTCTGTGCCTCTCATTCTCTCCATTTTTTGGCTTATTGACATTGAATATGTCCTTGTGTTTTCTTGTATTCTCAGGTATGGAAGTTCTGGGATTCGATGAAGATCGCTGCCTTTATACTGGGTCCTGCCCTGCTCATGTTTGTTGCTTTCAGGAACTCAGTCACATGGTAAGTCCACCAGGTCCCTGGAGCTCAAGAATGGTTTGGCCAAAAGGAAAGCAGCAACTACTACTGTCACAGGATCTCTTTTGTGTTTCAGGCACCTGGAGAAATTCTGGGGAGCCTCTGGCTTGTTCTGGCAGACTCAGTGGGAGAACTTGTACCACCTCCTAGGCAGAAATGAATGGGCGATTTTCATAGTTTGTGAGTCACTTTGAACTGAAGTCAGTTATTGTCTGTGTTTTTAATGGCTCTTTCAATTCTGTTAGTATTTAATTCCATTTTAATAATGGTCTTTTCTATGTTTTTAACTTGTTCTATTTTATCTGTGTAAGCTGCCTGAGTCTCAAATTGGGGGAAAAGGCAGAAATAGTAATACTTATAATAAGCTCATTTCTTATCTATGTATAAGGGTGGTTTTGAATATAAAAGTATTCCTGTAAGATAACACCTTGTCATATCTGTTCACCATTGGGCGTGTGCCCCATTGAAGCCAAGCTTGCTGATACATAAGTTAGGCAAAACGTCCTGATTGCCCAATAATACATACTGTCCCTATTCCTCCTTTCCTTCACAACATGCAGAGTTATGTGAGGTGACTTAATTTAAAAGTTTGGGGCTGTGGCCAGGGCACAGATTAACTCTCCAACCTTCATTAATTCTAATTTTATTGGAACATTATGGTGCCTCACACCCTACAAACTCACAACAGTACTCTGCCTACTGATACAACACTCGTCGTTCATGGAAGGAAGTTGGGAGTCATTTTGGACTCAAAGCTGTCCATGGAGGTGCAGATCAATTCTGTGTCCAGGACAGCTGTCTACCAGCTCCACCTGGTATGCAGGCTGAGATCCTGCTTGCTCACAGACTGTCTCATCAGAGTGGTATGTGCTCTAGTTATCTCCCGCTTGGACTACTGCAACGTGCTCTATGTGGGGCTACCTTTGAAGGTGACATGGAAACTACAACTAATCCAGAATGCGGCAGCTAGACTGGTGACTGGGAGTGGCCGCCGAGACCATGTAACACCGATTCTGAAAGACCTACATTGGCTCCCAGTACGTTTCTGAACACAATTCAAAGAGTTGGTGCTCACCTTTAAAGCCCTAAACAGCCTCGGCCCAGCATACCTGAAGGAGCGTCTCCACCCCCATCGTTCAGCCCAGACACTGAGGTCCAGCACCGAGGGCCTTCTGGTGGTTCCCTCACTGCGAGAAGTGAGGTTACCGGGAACCAGGCAGAGGGCCTTCTTGGTAGTGGTGCCCACCCTGTGGAATGCCCTCCCATCAGATGTCAAGGAAATAAACAACTATCTGACTTTTAGAAGACATCTAAAGGCAGCCCTTTTTAAGGAAGTTTTTAATTTTTGATGTTTTGTTGCTGTATTATTATTATGGGTGGGGTATAAATAATAAGGTTATTGTTGTTGTTGTTGTTGTTGTTGTTGTTGTTGTTGTTATGGTGCTGCATCTCACCAAGGAACCTTTTGCATCTCTTCCTATGTAGCCCCCACTGGTATAATGCAAATAGCAGGGGAACTTGTGGCCTTCCAGAGCAGGGGTCAGCAAGGTTTACCTCGCCTGAGCTGGTTCACTTCAGTAGATCCCTCCATGGGCTGGATCGCGCACAATTTCCAACATCTGCGTTATGCGCAGATGCAATTTTCAGCGCTGCGCCGGTTTAGTGCAGCATGCGGGGACTCTCCGAGCGGGCGGCTCGTGGGCCAGTTAAATGACCCCTGTGGGCCGCTTGTGGGCCTTAGGTTGCTGACCCCTGCTCCAGAGGATGTTGGACCACAACTCCTATCAGCCCCAGCCAGCATGGCCAATGCTCAGGGAGTTGTACTCCAAGAATATCTGTAGGGCCACAAGTTCCCTACTCCTACTATGAAGCATCAGGCGTGAACGTAAGAGTCTCTAGTAACGTAAGCTCTAGCAATTGCTCAAGTGAAAGCCACAATGAAATTCAGTCGACAAAAATAGAATTAGTCTCTCCCTTCCGCTTGTCCATTTGAACAACGTCTATGACTGTGGTCTCTTCCCATGCCGCTCATTTCCTGCTCTTATCCTTTTCTTATTGAGCTGCTGTCCTCTGGTTAGGAAGTTTAGGTTCCATCTCTTGTGTCTGAGCCCAAAAGAAGCCCTCCTGTCCCCATTCACTCTTTCCCTCTTCTTGTACTACAGGCACTGGAATAATTCCTGTCCTGGTTTTCTGGAGCTTCAATGGAATCTTGATGGTAGCAGATGTGACTGGGAAGCCGAGTTTCATCACCCAATACCGCATTCAGTTGGGAAAGAATGATCCTGTGGGTATTTTCTTGCACAAATATGGCAGCCCTGTGTTTGTTTGTTCTGAGTGGGAGCTGTTGATTCCTCCCCATCACAGATAGCCTTTCTAGCCTTTGTCAGGGGATACATCCAGCAGTTAAAAATATGTTGATTTGGGTAGATATCATTTTGTTATTTTTATCTGTTTCTCCAGGAAGTGTCTTCTTCCCTTCGTTAGCTCTGTGCAATAGCGTAGACTGAGGATAGAAAGTGATTGGCCCAAGGTCACATTCAGAGTGAGCTTCAGCTCCCTGCATAGGCCCTACGGAATAAAAATGTTTTCAGCAGACATTTAAAAATTGGAACGGAAGGCGGCGGCATTTTTAGTGACTGCTAGTTATTCTAACATTTTCTTTATAGTGGTGGGTAAATTTATCGTCCCAATTGTCCTAACAGAAGATGCACCTTCAATAAAATAAGAGAACTGTTTCCCAGTCCCACAAAAAAAGCATCAGTGTTGTTCCTGTGCCTTTATCCTAATTGCTCCACAAGGACCATGAAGCCTGAATATGCAGTGACTGAAGATTTAGAATTTACCGTATTTTTCGCTCTATAACATGCACCCGACCATAACACGCACATAGTTTTTAGAGGAAAACAAGAAAAAAAATATTCTAAACGAAACAGTGGATGTATGATTTTTGTGGTTCATGCTGTGGCCACAGTCATGTGATCTGACAGTGAGTTTGGGGTAGCCCAATGCAAAAATCCTGAGGATCCATGTGGATCTGTGCTTTGTAACCGCGTTTTTGCACCACTGCGGCCCCAGGCAACAGTGGGTGCGTGATTTTTTTGGTACAAGCTGTAGCCATGGACATGCTATGTGATCTGATGGTGAATTTGGGGTGACCCAGTGCAAAAATCCTGAGGATCCATGTGGATCCGTGCTTTGTAACCACGTTTTAAGTGGGGAGGGAAGGAAAACCACTCAAGGGACAAGGAACACGCGTGGGGTGGGTGGAGAAGGATGCTGTTAATAATGCAGAAGAGGGGTATAAGAGGAGAAGGCTCTTATAGGAGGAGTGGGGAGGAGAGAGGGACAGAGAGCCTGTTTGCGAAAAACTTTGCTGTTATTTAGTGAGTGGGGAGGAGAGAGGGACAGAGAGCCTGGTTGCGAAAAACTTTGCTGCTATTTAGAGAGTGGGGAGGAGAGAGGGACAGAGAGCCTGCTTGCGAAAAACTTTGCTGCTATTTAGCAAGTGGGGAGGAGAGAGGGACAGAGAGCCTGTTTGCGAAAAACTTTGCTGTTATTTAGTGAGTGGGGAGGAGAGAGGGACAGAGAGCCTGCTTGCGAAAAACTTTGCTGCTATTTAGAGAGTGGGGAGGAGAGAGGGACAGAGAGCCTGCTTGCGAAAAACTTTGCTGCTATTTAGCAAGTGGGGAGGAGAGAGGGACAGAGAGCCTGCTTGCGAAAAACTTTGCTGCTATTTAACAAGTGGGGAGGAGAGAGGGACAGAGAGCCCGCTTGCTTTAAAGGAGCCAACCGGACAGGAGCCGCTTACACTCATGTAAGCGGCTCCTCTCCTCTCCTCTCCTCTCCTCTCCCACTTTGCTCCTTTAAAGCAGGCTCTCTGTCCCTCTCTCCTCCCCACTCAGTTGCTCTTCTCCTGCTTTGCTGTTTCAAAGCGAGCCACGGGGAGGAAAGGAAGGGGAACCATGGATCCTCTGCTCACGACTGCAGCAGATCCCCCCGCCATCCGTAGGCATTCGCTCCATAACACGCACAGACATTTCCCCTTACTTTCTAGGAGGAAAAAAGTGAGTGTTATGGTGCAAAAAATACGGTAAAGCCTTTTTATTTGGCAAGTAGAGAGGAAAAGCCACTTCAAGCCTCTAACTGTAGCCAAGAGTCTTCCAGGCTTGCAGAATGTTCCTCCCAGCATAGGCGGTGCTGTTCCACATTTTGACCCAGGTTCATTTTGCCTCTCCCCCTAGGTGGACAGAAAAAAACTGCAGAATGCCATACGAACAGCCCTGTTCAATGATGTTTTCATCTCTCTGCCCATGATTATCCTCATGCTCCCTATCATGAAATGGAGGGGGGAGCCATGCAGTTTGCACTTGCCCACTTTCCATAGGTTTCTTCTCGAGCTGGCAATCTTTACGCTATTGGAGGAAATTCTCTTCTATTACTCTCACCGGTAAGGCACACATTACATTGAGGTAACATGCTGGGCTCCCCTCCTGGGAGAGCCAGTGTGGTGTAGTGGCTAAGAGCGGTGGACTCGTAATTTGGTGAACCGGGTTCGATTCCCTGCTCCTCCACATGCAGCTGCTGGGTGACCTTGGGCCAGTCACACTTCTCTGAAGTCTCTCAGCCCCACTCACCTCGCAGAGTGTTTGTTGTGGGGGAGGAAGGGAAAGGAGAATGTTAGCCGCTTTGAGACTCCTGAAGGGGAGTGAAAGGCGGGATATCAAATCCAAACTCCTCCTCCTCCTCTTCTTCTAATGTGCAGTATTCTACAGGCTAAATTTAGACTGGCATTTTAAGGCTCCGGTTTCCACACCTTCAAAAAAGTTATTTCCTAGTTAAACATAGCTAACAGGATGCGATAGATTAGATAGTGGTGGTGGTTGTTTTACTGAAGTGTAGTTGCCACAATTGCACATGTAGTGTGAAGTAATCATGCTGTTATTCCCATCCCCTCATATTTACTCGAATCTAATGCTCACCTTTTTTGGCCAAATTACATTGCGAAAATTAAGGTGTGCATTAGATTCGATGGCACATTTACATTCGCCAGCAAATACCTTTTTTGGCTTTAAGGTTCTGAAAATTGAGGTGTGCATTAGATTCCATTGTGCATTAGACTCGAGTAAATACAGTAGCTGCCTTGCATGGTGCCTCAACACCAGCTGTTCTGCCCACAGATAAAATATGGCACATTGTCTCTGCTTCTTCACCTGCAGGCTTCTTCATCACCCTCTCCTATACAAACACATTCATAAAAAGCACCATGAATGGACCGCTCCTATCGGTGTAACTTCTATCTATGCTCATCCAATTGAGCATGTGGTAAGTGGCACAACTGGCAGCTGAAGGAAGTCTAATGAACCATTGCAATATCTGAGCTGCATGGCTTAATAAAGTTAAATAATAAAGAATAACTTAATAAAAAAATAAAATGTTCCAATATACCTCTGCATAGGCATAAAATCTGTATAGACTGCACAGAGACCACAGAAAATAATGTTCTTAGCTGTGAATCTTCTCAGAGGCATTTCCGTCTGCTTCAGGAAGGTTCCTATGAGGTGCCAGTCAGACATTCCCATTCACTGACCACAGTGGAATGAGAGAGACGCAGGAGGATGACTCTCAAAACCACCTCTGCTTTATAACCAAAATGGTACGGTCTAGGTGTAGGACTCTACTTTAAGGCAAGGTGGAAGTAAAGGTAAAGGTAAAGGACCTCTGACAGTTAAGTTCAGTCATGAATGACTCTGGGGTTGCAGTGCTCATCTCGCTTTACTGGCCGAGGGAGCCGGTGTTTGTCCGCAGACAGTTTTTCCAGGTCATGTGGCCAGCATGACTAAGCTGCTTCTGGTGCAACAGAACACCGAAACCAGAGGAGCGCATGGAAACACCGTTTAGCTTCCTGCTGGAGTGCTACCTATTTATCTACCTGCATTTTGACGTGCTTTCGAACTGCTAGGTTGGCAGGAGCTGGAACAGTGCAACAGGAGCTCACCCCGTCACTGGGATTTAAGCCACCGACCTTCTGATCGGCAAGCCCAAGGCTCAGTGGTTTAGACCACAGTGCCACCCGCGTCCCTAGGGTGGAACTACTGTCCCTTAAAATATACGAACAAGTTTAAGTACTGCATTTCCCATTATTTTCTTAGGAGACCTTAGTTGTCTGTTTGGGGATATTAAAAAGTAGTTTTATTGCAGGTGAGCAACATGACTCCTTTAGCCAGCAAGGATAGCAGTACTAATTATTGAAAACCCTCTGCAGTGCACTTCTGCCAGGGAGCTAGAAGCTGCCTCGAGTATCTCAGGAAAACTGGGAGAAACTGAATGACTCAGCTGGATGACCTAATGGGTGAAAGACCAGAAGGTAGCTGACTACAGATGGCCTTTGGGGGAACAGAAGAGAGATAGTGGAAAGGGGTGGGGAGAGCTGAAGTGTGAACATTCTTAAGGACCTCTCTGAGCCACTGCTTCTGGCTGGCCATATCCACAGGGAAGGGGCTAAGTGAACTGGTCTGCCCATTTGAGTTGGAACAGCTTTCCTTATTGAGTAAGGTGACTATTTCTAAAGTGACTCATCTCACCCTAGTAGAATTACGCAGCAACTTAGGTGATCCTGTAAGAACCTGTCTCTTTTGACTGTTTTAAAAAAATTGGAGGGGGTTACAGGAATCAGAATTAAAGAGTTGGAAGGGACGCTGAGGATCATTTAATCCAACACCCTGCATTGCAGGAATAAGCAGCTGTCCCATCTGGCGATCGAACCTGCAACCTTGGTGCTATCAGCACCACGCTCTAACCAACTGAGCTATCCAGAATGATTTCCTTTTCCTCTGCTGCCTCAAAAGGGATCTCTCACAACAGGCTGAGAAGAGAATAGATGACATATGTCAGACAAAAATAAGTAATACGAGCCAATCATGGTTCTGGGAATAAGATGGTGTAAAATAAGGCATACAAAAGGTAGCCCTACTAGTCTCCTGTTCCCGCTTACGGACTTCAATTGCTACTCACCCACCCTGGCATATCAACGAAGTATGAGGGAGACCAGGCCTACGGTTCTTCCTTCCATTAATTTGACACGGCTGCTTCTTTCACGTTAGCAAGTGCCCAGGGCAGAACCAGGTTAGCACTAAAGCACTTTTGGAGCAGGGGAGTAACATCAAAGGAGATTTGCAACCAATATGCAGCGTCAGATGTTAAAACGCCCAGCAGATCTCTTTGAATAAACCCTTTTATCTGCACATAGAATATATATGGCACTCAAAGCACCAGCTTTTCAACAGTGGAGCATCAATCTTTGAAGCTCACCACCCTCTGTTTAGGAATATTTTCTGTGTACATGTTCACCATTATGAATCTGCACTTATATTCCAGGTTTCCAACATGCTGCCTGTGATGACTGGCCCAATCCTCATGGGATCTCATGTTACATTCATCATGGTTTGGCACTCCCTTGCCTTTCTGGCCACCACCATTTCTCACTGTGGTTACCATTTACCTTTCCTGCCCTCACCAGAGTTCCATGACTATCATCACCTCAAGTAATTAGATTTTGTTCTTACAGGCCACATTTCCCTCACTCAGAATGGGGACCGGGGGGGGGGACGGGTTGATGCATACAGCTGCTGGAACGGACTTCACTTAATTTTGTCAGCATTCTTAGGACCGTTGTCTAAGCCTTGGCTGAAGTTCAACACACAAGAAGATTCTAACTTTTCGCCACAGCATCTCTGTAATATCTATTCTAATGCTTTCCATACCCCCCTCCCCCCCAAACCCACTATTATCCTAGCATATGAAAGTACTCAAAATCTTCAGGCATATCTTGTTTTCTGGGGTGGGGGTGGGGGAAATACTCTTCTGCGCTCTGTGCTCAGCTACTTATTGTGGCTTTATGTAACTGGTCTCACGCTGCCAGAAATGAATTTGGTCTAGGCAAACTATATTGCTATCCATGGGATGAAATATTCCCCAACAGGCACTCATATAAATATTACCTCTAAGGCAATCTGTGGCCCTCCAGATCACTGCCAATTCCCATCAGCACCAGCCAGCATGGCCAATGATCAGGGGTGGTAGAAATTGAGCTTCAACAATATCTAGAGGTCCACTGATTTCCTACTCTGGCTCTGTGAGTCACATTACAGTTAAGTGTAGTGTTTCTACTTTCAATAACAGCAGTGTTTTACTCTTCCAATATGCTCTTTGCAACTAAAGCCATTGCCAGAGTTATTTGTGTTGGGGGTGGGGGAAGCAGCAATAGAAAGTTTCCCTCCCAATGCAAATAGCAGTTTTATGGGGTTGGGTTTTGTTTTTTGCAGGGTGGGGTGGGGTGTTTAAAAAAACTTTGGGCTTTTTAAATTAAAAAACCTTCCGTATACAACATTCACAAACCTGATAAGTCACTATTGCGCAAACATATCTATTTAAAACTAGAAAATTTAAACATGCAAGGCCCCCCACCTCATCCTGCTTTCAGATGGCAGAGAGCTTCAAAGCAACAATATGGTACAAAACAATATGGAGGATCAAAATTTAAATGATTAAGTCAGGGTTGAATGGAAGGGAAACGCCTACATTATTACAGTATGTTCACCATTAAAAGTATGTAATTATTTCCCTTTATTTTTCACCAGATTCAATCAGTGCTATGGTGTCTTGGGTGTGCTGGACCGCCTGCATGGAACAGATCTGTTGTTCAAGCAATCAAAGGCCTACGAGAGACACACAGTTCTGTTGAGCTTCACCCCCCTCACTGAAAGCATTCCTGATTGTCCTAAGAAATCAGAGTGACCCTTAAGTGCAACTTATTTCCTTCGCCATCATCCAGATAATCACAAGAATCAGGAGATATCAGATTTTCTCGCAAGGCACTCTACAAGAGTATTGTGGCAGGTTTCATGTTTTCATTGGCAAGAGACAGCTTGACCTATAACACAGCCTCTGAAAAGGATCAGGGTAACACTCATGTTTGTAGAGCACCATGACAGATGAATGAATGGTAGCATCTACAAGCAGGGGTAGGTAACCCGCGGCTCCGGAGCCGCATGTGGCTCTTTTACACCTTTGCCGCGGCTCCGGGGCGGATACTAGCAAGGGGAGGAGGCGCATTGTGCGCCCCGACACTCCCCACTGTGGCGGGCGCTGTACTGGCTGTAACGTTGCATGGGGGCGGTGTGTGCGTTAGTCACGCACTGTCCCGACGTCACCTTCCTGCCCGCTGTCAGATCGCGGCTCCGGAGATATATTTGTTTTAAATGTCGCAATGGTTTTGCGGCTCCCAGTTTTTTTTCTTCGGAAATGGGTCCAAGTGGCTCTTTTTGTCTTAAAGGTTGCAGACCCCTGATCTACAGAAATGGTTGTGGTTGACCAAGGAAAGCAAACAGCTAAAAGTACTGTATAACAAAGGGTGCTGGAGGTGAGAGAATATACTTTCTGGCTTACAGAAAACAACCAACTCTCATAGAATTCCAAGTTAGAATTTTAGCCTGACTCAACAAAGGACCAAGAGCAGGGACATTCGAGAGCATTTACCGTATTTTCCTGTGTATAAGAGGATGTTTTTTGCTAAAAAAAGGCAAAAATTGGGTGTCATCTTATACATGGATAGTGAATGCAGATGGGGATGTGTGATTAATGGAAGCAGCAAGCAGAAGATTGGCAGTGGCGATTGGGCAGGTGATTGGTGGCTACAAGGCCTGCTGGCAATTGGCTGTGGCAATTGGCAGGCAATTGGCGGCTGTGGGTGGGTGGGCTGTTAGTTGCGGCAAGTGGGCAGACAATTGGCTGCAGCAAGGTGCGTGATCAGCAGTGGCTGTGGCAAGTGGTCGGCAGTGGCGGGCAGGCGGGTGAGCAATTGACCCACACCCCAAAAAAGCTAAACAACTTAATTTCGGTTTTAAAAAATAGAGCTCGTCAAATACATGGGGGTGTCTTATACACAGAAAAATACGGTATTCCTAATCTCAGAAGAAAGCAGGGGACTGAAATCTGCCTTCTCCCAGAGTACCAAGCTGAATGAGTAGTCCTACTGAACAGTACAATGTAAGGCATCATGCTGTTGTATAGCAAGAAGTTCTTGTGCTGCTTAACTGTAAAAAAGGCGGTGGGGGGTAAAGTTTTATCACTCTATATGATCTATTAAAGATTTCTATCTATGTTTAATTGATTTTTTTTATTTCTATTTTTCCTTATGTTTGCAGCTGTTTCTGTTTTAGCTGTAGGGCACATTGAATCAATCAGGGAAAAATGTGGATATACCGTATTTTTCGCTCTATAAGACGCACCAGACCACAAGACGCACCTTGGTTTTGGAGGAGGAAAACAAGAAAAAAAATATTCTGAATCTCAGAAGCCAGAAGAGCAAGAGGGATCGCTGCGCAGTGAAAGCAGCAACCCCCTCTTGCTGTTCTGGCTTCTGTGATAGCTGCGCAGCCTGCATTCGCTCCATAAGACGCACACACATTTCACCTTACTTTTCTGGAGGGAAAAAGTGAGTCTTATAGAGCAAAAAATACGGTAAATAAATATCATTGTAAGCCATGCCTCTCCAAGTAACAATTGAAGATTTTTAAAGAGATAGTGGAGTTAATTAACATAGCCAAAGAGAGCATTATGATGATCATCTTTTATACTCACTAAAACTCATTAGCTGTTTGGTGACCCTGGAATGGAAAGCAAACACAACCATTCTCGTTTTACTTCCACATGGGCCTAGTCCTCAAGGAACAGCAGATGAGGCAATAAATATCACTGTGCCACTCTAGGCAGAAGACATACAAGAGGCTTGAGTCCTACAATAAAACATCCCTAAACTTAAGAGCTTAATTATTCATTCCTGGAGAATGCTACAGTACAATGATCTATTCCAAATATTTAGCTGTTGGTGTGCAGTAATACTTATTTTTGTATGGAGGCCCATTTAGTCATTTGAGTCTATAATCAAAAGTGGCATATACACAGGTTGCTTCTTTGCCTCATTTTTCATTCTTTGAAGAACAGTTTAAATAACGTAGGCAACCAGGAATCTTGCTAGAGTACATAATACTGAAAGTGCAAAAGGACATTCATCTTGAAAAGTAACATTTTTAGCATACTTATTCTGCCATTACATCATCATATCATGCATCTCCCAGTTCTCTGGTCCACATGTGGTTGCCATTAGTAGAAATAGCCTCAAGGTAGAAACAAGAGTGTGCAAATTGCATGGTCTTTTGAGGTTTTTATTTTTATACATTTTTGTATTAAAAAGGAAAAAGCATAATTACCACAAATTACAAAGGACTAAAGCACTACTAGAATAATGAGTCACATCAGCCTAGAAAGCAGATACTCTGAATAATATTACTGTTTATAATACAGGCTCTCATTCAAGTATTTTACAATTTCTTTCCTCTTCCTTCCCCTGTCCCCCCTCCCCCTCCCCCAATGTGATGATGATCCTAGCACATGGGTTAAGATTTACATACTATTAACAGATGGGATTGTGTATGGTGGGCCATATTAACAAGATCTTTTCCTCCCAGGTGATATACGGTAACAGTTGGTTTAAAAGTTCTCTCAATAATAAATACAGCTGAAAGTGATTACAAACACTTCTGGGGTTTTGTTTTAGCAGAAGGGGCAAGGTTGGAGCATGAATACATACAAGCCTGCTCAGGCAGAGCAAGCAAACCAAACAAACTGATGGTTCTTTTCCTACTGTGATGGCATTATCAGACATCTATACAAAACAATCATTGCATCTTTTTGCAGGTTCCTCATCTGAAGGGTTGTTTTTTGTTTTTTTTAGCAGCTTAACACAACTTCACACTAAGGAAGCTCCAACCACCACCATTTAAAGCTCAGTGTTGACTTCTGAGTCACAGTTTCATAGGCTGGAAATCCCAACCACCACGGTAGTGCACCACTGCAGGGACAAAGCCAACGATGAGAGGAGAATTCAGCCATTCCTGTTTTATAGCACATGGCAATGTTACAGCAGGAAGGCTCTGGTGGGCAAAAGCTTCTGCCAAGGACATTGAAATCCATTTTCCAAAGGATATCAGTGACCCAGACCACCCTGTTGTACCAAGATCTATATTCTGGGAAGGAGGACAAATAGATACAGGAACAATACCATTGAGGAAATAAACAAAAAAGAAGGGCAACAGAAGGCCAGACTTGGAAGAACAAAGTCTGTAAAACCAAAAAAGGATGGTTAAACCCATGCCCTTTCGATGCTTCCAACCATAGGGTGTCCTCATCACAGATACATCGGTCCTATGTTCAAGTGTCTTCAGAAAGTTAAAATGTAAACTAACAGAAATGTTATCCTTAGAATTTTTTAATTTAAAAAACCACTTTGTCCAAACCCATGTTGCTGAGATGAAATTTCCCGCCACCCCCCCATAAAACCACTCATATATGAAATTTGATTAAAAAAAATAACTGAGGCATTTAACAATGTAGCTACCCATCCCTTCTAAAAACCTAGCTGATTTTTAAAAAGTTATTGACAAATCCAAGTTTCAGAAGAGGATCCATATGGAGAGATAATAGAGCACAGCAGAGTTTGCTGCGTTAACAGATTTGATTGTTTTTGCTTAAAAGAAAAATGAGCAAGGCATGAAAGATGGCTCCCATCCCATTACTCTATTAAAAACAACAACACAAATGTTATGGAAGAGTACTGAGGTTACTGTGTCATGTGTTAACGGTACATTCAACTAACCAACTAGAAGCAAGATGGACAAGTACAGAACTGGAGCAACCCAACAGCTGCAAAAGTGGGAGAAGGAGCAGAAAGGGGCTAAGGACAGACTGAGCACCAACACCTAATAAAGGTCACTTACTTTCCCTGTATGTCCTAAACCAGATTTCAGACCCCCACCCTATTACCCTGCCCAGAGGTCAGCTACCCAGGATGACACTTCTTTAAAGATCCTGCTTACCTATAAGACTGCTTGAGTTCCCACTGGAAAACACTTTCTGTTTTAACCTAAGTCTCATACATTGGGCAATAGCTGGTGGCTTCCTAAAAACAACAAGACTAGAACTACCACTGCATATGTTTGAGGGACAGGATACCAGTGTCCATTGACTTGGTCTGCTTTAAAAACCAAGACATAACGTTGAAACAAAATCGTTACTATACTCTCTTCCCAAAGTGTAGGGAAACTTTGAACCAGGGTGGTGAAAACTGAGTGTACCAATACTCACACAGAAAGCTGGATACCATCTTTATAGGAATAATGCTATGACTTTCTGGCACTGAACAGCCAAGGCACTGGATGTGCACACTAACAGTAACGTGTCTACAAACACATGCGGCCATTGTCATGTCAAGATGAT
The DNA here is from genome assembly GCF_964106645.2 of Podarcis pityusensis. NCBI lineage: Eukaryota > Metazoa > Chordata > Lepidosauria > Squamata > Lacertidae > Podarcis > Podarcis pityusensis. The sequence continues at coordinate 66,336,952 of NC_138029.1, read as the reverse complement.
GCAGGAGACTGACCCATCAAGGTTCCAAAAGGCTACGCTCCCTTCAAGTAAGCAAGTACCTTCAGCTTGTCGCTTGAACGGTGGGTAAGAACTTTGTGGTCCAATTTCATGGTATATCCTGGGACATCCACAGAGGAATCAATATGAGATTCTTATCTCCTCTTTCCACAAACTAACCCTGCATCCTTAACTGATCTCCTATACCACACCAGAATGCTTTTCTACACCACCAACAATTGTTTGCCTTCAGTTCTTCATCAGCAAAGACAAGCAGCTTATCACTGAAATGAAACAGACAAACCATTTTTAGAGCAAGACTTCAGCACTCATCATGGATGAAAGTTCAAAGACCATTTCCTTTCAAAGATGAAACCTTTAAACAAAAATGCTCTGGTTAACCTCACTATGTCATCAAGCCTGAACACATACTCCTGTCTCACAAGCAGCAGTTCCCCAATACATGCTTTGCCTTATTCAAAACTGAATTGTGATCAAGTTACAGAAGTTAGGATTTCAGCCCATTACCAATTGAAATCCTGCCAAACAAGAAAAGCAGCTTCATTGCACCATGTTGTACTAGCGAAATTAGAAGACAGCAGTAGTTCTGACTGCCAATTCCATGTTAACATGGTTCTGCTACTGCAATGCACTCGGCAAAGCTCACAGTGGGTATTCTGCCATACCTGGTGAAATGCTCATGTCTTTTAATGGTACCACAATGAGAGGCTGAGGGTTTGATATAATACAGGATCACAACTTATGCAGCAAAAAACTAGAACCACAGGGCACAAGTTAACTGCATGGTCACCCAAGACTGCTCCATAACAAACTCCCATTAATAGCATGCTTGACACAGCTAAAATGAAATAACATTAGCTAGACACAACAGGCTCTCCTAAGGCAGTAAGGCCCATGTCCTCAATTATCTACATCTGCAGTACCAACATCCTAGAAGAGGAGTGACAGAAATCAACCAACCGCCCTAGCATCATATCCCCTGCATTCCTAAAGTAAAAAAGTGTTGCTCCAACTGGCTGGGAATAAAAACATCCTTACCTGACACAGGCCTCATTGCCACACTCTTTGCAGCATGTTAAAAATCTGAGAAACAGGCCTACAATGTAACCTCTAAAATGTGTGTTGATGACACACACCTCTTCCTCTCCCCACCCCTAACAATGGTCTAGGATCCAAAGTAGCGTAAGGGTGCTCCTTCGCACCCTTTATGGCAATAAGTCTCCACACCCAGAAAAGGCTGTGGGATCCTCCAGAGCAGAGCATGTGAGTGGCTGCAGATAGGAAGGTATCAGCCTCCAGCATCATGGAAGTGCCTCCAGCATCATGCGTTACTGGGAAAGAAGGGTGGAGACTGTTTGGAGCCAGGCCATTGTGTGTAGGACCACATAGAAATATTGCCACCACCATTCATCCCTCTTTAGAGTCACAGGGCAAGCTTGGGTGGCATAATGACCAAGCAATCGCAGCTCTTCCATCTCCTACTAAAATCTCTGGCTTGCAGAACAGGGACAGTACATTAGGCAATATAACAAAATGTAGGAAACAATAAAGCATGTTGTCAGAAACAAGTTGTCTGTACACATATGCTTCCATCTTCTCTGAAGTTCACTTCTATAGCTCCAGTACCAGCTGCTTTTAAGATGTCAAGAGCCATGCAGTCACACACTGCCAATAGTCTCAGACTTAGTTCCAAGCAGTTAACCCAAGAGCAGTTAAGTCAATCATGGTGCTTTGTATAAAGTTCTATGACACAGGATGAGTGGACATGGTTCCAATACATGAAGTGATTTCATGATGCAAGACAGTCAAGGTGTTGGTAGCTAGAGAAGAGTCTAAACACAGCTGGGTCCTCCGTGGCTACATGGTCAACCCAGGGAAGGCAGGCAGGCAGGCTAGCATGCCAGTAATTCAAGAGTCTACAGAAAGGGAGGGCCTGCATAGGGAAGTTAACACTTAGCAAGCCACCTCTTTTTTGGAAACCACCACACACAAAAATCCCACCTTGTTTGCTTTAAAGCTCATTTCTCTGTACACACATTCTTCAACCATATATATTAAAGAGCAAGGATGTGTGCCAGTGGATCTTCTCTGTGCAATTACCTATTCCTGGCACATCTGCCTGCCTACCATGGGATAGGAAGAGTTCATGAGATCAACAGGCTAGTTCCTGGCCTGGCCTGCCCTGGTGGGAGAGGGAGGAAAATGGCAGTGCACCTGGAGGTCTGAGTGAGGCAATAGCATGTGTAGTTGCTGTAGCAGGAAGGGCACTAGAAAAGTTGACACATTTACATCAGCACCAACTACACAATAGCAGAAGTCTTAGATTTTAGTGCTCCAGTACCCCCTTCTCCAGAGATAAACTGTCTAGGTGGCTTGAGACAACATTCACCTAGAAATCAACAGTACTGTTCCAGTCGATGCAAATCACAGCTGGGTCAGAGGGGAGATCACCAGCCATTGCAGACAAGAGTCACTACTGGACACGGAAACAGTAGGTATTATCACAGCCCGGATGAGTCCCAAGCAGATGCCATGTTCCAAATTTGCTCAGAGAAGTCAGGGATGCCTCCAATTTCCCAACTCCACAATAAGGCAACTTATTATTTTCAAGGAAGGAAGCAAAGACAGACTTTTTTTTTTAAACAAGTTTTTTGTGGGGTTTTTTTGTTTTTGTTTTGTTTTGTAAGAGAAAGCTGTTTTAGCGAAGTCTCATCATGAGAGTAGCATTCCTGTGTGAGGGGAGACACTGTGCGAGTTTATGTTCTACCCATCACACAAAGGAACTGGGCGAGCCCAATGCGAGGTGGGCCCATGTTCCGTTAGGGTCCTTTGGTTGACTTCCAGTAGTCAAGTCTGTGATGGAAAAGGTGTGCAGCATGGAAGGGAAGCCGTAACAGAAGTGATACTTGTGATGGTGGTAAAGGGACTCCTTGTGCATTGTCATAACCAGAATGACAGGCGCCTGGTGGACTTAGAAAGCCGAAGGCAAATTCCAAATGGAACCACACTGTCCGGCCCACCGCCTCCAGCTTCTTTCAAGTGGGCTGCATAGTTGATCGGTGGGATGAGGAGGAGCTGGATCATGTCGCCGCATGATGCAGAATTGTTTTGGTTTATCCAAACAAACTTCTATCAATAATTTAAAACTTGATATAGATATATATATATTTATATTTATAAAAATCTCCCCCTTCCCAACCCTACCCCAGAAAGGCGCTAAGACGTGAAAATGTGTGGATGTGGCTCCAATCAGTAACTTAATCACAGCGAAGAAAAGGATGCTTTCAGCTTGCTTCGTCTTGTTTTCCCAGCCAACAAGAGAAATTGTGTGCGTTGTAGTCCCCACCTCTGGTAAGCAGCCTGGTTTTGGATGCCCACATTCCAACTCCCTCAAGTGTCCCTGCCCCCTTTCCATTGGAAGTTCTGGTGTGTCTTATTTCCCTATTGTTTGCGTTTCTACAGTCGCTGTAGAAACTGCATGTGGCTGGCTCAGGTTTTTGGCATCCTCCTGAACAGGCTGGCTAGATGAGGTGGGGACTTGGTTGGATGAGACAGAGACTTGATGGGATGGGGTCTGGGTGACAGGTTTGCTGGAAGACTGAGATGGGTATCGCTTCCTTCCATCGACTCCCAATGCTGCTGGGTATCTCTTGTGGCCACCTTCTTCCCCTATAGGGGGCTGAAACAGAAAATAAATAATTATGTAGCACTTGGGCATCCCTCTCAAGCAGGCTTCATTTAAAGTAAAGGTTCCCCAAATCCTGGTTGTTCACCAAAAACAAAATAGAAGATAGCTAACAAGCAGGAATTGAACTAAAGGTAACACACAATGCGGATAGCAGCTAAAGTAATGATGCAAAAGTACCATACAATTTGGGTTGGGGATAAGTACAGGAGATGAAAGATTCTCCCATACAGAGATAGAAAAGGGAGAGAAGGTAAGCAAGTGAGAATACCAGATACAATTAGCTCTAGTTGTGTCAGCTGAATACAAGGCTTTGAAGAACACCTCTCAGGGTAACAAGACTGCCCTGTGTGTTCTTTTAGGAAGGCTTTTTTGAGATTCTAAAGCAACGTTTATATAAGGCAATGGACAATATGAAGATATTAGAGGTGAAATTTAAGGAGTGACTGTGTGTGTGTGTGTGTGTGAGAGAGAGAGAGAGAGGGGGGGGGGGGATGAATGTGAGAGGTGACTGAAATGAATTGGACTGTGCCTCTCAACAGAGCTGTAATCAGTCCCCGTGCCAGTGGATGCTGCTGCTACTGTACTTCCAATTAATCTGACCAACTACTTCTAGCCACAGGCTACAGAATTAAGTCGGGTTCAGGTTTGCCCTTGGGAACTGCACTTTGAACTTATGCATTCTTTGCACTATGATTTTCTACCTCACTTACCAGTTTGCAGCAAAGAGATTTTGCTGTGGCGTCTGAATTGGACAAACTACAGTTATCATAAACCACAGTTTGCCTTCAAGCCAGAATCATTAACCCATTTTTATTTCTGGTGTGGACGTGGACTATGACCAAATCATAAGATGGTCACAATACTAAAACTGGGCAAATGGAGGGGGGTGGGAGAGCACATGGCTCCAGAGATGATTTCTTAATCAGTAAGACAGCAAAGAGATGGTTCAAGCAGTAATTTCTCCCCCTTCAGTGCAATACCACAGGGAGAGACTTAGGGTGCTGTTCAATGATGCACAATCACCTGAAGATCACAACAATGAATGCCAACTTTCATACAGGAATGAGCCATCAGAGATATCAAGTTATATGGAAGTCTGTTACCTCAAACACAATGTTTTAGTAGTGTCCGCGCATTAAGGTTGGATGAGAATTTTGTTCCATTTTAAAGAGAACCGATCTCATTCACACCTCATAGATCAATATACTGATTAAAACACAAATATCCTTCAAATTTCACACTTATTTTATAATGAGTTGTAAAATGTGTGCATTTAAATATGCATTCTGTGCTAAAGAATAGGCACAATAACTATTTGATACATAGTTATAAATATAAAAATTGAGGGTTCAGAAAATGTTTATTAACTGACAAACTAACTTAAGCAGATTTAAATAGGTGGCTTTACTGAGATATTGCATTGTTTATAATATGTGATTATAAAAGTTGAGATTATATTTTTTTGTACACCTGAATTTAAGGTAAACTTTTGTTTAAAAGATACATTCACCATGGACCCCTGCAGGTCTACCAGATGCATCCATTACAAGTGTCTAGTAGAAAACTACAAGAAACAGTTACTTCTACTTACATCCACTCGGAAGTCTTCAAGGCGTCGGAATTTGCTGAGGTATTCTTGCAATTTGCAATCAATGTCCAAGTTTTTGGCTTTGGAATATTTTAAGAAGGCCCAAAACTTTTCAAGCCCATAAAGCTGCCCTATTAAGACAAGGAGCAAAACAGACACAAGTCAGACAGTGTCATCAAAGAAGTTTCCAAAATCTCTCATTTAGCAACAGTGGAAGGGAAAAGGAGGAAAGCTGTAACTATCAAGTTTCGGTAAAAAGCTGGAATGAATAAACAACGGCAATCTAGCCAAATGTCAGAATAGAACTCTTCTGCAACTACAAATTGCTGCACGTTAACAGTATCTAAACAGTGCTAGAAGCAGTGGTGCTGAAGGGAAAGAAGAGGGTCAAGAAATGTGCCAGTCCTTTGCTGGAAGGGAGACTTCTCTAAAAGCAAGAAGGGTGATCATGTCCCCATAAGACAGGCTGCTGTAACATGTTCAAGATCCTTTAATAAAGATTTGGATACCACGCAATGTCCTCAGAACCCCCATTATATTAGGGGTCTGGAATCACAGAAGAATGTTTTTAGTCGAAAGACAGGCTGAACGATTCAAGGCATCATTCCTCACAGATCACTGCCACCGCAATGGCACAGAAGGAAGCCCCTGGAATACCAGCCAGTCAGACCCCCCACTTACCAGCTTCATAATCTTTTATAGTTTCTTCTTGGAAATCCTTAAATATGTCAAGTCGGAATTTCTTCTCCAGTCCATAGCTATAATATCTGAAAAGGCACTCCAGTCCATACCTGCAAGACCATGACATCCACCTCATCAACATTTGCCTCCAACCGTACCCTTTTCCTCCCCAAGAGCCTTCCACGCTGCATTTCTCTTCCTGATTAAGTCCCGATAAATTACACATCTCATGTTTCCTGCAGAAGACAAGGGCTCCCCCATATTCACCAATTTAAGCTAGCCCACATTTCTCCTTTCCATTCTTTAATATGCAAGCCACCTTATGGTGGTGCTCTGAAGACACAAGGACCTACCTGTACCCTTCCTTTGCATCTTCCAAGGCCAACTGCTTGAACTCTTCGTACATTTTCTTGTTGAAATGATCACGAAGGAAAAACGACCAGAATCTGAAGAGCGTATTCATCTCCTGGGACTGACCAATGCCCAGTCGCTTCCGCTCTGTTCAAGGGGAAAGAGGCAAACCTCATAAGAACCAGCTTATGGTACACCCAAATTAAAACACTGCATCCTGTCCTGAAAGTGGGGATCATAAAATCCCCTGGTTCTCCATGATTCCATCGTAGCATCTCCCCTTTCAAACAAAAAAAACCACTGGTATTCTATTTATTCCTTAGCACAGGGAATGCCCGATCCTTTTCCATATTGGAGTCAAGTATATGTAGACATTCCTTTAGTCTACGTCATCATTCTGCAAGGAGCAAAGACTAGCTACCTTTGAAACTATCCTATGACTACTGGAAATAGAATGGCTTTAAAATTAAGGAGAAACTAGATTTGCAAGGCTTCAAACATCATATAATACAACCAACTCAGTCACATTCTTGTCACAGAACTGTGTAGAACACAGATGTCCTTCCTCCAGATTACTAGAGTCCATGCCTGCTGTAGATCATGCAGATGTGCTGCTCACAGATCACTAAACTTCTTCAGAAATGCTGAAAAGCCGCTAAATTCAGCACCGGACAGTGTGCTGCAAAACAGACCTAAGAATGCAAGTTTTGGATGCCATCTGATTATCTGCTCACATTCTGCTAGAGGAGCACCAGCTATTCCTGCTCTGGTGAGTCTATCATTCCCATTCAGAAAGTATACTATGTCATAAACATACAGTTCTAGCATTTGCCTTATAGTCAACTTGCATCTTACGCATGGGTTACGTTCTGGGGGTAGTGGGCATAGTCAGAATAACCCCTTGAAATCACTCCTGCGTAAGCAATCTTACCTTCTGGAGCCAGCATGCCAAACAGGTCATCCTCCATGCCCCCGGCCCTTCCAGGCCGCAGGAGGCTCTCACAAGATCTTGGACAGCCACACAAGATCTCACAAGAGCCTCCCAGAGCAAGGCAGAGCGCTTAAAAGTTACTTTCACATTGGGAAACCCTGCACAAAAAGCTTTCAAGCTCCCTGCCTTCTGTGCATTTAATTTGTGTGATTTCAACTGGCAGGCTTCCAGCTGCATAAAGCTGAAATTGCATGAGTTGTTACGAGTTGACTGTACTAAGAAAAATGATTGCTGTCTTCAGCACCAGCTTGACTGCTATCAAGGCCTGCATAAAAGCCAAGTATCTAGACAACTTCAAGTGTATCTATACAACTCACCATTAAGGCAGCGCCGGCGATACTTGTGGTAGACATGTTGTGTGAAGCCATTCTCCTTGAGGAGTTCATGGGAGGGGTGCTGGAACTTGGGCAACGATTGTGGAGTGCAGCCATAGCTGCCAATGGCTGGTGTGCCTTCTGAGGGGCTGGAACTGAGCAAGGAGAAAACACTTGAGTCAGAGAAGCACTCAGAAGCATTACTGAAGGATTCAGAACGCTACAGAAATGACATAAGGTTCAACTAAACTTCAGAAGGGGATTTTCTCTGACTGCAAGCATGTTTCTGAGAAAATGCTGAAAACTAAGTTAATATGGGGAAGAGGGGGTGAAAAAAACAGAACTTTTGCAAAAAAATAAATAAATCTGTTTTCATCTGTATCTAATGCCCCCTGCCACCTGTTTTAAAACTTCACTGAGAATTATCAACTGCCTGTCTTTGTAGTACCTTATGGATGCAGTTCGAGGTCTATGCTCCCGGGAATCCATCACCCAACCAACATGACATTCCATTGGAGGATTTGAACTGTGCCGTGTCTTCCTCTTCCGGGGCGTCTGCAAGAAGCAGGGGCTCAGTTGACATAATGGAGACTGGTATTTCTTACAGTCTCCAAGTCAAGAAGAATCACAAATACATTGAGCATAAGCACATGCATTTGGCATAGGCAAAGCTTTTGGTATGCAAGACTTACCTTGGCATCTATCAACCTGCCTTCCTTAACCACTGGGTAAAAACGGGGCGTCTGTGTTGGGTCTTTCAGTTGAGGTGTGCGAGGAGTCCTGGGAGTCCTGGCATTGCGATAGTTTGGGGATTCTGGCACAGTTGTTGGCAAAGATCGGGCAATGGTTGAAGGCTCTGGCACACCAAAGAGCTTATTTGCCAGAGCATCTGTAGGAACTAAAACAACAACACCAAAATCTCTATAGCTTCTCCTGCATATATGTCCAACAGCCACATAAACACACTTCTTTCTGACTCTTAATAACCTGCCACAAGGGAAATTATAGTCAGGGCTTTTTTCCCAGCCGGAATTCACTGGAACTCAGTTCCGGCACCTCTCAGGTGGGCGCCATTGCCATTGTAAGAGAACAAGGGAGGAAGTTCATGGTGAGTTCTGGCACCTCTTTTTCTAGAAAAATAGCACTGATTACAGTGAATAAGTTTCCGGGGGGGGGGGGCAGGGAGTGCTTTAAAAATAAAAAATAAAAGCACCACCAAAACAATGGATAAGGACTGTAAAGATAATAAACATACTAGAGTAACTTCCTATTTGTTGTTATTTTAACCAGCATGGTCATATGAACCACTGAAATACACACACACACACACACACACACACACCCTGTACACTACATAGATACAACATTAAAACACAGTATCAACCAATGCACACACACACACACACACACACACAAATGAACGAATACAAACAGGTTTTTATATTTCATTCCGAATTAAATCTTTACAGTCCCAATTAAATTTTTACATTTATCCTCAGTAAATGTTCCCCTCAATTTTGGGGCAGCAATTGCAAATCTCACAACTCTGAAGTAATTATAGTTGCTAGACTTAGCACGTCCAAACTCTGGAATAACAGAGCAGATAAGAGAATATGGAAATGTAACTTAAATGGTTGGAAGTGTTATTGGGCGAGACCCTCCTGTAAGCGAAACGATAACGCCGAGCATTCTGCAAAGGGTTTTGTCTCCTACCTTGTTGGAACCTTGGTGGTCCTGGAGGAACTTCCTGATTTGGATCAATGGGAGGCTCAGGAGTCAAAGTGTCAAACTGTTCTCGGCTGATCATATTGACCTTCTTGAAGTTCTCTACTTCTTGCTGCATTTGGGGGAAGGAGGAATCACAGAGAAATGAAACACTTATATCTGGAGGTGGTAGGATACATAATAATAATAAATAAAATAAAATATAGCTTATTATTCCGTTTCGTGTTTTTCCCCTCCCCACCCACCACCCCAGGAAACGGCAAATCACAGGCTACATGTGTTAAAGAACAATGCACCAGTTTCAAGTGTGACAAAATCTACAAGTCAGTCCACTAGATGGTTGCAACATTAAAAAAAAATCTGGTGAAACAGCCACCCACATCACACAAAACTTCTTCTGAGGCAAAGCTTTCTTTATTGGAAGGCAAAACTTTCATTAACAATCCCAGTCATGGAGACAACCAGTCGGTCAGCTGAGACCCAACAATAAAAACGGGGTGCAGATTACAAATAATTATATGTGGAACTCAGACATACTAGAGGCCACTGTATATTGAGTTGACTGAAGAATATATAGAGAACATACAGACAACAACCGTTTTGTGCAGAGGTTGTATTTCGGCCCCGTGCACATCTGTGGAGCGCGTGCAAGTCTGCTCTGTTATGCGCCACCACTTTTTAAGACCACTTCCGAGTTGCAGCAACTTGTGTGGGCTTTGAATGAGCACAAGTCATTGCCTGTAGGAGGATTCATTACAACTCAGAAATACAGACCCCCATGTGCAGAGTTTGGTAAGCATAACCAAGCCAAAATAGGTATGGAGATGGTAGACACATTTTTATTTTCGTAAAAGGAGCGCACAGCCTAGCCCTCCCTCCAGCTGTTATTTCTACTACTCCTCTTTATTTCCAGCTCACTTCCAGTACCACACCCTACATTTAAAGTACATGGCTTAGCCTAAAGAATTCTGGGAACTATAGTTTACCCCTCCCCCACAGCTCCAATTCCCAGCACCCACAACAAACTGGTTCTCAGGATTCTGCATGGGAGAAACCATGTGTTTTAAAAGTCTGGTGTGTATAAACAGCCAGAGCCAGAACAGGGAAAGTGGGGCAAGAGCAACCAATTATGGGAAGTTGAGCCAGAGGAGGAGAGATGGTTCTGCATATTTCTCTCCCATGTTTTTCATTTACAAGAAGGCCTTGCACCCACAGGCCAGTGAGGCCTGTAGTTACGGTAATTTGCAATTTCAAATTGCACATTAGGAAACACCTTCTAGTGATCTGTAAATGCTCAACAAAGCCTCCTTAGGCAGCCACACCTAACAGAATTCCTCTCTGTGAAGCAAGAAGCAAAATGTATAGTATGCTTGGTCCTGATCATCTTTTTGTAAAGTAAGCCCTCAAGTAGGAAATACAGAAGGATTCTCTGATTTGCTGCAGCCAGCACTGAACAGCTGGAGTCCCTTCAGCAGCAACTCTATGTTCCCATCTCAAACATCTGCCACCAGATCATCCAAGGCCAGCCTTAATAAGGACTGCATATTTAAGTTGTAGGTCTGTGTTTAGTAGCTGATCTTTGCATGCTCTCAAATGTTGCAAGAGCTCCCTCTGGGAAGCAGCTGAGCAATTACCTCTGGCAGCTATTCATTTCTGAAAATAAGAGGCACCACAATCCGCTGGCTGGTAAGCCTGAAAGCCCTTCTTCCTTACCCGGATTACTCAGTGGAAAAGTGAATGGCATTTGGCATGTGCTCAGAGGCACTGTTTCACTGTGTGAATACAGATTCCAGAGCTAGAACGAGCAGGGTTCAAATAAAGTCTTAACAAACAAGTGGCATAAAATTGCAAGGGGTTAAGGAGACAAAGTCCTCATCCAGTATGTGCCTATGGACTACACTCATAGAATTTTGCACCTAAAAAGTCAGCTTTGCCAAAATTCACCACCCCAAGCAAGGGAAGATGAGACAACAGCACAACAGAAAGTCTTAAAAGCAACTGCTCCAGAGAGGAAGACAAGACAGCACGTGAAAGCATTTGAGGCATAATAGGTTGCAAGCACAATGGCAGAATAAAGGCTGAAAATTAAGGGCCAGTTTAAACAATACATCAGAAATGTTTGGGAGGGGAGAATATTACCTGTTTGATACTACACATACTCAGACGTATATAAACAGAGTATGCCAAAACATGTTAGTTTGTCAGGGACCAGAAAGCCTGCAATGCCACATGATAACATGGCATGCACAAGTACTGTCAATTCAGATTCTAAACAACACATTGTCAAAACTGCACATGTATTATTTTTCAGCAAGTCCAGAATCATGTTTAAAACTAGGCCTAAGTAACAAAAAAGCAAGGCATGGGTGTGATGCAAGGTGGAAGGAAACAATTACGTAGTGTGAAGACTTCTTACAAACAGGTGGTGGTACTTATTGTTTGGAATCCATAACCAGGGTTATCATATATTATACATATATTGAAAAAGATACAATAAAAGAAACTGAACAATACTTTCATACTCAAGATAAAAGCATATAGGAACATAGTTAATGACTGCTGGTTCCAATTCTATCTTCTTTCATCAGTCACTTCCACACAAAGGAAGCAGAAAAAGGTAGAAGAGACAACTTGCATGTTAGTTATGTTCCCAGGGCAAACAGATGCTTGTCAGATCCACTGCTTGCAATGTTCCCAACTCAGTTACATATAGGTGGGTTGGCAAGTGATTTAATACTTTTTGCGCAAGGCACAAGTAATATTATCTCATAAATTGTGAAAATTAAACCACCGTTGAACTAAAAATATGATCAAGACAAAGTACATACAACTCCTTTTCCCGCTCTCAGAACACAACCATTTTTGTTTGCGCTAAGGTGGTGCACCCCTGGTTCTCACCTTTATCTGGGAGTACTCTGGCTCAAACTGCTCTGTCCACAGATCCTGCTCATAGTAGTACAGCCCATCATTGATCACCTTAGCCAACTCTGAGCTCATCTTCGCCCTGGATGTGTGGTTGCCCGTTCTATCTCCCCCCGGATGCCGGCGCAGATAAGGGGGTGTCTGTGTTACAATCAAAATCTTATTCACGTCTCTGTCATCAATTTCGTAGTCTGAATCCTCATCAGACCAATCTGTAAAGGTGTTTTTTCGGCCATCCATCTGTTCCATCTCCTCATCAAACATGAAGTCCAGCTCCTCAGGCTCATCCTGATCTTTCTGCTTCACTGGCGTTTTGGATTCTTCTGGTTTCTGGTTTCAAAATAGATAATGCTGTTAAGACAGAAGCTGCTGGGACACTGATCACAGAAGACTTACCGTATTTTTCGCTCTATAACATGCACCTGACCATAACACGCACGTAGTTTTTAGAAGAGGAAAACAAGAAAAAAATATTCTAAACGAAACAGTGGATGTATGATTTTTGTGGTTCATGCTGTGGCCACAGACGTGATCTGACGGTGAGTTTGGGGTAGCCCAATGCAAAAATCCTGAGGATCCATGCTTTGTAACCACGTTTTTGCGCCATTGCAGCCCCATGAAACAGTGGGTGCGTGTGTGTTTTTTGGTGCAGGCTGTAGCCATGGATATGCTATGTGATCTGATGGTGAACTTGGGGTGACCCAGTGCAAAAATCCTGAGGATCCATGTGGATCCGTGCTTTGTAACCACGTTTTAAGTGGGGAGGGAAGGAAAAGCATTCAAGGGACAAGGAGCACGTGTGGGGTGTGTGGAGAAGGATGCTGCTAATGATGCAGGAGAGGGGTTTAAGGGGAGAAGGAACACGCGTGGGGTGTGTGGAGAAGGATGTGGCTAATAATGCAGGCAAGGGGTCTATGGGGAGAAGGAACACGCATGGGGTATGTGGAGAAGGATGCTGCTAATGATGCAGGAGAGGTGTTTAAGGGGAGAAGGGGTGTGTGGAAAAGGAGCTTTTCGGTGAGCTGAGCGGGGAGGGGGGAGGGAAAGAGCACTGTTGCTTTAAAGGAGCCAACTGGACAGCAGCCACTTACAGCAGTGTAAGCAGCTCCTTTCCTCTCCCGATTGCTCCTTGTCTCCCTCTTTGCTGCTTTACGCAGCTAATGGCGAATCCCCTGCAACCCAAGTCCTGCTCAGCGGATCAGCTGAGACGCTGGGAGAATCGTAATTTCCCCCTCTCCCTCATCCCGTGCCCTCCTGTCCCCAGCAGCCTTTTAAAAAACTTTTTTACTGGTTTTCACTGCGCTCGTGGCTCAGAGCCCTTCTGTGCCCTGCCATCCCTCTGCAGCCTCATTGCTCCATTTAGAGAGCGCACGGACCTTTGCTAGCAGAGGCTGCAGCAGCTGTTGCTGGCTACGCGGCACTTCTCCCGGCTCGCTATGGCTCCCGTCTGTCCCTCCTCCCGTGTAAGCGGCTGCTGCCTGCTTTGCTGCCATGGCTCTCCTTCCCTCCCTCCTCCCCGGCTCCTCCCCCTCCTCCTGGCTGTAAAGCAAGCAAAGCTAGAGCCACGCAAAGCGGGACAGAAGCCCTGCAAGCGGCTCCCGCTTTGCTTGACTGACGGCAGCCATGGCTCCGGTCAAGTGCATTCGCTCCGTAACACGCACAGGCATTTTCCCTTACTTTCTAGGAGCAAAAAAGTGCATGTTTTGGAGTGAAAATTACGGTAGCTAGGGGATCCTATGCAGCAAAACAAGGCAGGCACAGTTTCAACCTCAAAACAAAGGTCAACGCCTAACAAACCAAACACACCCTGGTCACATAAAGCCCAGCCCACCATATGACCATCTTCCACCCATCATGATCCTCCAGGCACAGCAACCCTTCTATAGATGCTCATCCTTCAAGCATAGCAAACCAGCCTTGGGGCCTTAAAGTAGAACCCTGCACAGCTATAACTCCAAGAGACGTGAACCAGCATCTAAAGCTCACAAAATTCAATAGTACAAATTACAGAAAAAGGATAGATGGAATTATGATGTAGTCTGTGTGCAGGAATAACTCTTTTGGGAAAGCACAAACACCATCTCCCTACCCAGCATGCTTGACACAACTAAGGAGAGAAAGTGCCACATAAACGTTCTAGAACAGGGGTCGGCAACTATGGCCCGGGGGCCGGATGCGGCCCACCAGGCTCGTAAATCCAGCTTGCAGACCCTGCCACCCACTCAGTCAGTCCCCGCACTGAGCTAAACCGGTGCGGCGTTTCCTTGAAAAGAAGCCGCAGGTGCCTCTGGGCGGGCAGCGACGCTGGCGCGGCTTCGGATTGGCTGCAGGAAGTTCCCGCAGCCAATCCAAAGCCTCACCACCTGCACACTGAGGTAAATCCGGCGCGGCCATGGATGGAGAGGCCAGTGGGCAGGCGGCAGGTCTGGGCTGCACCATGGGCATTGTGACGGGCGCGTCGTGGGGCTTCAGCTGGAGCTTGGCATGCATGCTGGCCCTGTGCCTGGTTCAGCGTTGCCGCTGGTGGCATTATCGGCGGCCGAGCTGCAGCAGCTGGAGGATGAGCTGCACACTGCCTGCCCGGCGCTCTGCATGCGCGGCCTGCCCACAGACCTGGCCTCGGACGATGGGCCACAGCATGTGGTGCATACCGCCTGGGAGCTCCGCAGGGACAGGCTGATTAACAGCTGCTGCTTGCCAACAATGCCGGTGAGCGGGCGGTACTGAGACATGCTCCTGAGCACATGCAGAGTGTGTTCCTCCTCCAGGTCCAGAGGCAGCTGCAGAACCGGCTTGCAGGGTATTTCTATTTTTCAAAATATAGTCTGGCCCCCCACAAGGTCTGAGGAACAGTGGACTGGCCCCCTGATGAAGAAGTTTGCTGACCCCTGTTCTAGAACCTCCTATGTCTAGGAGCATTAAATGTGTCCAATTGCAGGTCTGACATACATGAGGATGTCAGCTAATGCAATTCACCAACTACCTTGGGTCTGATTGGAGAAGGCCTAGGCCTCTTCTTCACTTCAATCCATGCTTCAGAGTCCAAGTCTGGCAGGCTGGCAGAAAGGCCTTTGGGCATTGTCTTCAGATTACTAACTTCCTCTGTCTTCGTTGGCACAGGACTAGCAGAGCGGGGAGACCCAGGAGCAGATTCTGTAACATGGTATTTTAGTAAAAGATAAATATCTGTACATGCAGGCAACAGCCCTTTACAAAACACCCACAAGGATAAGCCCGGTGCTGTGAATAGCATGTGCTTTGCAACCGAGTACGGGTGGCAACTTTCACCTCCCTTTACAGAGCTGTCATGAACATCTGAGATGAGTGCAGAGCTTTGGCTATTTGAATATTTTCTACTTAATTTGTATTAAGCACTCATGAAAAATTGTTGGTTCTATTATATGATCCTTAGAATTTTTGCCTAAGCCTTACATAGCCCTGGCTAATTATGATATTCAGTGGCTTTCCTTTCACCAGCTGAGACTCCCATTTCTCTACAGGGAAGAATGCTAGAAATATATAAAATGTTTTCACCACCTGCCTGAAGAACAACAAAGAAGGGGCCAGTCTAACCATCCTTGGGAGGGAGTTCCAAAATGAGAGCACTACAAAAACAAATGCTTGTATCTCCACCTAGCGCACCTGCCTTGGTGGTGCAATACATGGAAGAGCTATGCTAAAGATTACTGTAACTGATGGACAGGTTCATACAGAAGCTGTTGAAATATCTTGGCCCCAAGTCACTTAATGTGTTACAGTTATTAGCCAGCACCTTTATCTGGACCTAGAAATCAACTGAAAGTGCAATTTTAATGGTCAGAAAAAATGAGCACCAGAAATTAAGTTAGACTAACCAATAACTACCAAGAGTGGTGGTATCCAAGGGGGGCTTTGTCAATAAAAACCTTACAACTGTTTCCTTTAATGGAGTTAGAAAGCAGCTCTCATGCAGAGAAGCATTAACAGTCTCTGCAATCCAAACAGCCAGCCCTCCTCTAGCACTTTTACTCAGCGAAGATGTATATGGATTTAAAACGCAAGTGGTTGGTCTCAATCTTCAAAGCGATTTGTCCACATCCTCAAGCTCAATATTTAAGTCACTGAAATAGCAGACGTCTTAGATCAGGTGTTCTTAACCTGTGGAGGTCCATGGAACCCCTAGGTGGTCGATGGAGGGCTTCAGGGAGTGAACCAGGAACACACAAAAATTCCAGTGCAATAAAATAAATTGTTTTGTGTGTATGTGTATTTTTCTGGGGAGGTGTTCCATAGTTTTCATCAGATTCCCACAGGGGTACATAACCCCAGAAAGGTTGGGAACTGCTGAGCTATAGATTCAGCTCAGATATAAGCAATTTTATTGGCAAATTATTTTGTCAACTGGCCACAGCGAGCTGCCTAAGGTTCCTCCTCATTACCTTGGGGGCTAGTATTTAATATTCCCTTCACCATTTAAAACAGCTTTGCTGGCCAATACTGTGCTCATCAGGCATACACCAAGAACAAAACAGAACACAATGCCTGCTCAGCAACACACAACACACTCAACTTGAGTGTGAGGCATAGGGCTGTACCTTTCAAGGTCTTGATCAATTATATTTCCAAGAAGCTCTCAAAGCCAGCACAAAGGGAATCAGACATTTTTCTTAGAAGAATTTGTCTCCTAATGGATTGAGATCACCCATTATTTACATGACTGGATAGCAATACAGTCGTACCTTGGAAGTCAAACGGAATCAGTTCCGGAAGTCCGTTCGGCTTCCAATCGGAAGCCCCATCGGATGTTCGGCTTCCAAAAGAACTTTCGAAAACCGGAACAGTCACTTCCGGGTTTCAGTCGTTCAGGAGCCAAAACATTTGAGAACTAAAAAACAGGATGTACACATTACATGTTCAAGAAAGTCTTGATAGAACAGTGCAGTCAACTTTGTGTGCACGTGTTAGTTAAGTAAAGCTGAAGTTTTGCTAACCATTATGCAAGATACATAATGGTGTCCTGGTCTCAAATTCATCACCACCAACACAAATAAAACTGCTTGGATAGAGTTTTTAAAACACTATCAACAAACCTGTTTCCTTTTGGAAGCTTTGCCTGGGCACAAACTCTGGGCAGTTGATGAGCTGAGAGAAGTCAGTCTGTGCATAGTCTGTCATGGGAGGGCCAGGTAAAGGCCATTTTTCTGGTTCTTCCTTTCTCCTGATTTTCTGGTCCACAATCTCTACCACTTTGCTGTCTTTCAATGCCTGAAAAACAATCACTGTCAGCATTAATACTAAAGTAAGATACCCTTCTCCCTCCCACATGCCCTCTCCCTACTCCCCACAGAAAGAGAGACATATATTTAATACTGCGTATAAAGGTTCATCTTCCTTTTTCTTCAGACCATTGTTTGTTTACAAAAAAATTTCTCTAACACCCTTGATTGTGCAGACAGAGAAATCCCAGCAGATGTATGCAAATAATATCAATGCAGAACAGAGCAGCAAGCCCTGTCTTACAGTTATTTAAAGCCTCAGTCTTCAAAATGCAACTGCATCCTGAAAACTGCAAGCATGAAGTTGGCAGAATGCATGAACTACCTTTTGCATAACTGCAAAGAACACAAGTCTGCATAGACATTTGATACTCTGCTTTGATCATCTTGCTCTGAGGTATATCAGGACATGCCCAAGGGTCTGAAAAGCGCATTTCAGTCTTGACTGCCCAGCACTCCACTACAAGTGGCCCAAATAAGAAACACAGGGTAATTTTTTACCTTAATTATGAGGCCAACATCTGTAGTCAAGGCCTGCACCCGATGGAAACTGGCAATCAGAGTGATGGGAAGAAAGCCTTCTGTATCCATTTTCCGTCTCAGGAAAAAATCTCGTTCCAAGTTGTCAACACTGAAGTAGTACTCTCTGAACACAGCAAATAGTAGACGATGAAAATAACACACACACACACCAGGTAACACTTAACAGAATAAATACCTCTGACCTCCTGAAAATTCCACCTCTCTTTCTGTTTACTAATACTTTACAAAAATAGGTAATACCCAAGCTCTCTTTCAGCACTGGATGCTATGGGGAAAATTCCAGGACCATAGCTCAAGACATGTCCACATGAATAAGTATATATTTTTATACTGTATTTTCAATATTCTTAGGCCCCCTTTCAGGATTATTTTTCCCACTATGAAATACAATAATTAAAACCATTTGAACAACAAACTGCAACATTTAACAACACACATTATTACATCTATCATTTTAAAAGATTCTAACAGAATCCTTTAATATCAACAATAAAATATAAAACAAGCAGCAGAAAATCCCCTGAATACTAATAAAAATATTGATTCAGCCCTACAGAATGTATTCACGTAGGCAGAAGAAAACTCATCATTTCCTCCTTTCTTCTCTAGTTTCAACTAAAACTAGCCCAAACTAAGCTAATTCTGCATGAGTAAAAGAAGCTGAATGACATTCTAATAAAAAATAACACCTGAAGGACGCAAATCCTGAATTGGTAAGTAGTCCAACTTGCGTGTCATGCTCTAACTAATGGGCTGCCAACTTCTGAAGTTCGTGGGAACCAAACACTTAGGGGCATCTCTGTTCAGCTATGCAGTGCCCAGGGAGTCCAGGCTACCCCTTGAAGGGGAAAGCAAGGCTACCAGTTTCCTCAGGGCAGCCAATCTCAATTCTACCAGGTTTCAACACATGAAAAAGGTGATTCATTCTCTTCCTCTGCACATCAGGACAGAGTGCAGATACTGAAGGTGTAGGGTGCAACTTCCACCAAAAGGCAAGCTTTCCTTTTCTAGGAAGCAGGCACTACTACCACTGATTCAACAGAGGCATTAGCTGGCATCAAGTACAATGATATGTTTCTAGAGAGGCAATTTATGTCAGAGGCTGCTCACTTTTCCTGCTAGAGTCTTAACTGGAAGTGCAGGGCATGGCTATGGAGACTGCCACCGTTGATTCAGGGGCCAGCAAAAATCTTGCATATTTCCAACTGGCCACCCTGTTATAAACAGTTGTGCCAGTGTACCCACTGGCACATATTCACAGGCTGTGATGGTGGTACAAGAATCCCCATTCTATCTACTTTTACTTTGTAGAACAGCAAGAATGAGGATGAAGACCATTGTCTTTGCAAGCACAACTCCCAACTTTTAATCTACTACAAAAAGGTATAAAACTAGCTACAACTCTTCAAAAGGCAATACTGTTTGGTTAGCTACTGCTAGAATCAAAACCAACACTTACATCTGCCGTTTGATATAGTCCTTGAGCAACTCTTGGTCAACACTGTACAGCTCAGTGCTACTGATGTTGTCAAAATAGTAAGTGATATTACTGGTGTATTTCTGAGTGCGTGAGCCATCAGAGCCATCAAATTTCCGGTAACCGTACTGATAATCAAAGTGAGCTGCAGGGGGAAAGAAGCAAAAGGAAATTTCCTAAGACCTCAACTTTTCTAAGACCACTCTACGCTGTCAATATCCACAGATTAGGAGAACCAGGCTTGCAGCAGCCAAATTTAGGAATTGGAAAAGGCATTGACATTTTCTTTTGGAAAGACCATTTTAAACAGAATTGCAATGCGAGATCCACAGAAAATATGCATCTAGCACTGGCCAAGCAAAACAAAGTTGCACTATATAATAACAGAGGTTCACAACTAGCCACTTCTTGAATGACTATTATATTTGTAATATATATTTGAGAATCTACAAAAAGTCTGTTTTCTTAGTGTAGTAGCTTTTTAGTTCAAAATGCTCAGTTAACTAGTATGGTTGCATTTCCAGTGGCAATAAATTTACACAAAAATTACATGAACAATGCTCTTTAATGGTACACTTATTTTAGTGCATCTACTCAAACTGTGCTGAGTCACAGTCCAGCCAAAATAATGCAATTGATCCCTAGCCATTGATATTCCAAGTGGGGGAAGAAATCTGTTGTCTGCCAGCTCTTTATCTATAGCATCAACCACATCCTGTACCACAATAAGCCACAATTATAAAAAGATATTACGGTCTTATACGTACAGCGAGTACCTCCTCTTCCTCGCCCTCTCCCTCGTCCCCGACCACGGCCTCTGCCCCGGAAGGAACCACGCACAGTTGCTCCCTCACTCTTGACACTAGAGGTTTCATCATGGTCAGGCCAGCTTCGTTCATGTTTGTTATCCAGATGCCAACCTGCAAGAGAATGTTAGAGATGAGCATACCCCTAAGAGCCGTGAAATGCTTGGGAGATGCTGGTTGAATCATAGAGGGCTAGTAGATTCTATCTCCCTCATACACATTATGCAGACAATGACCGAGGCTTAGCCAGAGAACAAACCAGTTCCTTGAATGTACATAAGAATTCAGTTGGGATATTATTTTGATTTTTTAAAAAGAGTCAACACCACCACCACTCAGAAGTATTAGTAGCATGCACTCATCTACTTGTAAGGGAACTCCCAGTCAAACTGCTAAGCCTTTGAGGCTATGCTGCAGCCCACATGGAAATTAGAAGCCTACCCTATGAAAGAGCTGAAGGAACATGACAGCCTGAACATTACGAAAAATATAATTAAAAAATACATTACCAAAAATACCTTTTGAGTCACTTCGGTTGTTGGAAGGGTGCCGGTGCTGCTCATTCTGTCTGTTGTTGCGAGAAGCTGTTTTGTCTCTTGGTACCTCAGACTTCATGTCTATTTGCAGAGGGACCCATTTGTGTCTGCTACCTGCAAGGCATCAAGAACCAGCTGTTACAAATCTTTATGAGGAAGTACAAAACATCTCACCCAGGAAGGCACAAGGAGAGAAGGCACATCATTCAGGCCTTCGTAACTGACCTTAGCCAGCAAAAAGTGTAAAGAACATAATAAAAGTTCTGCCGGATCGTACCTTGGACATACCATACGTCAGCCTTTACCAACGTGGTGCCATTCAGAAGTTTGGGACCACAACTCCCATCAGTCCCAGTTAGCACAGCTGGGCCTGATAAGAGTTGTAATCCAAAGAATCTGGAGGGCATCAACTTGATGAAGTCCCCGAGATCCCAGACCACTGTGCTTCAGCACTTTCAAATAGTTTCTTTTTACCCTTCTTCTTCTGAGCTGATTTCTGGTTGTCATCATCTCCATTCTTCTCCTCCCCTGATTCATCTGACCGGGCTTTCATGTTCTCTTTACCATCGCTCCCTTCCCCTTTCTCCTGCTCCTTCATGTTTTTCTTAATAGGAACCTTCCGGAGAGATTGAGGCTTGTGTGGCAGCTGCTGAAAATGACAATCAGACATGCAAGCTGGGAATCAAAATGGCGGCTGAGCAAAGGTGGATCACAACTGACACAGCAAGTTCATTTAGCTGCCTGATGTGCTCACAATCACACTTGCATTCACAATCACTCTTATGAGCCCACCTGAAGAGTCTAGAAACCAAGAACAATTGGTTACCCTCAAGAGAGAGCTCCAATTCATGAGCAATAACTTCTTGATAAAGCACGACTTCAAGCCGAAGTAGTTATTGCATAGTTATATAGGAGCAGCATGTTCCGAAGTTAAGAAGGTTACAAGAGCAAGATTTTAGTCAAATTAGAAGGCAAGTGAGTACTTCAGGCACATGCACTGCAGAATGAATCCCAATGATTTACGATATACGATACGATATACGATATCTTTATTGTCATTGTCCCTTGCGGAACAATGAAATTGAAAACTACATAAAACTACTACAGAACTACATAAAACTACATTAAAACTACATAAAACTACTACAAAACTACATAAAACATTCAAAAACCCCTATCATTTCTGAATGATACAGAAATCAGACATGGTAAGTTTGGTGAATGACACCAGGACACCAGACCCAGAGAAGGGGCTGGCTGACAAGAGATAATGATGCTGGAAAGCTACTGCCAAAGGGGAGGGAATCCCAAAAATAGAAGTATGCTTTAAGCACTTCTGCATCTGCGCTGTGTCCCTCTTTGAGTGCTTATCCCACCCACCATAAAGCCATACAGCAGACAAGGCACTAGCTCCAGAAGCCTGGCTTGGTGCTAACCAGCCCACCTGCTTCATCCCCTCATAAGAACAATCTCAGGTTTGCCTGAAGACTTGGTAAATTTACCTTCTCTGTTGTGGCCAGATTTTAGAATGGGCTCCAAGCTGATGTCCCAGAATAGCACCGCTGAGCTAGGGAGCATAGTGGGCAGGGAAACCCTAAAAGGAAATCATCTGCCTGGGATCTGTAATGAGCTATTCCTGGCTTTCTCCTAAGCAGAGATTTAGCACCCCCAAAAAGTGTTGCTCAAACTGAACTCTCAGCAATATGGGGGGGAAAACAACAGACTCTGTGCCGCAGCATGAATTATCATGTTTCCACACTTCTTCACCCCTTCAAACATTCACCCATGCATACATCTTTAGGCATATTTGACCAAATACGCTCATGGTAGGGGAATATCACTAAGTTTATGACATGTTGGCACACCACATGAAAGTAACAGGAAGAATGTACAGGTAAAATCGAACATATACACACTTTTGCATATGTGTGCACGTGCGGGGTTTTTTTGGGGGGTGGTAAAAGTAAGTATATTCTTGCCTTCCTTCAATTTAATCTTTAAAAATATAGCACTTTTTTCTTTTAAAGGAGATGAACTTCAATACTTTTAGTAAGCATACTGGGGGTTGCTAAAATAGCTCAATGCTGTAGGGTTTGCAACAACAAGGAAGCACTCAGCAGGAAGAGCGCAACCAAGAAGGGAATGGAATGTGACTCCCAGAAAATCGTAGCTTACCTGATAGGTAAACTAATTGTTCTCTCTTTCTGAACTGTATCAGGGGCGGGTCAGTTTGTGCTCATGCATAAAATAGGAAGAATTGGAATTTATACCACAATTTACACCCTATTTGCTTCCTGGTGATTCCACTGTGTTTTTAAACAAATTGTCAGGCATATTTATATGCCATCCAATAACCAAGTTATCTGGACAGCTGATGCAGCACCAAACTAAAGTTCAAGGAGAAAATGCAGAAAATTGGTCGACCTGCAAAACCAAACTGAAAATCACTTTCAAGGACTAAGAAGAACTAGATAAATAAATGCTGTGGAGAGAATGGGAATTCCCTGGAAAAAGAAAATACACCCTTTAATCTTTGTCCTTTTATACAAAGCACCATGTTGCAATTCTGCTATCACAACACTAGCCAAAGGACAGTTGGCTTTCTCCACTTAACAGAAGCAGAGACAGTGGTAAATTCCCAGCGATTGAGAATCTGGTATTGAAAAGTGACACTTTGCCCACTGAACAAAGGGTTATTCTTTAACCTGCTTTGTAACTGATTTGCTGTATCTTTTTTATTTAAAAAAAAAAAAACAACAACCTTCAGTGAGCAGGCATAAATACCTCTACAACCTACAGAGCAATTGGAATGAATTCAAAATGTTCTCTTCTCCTTCTTTTAAGTTAAGAAATGATCAAAGTTATATCCCAAAGCCTAGATTTTTTATATGAACAAACACAGGTCATTTCTCTAACCATTAGAAAAACAAGTTCAAGGCATTCAACCTCAACCTCAGTCATTAAAGGATTTGAAAGAAGACAAAAACTAGGATGTGTACACAGGCCAAGTTTCACCTTGTATCACCTGTGCACTTCAGAAAAAAATTCAGAAGTTTCCATGATATTTTTCTTGAATCCACGTCTCAGGTTCCAAGTCACTCCATATAAAATGAAGCTCTGTAGGCCAATTAACTATAATGAAAAATCTAAATATGGCAATATTTCCCTCCTTTTGACCAAGTTGTTGAAATTTACAGATGCAAGAGTTCCTCCAGTGCAGATTAGGCCTGCCAAGTTGCAGATAATCAGGTCCACAGTCTTTTGGGCATGGGGCGTGTACAAGGTAGTCATAATCCTTTAAGAGGGACTGGGGAGGTTTGTTTCTTGCTCTTTCTTATCTTAAAATAATTAAGAAGTGTTTGAGTAGTATATATTCTTCCTAGTACATTTTTTAAAAAAAAGTTTGTAGCTTCACATTGGCCTTAGGCTTTACTACCCTGGCCTGGGTAGCAAATATCCCACCCCATGTTTGATCGTGTGCCTCACAGTTCTATCCTGTCCTTCATGCTATCTAATGTCTGTATAAAGCAATGGGGGAAAGCTATTCAGAGGTTTGGGCTGAGTTGTCATTTGTTTGTGGATTAATATGATGCACCACTTATTTTCAATCTATCCAACCTAGGGAGGCTGTGGAACTTCTGAGCCAATGCTTGAAGACCTTTTGAGGATGGATCAGGACGAAGACTGAGCAGCAGCTTAATCCAAACAGGATGGAGGTCTTGTGGGTAGGAGAGCTGGCAATCTTGAATAGAGGTGTTCAACCTGTCCATGATGAGATTGCACTCCTCCTAAAGAATCAAGTTCCCAGTTTGGGGGTGCTGCTAGATTCCTTGCTGTTGAGGTCCTGATAGTACTCAGGAATACCTTTTACCAGCTTAGTCCGGTACACCAACTGTGGCCCTATATGGAGAGATCAGACTTCACCTCATTTATCCACCTATATGATATATGGATTGGACTACTGTAATGTGCCCTACATACAGAGCTGCCTTTGAAGACAGCACAGGTGCTTCAATTAGTATGGGATGTGGTTGTCCAGGGGGTCACAAGATCAGAACCCATTATACCAATTTTGTATTAGATGAACTGGTTACCAGTGCATTTCCAGCCCCAATAAAAAGTGTTAGCCACTACTTTAAAGCCCTGAATGGCTTAGGTTCAGGTTACATAAATGACTGCCTTTACCTAACAGGGATTGTTGGTTACTGAAATAATTTTGTATGAGTATAAAGCCCGCTGCCACAATGCCAATTCATTTTAAGCACAACAATGTAATCTGTTTTACATACTTCTACCTCTTTCCATCAACTATGGATACTGTATGTTTAGCAAGCCACTTCACTACAAGGAAATTCCCAAAGGCCCATGGAATCGTTTGCTTTTGTACAGAACACTATTCGTTCAGGAACCCTAGTCATCCACAATCATGCCAAAGAACAGAAGCACCTTCCTTCTGAAGTCAGAATGGGTGTTTTACCTGGACACTCTTGTGAGCTATTTCTCCTGGCGTTGGCCAGTTTGTGGCATCCCCAAAGTCACCAACCTAGTAAAAAAAGCAGAGTTATCAAATCAACAGAGTATCATATAACAAGGAATTCCCCTTTGTAAAACTGCAATATTTCTCCAGCAGGAGAACTTTTCACCTCCTTTAAAAATCCATATTAAGCACCTACTATTTCTGTCCTTTTTTCATGGTGAACAACATTTCAGATTTCAAAGGCCACGACAGAGTACAGTAAATGGGCAGCGACTACTCTTACATTCTCTAGAGAAGGGGTAGTTAGCATGATGCTCTTGAGGCGTTGTTGGACTACAACTCCCCCCCATCCCTGACCATTGGCTATGTTGCCTGGGCTGATGGAAGCTGCAATCCAACTTTGGAAGGCAACCCATTCTCTAGAGGCCCATTCATCTTTGACTTGGTTACCCTGTGACACCAATTGCCAGAGAGAGTAATTCTTAAGACTATTTATATCAAGCATTTAGAAATTAAAACTGCGCAAAACACTTTTTAAAAAGAGCAGGTGTGTCTGCTGCAGCATTGCTGGGTACATTTAATCTCCCTTCTTTAAATTCTTGTTCTCTTGTCATCTGAACTGTTCCTGACACATTTCAATGCTGCAGTTTCCACAGTCTTGTGTTCCTCCTTAAAATGCAATGGAAGGAGGGGCTTCAATTCAGTTTCAGCAATAAAGGCATGACTAAATGTTGTCATTGCAAACACAGTGCCACCTAGTGAACACTGTTTACACTAGCAACACAGGTGCTACGAAAGGTTGGGGCGATAATTAATTCTGGGGGTGTGGCTAGCCATTCACATAAAACACCTACTTTGAAACAACTGCAATGGTTGCTGATTATCTTCAGGGCCTTTATTGCTCTGTGACTGTAGTCTAGATTATATGGTTGTTGCTGTATTTTATGTTAATTTTGGTTTTCAAATGCATTTTTCACACCTTTAAAACTCAGTGGAGGGCAAATTTTAAAATGTTGCAAATAAACAAAAAACAAAATTAAACAAACAAACAAACAAACAAACAAACAGAAATAGTGATGTTTGGAGTTTATATGACAAGAATCTCATACATACAATAAGGAGAAATCTCAAAGGCCAATCCTAACCGATTTGGCCCACAGTTCCTGCCTTATAAGGATACTTCAACTGTGGCCTAAATGCAGTTTCACATATTTTAGAAAGTGCCAAAAGCAGATATGCAAGTGCCTCACACATATTCCTGTGTGTGCATTTCAGCAAATACACACAAGCTCAACAGATGCAGATGCACATGCAAGGAGCATTTGCATCTTCTCCTGGAATAATTCCAGCTGCCATGGAATAATTAAGTGGATCTCCAAGTCATTTGTGCATCTGTTTCTCCACACTGTCTGCAACATGAAACATTACCTTAAAATAAAACTGACTTATACAATAGGTTTGCTTTAAGAAAAATGGTTGACTTTATTCTTCCTATGCGGATGGGGGTATGGGATGTGGAAAGAGAAGCAGGTTTCAGCAAGGACAAATGCTGCTTCCCAAGTAAGTATGGGAAGAAGGAATTCAGTCACCAGAAAAAGGAGGAAATAGCAAGCAATGATATCCTTAGAAGATAGGGGACGTTGCATGACATTGTACAATGGATTAGTCTTACATGGGGAAGATTTTGCACATGACACGGCAATTTTTGTTTTGCAAAACTGGCTGCATAAAGTTAACCACCAACAGCTCTCTCCCTTACTGAGCCAAGGTTGCTTGCTGCATTACTGCCATTATGTTTTCAAACAGTAATATTTTTATTCATTAAACATCACAGTCTATGCCTAGGAATACCGGATGGCACATAAATGTTATAATTCAATGAACTTTGCCATGACTGACTGAGCTTAAATTAGCAGATCCTCTTGATTTGCAAGCACATCTTGAGCTTTGCCCTCTAGCAGAGCCTGTGACTGCAGATCAAATCAATGGCATATCCTGCTTCCAGCTGTTTTCATTTTCTAACCCTTGATATTCCATTGAGATTTCTTCTGATCTAGCCTGAATTATGTCACCTTAAAGACCTCTCTAAAGTTTGAAACAGAACCTGCATGTAAGGTGCCGTCGTTTAGCTTCGTGACCCCATGGAAGGTGTCAAGTCCCCTTAAAAACTACATATAAAGTAAGCAAAAAAGTTGCAGAGAGGCCAAATGAAGCTGGGCAAGAACAACACGAGAGCACACTTTTAGGAAGGAAGGCATTTCATTAATAATGAAACTTTATTGCCTACCACCCATAGCAAACATACAAGAGAAACTACTTTTGTTATACAAGGGAAACTATTTTTGTTATTAATTTGTTATCACAAAGAGGGCCCCCTGCAACAAAATTGCAGTGGATCTCTGGTGTGTGTGCCTGAGGGGACAATTTAAGTAGTCACATCCCATCTTTTGCTTTAATGGGGAATTGGATAAATTAATGGTGGGATGAAGTTAAACACAGCTACTAGTATTGTTGGCCTCCAGGACCAAAAATTGCATTCAACACCAGGAATGTGCTATTGCCCCCACATCCTGCTTGTGGACATACCATAAACATCTAGTTTGCCACTGTGCAGAACAGGATGGGTCTCTGGTCTGATTCAACAGGTCTGTTCTTATAATGCAGTCTCTAGTGCCCAGAAAAAAATAGCAGCATAAACCCAAGCCTACTCGGTACAGGTATAGTAGCTAAAACCAGACATGCAACTTCAACAAGCAAACATCAGTTTTTCTGATGTGCAGCATTGCAGACTGAAGCATTTTTACCACAGACTAAAACTGCTCCGTGGGCACCAAGTGTAGCAGAAGGCAACCTATTGTACTGATGGTCAAGGAATAAACAACAGAGAAGCCCAGAGGGTTAAAGAAACCAGCCAATGATGGAGGGTGGGAAGGATGTTGGCACATCTTCCCAAAAACAGTTAACAGGAGTTGTTTGTTACCAAACCAGTAACAGGCAAATTGAGTCAAAGCTGAAAACATATTTGCAAAAGGCTTTCCAGATAAATCTCCTGTCATAAGAATCCATTCACCAGCAGCTGCACACAGATTAAGACATGTACTTGCAGACCACTAAGTGCCACAAGCACAGAACAGGTGCACAAGCAAGGAAAGCTCAAGAACAGATACACTAAAAAGGTGCTGATCATGAAAGTTAGAGCTGGAAACAAAAAATAAAGACCCCTAAAGCTGCCTTCAAGTTTTGTCAAGAAACCACAAGCTAGATGAAGAAATGGAGTTTGGATTTGATATCCCGCCTTTCACTCCCTTTAAGGAGTCTCAAAGCGGCTAACATTCTCCTTTCCCTTCCTCCCCCACAACAAACACTCTGTGAGGTGAGTGGGGCTGAGAGACTTCAAAGAAGTGTGACTAGCCCAAGGTCACCCAACAGCTGCATGTGGAGGAGCCGAGACGCGAACCCGGTTCCCCAGATTAGGAGACTACTGCTCTTAACCACTACACCACACTGGCTATCCAGATGTCTCTGAGAACCACCGTTAACCCACATAATAAAACTGAAACAGTCCCACAAATTCATTCTGATACACAACTCAGTGTCACATTCCACCTCTTCCCACACTTTGGAGTATTCACAAATATGAACATTAGTACTTGCCTTGCTTCCTTTACGTTGCCTTGGATTTGCAGCTTTCACCACCTTGGCTGGGGTTGAATGCTCTAGTGAGAGGGAAGAAAAGCCAAAAAATTAATATGCTAAGTTGGTCACTGAGGCGGTTTTTAGTCCCTATTGTATCACTCCATGCAATCACACTTAACATTCATCTACCTTCCAAGGAACGACCAGGTCAGTCTCTAAGAAAATGAAGTCTCTCTTCCATAACTACTGGGAAGATTAGTAGATTGAAACATGATATTCAAATTCAATATGTAGAGCCATGACTCTACTGAGATCCCCCCCCCCTTCTTAATAGATTGCTCTAAGCACTCTCTACCCAGAAAACGCTCAGTGTTCCATCTGAGAGTAAATGGACAGCATTTATCTTCAAATGGTTCTCACCCACCCATAGGCAATACCTATGTTTTCAAGCCTGGCATGAAGAGGAGTTATTACCAGCTAGAACTGGCTCCCAAAGCCAGGCTGTGAACCTGCTGTGTCCATTCACTGCAAAGGAAGGAAAATGCCAACTCTTGGGAGGAAGTAGGAGGTACTGCCTACTACCCAGGAATGGGCAGGAGTAGGCAGTGCTTCCTATCTTCTCTCAATTCTTTCTTCAGAGGAGCCTGCCCCCTAGAGGAGGGTGTGACAGAGCATCCCAGTAGCCGGACAATGCCAAATTGGGAGAATACCTTTCTTTCACTAGTAAAATAATCCACGAGACCAAGAATTTAAATCCCCTAAAGTTGCTGAATACAACAGCAGCAGCAACAAAACGTATCAGAAGCAACTACCTATAAATCAAAATCTCAAAATAAGCTGGCTTCCCCACCAAAGCAGGGCAAAAGCTAGCTGCGTAGAAGCCAGAAAACAGCAAGTTGCAGAGTACTCTCCCAAACTCTCCTGCCAGCTTCTATTACATTCCCTTACTATGGTTTTCCCAGTATTTGGGTTGTGTATGGGTCTTCAGAAATACATCCTTATACAGGGACCATACAGTTTTGTTTTGTTCATCCAACAGGGGGGGAAAAAAGGTTGGTAAGAAGCTTACTGTGGCCCAACACTTTTTTGTGGATCAGCAACCAATGCTGAGAAAGATTTTAGGCACAATGATACCAGAGTCTTTCCTGAACTTTGCTAGAAGCACAAAATCACCATTGCTGTAAGAATCCTAGTATGCAACATGTGCTAATGAAGGGATAGTGTATAGACTGCCAACATTATCCACAATATGCATCTCATGGACAGAAGGCATTTTAAGTGAAAAAAGGAACTCACTTCCAGGCTTTCCAAAAGCAGGGTGTCAGCTAAAAGATCTGAATTAGCATAGATACTTAACGCTACTAAAAATTACATTGTTGAGCAGAAATGCTTCTATTATTGTATGCATGAAATGAGACCATAGCTGAGGAACATCACTCCTGTGTTTCTTAGTGATTGGCTATGGCCCTGGAACTGGAAGCAGGGAAGGCAAATTTGAGAAGGGCATGCAAGTGGGGAGGCTGGCACTGGCTTTTTGTTCAGTATCCTGATACCCTTCAAAGCACTCAAATTAAAGCCAGCTCTATTGCTATTCAGCACATCCAACCATAAAGGGGGTATTTTTGCCGGGGTGTCTGTGTAGGGTGATTAAAATGTCCACATAGCAGATTTCAGCAACCCCTACCCCCATGTACACATGGGCTAGTCCCGCCAATGTTAACCTGCAACAAATAAACTAAATCAGAAAAGACCAGTGCATGAAAAATAAATTGCTATTTTGACTTTGTACCATACAAAAGTCTCTGGTTACAGATCAGGAACAGCTATATGCAGTACTGCTGCTGGGAGAATCTAGTGTAGAGGGAGAAAGAATGCTAAAACCCACAGCTGAACAATACCTTCACTGGAGCAATAAAAGTACTGCCCAACTATGGATTTTGGAGGGCTTGTTTCTTACAGACCAACACTGCTACAGTTGCTCATTTTTTCACTGAAGTGTTACTGTTCATTTAAAAGTTGTTTACAACATAAAACTTGACACTGTAGTAATTCTCGTGGCTTGGTTTTATACAAATTCAGCATATATAGCTTTTCCTTCCATGACATGTTTATGTGGATTTTCATAGGCAGCTAGGAAAATGCTACTCTACACATGAAGAAACAGTTATACTAATTAAAGTTCATTAACATTTCCACTGTCAATACTGTCTTCCTGCCACGTGCGCCTGTTTCTAAACTATGTGAATATCTTTGAGGATTAAAGTACAGAACAAACCAATTCACCTCATGGATTACAGAAAAGGAGTTCATGATTGAAGGAAAATCTGCTTTCTGATCCCAAAGAACTCAGAACCCGGAGGGTTAACAAAGGAGCACACCCCCAATTAACATGCCACAAAGTGACCTAGAGGAACAGCTAATTTCCCTTAACAATGAAAAGGCTAACAGTCCCTGTTCAAAACGAGAAAAAGCAGAAGGCACTCAGAACCTGCCAGTCATTCTGCATAACTATTTCACAAAAATGGAACGGGACACTGCCACACGAGACTCTGGATGATCCTAAATGATACAGTAACTTGTAGGGATTTATTCACAACAAGCTGAGGCAGCAAAAATTCAAACTTTGCTGGGTGGATGGAAAAACGTTCCAATGGTTGGTTTCCAAGGGTGGCCACTTCCAACAACACTGCTGAGGATCACTTTCTAGGAAGCGTTAAAAAATATGGGCAAGTTTTCCTAGTCTGTCAAGAACAATAAAAAAAATCCTTCCAGTAGCACCTTTAAGACCAACTAAGTTAGTTCTTGGTATGAGCTTTCGTGTGCAAGCACACTTCTTCAGATACACTGAATCTGAAGAAGTGTGCTTGCACACGAAAGCTCATACCAAGAACTAACTTAGTTGGTCTTAAAGGTGCTACTGGAAGGATTTTTTTTATTTTGACTATGGCAGACCAACACGGCTACCTATCTGTAACTGTCAAGAACAATGTAGCACTTCTTCCCAAAAGCAGACTGAGCTTATGGGGCAATGACAGCAATCAGCCATTCACCCTCAAAAATCATATGAATTAAACAGTCTTCTGCTAAAGTGCATACAATCTTTAATATCACTTGGCTTAGTGAGATAAAGGCTGTGATAGTCACAAGAACCTATTCCTCCCTAGAGCTTTCTTTCCCCTTCCATCCATTCTGAACTTCCCCCCAAGGGAGGGGAGAGGAAAGCCATAGTTTGAAAACCACTGGGCTAAACGTAAAACTACAACAACCTACAACGGTAGAAAAAGACTGCCATTCACCCCTCTGAACAGGTTTGAATTTGAAAAGAACCCAAGTAAATAAGAAAGTCAAGGAACTTCTACCACATCAAAAGCCTAGCAACTTTTAATTAGGACTTACTTTTTAATTTAGGGAATGATATTGCATTCACCAATTTTGTATGGTTATGTAAATGTTGCATGATAACACTAGCAATAAGCAAAATCCAGTGATTAGTACTGTATATGAACAATAGTATACCAACTCCTGTTTGGCATGCAACTCTCTGCTGAGATTCCAAGAACCAAATCCACTTAGTGTGGTAAAAGCCTATCAGGCACCACACTAGGAATTCATGCTGTAGCCCATGGGTAGGCAAACTAAGGCCCAATTGCTTTCTAAATCCAGCCCACAGACAGTCCGGGAAACAGCATGTTTTTACATGAGTAGAATGTGTGTTTTTATTTAAAATGCATCTCTGGGTTATTTGTGGGGCATAGGAATTCGTTCATTTTTTTCTTCAAAATATAGTCCGGCCCCCCACAAGGTCTGAGGGACAGTGGACCGGCCCCCTGCTGAAAAAGTTGTTGACCCCTGCTCTAGCCAGTGTTTCCCAACCTTGGATCTCAAGCTGTTTTTTGACTATATTTCCCATCATCCCTGACCACTGGTCTCGCTAACTAGGGATGATGGGAGTTGTAATCCAAAAACAGCTGGAGACTCAAGGATGGGAAACATTCTGCACTAGAGAAAAAAGCACATTATTGCTGGAGAACTCATAACTTTCATAACCAGTTCGTGCACTTGATTTCATCACCTGATTTCTGAAGCAGAGAACAATTTGCATGTGTGAATGAGCAATTGCATATACAAGCGTACAGACAGAACTTTTAATATTGTTTTAAATCAGTGTAGATAATCAAAGTGTTAAGCTATCAAGTGATGCAAATGTCTGTGTGAGCCATTATGTGGGATTCTATTACCTAAAAAGAGTACAAAGAGCTGTAACAATTTGTCTCCACTTACATTCCCTCAGGGGGAGCATGTTTAGGGCCACATGCCAGCAATGAGTAGAGCCAGAATAAATTTGCAATGCTGCAGGTTAACATCCTTTATTTGTGTTCCCATTTCCTCCATTTTTATATCTGGATCAAGCTTCGCACTTTACCTCTTCCAACAGCACAGGGTGGAAATATGCGCACCTGCATCAATCCATTCATTTTGACTCCACCCATTTCCATCTCTGCCCCCCCATCATCTCTCTCTCTCCCTCCCTTCATGCTCCCCGAATCCTACAGCTCACTGCGAGCCACAATGCATAAAAGTAAGCGATTCCCAGAGGGGCTGACTGAAGACCAACATTGGTCTGCAACAGCTGTATCGTCAAATGAAAGTAGGGGAAAACTGGTTCCCCACCACTACCTATATATTATAGTTTATGTTCATTTATATTGTACTTGTTTATAACAAAGCACCTAAAAACTTAAGGACTTCTTTACTACTGGTCGAATACTTTATCTTTACTACTTTTCTACTGGTCCAATAATTTCATGTTTCCATATCCCGACCAAGGAAGAGATGGTTCAGGTCCATCTTTTCCGCCGATGCTCTCCTATAGTAGAAGCTTTGTGCAATGGTGGACTCCATTTCATTTCATTATATTTATACACCACTTGATTGTAAACAAACACACACGCACCCAAAATCCAAAGTGGATTTTTTTTTTACTATGCTTCTAGTTTCACTTTTAATTTAATTCTCAAATCATGATGTGCTGTTGATGAAATGAGAGATTAGAGCATAAGGCAAAGGAGTAAAATTAGGCAGATGAGTGGAAGCAGTAGCTCCTCCCTTAAGCTTCAAGGAAAAACAACTATCATCTGGCAGAAACCATTCCATCAGGCTGCAGCAGAGGAAGAAAAGGGAAGCAGCTGAACTCCCACCAATTCTGCTAGAAGACCAATTCTATTCGGTTTCTCCTCTTCCTTCAACTGTTTCTCCCCCAGTTTCTCATGGTAAAAACTACGTAACATTATAAAGAACTGATACCTGAGTTTGCTTGCTTTCCTGTTCCCTCTCCATCACTTCTTCCATTTGTATTGCATATTTTGGACTGTAAGCGAGAGGGGGCAGGAGCTCTCTCACCTTTGACTGATTGTTAAGGCTGCATTACTATAGCTCAGTCGGTAGAGCATGAGACTCAATCTTAAGGTCATGAGTTCGAGTCCCATGTTTGGACAAAAAGATTACTGCATTGCAGGTGGTTGGACTAGATGACCCTTGTGGTCTCTTTAAACTCTACAATTCTATGATTCTACTATCCCAACCCCACTCCACCCCACTCCTGCGAACAGCAGCGGGGCTTGATGGAGTAGCACAGCCACCTCCATAGCTCTGCTGCTTGCTCACACCAGCTAGGGCAGAAAGGGAGGGGTTAAGCTGATGTAGCAAAGAGGCCTCGATTGGGCCCGTTTCGGTGACAGGGCAACAGCAGAGCCTATTCAAGATCCAGCAGATCCTGTGCCAGCTTCTAATCACCCCTTTGGGGGGGTTTCCACTGGCTAGCGCTGCAGTATAGCTTGTGACTACTGTCCAGTTGCACTGGAGCCAGGCAATGCAAAGGTGGATAGATATTTCCACTCCATACAAACCCCTCCAGTATAGCAGATCAGTGGTCTGAACTGTTCTGTAAATCACAGTTCTTTAAACAAATATAACCTTAAAAGAAAACTTTTTAAAAGCTGACATAATGGCATCCAGTAAAACACCTTACAGGGTATTAGTATCCTGCAACTGCTGTGTAGTGTAATTTTTTTTGCCATAGCTGTTTGCTTTAGATGTTGTGAAAGCCATATTGATAGCATTCCCAGTGCTAGAATTCTCATGAATGTAATGTAATGGATTTCCGATTTGCAATGGTTAACAATTGTAAAAAAAGAAAAAGAAAAAAAAAAGCTTCTCTGCCACCCCATACCAGGATTTGTAGTAACTCCCCATGTAGATGTTTAGTGGTAAATGCAAATCATTCCAATGCAGTAGGCAGCAGGCTCTCCCTTAGCCATCTTTTTGCCTCTGGCTACACCTCAGCCAGTATGCTGCACCTGGCTCCAGGTGGTGGATTCTCAGGAATCCAGTTAACAGAATAGATTCTGAAAGTCTGAAGCCTGCCCACCTCTATTGTGAATTATTCTAAAGTTCTAACTTGCCATCAAAATAGCTCACAAAAAGCATCTATAGACCTTTTATCACCAGATGGCAGCATACTGTAAATGCACTACCAGCCCTTTCGGTCCTGCACTTACAAGGCAGTTCTACTAAAAAAACACCAGTTCAGGAAAGATACAGAGGAGCGCTTATAAAAACCAGTCTGATGTTAGCAGCAAATGCATATTTAGCACACATGCATGAACAGACACACGCACACACACACTTTGAGCTAAAAGCAAGGGAAGGCAAATAATTTACATGCTCAAGGTCATATGCTCAAAGGATTTCACTCCCATTCTAATTCAAAGGGCACCTCCCCACACACACCTTTTTAAAATCAGCTAGGCTAGGTCACTGTGTCTTTTCAAATCAGGCTAGAGACGGAAAGACAGAGAAAGAAATAACAGCTTTTTGACAAATGTACCTCCTCACTTGCAGCATATTAAACTGGAAAACAACAATTCAGTGGGAAATCCAAAGGTTGATTGCCTTTCCAAAAACAGGCAAGTTAATCAATTAGCAGCTCTCTATATCTATAGGCTATATGCCGTATCAGAACCCTGCATTTGCCACTGTAGTCTAATCTGGAAGCACACACTCAAGGTAAGAGAAGCTGTTAACATAGAAAAGAGGGAGGAGGGAATGCAAGAGTGGGCTGGTTTTGGTCACTTCCGGAAGAGAGCTGCAACCCAGCTGAATGCCACGTTAGTCCTTCCACCTGTGCCTGTCTATCATGACCATAGGCAGGGACTGTATGACATTTCTTGGGAAAAGCTACATATTTTTCAGCTGTCACAATGCACCTCCATGAACACAAGATGCCGGCTTCTAACAACTATCCTCACCTGGGCAACTTCACAGAGCTATGCTCAAGTTCACCCAATAGCTACAGCAGCTTAACAAGTCAGCAGCAAAAAAGTAATTGAAAGGTATGTGGGTCAGACTTTCTTTATACTCAAAATGAATAGCACCTCATACAAGCAACATCTCTCTTAAGCCAAGAAGCTTCACTGTCGAGAAGTTGTACCTCAAAACAGTGTTGCAGTATGGGAGTAACTGCCACACAAGTTATTCAGGGAATGAACGCTAGCAAGCATTCAAAGAGGGGGCATCAGCCTAAAAGCATTGCAACCTTGTCCTGAGAGAGAAAGCAGGTTTTTCCACAGAGCCTTAGCTCTGCCTCCCTGTGCATACACAGTCAGGCCTCTAATGAAAAGCTCGTTAACAGTTAATTATTACCTATTCAGATACATGATCTCAGCACAGACGAGCAGCCAAGGAAGAAGGAAAATGGTCACATGACCCAAATCTTGTTCTATGAAAGCAGAGTCAACTATATTTAGTGCTATAAATAATGCCTACATTCCCACCCTCAACCCCCCATGACAACCCAAAGAGGCCACCTATCTCTGTCCCACGGCAAAGGAAAGCCAATCTCCTCCCTCTTGTCAGATATCTTTCATCCCCTTCTGCCAAGGTAACTGGCCTGTGCCCAACTCTGCAGAGAATGGTGCACTCGGCATATGAGTGACAGGCTGCAATCCAGCAATACAGGGTGATCTGTTCTACTTCTTGGCCCATGCAAATGGGAGCAACAAGTTCTGCAGCAGCCACCGTGACAAGGAGAGCAAAAAGCGCAGAGGGGTTGGCAGCCGAATTCCAGAATCTAATTTAAAATGCTTGTAGTTCCCTTCAGAGCCTCAGAGAGCCCGAGTGACCACTCTCCCTTTTGCAATGTAGTAGCAGTGCCTTAGCTGCTTGTCCAAGCACAGATCCTGTAGCGGAGGGACTCAGTTTTGATGCAGATTCATTTTCTTCAGATAGATAGCATTCCATACCAGACACAATCCTACTTACTGCTGGAAAGTGAAAACTTAATACGCAAAGACAAACAGTTCCCATTCAGGAAGGGTACCTTAAAACTGTACAAAAATAAAGAACTCAAGCAGAAAAGCATAACTTACATTAGTCACAGACAGATTTTTAAAATCCCATAACAGGGCCGTCCAAAGGCCAGCCATGTCTGGAAAGAAACAGAGATGAAACCCCTGGATGCATTATTACAACATTCTTTTTGAACAGTTGCCATTAGGGCATTTAAATGAGCAAAACATAGCTCTGAAGCATCCTAAAATGGTTTAGGTGTAAGCAATTAACAACACAAGACACAACTCACTCAAATAACTGAATGATATAAGCAGTGTAGAAACCTATACGGTTCAATAATATATGTTTCTAATTTTAAACACTGGTTAACTGGATTAACAACAAAAAAGTAAAGCAGAAGAAAGCAGCAAAGCCTGAGAAAGTTGCATTCTTTTGGCATGCAAAAGAGATCCTCTGTGCCTGTAGCTCAAGTACTAACTAGTATGTGTCCTAGACCTAAAAAGGAAAATTCTAAATCAATAGCAACAAAACTTAGTTAGTGTAGCAACCAATAGTTTTTGGTACAAATATATAATATAAATATACCATGAAATATAAAGCTATTATAATCCAACATGGATAGTTGACAAAACACAACCATCACTGCAAAGTTAACCTCTCAAGTGCCAGTATTTTTATATATCCACCTTCCAGCTTTATAATCCTGCCAAAAAGAAATCTGATGTAAGAAAGTGTTTCAGAGCTTTAGTGGCACCACTTAGAAAGCCCTGTCTCGTATACTTGCCACCTGTCTTCTCACAATAATAGGACAGAAAGCAGGGTCCCTAGCTGAACTTAAAGACTGAGGTGGTTCATTATGCCTGGTTGTTTGGAATCAAAATATGCTTTGAACTTGCTAATTCTGGTTGGCTAACCCCATGATTTGGGGTTTGAGGTCTGTGAGCCTTAGGCTGCAATCTTAAACATCTGAGTAGACCTGCATTGGATTCTACTGTTAAATGTTCCATTGAAGAGTGTCAGAAACCCAGGATAAATGGCCTCTTTTCTTTCTGTTTTTAGATGAGTTTTATCATTTTTAAAATTTCACACAATTTTTAATGTTTCATGGTCTGCAGCTTTCAGATGTCCAACTGCTGTTGCTGCAATTTTTAGTGCCTTGCTTATGTTTTTTATTGTTACATTTTGTGATTTTATTACATAAACTCCTCTCGATAGATTTACACAAAGTAGCCCAATAATACGTAAAATAATTTCAGAGCTACTTTTGTACTTGCATTTTCTATCTACTCTGCATTAAGCATTATGTTCACTCCACCCTCATCTCTACTTTACACTCATAACAATTCTGTGAGGATACCACAACCAGCTCAAGATCAGAAAGCATGGTTCATGGCCAAACAGGAGAATCTGAACCTGGCTACCCCAGAGCTGCTTCTCTGCAAGCCACACCATGGCAAACCCACCTCAACCCATGGCTTCTAATTCTAGTTTGGTAGCCCACACATAATCTTCAGAAACCATGCTAGACTGTAGTTAAGCATTCTCAACTATGGCTGACCATGATGTCCAAACTGACTATAACTATGCATTAGGATGGTCTCTGTGTGCTGATTTTCACAAGCATTGCTTTCCCCCCCAACTTCTAAGAAAACCCAGTTTGGAGATGAGATGCCTTTGAAATGAGGAAACTGTGTGGAAGTCCCGCGTTACAATGTTGCTTTATTTATTATGGTAGAGTAGACCTCCCTTCAATCACATTCCCTGGGCAGTATACAAAAAATAAAATTAGAATGTAGCAAGTATTTCTCAAATTGATTAGGTAGTCTTGAGGTCAATCAGTTTAGGAGTATGTAAAGCAAAGCAAAAATAAGAATACATACTACAATTAAGAATTGAAAATAGATTTGAAATTTTAGCAATTTGTTTTTACCAGTTATCCTCCCCCCTCCCTGAAATGATAAACAACACTGTTCGGATGCATTCATCCACAGTAAACCTTTATTTTCTGACAAGCTAGCACAGCCTGCAAATTCAAATGAACAGGAATCCTATTTACTGTACGGACCCCACAGAAAATCTGGAGAATGTGGAGATGAATAGTGGAATCTAAAAATACAAAACTGATAGATTTTGGATTGACTTTGAAGCACCTGGCTTAATTCTCTGCTCACGTACAGGTTCACTTAATTGTTCTGGACAATTTCCACTCTTGCCTTCAACACCCAAATAGTAAAACACAGTTCATCAACCACTTTTGTCATCAAACCCAATGACAAAGCCTTCAATGCAGATCCAACCTCCATGCCTCATTGCAACTCTGCCTCAAGCGTACTGAGCAAGAGCTCTGACTGCAACGTGGCAGGCATATTGGATGGACTCTTATGCCAGAGGCACCCTCTTCTACTCCTGCGTGCAATAAAGAACTGCTGGCTGTCCCACAGGCTGGCCACCCAGGCTGCAAAAGATGACCAGTTAAATACCAGGTAAATTATAACTAAACTACTATTCATTATTTATTCTTGAAGGAAGGGAACTCTCTCAGCTACACCCACTTGCCGTATTGATGCAGCACCAAAATTGTTCTGGGGCAGGGCGACTTACTATGGTGTACCACACTACAGACCTAGAGTTCTCAACTGCACTGTGGTGTGGAGGGTTTTTCAGTACCTCCCCAGTCACGTTCAGACCACTTCCTGCTGGGTTTAAGCCAGCAGCAACTACTACCCTCTGTAGGAGCAGCAAATCCAGTAGGACAGTCCAAAAATGAACTTAATTCAGTGGTTTCCAAAAAGTCCTCAAGGAGTCCTGTTGGCATGTCCAGCACACCAAGCCTTCGTCTCAATTGCTCAGGAAGTTAGCACAATTGTTCCTAAGGGTTCTCTCTCACAGGGCAGAGCCTGGTCCCTGGTTTACCTAGTAACTTAGCTAAGGAAGCAGGCAGCAAGACTACTAGAATGCAGGTGGTAGAAGGCTCACATCGAATATGACTAAACACAGGTAAAAGTTCACTACTGAGCCTACTCTGTGGTCATAACAGCAAGGAAACACTTCTCTGCTAACCATCACATACTTGGGAGTGGTGTCCAGCAGAGATATTCCAAGCAGCTCATGGCTTAGTACCACATGAAAGGATTCAAAAAACCTTCAGCGCCTGCTGTAACATGTTTGCTAAACATGTTGTCAAGACAAAATCATTTACCTTCACCTTCATCAGAGTCTAGATGCTACAATTATGGCAGTTCAATCCGAGGATGTGTCAAAAGCACTGTCTGATGTAGCATTGTGGGATGAATTTCAGTTGATGCAGCTTGAATATGCAAGACAAGGTGCTTGGGGCTACGTAACCTACTTTTTGTTCACTTGATCTTTACCACTCATGGCTAATTACTAGAGATGGGGAAGATCTCCCAAGCTTTCCTCAGATTAGCATGGAAATTACCAGGGTTTTTAAAGAGAGAAATGGAAGAACTCTGATGAACCTGGACACAAACAGTCTAGCCAGTTATCCATACTTTGTTGCAATGTGTTACGAGGGACCTGAACAGATTTTGCAAGCTGCAGTTAGAATTCTAGCAGCTACATTTTAGAAAAACTAGGATCTCTAGTTAGAAATATGATTTTTGAAAAATAATAATAAAAAAGACCTTTACTGGCTGTTCATCAACTTCCAATGTCAAGTCAAGGTGCTCACTTTTAAACCCTTCACAGCTTGGGATC
Organism: Podarcis pityusensis; assembly: GCF_964106645.2. Taxonomy (NCBI): domain Eukaryota; kingdom Metazoa; phylum Chordata; class Lepidosauria; order Squamata; family Lacertidae; genus Podarcis; species Podarcis pityusensis. Next base: position 66,295,878 of record NC_138029.1, on the reverse strand, counting down.
CAGGTATCTAAAACAACACCTAGTCCCTACTACCCATATATCAATATTTAGTGACATTTTCCACCAATTGGAGAGGGAGATGGAAACTAGAGAAAGAACATTTATGGCTGTGTTATAGTGTCTTTGGAATTCCCTCCAATGAAACCCACTTGATTCCTTCTTTATCTTTTAAGTGCCATGCAAAAACTTTATTTGCCCAGGATTTATAAAAATATATCTGGTATTTTAAGCTCCCTATTCCTATAATTGACAGTACTTGACACTATTTGATGGTTTTAATATTGCTTTATGTTTATTGTATCTTAATGCACAGAAATACCATTAGCCACCCTGGGAACCATTGATGGTAATATGAAAATCTTTTTTTAAAAATATATCGAACCTGTGCTGTACATCACTTATCAAGGACAGTATACAAATAGCTAATATTTAATGATATGGTTTGAGGCCAGCTCCAAGCCTGTTTAGCACCTGGACTGGTGACCAGAGAGCAGCAAAACAGCTACAATCTCCTCTCTAGGAGCCCATACAATCATGTTAACTGGGTCGTTCATTATACAAATTATTATAATTACATGTCAATTTATGATAGCACCTCATGCATCAGATGAAGCAGACTTTACTCTATGAAAGCTTATCCCACAACAAATTTGTTAATTTTTAAGTCTGTTTTATTTGATGCCGCAGACTAAAACAGCAATCTTTCTGGCCATTATTTTTGTAAGGCTTGCAACGTTTTATCTGCAACAAACAATGAACTATGAAAATGAGCTTAATGCAAGTTTTCAAAACAGCCCATTATACTGATAGAGGGCGAACCTTGCACATTTTTGCTGAGTCAGCCTACATCGCTAATCGTGGTTTAAAACCATGTGGCACTTTATAGCATTTGGCTTGTCTCTCTCCATACACCAGCTGCAGCTTTAGGAGCTATCTATGAGCCCAAACCATAATAAAAGCTCAGTTTTGTTTGTTTACAAGAGAGTAAAGATTTCTAACAGCATTTATGTCCAAGCAAAAGTAACTGAATTTAGTTATAGCTCAAATAAACATTTCTTTATCTCCACTTTGAAAAAGCTAACATATTTTGAAATGTATTTTAAAGCAGGGTTGGAGAACCTGCAGCCCTCCAAATGTTGCTGGATTGCAACTTGAATCAGCCCCAACCAGCATGGCCAATGATCGGGGATTGTGGGAGATGTAGTCCAACAACATCTGGAAGACCATTGGTTTCTCCACCTGTTTTAAGAAACCATCCACACCCCTTCTCCTTTTAAGAAACTTTAATAACCATACTGTGTCATCAGCATCAGCAACCTATTCCTCAAATTCACTAACATTTGAGATGGATACTATTCAACCAGGCTAAACACAAAAAACTGCATCAGAGCAGTTTGTCAGTGAGGCAGCTTTAATGTTCCCAAGATAACAAACATGAAATAAACTCTTAAATTTTGCAAAGACAGGCAAAAGAAATTCTCAGAACAAACTGCTGCTTGCTTTCTGGCTCATGCAAGCAGCTGCAAACTCAAAAGGGACAATTAAGCAAGGACGACCAGCAGGGTCTAGAGTTGTTGCCCAGCCAGAAATAATCCCAATCCTTACTCCTTCAAAGCCAAAGGATATCCAGAATACTCTCTAAGTACAGTGAGCAACATCCCTATAATGCATTCCCATGCCACTGGAAAAAAATATCCATACGATCAGACCGATCATGTGGATCTTTTCCACCTGACCAGCTTTCTGCCACGAGAAAGATTAGCAAGCAGGTGAGCAAAATCCATGTGGTCAGCTTGCAATAGCACACTATGGCTGAACGATAACTGGTTTTCAATATCGTGATATATCACCAGCTAAACGTCACAATATTATCAATATATCAAGATATCTGAAATAAAGAAGGAACCATGCAGAGCTGAACAGGACAATGTCCTAGCAACTGTTACTACTTAAAGGTCTAAAACTGATATTATCAATCACCTCATGGTCACTTTCATCAACAGGCAAGCCAAAAGGCATCCAAATGAGACTTTTGGTTTTGGACTTGCCTACCAAATTGTAGTATTCAGGACAATCCAGAGTATGGTAATGAGTCATAGTGTATAAAAATAATCTGGGACTGCCAGATTGCCAGCAGCCCGGCGGCGGCAGAATCCACAATATCACTACCACAAGTCCTCGCAGGTCGCCTCCATTACTGCTGCTACTTTTTGCCGCTGCCACTGCATGGCCTTACTGGCCGCCACCTCCCATTGCTGTAAAGTCTTGCAGGGTGCAGTTAATGCCATCACTCCCTCGCAGGCTGCCACCAGTACTGCTGTCATTTCCCATCGCTGCTGTGAGGCTTTGTAGGTTGCTGCCGTTACTGTCACCACTTTTTGTCACCACCACGAGGCCTCGCAGGCCGCTGCTACTGCCCCCACAAGTACTCGCTGGCCACCATTGATTGTGCCACCAGCGCAAGGCCTTGCAGGTTGTTGCCACTTCTGCCGATACGTATCACGGTCAGGGTGAGCTGTTTCTGCCACTGCTGCTTCTGCCTCCTAGCAGGCCTGGTGGCAGTCCCAGATTATTTGTATTCACTATGACATTGCAATGTTTAGCTGGTGAGCTATCGCAGTGTTGAAAACCAGATATCACCTAGTCTTTACAAATGTTGTGATTTGCAATATATTGCCAGCTCAAATAATATAAAATTATCATGATGTGAACAATTATATTGATATACTGCCCAGCCCTAATGCACACTTTTATTCCAGAGATAATGGCTCCGACAACGGGGGGGGGGGGGGGTTAGAGGTTGCATTAAGGTTACACAAGTATTCCAAGTTGACCTTCAAGGATGTGTACAAATAAAGCCACAAAAAACAGAGGTTAAGGCAAAGGCTTTCACAACTCTGCAATCCAAGATCCTTTTAACTACAGATGCCTGGAATTTAACCCACGGCTTTCTGTACATGGTGCACATGTGCTACACAACCAAGTTCTACACTCCTGAAGGCCACAGCTTTTATTCTGCAGAAAGCATGCAGGTATTTTAATATAAAAGTGAACATGTATGTGTATGCACACCGTACCTAGGATTTATTGAACAGACAGAAACCACTTTTGGAAAAGGATTAAGCAACATGTTCAGGGTGACAAAAACACAGTCTAAATACATTTAAACTTCTGCTCTTGGTAATATGTGGCTACACAAGTAGCATTTGTGAAAGGTAATAAAACCTTTGAAAGCCTGCCTTAGGAAGTTCAAAAGAATATGGGCGAGGTTGACATACAGCCAGAGGTCCTTTGGCAACAGAGCACAGAGAGCCCAAGCTTATCAGCACCTTTAAGCAAACATCAACTTCAAATGTCAGCCCACAGAATATCCCTGTTGTGTTTTCCCCCCCCTTTCTTGAACAGAATATTCCAACCAGGACCTAGCACTTTTTAAATGACAGCCACCTATTTTAAAACATCTGCAAAGTAGTTCTGTTAGGGGAGTTCTTACACTTGAACACTGAAAAGTGTGACCTCAATCATCCAGTTAAGCCAGTCAGCACCAGAGGTCAATCTCCAGGAACTTTGATGACATCCCTTTTATAGTTACACTGATTTTGGAATCTGCTGCCAAAGCACCTGCTACATTTTACTTGAAGGGATGGCTGGTCCTGCCTAGGAAAAACGTGTAAGGTGATGGGAAAATACAGATGCTGGCAAACATAGCCAATATATTTTGTTTGTCTGTCTGTTTTTAAAAAAGTCAACAAAAGACACACAATAGTAACATTCAACAGGCCTCAAGTGACTGCTTGAAGGACACACCTTCACTAGCTGAGCCCCTGAAAGTTTAAGATTATAAATTTACTATGCCGGTTACCAGCAACTAACACACTCCTTCTAAACAAGATAGCACTTTCTTTGGGCTGCATCCACTATAACTGGAACAGAAGCAGATGGGAGATTGTTAAGAACTGCTCCTGCGAAAGCATATGTAAAAAAATCAAAACGAGCCCATTTCAGGAAAGTAAAGAACCTCCATCACTTTTGTTTTAGTTGCCTCAAATGCAGCAACCTGATTGCCTCAAGTTTCTTAAGAGGCTCGCAAAGCAAGACACTGTCTGGAAAATGTGGGAGCTTTGGCTTTGCACCTCTCTTTACACCAATAGTGAGTCACATCACTGATCTCCATATTATTCAACCTCCGACACTAGGGAAATATGACTGCTATTGAAAGTCATTTTGTTAATTCAGGAACATAAAATACATTATGCATACTTTGATTTACTATTGAATGGTCATGTCTGGTGTATTAAAAATAGTTTACTCAGACAATAATTATAAACTGATTTCATTATTTCAAGTTTTTCTTACAGATGGAGCTAAAAGCCACTGAACTGTAAAGGAACCTAGCAACTCTTTGATTTTGCCATTTTATGAGAAGTAGGAAAAAACAATAAAAGCAGAAATCATGCACATTATAGTACAAGTTATTATTTATTCTGAAAATTAGTCCACCAGTGTTAAGTAGACATCAAGCGCTCATTTCCACAAAAAGAGCAGAAAAAAGATGATGAGGGGAGAAAAAAACTCAAAGAAAATCACATCCTTCAAGGGCAGCCCCATAAAGCATTATGTAGTGGTAGTCTAGACTTAAGGTGCTATTTAGCTCCTAGCTTTCATATCTCAGTTTCTAACACTGCTCCCTGCCTTTTTTGATTCATTTGCAATAGCCTGGTACACAGTATTAGAAACTGGGAGCCATGTGGGCTCCAAAACAAAATGTCTAGGTGCCTTTTGAGGGGGAGGGTGGAAACCAAGCAGCCTTGCAGGAAAAAAATTAATCTCCCGGGCGAATCAGATGGTCTGCAGGGTAGCGCAGCAGCAAAAGACACATCTCGCGCTACCCTGCCAAACACCTGATTCACCCGGCAGAACAGCAGCAGAAAAAAAAATACTTGCTGCCAAGTGAATCAGGTGGTACGCAGGATAGCATGGCTGCAAAAGATGCATCTTTTGCTGCTGCGCTGCCGGGCAAATCAGGCGTTTGGCGGCATAGCGTGGTAGCAAAAGATGTGCCTCTTTTGCTGCCGCTGTGCCTGGCAGACCAGCTGACTGCAACCAGGCAGGGGGAGATGATAGGCACCAAGGATGGCATCCGGACATCTCCATCCAGTTGCAAAATGCCGGTTGGCAGTCACAAATTGTGACTGGTGCCCGGCGAATTTCAAATACAGCTGGTGCAATATCAATTTTAAACATATACAGATCAAAAGATGGCTCACAATCCCTTCTTATTTTGTGTTAGGCAATACAGTGCATTAAGATTCAGTTTATAATCAAGTGATATGACATTCACGCATGCTGCAATTCAAGTATAGGCTTGTGCAATTTGTTTTAAAACAGCAGTGCTGCTAGCTCATTTTAACACACACACACACACACACACAGAGAGAGAGAGAGAGAAGGTTGAGAGGTTAAGCTATGGTAGCTATTATGTCCAAACTTTGATTTGAGTAAATTTACCTGCAAGCAAACATTTAAAAACACAATGAAACAGTTAGCCATAAAGATGCTACAGTTTTAACCTGACCCAACCTGCAACAAAAGCCAAACTGCTGAACTTGGCTCTAAGATTTGAAAATAAATATGAAAAGATTTATTCCAACAATTACTACTGCGATAAAACATATACACCAGTCTTGCATTTAACCACTCATCTGGATGCCACTGGCGACCAGAGAGAGAACGTGGAATCTTGTCTCCACACCCGTGTGTAGTCTGGCAAAGGAGGAGCAGAGCAATCTGTCCATCTTTCACAAGTCCACTTGGCTTCCGCCCAGGCCACAAAGGAAGAGAAGCAGAAGCACAACACTCAAGATATGGAGGAATGGAGCAATCCACCAGCCATCTGTGCTTCTAAGCTGGACATAGAGGAAGCAAAGCCCCTTCTTGCATGTCCAATTTGAAATCAAGCGGACAGGTAGCAATCCATGCCTCCTCCACCAACCTGCTGCATTTCCAGACCAGCTTGGGGAGAGGGGGAATTCACCGGCCTGATTTTTAGGGAAATTCCCCATTTGAGGTAAAACAGACAAATAAAAAGAAAATGCAGGCTAGTAACTTTTGGGAACTTACTAAGAAGGCTAACATATATACAGGTGTATATTACAAAAATAAAAGGTCACAGCTGCTTTTTCTCTCAGCGACTTATCTGTACCTGGAGAGAACGGGACATTCCCTATCATAGCCCCCACCCTCCTGATAACTGTGCAAATTGGATAAGTAGCAAAATCCTTGCCTGATCCACAAGACCAAGTGCCCCACTGTCAGTGTGGAGAAAGTACTAGGTGGATTAAGAATGAACAAGAGAAAAGTAATGCCCATTTATCAGTCCAGTGAAGCAGCTGGTGACCCAGCTCCTGTGCTCTGCCTTTTAATCACCAGTAAGCCTTAAGTGATACTGTTAGACACACAGAGCCATGGGGAGGGAGATACAATGAACCAGATATACTGCTTCACTGCCCTTCCGCCAGCAAATGAAGGAAACCTGTCACCTCTAGGCACTACAGGATATACGGAGGCCAACAGACTTGACACTCAGTTTAAGCTAAGCCTTTCAATGGCCATTCCAGTTAGAAAGAAGGCACTGCAATCAAACAAGGAAATATATTTTTCGTTTGCACAACACCTGTGACTAACTATAGGGAGAACTTTCAATACTGTACAAATCAGTTATCTGTAAAGAAGAGGCAGCATTTTTGTACTGCAGCAGTCCTATTGAATTTTCTCATTATGTAGCCATGCGTCACATAAAAGTACCACTGGGAGGACAAACTGGGACAAGATAGATTATGCTAAGGATAGCCTACAGCACCTGAGCACCCTCCAGTTTTGATGCTGGTCACACATGGAGTGTTTGCAGTACTTTATTGTCCCAATAATGGTTCTGCCAGATGTTTCCCCCTCATATAACAAATATTGAAAGAGAATTCCATGTCATCAATGACTGGGCCAGATGTTTTCCCCTCTCAACCTAACTTACTTCACAACAACTGTTTGGCTAAAGACAGCATTAAAACTTCTTCCAGTCAGTATCATTTTTAATCACGTGCTTTTTTAATGCTTCTTCCGAAAGTATGTAGAACTTCTCTCTAAAACATACAAAGATACTTCTCAGGAGTTCTACCTACTACTAGAATGGCTGAATTATTAATATTCTCCAAGAGTGTGCCATTACTGCGACCACAAAAGTTAATTTCTGAATGGTAATTTAGAGCAACCTTTTAATTTGGTCATGTGCAGCAAGTAAAAGTGACCTCCAGCCCCCATACTCCTCTCACTCCCCACCAAAAAAATATGGGAGGGAGGAGTACATACACACAAACCACAGATCTTGAGATAAAACAGAGGAACATTCCAACTGCCTCTGTATCTAACTGCACTCATACTCTCTCTCCTGGCAGGCACAAAGGGAAACCGTACCCACTGTGCTCATGGATATGACTTTTTTTATCCCGTCCCAGCTGGCCATGACTATTGCAGGTGCCAGCTTCCAACAGGCTAAGTGGGAACAGGGTAAGCAATCACACCTGCAATACTTATTTTCAATGCTCTTTTTGAATAGCATTCTACAATAGCAGCTCCTTCAAATTAAGGGCAAGAGTATTTTAATTGCTTCCTTAAGAGGCTCGTTTATGTGCTGTTTTCCTACTGGTATCACAGTCATTGGGTAAATTAGGTGGCAAGATTATTGCTTCCTCAAGAAATTAAAAAAATAAGGGAATTTTATAGCTGAGCTGCTCTAATATTCAAACTTTTAAAAAGATGCTTAAGTGTATTTTAGAGCACAGTATACAGAACTCTTTTATACAGGAAACAGTTTGATAACAATACAGTGGTACCTAGGGTTACAGACGCTTCGGGTTACAGACGCTTCAGGTTACAGACTCCACTAACCCAGAAATAGTACCTCGGGTTAAGACCTTTGCTTCAGGATGAGAACAGAAATTGTGCGGTAGCAGTGAAGCGGCAGTGGGAGGTCCCATTAACTAAAGTGGTACCTCAGGTTAAGAACAGTTTCAGGTTAAAAACGGACCTCCAGAACGAATTAAGTTCTTAACCCGAGGTACCACTGTAGTCATTTCAAGTCATGATATTTGCAAACAAAACCCTGCTTAATATAATTATCTTCTATAGAAGTGTAAGATGCACAGATTTGACAGAAATCTCTTTGTAATTGCAGAATCACTATAAAGAGTATAATACAAACCTGGCAGCATGTACATTCTGACGAATGTGCTGGTACCACAAAAAGAGGCAAAAGTTAAACTATGATACACAAAAGCTTGGATTTCAAATAACTTTTCATTGGGCAGATTCTTCATTTCGGCTGAGTTCATTGTGAGTGAACAATCAATCAAAAGAAGCAGTTTTCCATGGCCAATTACAGCTCAGTGGCAGAACATCTGCTATCCATGCAGAAGGTCCCAGGATTAGTCCCTATTAACTTTGGCTAGGGGGCTGGGGAAAACTCCCTCTCTAAAACCCTGGAGAGCCACTGCCAAATTAAGGTAGATGGACCAGTGATCTGACTCTGTAAGGCAGCTTCCTATGTTTCCCATTTTTGTCAGACCACCATAAATTCTAGACAAATAGTATTCAATAAGCAGTAAGACACCACTGCTGCATTTTTCCAAGTGAAAAAAATGGTTATGGTACCACCATTAAACTACAGTAGTAGCACCACAGCAACATTTGACAGTTTAGGGCAATGTATTATCAGTTACAATAACCGGGTCAGAGGAGTTATAAAAGTTCCACATCTTGTCTCAACATGGAACTAATGGGAGAAGCTGTCTAGAAACTGAGTAAGCTGCCACCAGTATGCAGACATCCAACTCTATTTTCCCCTATTTCCGCCAGATATGGTGGTGTTAATGATTGCTTGAAATCACTAATGCACTTGATAAGGGTGCATGGACTCAATCTTTACAAGATGGATAGTTATCATGAGTGAGCCTTGGGGGAGGGGAATGTGACTTTGTTATGCTAGAAGGACTTTGATAGTGGGGGGTTTGATTATGGTCCAACACTAACCAACCTGACTTTGCATCTCTACAGCCCAGGACCTCCTTCACACTTCGGTCTACCCTACAAAGCTAGTACAGCCTACACAGTCTAAAAGGTTTTAAATCCACCCAATCAATGACATTTTCTTCCTTCACAGATTTAGGACTGCAAGAACTGACAGCTTTGCTCTCTGAATAATGAGAATGTCCATGCTACCATACCAGCTCAGCAATGTCCAGACACTTTATCACAAGCATGACATACTGTAGATGCTTAGAAAGCCCCACAGATACATTTGTTGAACACATACAAAGTATCAGTCCTATAATGCTACAAGAACTCACTCTAGCATAAAGCGCCCTCTCCTCACATCCTGCAGAGAGCAGACTAAGTTGTCATATGCCATATGTCAGGCATAGGCAAACTCAGCCCTCCAGATGTTTTGGGACTACAACTCCCATCATCCCTAGCTAACAGGACCAGTGGTCAGAGATGATGGGAATTGTAGTCTCAAAACATCTGGAGGGCCGAGTTTGCCTATGCCTGCCATATGTACTGGGCACTCCAATGGATTGCCACAGGAAGCAGCCATTCTGCTAAACACCTTCTCACACAGACTGCACCACAAATATTAGTAAGACTGGGGCTATTTTGCAGCAAGATGTCGGCCCTTGTTCCTCTTCAGAAGTTGTGACATTCATAGACAAGGAAGTCCCACACCTAGCAAAAGATTATCTTGCTCTTTCACCAGCAAATATTTCCAAAGAGACAAACCTTCACCTGTGACAGAAACTGCAAGTGAAGCTCTGTTATGCCATTTAATGTGGACCTTGTTCTTAAAAGAAGAATGACAGGTTTTAGCCTTACTAGACTGCCTTATGACACTGAATGAACAAAATGCGGGCCCATTCTTTACCTAGACTATCTCATTAACCTTTCCTTACAGCTCTGCAAGTCCATCCAGTAAATTCATAACTGAGGAAATTTTGGGGGACATTCTTGGCTCTTACTACACACTAACAAGGGATTCTGTGCACAAATTCAAGGAAAGAGATATTTGTTCTTTAAAATACAAAGCGGTACAAAAATGAATTAATAATAATAAACTTCAATGCAAAAAAGGCACCTAGACATTCTATTGTGGCAACCATAACGCAAGTTTAAGGTGCCATTTGAGAATTAGCTTATATATTTGAGTCTCTAACACTGAGTATGAGAGCCATTTGTTTTAGGTACAAGCCACATATAAAGTAAGCAACGTTTATTCAGAGAACTTTATATGCAAGTGAACTAACTAACAAAACTAAAGTCTGCAGTAACTTGATTAAATATGAGTGCTTCACTGACACTACTGAATACACAGAAAATAAGTAAGACAAAAATGCCTGCTATGGCTACAAGATGAATGACTCTTGCCCATTTAGAGTGCCAACAGTATTTCAAAAAGCAAAGTGTAAGAAAGGTCAACTGCAGCTCAACTTCCAGGATGTTGCTCAAAACAATTAGTATAAACTGTTAACAGATTAACACTGAATATCTATGCAACTGCACCCTCTTTACCATTATTGTCCTCCAATCACTCTTCCATACTATCAAATTCTCACCAAAGATAATGCCCATATAGCTTAAAAACACCAGCTAGCCCTATGGATGCAAGAACAAGCCTCTTGGATTTTAAGACATGCAGTTCTAACAACCACCCACACAAGATCACCCTATTAAAACAGACTGCACTCACTAAATTGGACAACTGGCAGCTGCTTTGGGAAACCATCCTTCTTTGTTGAAAATATTTTAAATGTAGCCAATTGCCATGTAAACTCACTAGCATATGTGGAGTCCCACACAAAGGGAACGATGACTGACACAACTAAATTCCCCAAATGATTCAAATTTGAGTCCCCTCTTCCTGGTGAAAAATCCTATGCCTCCCTCCATGCACTTCAAAATATATTCCTATGCAAATAAACCAGTAATTCCACAATGCTAAGCTAATCAATTCATTCAACAGTGAAATTCACAGCTCCCAGGTCCTATCAGCTATTGTCTCTGCTCAGACCAGAGAAACTGCTGGTTAAACAACTGCACTGCAGGGCCACAATATGAAGCCGTTTTTCACTATTAATCCCTTCACTACTCAATAAAATGTGGGTCTCTATCATTTGCATGAAGCCAATCACCAGGATTTCAGTTATTTCTCTGTTTTTAAAAGGTACATTATACCAGGATTCCTAAGCCAGTGATTTAATTATTGAATTATTTATGTACCTTCAAATACAAAACTGAGGAAGCCACAGCAAGCCAGAAAAATCAAAATTATGACCAAATTAACAAGCAAGCTTCCCTTAACTATAATGTATAATATGCATCACAGTACACAACACAACTGGCCTGCTCTCCCCATCATAAGACTTATCTATAAAACAAAGAAAACCACACAAGTAGCCCAAGAGACCGGAAGGAGCAATCTTGTGCCAAGACAAAATACAGTGGTACCTTCGGTTATGAACGGGATCCGTTCCAGAGGCCCGGCTGTATCCCAAAAATTCCGTAACCGGAGGACCGCTTCTGTGCACGTGCATGGCGCCACAGAGCACTTCTGCGCATGTGAGAGCGGCAAACCCACTTCTGGGTTTGCAACGGCCGTAGCCCGAAGATTCCGTAACCTGGAGGTTACGCAACACGAGGTACAACTGTATTGACTAGGAGCATTCAGAGTAGGGAGATATGTTGAAGTCAATTCTGCAAGGTTTCAGTCAGGTCTTCTACAAACTCACTATAAAATTTCTATTATTCCTATGTCACTTTTAGTCGGCAAAACACATAAAATTATCTTCACCTCACATGCTTCCTCAAAATGTCACACCTTAATATTGTTGTCCTGCTGACTAGAACCGAGGCAGAGATATTTATTAGCATGTACACAAATCCAACTTGCATAGTACATGCTACGGCTTCATGAGTCACCAACTCCACTAATCCTGCCAAAGGCCAATCAGAAAACACAGGGGTGAGTGGGAATGTAAAATCCAATTTACTGGCCCATCCTGCTCCTTCAAAGATATGGTGAAGTGAAAAGCTGATCCACAGCAATTGAAATTTCAACTTAAGTGTTTTTAAGAAAACAACTATGGGAGATCTCCAACTAATGTATCCCATCAGTGCAAGGATTCCATCAGTGCTATGGAACTTCTCTCCTCCCCCTGCATGATCCCTAAATCTGTTCTAGGGGTTCTCCTAACCCTTAAAGGAAATTTGAGGAGGTTGTGGGAAGAGGAGGGGGAATTTCCATTGTGCAAATGTAAATGCATGTGCTGACAGGATGTGTTAGTTGGATACACCCTATTTCAGCGAACACCCTACATCAGCAAAATGGGAGACCTTGGCCTATCTTACAGGTGTTACAAGAATTACTAAAAAGGGGCATATGATACATTTTTATTTAGCAACAAGTGCCATATAACTATTAATAAAATTCTCAACTTAAAATGCGAGAGACTGAATCGTGAGTCTCATACAGGTGCAGGTAATGAAGAATTCCTATTCTTACAGAAGACAATTACTGTCTTTATGTCACTTTCGCCTAGTGGAAAAACTGCTTTAAAGAAAAATGCATCTTACACCATCTAATGTCAAAAATCTGTCAATTCTTACCATGTAAAAATCACCAACAGAACATGTGATTATCAGTTTGTTTACATTCAAAGTAATTTATGTTTGAGACTTGAAGAGGGTTTGCAGAAGTCACAATCCACCCTGATTATCATTAAGATTCAATGTAAAAATGTTTTCTAAACTGGGAACATCCTTCATTTCCCTCCTTTTAAAATAACATTAAGCACCCTTGCATACTGTTCTTGGGAAATATATTCATAAAGGTAAAGGGACCCCTGACCATTAGGCCCAGTCGTGACTGACTCTGGGGTTGCGGCGCTCACCTTGCTTTACTGGCCGAGGGAGCCGGCGTACAGCTTCCGGGTCATGTGGCCAGCATGACTAAGCCGTTTCTGGCGAACTAGAGCAGCACAAGGAAACACCGTTTACCTTCATGCCGGAGCGGTACCTATTTATCTACTTGCACTTTGACATGCTTTCGAACTGCTAGGTTGGCAGGAGCGGGGACCGAGTAACGGGAGCTCACCCCGTCGCGGGGATCCGAACCACCAACCTTCTGATCAGCAAGTCCTAGGCTCTGTGGTTTAACCCACAGCGCCACCCGCGTCCCAAATATATTCATACATTAATCTTAAAATGACCATAAGACTAAAACCCTAAACATAGCTACTTTGGGAGGAAATCACATAGAAATGAATGTACTCACTTCCAAACAAACATATTTAGGCTTGGGATGCAACTGCCCAGACAGTTCCAGTTAAAACAAACCAAAGAACAGGGTAGAAAACTTGAATGAGAGGCAACTAGAGCCTTTACAGTTGGAAATCCTAGAGATTTAGGATTATTCTAGGGAGGATCAGACAATGTGATGTGAATCAGTTTTCACTCAAACATTACATTCCACAGCTTCTCTTGAACAAACAGTGCACAGAGCAAAGGTCTAGAATAAAACTGAAGGGCATAGTGAAGGGAATAAATGACCTTTGATGCACTTCAAAAGGAGAAATTCCACCCAAATGACTTCTGTCAAACATTAAGAAGAAAAACCATTCCTGAGTAGTAGATCATAATTAAACCAACTTTTTAAATAACATATCCTTTAATTTTGGAGTACGCTGCATGTACATTTGGTGATGAATTCCAACACTGCAATTCTGCCCTTACTCTAAAACCATCTTTCCCTACCTGGTGCCCTCTAGTTCAGGCTCCCTCAACCTCGGCCCTCCAGATATTTTTTGGCCTACAACTCCCATGATCCCTAGCTAGCAGGACCAGTGGTCAGGGATGATGGGAATTGTAGTCTCAAAACATCTGGAGGGTCGAGGTTGAGGAAGCCTACTCTAGATGTTTTAAGATCACAATTTCCCTCAGCCCCAGCCAGCATGGCCAATAGTTGGGGATGATGGATGTTGCAGCCCTACGATTTCTGGAGAGTTAATCAAAGCCAACAATACTGCAGTATGTCACAGAAAGGGGCAAAACATGCTGCTGATACCTTATCTACTCCCACCCACAATGCTGTGACATGTTGCAGAAAAAAGGTTGGAACCATGCTGCGGTCAGCTCTCTCACAACTAGCAAAATTAGTTTCATGGTTGAACTGAAGTGAAGTAAGGGCGCTTCAGCTCTCACTTTTCTGCAGCAGTCAGCTGAGTCACATGTTATTTTAATAACCTTTTCAAACAGAAAACAATTAGGATGGAAACTTTTAAGATTAGGGTGAATAAAGGTGTGTCCCTGTGGAGGAACACCTTATCCTACAAAATCATGCAAAAAGGGGTGGAGAATAGGACACTTGGCTACCTTCTCAAGAAGTATAGTTCATATATTAATTTATAAGACCACAAGACACAAAAATGTGTTTGTTCAACTCATGGAAAACCATAAGGTGATTTTAAAATTTTTGGCTAATTGACTGAGCAACTGTGACATATCAGATTCATACACCAGGCAACCTCAGAGGCAACACAATGGCTCTTCTCAGAAATATAGAATCCAAAATTGTGCGGTTTCTTTTATATATCAGTTGCAATAGTAGTAAAGTGCACATAAACCTCCTCTGCACGGTCTACTGTTTTCCAGACTAGAAGATCCAAATATTCTGTTTATTATTTATTTAGTCCTCCAGTTTATACGCCAGCTTTCATCACATCAACATGATCCAAGGGTGATTTCCAACAAAGCAAAAAATCTAACCATGATTTAAAAACAGCCCAATAATAAAATAATTAATTGAGAAACAGCATGAGAATTAAACCAGAGAGTACTTACTGATTTACTGCAAATGCCTGGGAAAAGCAGGTTACTTCTACAAGTCAGTGGAAACTACCAGAGTTTCTGCTGTCTGAGCTTCAGTGAGAAAGACATTCCAGATTTGGGGAACAACAACACAGAAGACCATCTCGCACATCACCATATTGGGATGGAACAGCAATTAAAGCATTACTTATCTGTGTTAAGTGAACCTGCAACTACCTCACAAGTCAAACAATGATTTATCACACTATCCTATTCCAGTGATCACTCTCTACATTCTGATCATTAGAATGTTTGTGAACAAGCTCTGTTCACTGACTACTGAATAACCATGCATTGGCCTGCCACTTTAATCTGCTGTAACTTAATCTGTAGGGGCCATCCAAATGTAGAACTATGAAAGTCCCAGAGATTATAGACACACACATTTCCAGGACTTGTTGGGGGAAACCACAACACTCAATCGCTTTCTGAATTTATGTTACTTTTGTATTACCATAAAACAAAGCATGGATGTACAAAAAGCAATGGCTGCTTTCTCAACTTTTTCTCAAAAACCAGCAAGCTCCCAGACAGGCCTATATCCCATTATTGCAAAGCTCAGATATAAGACAACTTCCTCCTAGCTAATCAAGCTCTGACATGCAGCACCTTCGCTTGTCCTAACTGCATGCAGAAAATTGCTTTTTAAAATCAAAATACGTTCAATGTTTGAGAGTCACCAGTCTACTTGTCACCAGCCTTAATAGCAAGTCCATTACTATGCTCTTTGGATGTTGATCCCATTGAAAACAGTGGGATTCTACACAAACATGCACTGACCATACCAGGTTGTCAAAATAAATAATCTACAACTGTACCTTCCACAAACTTTTGTAATCCACCTACAAATGCTTTTCAGAATTCTCAATATGCACCCTTGGACTGAACTTAGCTCCTCAGATAAAATCTTGTTTCTGCCATTCAGTGTAGCATCATTATTTAAAGACATTCCTGTAAGCAGCACAATTTAAAATATCATTGTATTTGGCATCACATTTGATGTTGCACTTCTATCTTACAACCCTTCAGTCTGTTGCCCAATACTACAGGCAAAATTCAAACAGCAAGCTGAAAAGCTCAATTATACTTTTAGGATGTCATATCCATTGTTCTGGGTAATCAAGAACAAGGCTGGTTCACACATAATGCCAAACAATGATTTGGTATTCCATGCATGAGCCTTGTGCTAGCACACTTCCCCTCCCCCTATACGTGCTAAGTCAATGTGACTTTCTTTTTATCACAAACCATTATTTTTAATTATGTGGGAGCTGGAAAATTATGCTTTGCACTTGTCTTGAAACCAGGATTACAAGTCTGCTTTGAGGTTTGCAACCTGGATTCAAGTCAAGCAAAATTCTTGTGGAACCAAACCAGGAGTTGGTGTTATGGCTACACTGAAACATAGCCTCCGGCATGGTCCAGAGGGGCATGATGCAGCAACTTTGCGACTAAGTCAGTGCCAAAACCAGAAGCTGCTGAAAATTATACATATATATTTATACACTAGCAGTTTGATACAAGTTATAGACTTATTTGCAAGTAGCATTTTTTCCCAAATCAGTTGTGGGCAAATTTCCCAAATATAGAAAAACAGCTGCCACATCACCTTTGCCAATATTAAGCTTTAGAAATCATTACTACAACGCACAAAGCTTTTTCTTAGCACAGAAACTTCAGGATGCTTACACATATATTTTCAAGCATAAAGTACTAAATAGAGAAAACTCCCATATTAAGTTTTTTAATTTGTGCAACATGCTATAAAAGAAAGCCACCTTAAACCAAAGCCTATCACATAGTTCTCAATCACTGCATGGTTCAATCTGGTATTCTCCAACTACATCATGTTTATGTTGCAAATTATATATAAAATAACAAGCAGCAGAAAAAACAGTGCTACGAGAGCGGAATAATTTGCCAAAGCTAGTATTGTACAAATTATGGCCACTGCTGCCAAGAAGCAGAAATCTTTGCAGCATTTGCTTTACCAGAGGGCTTTTTAGACAGCCCTACAAAAGGTGGATTACTGAAACACTATGGGTATGATCCATTTGCACCATGAGATGGCACTTGTGAACAAGTCAATTGGGTGGGGGGAGATTTGCAAGTACTTCCAATATCCCTGTCCAGTCCTCCCTCTCCATGCATTGCAAGTTAGCTGTGCTTGCATCAGGTGATGATAGAATATCAGTATGGGGATATGTGAGGTGGCTGTCCTGTCATATCACCTATCTGTGTGCACACAGAGGTAAGAGGAGAAGGGCAGAAGAGAACAAAACTGTTAATCACTACTGGAATCTTCCGTTTGTAGGTAAAGTGCCCACCACACAAGTGCATTGTGCCCTATACATGTTTCTTTCACAAAAGTGACATTTCTTATTTAGGGACAAAGTCTACTTGTACTATTGTACTGTTATGGGCTTCCTCATAAAGTTTTACACGTGTTCACCTACATAAAAGGTTCATTAAAAACAAAAACATTTAAATAATGAATTTCAGTTATGGTATCTTACCAGCAAAAGTAAAGCAAAAAAATTAATTTACCCAACTAGTTTAACACATGAAGTATCCCAAGTGTTCCAAGTACACTCAATATTATACAAAGCATGCTAGAAACTCTCTACGTAATGGAACTTTAACCTCTGGAAGACTCGTTCATAAATGTGTCCCAACAAGCCAGTATTATCATACTTCTAAGCTGACACAGTTGAACAGACTGGACAGTATTATTAAATCTATTCTAATGATCTTGCATTTGTGATAATAAGCACTACCACTCCCTGATTTTGAAGGGAGAAAAACAGCATTTGAGCCAGGTGCTGCACAGCAGTGCGTCTTACAGGAGTCAGTAAAACTTGATGATTCATCATATAATATAGTACAAGCATTAATGAGCAATCTAGTATTACGTTTGGCAATAATATAAACAATTTTGAAGACTTGGACTCAATAAAGCTAGTAGTTTAAAACTGCTCCTTTTGTTGTTGTTTCCTCAAAAAGCAGTTCAGATTTCACCTCCATAAGCTAAACATGAGCTTAGCTATCTCTCCTGTAATAAGTTATGCCTGCCCTCCCTGCATATCATCCAGGAACATATGGAAGGGGCATATAAGAAACAGCTTTCTGGTAGTGGTCTGATTATGCAATACTCTCTTGAATTTCTCCAAGGCCATCTATATATGTCAAAAGGTGGAGAAAGTTGCTGTAACATTCCAAGTGACCGCCTCAGTGTAACAGGCAAGTCTCCAGCCTCTCTATTCCACTCTTCCCCCAGTTTCAAAGCTAGAAATAGAGGGCTAGAGCATGTCATCTGAATTCCAACTATGAACACACTGAGAACCCAGGCCGAAGGTTTAAATGTCACAGTACTGGCCCAGTTCAAACCCCGAAGGGTGAAAAGGCCCAGCAGCTTTAACCTACAAAGGATATAAGCCCACGTGGACTTTTAGAAGACCTTTGTCCCACATCCACTACCATATGGATCCTCCAGTAGCATTGTAACACGTGTCCGCGAGTGTTTCGGGGTTACTGAAAGGGAGGAGGCGGTACTGCAGAGGACGGGGGCGCACATGGGAAGCCTAGCTTCCATGTGCGAGGCCTAGCTCATCTTTTCCTGCTCTCACCCGCTTGACGGGGTGAGGGTGGGGTAGAGCGGGTTTCACTGTCACCCTCGGAAAAATACGCGCTGAGGCCCTGAAAGGGGGTGGGGGTGTTTCTTCGGAGCCGCCTGTCAAAAGAATGGCGAGCGGCGGCCCAGGGGTGAGGGGTCGTTGGATTGGCGGGGAGTGAAAGGAAGAGAGGTCCAAACGGGAAGGCCCCACGGCGAGCTCAGGAGAAATCACATGCTCTCCGCGACAGAAAAACCACGTTGCCTTTGCTGCAGCGGAATGCTGGGAAAGGGAGGAAGCGCCGAGCACGGCGGCGCACAGAGTCACACACCCACGCCCGGCCATTGGGCGGCGGGGCGCTGAGCGACGGGAGCTTTCAAACCGTCGCCAGAGGCACGTTTGCACCGGGGCCTAGAGCGGCGCGGCGAGGAACCTTCGGAAACGCACCGCCTCCCTCCCGCTCCCCGCCTCACAGCGCGGCCGCCGCCGGGCCGCGTCCAGCCTTTGGGGCCTTCCCTTTCCTATGCCTATTTGCATACAACATGCTCTCCTCAGGGGTCTTTCTCCAAAGGGGCCCCCAGCTGCCGCCCCCCCCCCCACCGTGTAGAAGACAAATAAACGTTCGACAGTTTTAAACTACAACAGCCAACCTGCATTTTTAAATCCTTTCCGGCTACTTTGAAAGGTCACAGTCACACTCCACACACCCCAAATATGCCGGGCTTCCCTGCCGACTTTCGGCCGGGGTTACGTCTAAGCCTCACGAGCTCGTCTCCCCCTCAGCCAGCCAACCACCACGCCATTTAAAAAGCGAGGCTATTCGGGGAAAGGAAGCGGCGTGTGTGGGGGGGGGATCGCTCATGAAACATTCACGATCCGATCAATGCTGCAACGGCGGGGGTGCCTTCCGTGCCCGATTAAGTCTTAAAAGATTTATTCACTTCAGTTCCCGCAGGAAAAGCCCGATTCCCTGAGCACGCACGCGGGAAATGGGGAGGCACGCGGGGGTGGCACCCTTCCTCCCGCTCCCCCCTTCTTTTCTTTCCCTTCAATAAAGGTAGTTCCACCCATGCCCAGCGCGGGCGTGTTTCCCAGCGAGCAAGGCCTTGGACGTCTCACGCTCGATTTCGAAAGCCCCGTCCCACCATGCTTGCATCCACCCACCCTCCATTTGCCTACCATCGATCCCGCGCTCGCTCTTTCCCCCCATTAATTTTTCTTATAACGAAGCGGATCAAGGAGCGGAGGGCGAGGTGAGGTACAAGCAGGCTGGATGCAGATGGACAAAGACGGGGTGGAGTTCCACCGTCGGGGGGGGGAGGCGGGTGTGTGTGTGTGTGTGAAGAGAAAATGTCACCATATTGCGGAGGGAAGATCGCCCTCCGCCAGTGGCCGCGACGCTCTTCCTTCGCCGATTGCCCCAAACGAGACCACCATCACCGAAAGCACCGCCCCTCCCTCCCTCGCCCGGGTCCCCCGCTGCTACCCACCTGGGGGCGACTGTCCGTTGAGGGTGACCAGCGCCACCGGGGCGTTCTTAGTCCAAGGGTTCACCTTGGGCGGGGGGGCCTCGATGAATTCCTTGCGCCCAACGCCTCCCGGCTCGCCGCCCTCCTCTCCGCCACTGCTGCTGCTACCGGCCTCGCTGGGCAGCCGCGTCGAGTCGGTGCCGCCGCCGCCGCCGCTCCTCTGGTGCAGCAGGTTCTCCTTCTCCTGGTTGTTACTGTCCTCCTTCTGCTGCTTGATGCTGGGGGGCTTGAGCAGCGCCCCGTTTCGGCGCAGATGCTGCTCCCCCACGTTGCCGCCGCCGCCGCCGCCGCCTTCCTTGCTGCAGCTGTCGGGGCCGCCCCCCTTGCCCTCGTCGGCGTTGGCCTTCTCTCCTTGGTGCAGGAGGTGCTGCTCCCCTTTCTCCTGAGGCTTCTTCATCACCAGCCCGTGCTCCTCGGAGGGCAGCAGGGGGTTCGCGGGCAGGAGAGCCTCCACCTGGGTAGCCATCTGCGCCCCCGCGGAGCCGCCTCGTGCCCCCGGCTCCAGGCTCTCCCCGGACAACACGCGCCCGCCCCAAACTTTGCCGACTTCCCCCTCCCACCCCCGAAAACCGCCTCGCCTCGCCCGGAGCTCTCCTGCCTCCCCCCTCTCTCTCTCTCTCTCTTTCTGCGCCCCCCAACCCCTTCCTCAGTCGGATGCGCACCCCGGAGCCACGGGGTGGGGGCTCGAGCCGCCGGCTTCCTCCCCCCACCCTTGAAACCCAACCCCGGCGTGCCCCCTCCCCGTCTCCTCTAATGCCGCCGCAGCAATATGGAGAAGCAAGGAGACCACGCGACTGGCCGGGCGGGAGCGCGCGCCCTTCAGCCTGCTCCGCCTTAGAGAGGCCCCGGGAGCGCGCACGCCGGTCCCGGCCGCGAGCGCGCCTAGGAAGTTGGGGACGGCGAGCGAGCGGGCAGGTAGCCCGAGCTCAGGGCGGTGGGTGCGCCGGGGACGGGACGCGCGCGTGCCTGATGCAACTCGGCGAGAAAGAGGAGACGCTCCTTAAAGGGACCGAAGCAGGCGCGGTTGCCGACTTGGGGCCTCTCCGCGCAGGCGCCGCCACCCTGCTTCCCGGCTCCGGCTAGCCCTCGGGAGGCAGAGCACGGCCTGCTCGGCTCCAGCGAAGCTCTAGCTAGCTAGTCCTTCCAGCTGTTTGCTTTTGGGAGTAACCAAATAACGTAAATAACGTAGCCTGCCGAATGGCCGGATCCTATGGATACTTGCTTTTGGGAGTAGATCCCGCTAAATGCAAAAGCGTGTGCATAGGATTGCATTTCTTTCTCTTCTGGGTAGCAGCCTTCAGAGCCATTTAAGGCTCTGAGCAGGTAGCCGTCCGCCACAGAGGCGAATCTACTGGCTCCCACTTCCCTTTATCCTCCTAATTAGCACCTTCCCCTCTTCTGTACATTCTAACTTCGTCTAGCTTTGCCTCTTCCAATTGCAAAACTAGCTGGATCTGTCAACCTCTGCTGGGAACTGTAGTTCTGTGACAGGCAAACTGCAATGTGCAGGATTCTTCAGGGGAAGTAATGTGTTTTAATTGTTTGGTTTGTACACAGCCTGACACTCTTCATGGATGAATGGGGATTTGAGCCTGAGTCTCCCCAGTCCTAGTCTAATCATAATTCTAACTGGCCCTACTGGATCTTTGTCCATCAATGGAACTTAGGCAGATAACCTACTAGAGGTGGTGGAGGGGGAGAGAGATCCTCAGAATCTGGTTTCCAGGATTACACCTATCCCACAAATGACATGAACAATCTTTTAGTGAAAATCTGGAAGGAAAGTGATAAAGGGAAGGTGCAATACTAAAAATTTACAATGCAATTTTGCCTCAGTGAATTTCTGGCTTCCATTTCACAACTGTTTTAATTCCGACAAACTATTATTTGGTACTTAGTAGCATATAACAATGCTGGAACCACATTATTAGTTTGCTAAATGTATCTGAGCTATATTTGACAGAAATATTTTTGTTCTTTTTTTAATAAAGGAGTAACATAATGTGAAATTTCTGCATCACCCTGCAGTGGTACCACAAAGACATGGATTTACCGCATCAGTAAGAACTAGGTGTAAATTAAGCAGTTTAGTTAAGCCAGTTGACCACAGCCATTTCAAACTGGAGACCTTTAATCCCAGTCTACAACATAGCTCCTACTTTTCACTTTTTATCCGTGTTTGTTTTTCTTTCTGCTTTAACGGCCAACTTGATAGATTATGACTTTCCCATTGAATATCAATATGCTAGTCTAACCAGTTTGTTTCCTAAATAAGGGAGGCAATATGGATTCAACACACAATATTGCATTATGTCTCACCATAAAGGTGAACCAAACATACAGCAGTTTTCAGTAGCTGCTTGGACCAAACCACCTTATAACCTAAATGAAAACTCTGGGATGTGTAATGAAGGAGGAGGATCAAACAGCAATTTTTGACAAGCAACACCTAAATTCTGATACCTATAGAAACAGCTCGTATTTCAAAATCTGATTCGGATAAAAACTAGACTGTTGAAGACATCCATCAGAAGATAACTACAAAACTATGAAAAATGCCTGCAGCATTTACAAATTATTCTAGCTTCTTTCTGAGTGCAATTCTGGCACTTCATTTATAGTTGTCTGTCATGTACACACCATCTCTAGTCTGGTAACAAGAATAATCTGTCAGTTGCAGTAATTAGGCCCCATAGAAACCCACCTTTGGGAAGAAAAGGATGTCATCAAATGACTATTTCCTGATGTGGAGTAACTGACAAGCATCACACAAACTTGCTTTACATGTGCTACCAGCAACAATTGTAAATGAAACATTTGTATACTGTGGGTCAGTATTTACACAACTCTGAAAACAAGGTTGCTGACGAATAGCTACATATTAAAACTTCAACATTCAGAGAGATGTAAAACAAGAGATGCATATGTTACAGATTGCTTTTCCACAAGCTCAAAGTGGTTTTCAATGAATAAATTGACACTTAAAATAGCATTTAAAACTGCAAAATAAAATAACAAAGCATGCAAGATTTATGTAAGACAACAAAAGATAACAGACTCCACTGGCTTCCAACTGAATCGGCTGAAATCACGCCCTTATCAGACAGTTAAAAAGTCATTGGGAATCAGCACGTCTTCCTAAAACCAGCTACATACAACTTTGTAATCTGGGATTGAAATAATTCCACAGCATCAAAACCACCATTGTGGAGGCCCTGCTCCCAGCAGCCAAAGGTCTCACTTATTAATGGAATACAAAGCAGACCCTCATTTGATCTACTCATTTGGGGTGGAATTGACACAGGAGAGGTGGTCTCTTAAGGTGTATGAGTCCCAGACCATGAAGGGCTTTAAAGGTTTAAACCAGAAGCAAACTGGCAGCAAGTGTAGATGATATAGGTGAAATATGTTCAAAGCTCCCCAAATTTGTACTGATTTGGCTGAAAACACACTAGCAGCCAATGCAGATAATATAATGCTAGCTAAACATATTCACACCTCCCAGTATTCAAATAAGCCAGGCAGTTGCATTTTCTATCCACTGAAGCCTTCAAGAGCACAAAGTGCATTCAAGCCTTGAAGTTGATCACATAGTCAGATCACCTCTGTCCAAGAAAGGGCAGAACCTACATGATAAAATGCACCATAATTATCTGCTTATCAGAGCTCTGGGAGTTGAGAAAAGTTTATACAGTACCTGCTCTAAGAGGAAGAGCAGTTTTTCAGGGTCTGAGGATGACTCGCCCACAGTATTTGTATTCTGTTTCAACCTGATTGCCTCATCCATCTGACAAAGCACTGGTTCGAGGCAGAAATGGCAGATCCCAGGTGCCTGATCACAGAAATCTAGAACTGGTTGTCATCAGCATGCTGTTGACACCTCACTCCAAACCCCAAGATTAGTTTTAAGACTTGATACATAGATGGGAGTGGGGAGACCTTTTTCTTTTTTTTCTTTTTGGTTTTTTTTAAAAATAATTTTTATTAAAGTTTTGAACAACAAAGAAAGAAAAGAAAAACATACACAATACATATAACAATAACACAACAAAAAGAAAAAAAACAAGATTCAACAATAAAAGAACAAAAAACATATCAATTAAAAACAATATCTCTTTTCCATTTCCGTTTTTTAGTTACTTATTTTCTGGACTTCCTCATACCTCCCTCTTTTGTATTCCAATCCAAATTATTTGTCCAGCAATTTCTTTTCCACTTTTTTAATCCCAATCTTTAACTTTAATAAAATATTGAAATATATAACTTCAATTTCTTTAAATCTGATCTTTGGTCTTAGTTTCAAATAACGTTAAAATTTTCCCTCTTAATGTCAAATTTCCATTTCTTTAAACATCTTTAATCCTAATCTTTAATCTTAGTCTATCATTAACTTTAACCTGTACAGCACGAAACCGCTTATTTTCAGTCCAACATCACTCTAACATTCTTTAATTTTGCAATGTTTCTGAAGATAGTCTTTAAATTTCTTCCAATCTTCCTCCATCGACTCTTCTCCCTGGTCACGGATTCTGCCAGTCATTTCCGCCAGTTCCATGTAGTCCATCAGTTTCATCTGCCATTCCTCCAGTGTGGGAAGTTCTTGTGTCTTCCGTGGGGAGACCTTTTTCAGCCAAGCACCATGTTCCCTGATGGACAATCTTCTGGTGGGTGGGGCCAGAGGCAAAAGTGGGCGGAGCAAAGTATGGCCACTACTGTTGTACAGTAAACTACATTTCAGTCACACATAAGTGAGATGTTTATAGACACACCTATCACCATTCAGGCAAGCAAAAGGCATTGACACACTTCAACCAGGGAAAAGCAATAATTGGAAAAATGTGCCAGTGGTGAGGGGTGTGGTCTGGGGATAGAGGGTGTGGCCTGGTGAGAGTTCCCAGGGCCTGATGAAGAAGTCTAGAGGGCCATATTCAGCCCTCCATCCAAGCCTGAGGGTTCTCACTCATATTATAGATATCATATAGCCTCTGTGACAACAAGGAGCTTTGTAGACAAAAGGGAATTAAACCATCTGAGAGACAGCACTAATATTACAAACAGATGATATTCTTATGTCTTTCCATTGTAGAACAGTCAGAAGTAGCCTTGAATGCTCTTATTTAGACCTATGAATTTATTTTGGGGTTTTTTAAAGCTAATTTGGATTAGGGGAAACAGAAGTAATAGGTAACAAAAAAAATTAATCCAGAGATTTATTTATTTATTTAGGTAAGCTCAGCCAGACAGAATGACCTGTTCAATTTTTAGGTGTATATTTAACAAAAGAAGATAAGGATCTGTACCAGAACAACCTGATCACTGTACAGTCGTTTGAAAAGGGGGGGGGGGACCCAAAAGTGACATTTTGATATGGTCAGCTCTGAATCTATATTTTATAGGATGAATTCAAATATCCATTTCATCTAACGTGAACTTTATGCTGTCAGATGCTGATGCTAATGCTGATTATTTATAGGGGGGGGTGGGAGGGATGTGAGTATCTGCATGTATTTCGCTCCCTCCCCTTCCCTGCACACACACTTGCAATGCAAGTAAGCCAGTTTTGGATTGTGGTTTTCAGCAGAAAACTTGACAGAGGGGATGTGTTAAAGGACCATTTTTTATTTTATTTTAGATTTTATTCTCTCTCCTTCCTCTTCCCTTCTGTGAATGTTCTATTTCAGATGCCAGAGTCTGGTCAATTTTTGTCTTGAGATTTGCCAGTGCTCCGTTACCTGCACTGCACTGACTCTAGTTCCACTGTGTACATATTGCAGTTGCCTTTCCCTAAGAAAATAGAAGCCCTGGGCCCATATTTTAATGCTTGTGTGCTACTGAGACATATCTGTAATTATAAAGGAGCAAGTTTGAACTAAATCTATAGAACCTTTTTCAGCCCAATAGTCATATTCCCTTAGGGGCAACCTTCCAGGGCCTATATTGTGGGGTCTCAGCTACTCCATCCTATTCCTCTCCCTTTGGTTTTCCATTCCCTCCTCCCAAAGTTAGTCAGCATTCTATGGACATTGAGCCCACTCAGTCCAGTCTTGGTTTTGGATAATCCCCCCTTCTTTTCCTTACGTAAATATTGTTGTATTTCTTCAAACCTTGCGATTCCCCCAAGCTTCACTCTTGAGGAGACGTTTACTTCTGATGAGTCCTTGCCTGTGGCCAGGCTCCTGTTTGGATTGGCCAGGTTTCCCTTTGGTACTTAAGGCCCTTCCCTTCCCTTGGGACCCATTCAGCCTTAAGGTCAGAGACTGAACTCATCCTGGCCCCTCCTCAGCATCATCACAGGATCCTGGCCCTCAGACAGAGAGCCTGACCCAGGGCTTGGTGTAAGGGCGGGTCTTCTGATGAGAAGTCCCCTGGCTAAGGCCTGGCTAAGGCATGACAATCTCCCATCACTCCTGACCATTGGCCATCAGACAGGGGCTGATGGGAGCTGGAGTCCAACAACACTTGGAGGTCACAAGTCACACACACACACACACACACACCAGGTATATAGTGTACAGTATAATATGCACAAACATTTCGACCGACTCATGCATGCCATATAACAACAATAGGAATAAATCAGGAATTACAAATGCACGGTGCCTTGTAATTTAGTTGATTGTATGTTAGCACAATGGTTCTGTCACCAATTTGCATCTCCACACTTAATAGGCCAATAATAAAAGGGAAAGTCAAATGAGTTGAGTCCAAGTTGAAAGAATCAGTGGTCCTCATGAACTAGTTTGACAGGCTGATCAGGACATGTCTGCATTTCTCCTAACCTCTTAAGACCATATTTCCCTTCAAGTTCCTCATACAATTATTCCTGTCGATTCAGCTGACTTCATCCTTGTAGAAACCTCATGGAATGCAGCTAAACGTACAGATCAAGGTTATTAAACTTCTCTGTTGCTGTGGCTTCTTACTTGTTTTTGTATGCTTTAGCTCTTTTGAATGGCTAGTTAAAAAACTTTTTTTATACCAAGCCCTTTTTGAGAATTCTCAGGGGGGGGGGGATAGCATATAATATTAATGACTATACAAACAACAACAGGAATGCAGGAAAAGAAAGAGCAGTTTGTTAGAGCAACCTGCAGATCTTTTAGCTCCATAGACGAAAAGAAGGGAATGAACAAAATGCATTTCAAAGAGCTCTAGCAGAGCTTTCTTCCTAATAACTGGAAACTTGTTTCAAGTGCCACTGGCATGAAACCATAAAGGTAAGGCAAGGTGTAGAGATGTACACCACAAAAATAAAGGTGAGACAATGGCGGAATCCAGTGCTTCACAACTACATACATGCACTCTTAACTTGAGAGTAAGATTTCTTCAGGGTCGTGGAACTTACTTCACAGGATCTAACTACCCATCTTCATACAATTTTTGAGTGTCCAGACAAGTGTATGCATGTTTACTTGGGAGTAAATCCCATGGGGTTGTTTCTAGACTACTTAGTTGCATTCGGGTTCTCAAAAGTAAGTCGTGCTGAATTCAATGGAGCTTACTCTCAGAGATGGAAAAGATTGTTGATTTCGGTTCTCTCATTTCCTTCTTTTCCCCCATCTTAAATTCAGCTCTTCATATTTCTGGATTTTTTCTAAACAAAAATCTTCATGAAAATGCATCAGTATTTTAATGTGAATTTCTCCTAATAAACACATTTTGTATGCTCTTTTGACTATTGTATACAGTGGCGTAGCGTGGGGGGTGCAGGGGGGGCCGGCCGCACCGGGCGCAACATCTGGGGGGGCGCGCTCGCACTTGCAGCTCACTGCCCCTACCTGGCTCACTCACTCTCTCTCACTGCAGTGCTGGCTGTGCGAATCCGATCCGAGCCGCTGGGTCGCCGCCCACTGTGGAGGGGGTGGGTGCCAGGCGTGCGGTGCGGAGAGAGAGCGAGGGACTATCTGGGGGAGGGACAGTGCAGCGGCCGCCCAGCGCAGCACTGAGCACGGGAGAGAACCACACCAGACCAGACCAGGCAGCAGCAAGAAGAAGCTGGCAGCGGCGGCAGGTTAGGGGTTAGGGGGCGCAAATTACTTGCCTTGCCCCGGGTGCTGACAACCCACGCTACGCCGCTGAATGTATATATTTTTGCAAAAAAATCCCCCTACTATGATATTATAATATAATGCACATTTATATGTTATTTTCACTAATATATTCATTTTTATGTGCACTTTCGTCTAACACATGCATTTTGTAAACACTGGTTGATTGGAGAACTGTATTGCAAAATTTGAATAAATGTGCATTTTGAAGGACAGCTGTGTTTCAGTTCTCAAATTGTTTCGGAAAGTTTAAAATTTGTAGATTTTCCTTTAAATGTTAATGGAATCATATTTCCCCATCATTCCTACTTCCAGGTAAGAGTGTATACAACTGCAGACTTAGGGCTGTATCCAACTTAGAGCAGACCCACTGAAATTAATGGGCCTAAATTTGTCATGTTCATTATTTTCAGTGGATTTATTATGAGTTGGACTAATATTAGATACAACTCATAGAATTTAAGTGGGTATGACTCCCAGGTAAGTTTGCAGAGGATTCCATCCTTACTGCAAGCGCTATTGTCTAAAGCATCACTGTTTGTTTGTTTTTAAGGGGGGGATGTTTACTAATCGCAAACACTGTCCAGGTTGTACTTATTTGCAAGAAGGCCAGCACTGACAAAAGATAAAGGCAGACTGTAGTATAAACACTCTTGGTGCTTAGCAACCTACATACTAACTCAACCTCTTCTCTGCTAGGTTTACTTCCCACATTCTCCTCTCCATGCAGGTTTTTTGGCTGAAAATTGATAAAATTACACAACTGGAATCAGTAACACAGAGTTACTGTGCTATGTTCATGAGGCAAAATGGAGTGTTTTAAAAGTTTTACAGACTTTGCCTCCCTTTCAGATTTCCTTGAGATGCCTGGGACCATGACAGTATGATGCATTTGTGTATTGAATTCTCTAATCATGATGATTCGTTGTCAGATTGCTTTGTGAATAACTAACAACATGTTGAACACATTGTAGTCAATCTGAATTTTCACACAGAAGGGAAAAAGTTTCAGGGTTGGTTTCAATTGTTACTTTCTAAACAAGTGTCTTGTACATAATCCTCATATAGAAGATAAGTGATACAGAAGCTGCTAGAATGGAGGTTAAATATGCAAATCGGATCAGTTAACCAAACAATGCCCTGAGGTAATGTGACTAGCTACTAGAGAGATGGCCTTCTCAGTGGCAGTGTCCTGTCTGTGGAAGGTTTTCCTCAGAGGTTTGCCTGGTTGTGGGCCAGGGATGTATTTTACCACAGCACAAAAATCCAGGGGTCCATGAGGGTTCAACCCTGGAACCTGAAGTCTCCTTGGGGGGTCCATAAGCAAACCTCCAAACTGATGGTGACCTTATAGAATCATAGAATCATAGAATCATAGAGTTGGAAGAGACCACAAGGGCCATCGAGTCCAACCCTCTGCCAAGCAGGAAACACCATCAGAGCACTCCTGACATATGGTTGTCAAGCCTCTGCTTAAAGACCTCCAAAGAAGGAGACTCCACCACACTCCTTGGCAGCAAATTCCACTGTCGAACAGCTCTTACTGTCAGGAAGTTCTTCCTAATGTTTAGGTGGAATCTTCTTTCTTGTAGTTTGGATCCATTGCTCCGTGTCCGCATCTCTGGAGCAGCAGAAAACAACCTTTCTCCCTCCTCTATGTGACATCCTTTTATATATTTGAACATGGCTATCATATCACCCCTTAACCTCCTCTTCTCCAGGCTAAACATGCCCAGCTCCCTTAGCCATTCCTCATAAGGCATCGTTTCTAGGCCTTTGACCATTTTGGTTGCCCTCCTCTGGACACGTTCCAGTTTGTCAGTGTCCTTCTTGAACTGTGGTGCCCAGAACTGGACACAGTACTCCAGGTGAGGTCTGACCAGAGCAGAATACAGTGGCACTATTACTTCCCTTGATCTAGATGCTATACTCCTATTGATGCAGCCCAGAATTGCATTGGCTTTTTTAGCTGCCGCGTCACACTGTTGGCTCATGTCAAGTTTGTGGTCAACCAAGACTCCTAGATCTTTTTCACATGTACTGCTCTCAAGCCAGGTGTCACCCATCTTGTATTTGTGCCTCTCATTTTTTTTGCCCAAGTGCAATACTTTACATTTCTCCCTGTTAAAATTCATCTTGTTTGTTTTTGCCCAGTTCTCTAATCTGTCAAGGTCGTTTTGAAGTGTGATCCTGTCCTCTGGGGTGTTAGCCACCCCTCCCAGTTTGGTGTCATCTGCAAATTTGATCAGGATGCCCTTGAGTCCATCATCCAAGTCGTTGATAAAGATGTTGAATAAGACCGGGCCCAAGACAGAACCCTGTGGCACCCCACTAGTCACTCTTCTCCAGGATGAAAAGGAACCATTGATGAGCACCCTTTGGGTTCGGTCAGTCAGCCAGTTACAAATCCACTGAGTGGTAGCATAGTCAAGACTGCATTTTACCAGCTTCTTTACAAGAATATCATGGGGCACCTTGAAGGACCATTGGACCTGAACATCCCTGTCCTGGGACTAGAGGTTAGATCAGGACTTGTAGCCCATCCAGTTGAACCTCTCGCTTAACGCATGAAATCAAGAGCTACAGTCTACAGCAGCTGGTGGCTGCTAGCTCTTGAAAATCCTCAGCTACAACTAAACAGCAATATTTCCAACAGACAGAAATGAGGGGTGAACAGTAGTGGCAGATTCACAATAATCCTACCCACCTTTGTGCCTTTTAATAACAGTCTTGCAAAAATTGTCTAAAAGGATGGCCTTCGGATTCTTTAACAAATCCCACGAAGGATTCTAAATATTAAAAATGGTGCATCTCACTCTTGGATTTTTTAAAATCTAATATTGCAACACAAGACAGTAAACTGGACTCTCACTTGGAAAAGCCCTATATTCCCCAGATCCTTGACATCTGCTCCATTATTAAAATAATCTTCATTAATGCTACACTTCTAGCAAAATAGATAAACTCCGAAAGTGACCTCCTTTTTCAACAATGATGCTCCTAGACACTTGATCTAATCTTTCTGGTAAACTGACGCCCTCTTACTGAGAATATTCTCTTTTGTTCCAGAAGTTTTGATGTACTAATAATTAACCCACACAACCTGGCACAGTCCATGTTCTTTGTATTTTGTTCTGATCATTTCGCCTAATGAAGAAGTGTGTGAAGTTTACTTTGTGTCCATGGATCGTTTGGTCCAATGCCAGATATCATCTCAACCTAGTCATATTGACTATACAAGTCTGTCAAGCTCATCTGCCCTATGAATTCAGACCACATTGTTCCAGTCAACAGAACACATTAACAACGGTTGAAGCATCCTTGCTTCTATTGTGCTTTATGTGAGCCTGCTACTGACTATCATTCAGAAAACATAGCAGGTTTGAAATGTGCTGCCTCACTTCTAAGAGAGGGGATTGCTGGGGAAATGCTGCACTATTATTGTGTAATCTCCTTTGACGTCTAATACATTCCAGCACACAATTTAAGGTCCTGATATGTGATGTTTCTGGGAACTTAAACCAGGGATTGGCAATTCTTGTTGTTGTTGTTGTTGACAAAGAGCTCCTAGGTTTTGTTCAATCCATCATGTGGTGCATTGGGTCAGTGCATCTGGCTGTTAACCAGAAGGTTGGTGGTTTGAGCCTACCCAGGGGCAGTTGTGGGCAGGATTCCTGCATTGCATGGGGTTGGACCAGATGACCCTCAAGGTCCCTTCCAAGTCTACAATTCTATAAACTGTTGCAGACAGCTGTTGAATATTGTCCCTCACATTACTGGAGGTAAACACCAACTCCATTGCTTTCCTCATGCCATCTTCTTCTTTTATTTTGTATGAGAAATACTCCCAAAACTTTTTTTTAAAGTCCCCACCCCCCAAAGAGTGTTATCATTCCCTTGCCACAGCCATGCCCCACCCATTTTTGAAAACTTCTCATTTTTCCTTCCTTCATTTCATTTTTCAGAGGCTGTGTGCTCCTCTGTGTCTCCCTTCTCACAACGACTTACGTAAGGCAGAATATTGCACTACTGATGTTGGATTGGCACACAGCACTCAGAGTAAAGCTCTTCTGTTCTTGGAAAAGTTCTAAGATACAGTTTTGATCTGTTATTTGTTACAACAGGGTCAGGGGTGTGGGTGGGTGTGATCTCAATATTCTTTTCAGTACTGTTTTTAATGCATTTATTCATTGCTTTTTACACTTAGGAGTGTCTCAGAACAACTTACGAAACAAGACGATAGAAATAACATAAGAAACTTTTAAAATCAAATATAAAAACACAGATAGGACAGTGAGCAAAGTTTTAGTGTTCTAACACACAAACCCTATTTCTGGTTGTGTCCCCCCCCCCCTTCCAAGTGTCCTTTATCTCAGTAGCCTAATGATTTTGGGGTGGGGGGAAGGAGCAGAAAACTTTCTGTTGCTGGTGTTGCTAATCAGTTGTTTGTCAGAATCTTTGCATATTTGCTGCAAAACACTCAGAGATTTACCAGTAGATCTGGATCAATCTTCTGCCCACCCTTGCATTAGAAAGTTTCCTGGCTGCACCAGAATTCAGATTCCAGCAACTTGCCTTAACAACAAACACCTAATTCAGGAACTGCTGAGGCTGCTTCACAGAGATCTCTGGGGGCTACAATTCTGAGAACACTAACTAGGAAGGAAACCCTGTTAAGGAATAGGTTGCGTTTATTGATCATTCCTCCTGATTTGCTTGCAGTGAGATCAGAAGATGCTGGCTATTTAATGAGCATTCATTCTGATTTATTTGCAGGATGCAAATGTTATCCTAGGCTTTCCAGTGTATTTTCACATCACTTTGCTTATTGCGAAAAGCCCGATCTTTTGGGGAAGTAGGTGTGTTGCAGAAGACCTCCTAATGAACTATAAATGTGCAGCCTAAGTTTGCCAGAATGTGAAAATAGTGGAAGCCCGGAGGTGCCCTAATCCGCCAGTGTCCTTCTGCATAGGAACGCCTGTGAATTCTCTTAATCTAGAAGTTCTATTGATAGGACAGTGAGCTGTTCGTGGTTATTCTGAAACTGTGAAAACCCTCTTTGCATATAACCAGAAGAGGCTGAATTGGAAGAAAACATAAATTTGGCAGTTCTCCTTGTTTCCTTTGTGGTCCTGAGCCTCTGCACAAGGGATATGGTTGAGTTAGGAAACAAACAAACAGAACTTTCTCCATTTCTGTACCAAAGCATTAATTTCAATTACAGGCAACTCCCCATTTACGTAGGGGTTATGTTCTGGGGCCCTGCACATTTAAGTGAAATCGCGTATATCAGGAACACCATTGAAAAAGCCTGCAAACACCCACCAAACCTCCTTGCTCAAACTCAAACTCTCCACAGGCCTCAAAGGGCTCCTGGGACTGTACTTGCAAAGGCTCATTGGATTGCTAGGTGCTGTTTTCACACAATTTTTGCTCTTTTCGTGCTCTTTTACAGCTGGTTTTGCCCCTTTTTGTGCCACTTCCAAGTTTGCAATGATGCGCGCATGTGCAGTCGCATGTGCCTTGAATGCCTGTAAATGGGGAGTTGCATGTATATCCCTTGGTTCACTTTTTGGTGCAATTCACTTAGCATGTGGTATATATGCTAAGGAACTCCTATACACTATTTATACCTATTTATCTACTTGCACTGGCATGCTTTTGAACTGCCAGGTTGGCAGAAGCTGGGACAGAGAACCAGGAGCTCACCCTACCATGCGGATTTGAACCACCAACCTTCCAATCAGCAAGTCCAGGAGGCTCAGTGGTTTAGACCACAGAACCACCCATGTCCCTATACGTTCTACCATGGGGAGACACTCCAGGGCCAGCCCACTCATGAGGCCAAGTGCAGCAACTGCCTCAGGCAACGGGATCCATGAGGGCAACAGATTCCTCCCTTGCTCCTGGAGTAGATCTTCACCCACACCTTCTTCCCTGGCAGGGGACAGGCACTGTTTGGTGTGTCACTTCAAGTGCCAAAATGTCTGAGGCAGGTCCTGAGTCACTCCTACCTCCTTTAGCGTTACTTTGACTGGATATTCAAGGTGTCCTCCTGCTCAGCCCTGTCTTCTTCTTCTTCTTCTTCTTCTTCTTCTTCTTCTTCTTCTTCTTCTTCCTTCTTCTTCTTCCTTCTTCTTCTTCCTTCTTCTTCCTTCTTCTTCTTCCTTCTTCTTCCTTCTTCTTCCTTCTTCTTCTTCTTCTTCCACACCCTCCCTCCTCCTCTGCAGCCTGCACACAGCACCTTTGTGCAGCATACTTCACCGGTAGTGATATTTCCTTGAGGAATTCAGGCAAAAGGGCAGGCAGATGCCAAATCTGTGAAAACACCAAGCTGCTTCAGCTTCAGTTTCCCAAAGGAAGCCTTTCAGGTGAAATTAGAAATTGGGGAGAAATTCAATTCCATTTCCATCTATAGGTGAATTTACCAAATTTGCACATTCCAAAACAATGCGCCAACGGAAACACAGCCATCCTTCATAATTCACACTTACTTAAATCTTGCAGTGTGCTTCTCCAGCTAAGAAATGTGTATATAAAAACACAAATGAGAAATTGAGAGAACTATAAAAATGACAGTTTTCTCCATGCTTAGGTAACAGGCTGGAGTAGTCATCAAACGCTGACGGGAAAGAGAAGGAACTCATTAGATTCCCCAGTCATTTGGCAATACAGAAAGAACATGCAGCCACAAAGGCACCCTTTGTTGTCCACCCTGTGCCCTGGGCCTTCTCTCTTCCTTTTTGCTGTTTAAGTATTATTTTTTATTTCATTTGTGGAACTGCCAGTTTCTACAATGTACGGCGGGGATAGCCAACATGATTCACTGCACATATTGTTCACCTCCCAATTCCCAAATCCCATTAGCCTCAGAAATCATGGCCATTTATTTATTTATTTAAGGGTATTTATACCCCACCTATGAATCAAAGTTCTTGAGGAGACATACAACATATTAAAAACACAATAAAATAGAAATATATATATACAATAGATACTACACCAGGGCACCTCCCTGCCGTTCGGCAGAAGAGTTTCCTGGGCTGCAAATAACTGTTGAAGCAGTTATATGTTAGTCCCACACAGACCAGGATATTATTACTGGGTGGCTGCTGCTAATGTCCCTCACAGCCCCAGACTGGTTGTCGTTTTCATTAAATTACATTATAGCATTTCATATTTTACTACTGTTCACTGTCCTGGTATCCATAAGATTGAGGGCTGGTTTAGAAACGTTTTAAACTAGCACATAACAAATACAGCATTTCAAATTAGGAACATCCATCATTCTTCCTGGAATGGATATGAAATATTCACACACACACCATGTGAAAAAGATAAATCCAACACAAAGCAATAACAATTCAGATGGCCAGCCGGGTTTCTCAAGAACATTCCTGGATTTCTGAATCCTGTTTTAGAGTCTACACTCTCCCTGTCCATATTTTGAAGTCTATGTTCTGCCTGTCCTGTTCCTCTCATTCTTAAACAGCTCTGCACAGTTCACATTCCCAGCAAAACAACTCTCTGCTTCCCCTGCCAATAACACCCTGTCAGCAACTGGTCAGCGAGTCTGAGGTAAAAGGGGTTTCAGCAGAGAAGTAAAGTGCAATGCCAGCAATAGGCCGAGGGCTGCTATTGTACAAGCATGGTCCATGGGACACAGAGAAGGGATTAAGAGATCTGTGTCAACAGCATGCTTGCATATATAAACAGTGCAGTGGAAAAGAATTCAGGTTCACACATTCATTATCACTGATGAAGTCATCTGCAGTAAAAGCCAAGCTCTGCTCAGGCCGGGGCACAGCATTATTTTAATTAGCCGTGGCTATTGTGCTGTTGCTGGGTCTGGGTCTCAAGTTGGGTCTGATCTTTTTTGGTGGGGGTGGGATGAAGCCACCCAAGAGGTAGACTCCATCACATTCAAGAGCTTGTCATTTCATAGAAAAAGAGTCAGGGAACAATGGGAGAGATACCACTAGTCTGACGCCTCATCTCCCAACCCAGGAAAGTGCTGACTCCCCAAGTGTCCCTATTTCCCAGGGACATTCCCAGATTTGAAATGTTGGAGGGTATGAAAGTGATGTAGGGCTGGCCCAATGCTTGTGCCTAGGCTCAAAAGCTCTCCGCAAGTGATCAGTTCATGCCTCTGGCAAATGTGATCTTTCCCTCCCCCAGCAGCCCACTACGTAGGGGGAGGAAGAGGGGGAGTAACAGAAAGAGGGAGAAAAAAATGGAGTGGCTCCACCCAGTTTTGGCTCCAACACCACCTACAATTGTAGTTAGCCACACTCTGTCAGCATGCAGCCCCAAACACATTACTCCTGAGAGAGTGTGGCTTGGAAAGTAAAAAGATTGCCCATGAAGGAAATCAAGTTGTTAGTGTGGCACACAAGGCTTTTTGATACTCTGGTAAGAGCACTGTTAGGAAGCCGTTTGTTCCTTCACCAGGGCTCTTCTCAGTTAAAAACATGGAGTTAGCATGGACCTGAAGGTCGCCTGCTCAAACCAGAAGCAGAAGGAGTCAAAGCCCATTCCCCCTACTCTAGTGCAGCCCTGCACAAATTGTGACCTTCTGAGTC
This sequence comes from Podarcis pityusensis, assembly GCF_964106645.2. NCBI lineage: Eukaryota > Metazoa > Chordata > Lepidosauria > Squamata > Lacertidae > Podarcis > Podarcis pityusensis. The sequence goes on along the minus strand of NC_138029.1, from coordinate 66,259,141 downwards.
AAACACAAACTTCCAGCCATATAAAGCTGCTTGACAGTCCCATTTTATTTTATTTTTTAGAGTTCCAGGCAAGTGGCATAAACAGCAAGTTCATCAGGCTCCAAACGGGCTACCACATATAACTGGTGAGCTGTGTTCTGCACAGTGGACCATGCCGTGTGTAGGAAGGAGTCAAACTATCTGTCTACAAGCCCCGCATAGGTAGAGAATTCCACAGCACTTTAAATCTTCCTGTACACACTTTGCCAGTCCAAAGTGGTTTGATGAATTTGAACCATATATTAGAGTTGGCCCTAGATATCACTCTCTTCCCCCCACCCCCCTCAATTCCATTTACAGAATCTGTAAAGACTTGCAGCTGAATCTTTCTTCAGTCCTGGCAATGGGACTGCACCTTCCACTTAAGAACAACAGGCTCAGTGGTGCATGGCACACACAGTTCTGTTCTCTAAGGAAACTCAAGTGGAACAGTGGAAGGTGCAGGCTGCTACTACTGCCCACCAGCAGCATTTACTGCCTGAGGCAGCCACCTCATTCAGCCTAATGATAGGACCAGTCCAGCTTCTACTGAGCAATGAACAGGAGAAACCACAGAGAACTCTCACAACTTTGATCCCAAACAGGTATAAATCATTCATCTCGGGCAGAGGAGATGTATGGGCTTTCATCATATGCCAAGATTGAAGCAACTTGTAACATCTCTCAGAAAAAGCAACAGAAATGCATTTTTTAATGAATAGCTCCCCAAAAAGGACAGCAGTGGCAATTCCCTCTCCCATCAATTATTTTATTAATGAAGGCATCTCCAGTACCAGGAACCACAAGGCCAAGGTTGGATCATAAATCTTGTTACAGATCTAGAGTTAGTGAATGTTAGAAATTAGTAAAATGGCAGAATTTAGATAATTTTTGGAGTATTGAAGGGAAGATTCCAGGCCGGTGGAAAAATACAAGCCAGGGCTTCACGTGGGATAGAGATCACTAACATGATGAAAGGTCTTGGTGGCTCATCACAGAGAAATCCTTGGGCCAGCAGAGGTTGCCAAAGTTATGGTGAATGATGTCATCGGTTTAAAATTCTCACCTTTTAAAACTAGACTTGGAATAGGGGAGTGAGCGGATGGCGAGGAGTTTCTTGGAGCAAAGTGTTCTGGGAACAAGAAGGGGGAAATAAGTAGAACTCCATGCAGGTGCTGAAGGTCAGAACCATCTAGGCAGGCTGGGACAGAGACACAGAGATGTACTGGAATCTAATACTATGGGGAACAAGCCCTTCGAAATGTGAATGCTGTAAACTCTGCAGCTCTCTATTGAAGACTTTAGGTGTAAATATGTGTAAAGTAAACCATATTTCTTAAAGACACAAGCCTCCACCATGCCTTGCATTCCCAATGGAAACACAACCCTGGGTGACTGCCTGTAACTACCTGGGATTTTGCTATGCTTGGTGGAGATTGGAGGTAACACTATTTGTATAAATTGATAGAAGCTCTTGGAAGAAACAGGACACATCTTCCTGAATTTTTACTCTAAAAAGAGCAGAGGACTAAGGGGTGTTCAAATGACCCCTCCCCATACATGCAACAAGGACAACATGATAATGACTACTGGCAACACCCCAAAAGGGGCACCTCTCCTCCTGTGGTTGTACCTTCTGCATTGGTATGAAGGGACACTGCACACAACAATATGCATATGCAATTCCTCCATGCAAGCAGAAACTCTGGCCCACCCTGGTTCCCATTCACATACAGCAGCCACCACACATATCCGTATGTATGTAGGACCCTTTCACATTAATGCTGAATGTGTAGCTACTGGCCAGCAGATAGCAGATAGATGCATAGCTGCTGCCTCTCACACATTAAGCAGAAGCAGGGGAATGATGTTGTCTTATGAATTCTTGCCAATGACACCAGAATATGCTTGCTGGTTCCACCTGCAAACACCTGCTACACATCCCACAAGCTCTGAAACCCAACTCAGATATAAGGCAAAGGACGAACATGCTGCTAAGAATGAACTGCTGCAGTGGCTATTTGCAGACTGAGAGATATGTTACTGTCACTGAAAATAAACATCCCTGCAGTACAGTATTCCCTGGACGCTGTATGTGTAATGGAACCAGACAGAGAAGTTTGTCTTCAGAGCTGCACAAACATTAATCTGATGACACTGGTCTAGGTGTGTGTGTGTGTGTGTGCATTTTGTAGCACACAATGATCTGGTTTGCACCTAATATAAGCCAAATTATGGATTAGCACGAATGAGCAAATGTGCAGGTTCAGTGCTTGTCCCTTGGTTTTGCTGTTGCTGAGCTACCCATGGTTTGGATTAGTGTTACATCTGAACCCAGGCTTGTGGTTTATCTCACTCCAGATGTTGAGCTGTAACCAAGGTTTGTTTTTTGTATACCACTTGTGGTTTGTCTAAGGGAGACAAACCACAAGCTTGGGCTTAGGCATAATGCTAAGCCAAACCATCATTTAGCCCTGGGTAGTCTATTTACAACAATCAACATCTGAACATAGCCTTATATTGAATTGGACCATTGGTCCATCTAGAATAGAATAGAATTTATTATTTATACCCCAGCCATTTGGCTGGGTTTCCCCAGCCACTCTGGGCGGCTTCCAACAGAGTATTAAAATACAGTGGTCTGTTAAACATTAAAAGCTTCCCTAAAGAGGGTTGCCTTCAGATGTCTTCTAAAAGTCTGGTAGTTGTTCTTCTCTTTGACATCTGGTGGGAGGGTGTTCCACAGGGCGAGTGCCACTACTGAGAAGGCCCTCTGCCTGGTTCCCTGTAACTTGGCTTCTCGCAGTGAGGGAACTGACAGAAGGCCCTCGGCGCCGGACCTCAGTGTCCGGGCAGAACGATGGGGGTGGAGACACTCCTTCAGGTATGCTGGGCCGAGGCCATTTAGGGCTTTAAAGATCAGCACCAGCACTTTGAATTGTGCTCGGAAACGTACTGGGAGCCATCTAGCTCAGTATTGTCTACACTGACTGGCAGAAGATCTCTGGGATTTCAGGCAGGATTCTCTTCCAACACTACCTGGAGATGCCAAGGACTGAACCTAGAATCTTCTGCTTACATAGCAGGTGCTTGACCACTGAGCTATGGCCAGCCCTATAGCATTTGGTCTGCTGGACACTGATGGGGCGTGCATATAATCTTTTCAATTCTGAGTCAGAGAATTGAAAAGAAGGAGGGAAGAACTTTTAGATGATATGCTGCTCATACAGGCAAGCATAAGAAGCTTGACAAATTAACATACAGAACTAGTTAATTACAGATTTCAGCACCATTCCTAGCTATTCCTGTCAATAGCGTGTTTAAATGCTACCCAAGCACAAAGCACATGCCATTATTTCCTATGGAAAGATTGCAAATAGGTTAAGATACAGAAATCATCATTCATGTTACCTACAGAACAAGAGAAAGAGTCCATAACTCTGTAGCTGAAGTGATCAGATGCAAGAGAGGGCATTTGACTATGTCCAGCTTGTCTTAGCATCACTTTCAAAAACATTGTAAGCCATTCTCTGTGACAAGATTTATCTACCAATTTACCTATCAATATGCTCACTTCTGTACAACCAGCAAAGATACGGGAAGTGTCTCCTCTTATGCATGTGGTCAGCTTCCTTCCAGTCTGCTGGCATTTTTAAAAGGATCTTTGTAGGTTGCCTGTGGTTGTTGTTGTTGTTGTTGGCACTGCTCCTATGCCATTTAGAATATCTGGATCCTGTATCTAATATGCTTATTTTGTTGACCTTATTCATAGCAATCTATAATCCATTTATTGCAGAGTTACCCTGTTAATTAATAAATTGGATTGCTCTGGAATCAATATGTTGCAGATTGCCTGTCTGTAGTAACCACCTGTTGTTTCTACATGGAAGCTTAAAAGCGGACCAATTTCAACAGAACTTACATTGTTTGTGCCCAGAATTGTTACTTCTAGATTGGGGAAGGAGCCAATGTTTAGTTACATATTTATAAAGTGCCAATTGATACCCTGAGTCCTTTGTTGTTGCTCTTTTACTTGGGGATTCCAAACACCATCACCACAGAAAGAAAGAAATGATGACAGATGCATGTCACAGTTAAAGCGAATTTTGAAACATGCAGCATTTATCGCTCATCATGTTTATTGCTCCGGATTTGACAATCATTATGTTTCACTATCAAGCTGCTGTATGATTCTCTTGTGGAGAATTGCTCTAAGACATGCACATATAATGTACAGTGGTACCTCTGGTTACGTACTTAATTCATTCTGGAAGTCCGTTCTTAACCTGAAACTGTTCTTAACCTGAAGCACCACTTTAGCTAATGGGGCCTCCTGCTGCCGCCGCACTGCCGGAGCACGATTTCTGTTCTCATCCTGAAGCAAAGTTCTTAACCCGAGGTACTATTTCTGGGTTAGCGGAGTCTGTAACCTGAAGCGTATGTAACCCGAGGTACCACTGTACCAACTGAGAACTTATCAAACAAGCCCAGCACCTGCAATTCTCATTTCAGAAGCACGAAGAATTCTTCTAGATAGGTACCTCGGGAGACATTTAAACACCGCTTCCCTTTGTTGATAAGGACACAGTGACTTTTCTGGCTTGGATCCTTTACCTGTCATCATATGCCCTCATTCAAAATTTAAAAAATTACAGTTTAAGACTAAATGGTGATGATCATCTTATTGTGGTTAACAAGTGCCTTGACATTTGATAAAACTATCTCTTAACAGCTGCATCTTGTTGTTAACTACTCAGTGAACACACTGTGTGAATTTAGCTTTCACAGAATCCTGCTTTTTAAGATCCCCATCACAGGAACCCACTATTCCACTTTCCTCTTCTGATGCAGGAGAAGAAGAGGGAAAGAAAACCTAACGGATTTCTCTTGGCTTCCTCTAATGCATTCAAACAGTTTTGTTACTTATTTCATTACATGTCACTGGGGAGAGTTTTCAGCATTCTGGAGATACATGTGGATGCCGGCCTAAGTTTCATTATTATAATCTAAACAACTAGAACGGGAAACATGTTATTGGTTCATATTATTGTTATTCTGCTGCGATTTCCCCACAAAACCTTTTGAGCTTTCTGAGGTTCATGGATAAATGATTAAACAAGGTAGTTTTGCAATTTAATTTTATTCTGTAGATTGGACTTGCACCTTTGACTTAGATGTTTTTATCTTGCTGGGAAAACTGCTGCCAACATTTGTGCAGGTTGCTGCACTGAGAGAGAGAGAGAGAGAAAGGAGGAGGAGGAGGAGGAGGAGGAGGAGCAAAGCCCAGGGATTAACACAGGCGGTCTCACATCTCCATACCACTGTTAAAGGGTCTGTGTGGGCCAAAGATGTTCCCACAAAGAAGTGGGCATCAGCTGTAAACAATGAGTGATTGGGATTCTCCCAGTGGGCCTTAAACTGTGATTGTCCCTTCAGCCTCACTTTGTAGAGGGAGGCCTGATACAGATAGTGCCACTGCCAAATCTTTGTAACGCTGCCCCATCTCTTTCTCATGTAGACCTTGCACCGGTTCCACCATTCTCCAAAAGATCAGTTTACATGGACAGGAAAGATGGCAGTCGTGTTTATATATCCCTGGGATAGAAAAGAGTATACAGGAAACCCTCCTCAGAAGCATCAGCACATAAGACTGGATTCAGAGTCAGTCATGGCCATTGACTGAAATATTTTCCTTATACTCTTTCAGATCCCTGTAAAATGTCTATACATGGGGAATATATAACATGACTGTCGTATTTGCCATATTTCCTTTCCCAGACAAACTACGTATTTCTTGGAGAACAATGGAACAGTGGATGTACTTAAAGTACAACTAACCATCTGGACCATACCCATTACTTTTAACACAGGATCCTCATAGGTAGGTACAGATACTAATACTGTACACTAGTAGAGTTTAGCACATGTGTCCACAGGAAAAGATTGTTCTCATTACACAGATACTAGCATAATTAACTAGTCTGTTAGGTGAACCTGTAACAACCAAACTGAACACAGCCCAGTGACTACTTATGGTGTTCTGGCAGGTGCTAAGTAAATATGTCAACTCACTTCCTGCCCTGTTTTAATAGTCCACAGCAGTACACAACAATGTGCATTTCCACAAGCCACTGGTGAGTTTATCATGGCTGGTAGGCCATGTCTGGCCTGCTAGGTCACAAATTTGTGCGCCCCTGGTGGTCAGAGTAGCAGTGGGCAAAGTGACTCTATTGTGTTAAAGAACCACCCAGCTAAATAAAAACTCATACCCTCCAACATTTCTCAGACGAAAATAAGGACACCCAAACATTACTCCAATGAAAATAAGGATGTCCTACTTGGAAGTGGGGATGCGGGTGGCGTTGTGGGTTAAACCACAGAGCCTAGGACTTGCCGATCAGAAGGTTGGCGGTTCGAATCCCTGCGTCGGGGTGAGCTCCTGTTGCTCGGTTCCTCCTCCTGCCAACCTAGCAGGTCCAAAGCACGTCAAAGTGCAAGTAGATAAATAGGTACCGCTCCGGCATGAAGGTAAACGGCGTTTCCGTGTGCTGCTCTAGTTCGCCAGAAACGGCTTAGTCATGCTGGCCACATGACCCGGAAGCTGTATGCTGGCTCCCTCGGCCAATAAAGCGAGGTGAGCGCCGCAACCCCAGAGTGGGTCACGACTGGACCTAATGGTCAGGGGTCCCTTTACCTTTACCTTACTTGGAAGTGAGCTCTCCTTTATTGCAAGCCTTCAGGTCATGCTTGGGTATGTCTTTATTGTTACTGCAGCAAGTGTGATACTGAAGTGTACTTTGGCATGTCCTGTCTGAGATTCCTTTTCTGCTACTAGGAATAAATCGCAACATCATGTGTCATGATGCTGACACAGAATAAATAACAAAATATGTAAATGTGTCATGGTGTAGCATTCTCTGGCCATTGCCACATTTTCTTCTGTTGACAAATTAACTACATCAGTGTAAAGTATCTAACACCATCTGAGCATGAACGAAGGAAGTGAATATCTCTCAGCTTAGCCTGTGTCCACACTCCCGGGGAAGTGAAGTGCACCTAACATTAGCTACAATCCATATCTATCCTGTATTTATCTTCTCGTTTCTTATGAAATACTATATTTTTATTCCCCCTCCCCCGAAAAGCCCCCTAGTTTCAATCAAAACTGAGAAAAACAATGACTTGGCTGCATGTTAAGCTGGCAATGTGTACCCAGCCTTAGTTATGCAAGCTGTGCAGGTCATGCATCCCATTTTAAGGACAAACATCACACAATTTCAGTGCATCCGACTCAGGACTCATGGCATACGTTGGCATTATGAACACACTGGATTCATTGTACAAATGGGCTAATCATGAGTTCCAGTGGCATTACTAAGTTTAGGCATAGCTAATCTGCATTCAGTGATCTTGTGAATACTCCTTTCACATCCAGACAACTTACCACCACTGTCAAATAACTTGTATAAATCTTGATTTGAGGACTGCTGCAGGACATACATAAGGAGAGCCTTGCTGGATCAGACCAGAGGCCTAATAGTTCAGCAACCTATTTTTCTCACAGTGGCCACAATTTTGGGGAAGCTCACAAGCAAGACAGGAGGGCACTATCCCTCTCCCTCTTTTGCTCTCCAGCAACTGGCATTTAAAAGGATGCTGCTTCCATTAATGGAGATGGCGTGTATAGCCTTAACGACTAACAGCCACTGATAATCTTATGCTCCATGAATTTATTTACTCCCCATTTTAAAGCCATCTAAATCAATAGCTGTTACCATGTACAACACACATACGGCTACATATATGTTTTTGCCAAGAGGCGTTTGGAACCAAAAGCAATTGCTGAAAGCCATCTTGGGATGAGATTCAGGAGCAGTTGGTGGGGTAGGGGTGATGCTCTGTTAACTCCCCCCCCCCCCCGCAGTGTTGCTGCTGCATGTGTACTGGAAGAAGCAAAGATCGCCAGTGTCAAAGCAATGATTCTTCAACATCAACTTCATTGGACTGGTCATGTTGTGTGGATGCCTGATGATTGTCTTCCAGAGCAACTACTCTATTCCAAACCTAAAAATGGAAAGCGTAATGCTGGTGGTCAACAAAAGAGGTTTAAAGACTTTCTCAAGGCAAATCTTTAAAAATGTAGTACAAACGCCCAAAACTTGGAAACACTGGCCTGCAAGTGCTACAATTGGAGAACAGCCTTTACCAAAGGTGTCATGGGCTTTGAAGATGCATGAACTCAGGATGAAAGGGAGAAATGTGCTAAGAGGAAGGCACGTTTAGCAAACCTTCACTGTGATCAATTCCCATTTGGAAACCTATGTCTCCACTGTGGAAGGTCATGTGGATCCAGAACTGGCCTCCACAGTCACTTACGGATTCACTGTTAAAACCGTGATTCTGGAAAACAATCTTACACGGCTACAAGTGATCACCAAAGAGGAAGCAGCAGCTGCATATATCAGAGTGGGGGCAGGGCACTTTGGCTACCACTTCTGACTGGAATAGGGCTGCAAAATCCTTTCCTCTCCTGCTGTTTCTTTCTGCTCTAAATCAGCTACGTTTCTACCAGCAGGGACCTGTTTCCTTTGGAAAAATCTCTGGAAGGGGAAGGGTAAGCAGACTCTCTCTCTCTCTCTCTACATCCTGCACTCAAGACTGAAGCCTGCCATATTGTTTTGTTGTTGTTTGTTTGTCTAAAATAGCCACTGAGAGAAGCAGGCCCAGCAATGTGTGCCATGTACACTTTTCAACCTGCATGTTCTAAATCATGGGGTGTGTGCCCAAGGGCAAGTGATATGACCTTAAAGAACATCCGCTTGTGAAATCAATGAATACAAATAGTGCTTGAATGTGGCCAGGCACAAGGGAGCTTGTCCATGAGGTGGCGGGAAAGGGCGAGGTGGAGAGCAAATTTGGGCTACAAACATTGCACTCCTGACCTCTGTGGGGACAACAAACACACATACCAATGTGTGTTGCGCTTGGTTCCTCAGATACAAGCCAAAGCAATGTAAGTCAGCCTTGCATTTGGCAGTCAGAGAGCCTCTGTGTGTACAGTTCTGGTTGCCTCACTTCAAAAAGGATATTACTGGATAAGGTGAAGTTCAGAACAGGGCAAGCAAAGTGAGCAAAGGGGATGAGGAAAGGTTGCAGCATTTGGGACTTTTTGGTTCAGAGAAAAGGCAAGCGGGAGTGACATGACTGAAGTTTATAAAAATATGCATGGGATGGGATGGAGGAAGTAGTTTTTCTGCTCCTCTCCTAACACTAGAACTGATGGCCCTCCAATGATGCTGAATGTTAGAAGATTCGGGACAGATAAAAGAAAGCAACTACGGAACTCAGTCCCATAGGAGGCAATGATGGCTGCTAACTTAGATGGCTTTAAAAGAAGATTGGGCAGTTTCATAGAGAAGGCTATCAATGTCTATTAGGTAGAGGCAATAATGCTTCCAAATAATGCTGGAGGCCACAGGCAGAGAGAGCGCTCATGTGCTCAGACCCTGCTTGCGGGTTTCCCACAGGCATTTGCTTGACCACTGTGGGAACAGGATGCCGGACGAGATGGGCTCATTGGTCAGATCCAGCAGGCTTCTCTTATGTTCTAATACATTAAGGCCAAACTACATGTTACACACTAGCTAATGCATATCACTGCACCCAGAACCCTCCTTCTTTCCCCCATGAAAGTCTGCTCTGAGAGCGCCAGAGAAGAAGGGCAAAATAGGTGCCCATTATTTCCCTGATCCATTATTTGCCCCCACCCAGCTTCTTTCTCCCTTCATGGGGTTCTATTTTCCCCAAACATGTTTTACAAGAGCTCCAAAGAGCTCAGTCTTCAAGAAAGTGCCTGTCCTGTTTATAATTCCTCCTTTTCATTGAGATTTTAAGCTCTCTGTTGATTCCTTAAGATATCTGTCTGGTTATTTTGCCATGGATACAGCCATTGCCTTGCCTTGAAAGTCTTCCATTCCCCTCCCCTCTCCCCCGGCCATCATTCTCCATCCTTTCACCTTGCAACTGATAGCCATAATTCCAGGCAAGACAATGCTGAGCTTAGCTGAAATTATCAGCTATTGTCCTAAATAATTATCCTCTACAGTTCTCATCGCCACCAACAGATAAACTCCAGGCCCTCCATAGTTCAGAGATGGACTCTAGTTATCAGACAGCATTAAACATACTGAGTCACTGCAGGGAGGCAAAATAACTTTTCATTAAATTACCTAAGGCAATCATTTTCAGGGAAGGTGGAGAGGAGCAAGGGGCATCCTTTATCCACACTCTTGTTCCATGTTGTAGTGGGCTGCTAATATCACACACTGCCTGATTGGATTTCTCAACTAGTCTGCTGGCACATGTGTTAGCCATCAATCCTAAATATATGATATTTTTCATTACTTAGTCTAGGGGTAGCTAACCTGTGGCCCTCCCAAAGTTGTTGGACTACAATTCCCATCATCCCTGTCAATTGGCGATGCTGACTGAGGCTGATGGGAGTTGGAATTCAATATCATCAGGAAGGTCAGAGATCCCCAAACCATGGCCCAGCATCTGGCAGAGGGACTGCTAGACCTCATTGCCTAACACCCTTCAGAGGAAATAATACACCCCAATGCGCAATGGTTACCACCAACAGTGGTATATTTTCTTCAGAGTTCGCAGGAGCTAAAATTTAGTCATTTAATATTAGGTACATGATATGTAAGGGACGCGGGTGGGGCTGTGGGTTAAACCACAGAGCCTAGGGCTTGCCGATCAGAAGGTTAGTGGTTCAAATCCCCGCGACAGGGTGAGCTCCCGTTTTTCGGTCCCTGCTCCTGCCAACCTAGCAGTTCGAAAGCATGTCAAAATGTGCAAGTAGATAAATAAGTACCGCTCTGGCAGGAAGGTAAATGGCGTTTCCATGTGCTGCTCTGGTTCGCTAGAAGTGGCTTAGTCATGCTGGCCACATGACCTGGAAGCTGTACGCCGGCTCCCTCGGCCAATAAAGCGAGATGAGCGGAGCAACCCCAGAGTCATCCACGACTGGACCTAATGGTCAGGGGTCCCTTTACCTTTTTACATGATATGTGTACCTAGCAAGGTACCTGAAGTTTATTTATTTATTTAAATGGGAATTGAATCTGTGGTGCTCAGCTAGAGATTTCATCTAATCTGCAGATGGGTATGCTTTTATCCTCATGTTAGGTAATGTCACTGAACTGATAAGAACATGAAACAAGTATATGTCAATTGAGAAACAAGCTCAAGGGACGGCTCCTTCTTCCTATGGTAAGGTTCTATCCATCTATAGACTTGAAAAAGTGTTGGAGAGCCAATTTGGTGTAGGGGTTAGAGTGTTGGACTAGGACCAGGGAGATCAGGGTTCAAATCCCCACTCAGTCATGAATTCTTACTGGGTGACTTTGGGCCCATCGTGGTCTCTCAGCTTAATCTTCTGATTAATGGTTGTTGTGAGGAGAAAATGGGGAAGGGGAGAACCCTTGGAGGAAAGGTGGGATATAAATGCAATAATAAATAAAATAAAGCTTGCTTTTGATCACTAAGACAGACTTCTGCCAAAGCTTTCCAAAAAAGAGCAAGAGCCACACAGAATGCTTTGAGCTGTGTTGCAGGAAGGCCAAACAGAGTTCCACTGATGATGAATGAATGAGCCAGCAGTACTCGGTCCATGATAAAGAGCCATCTCTGTGAAATTATGTACCCAGGCATGTAATCAGTACGGGGCAGGCACTGCTAACTTCATCTTAGGCTGATCAGGCTGGGTGGGGTTCCTGAGACAGTCAACATCCAATGCCTTAGAGATAGCTCAGAGCAGGGCAGAGTTGGGAGGAGGACAATGACAGTGCATGCAACATGCATTGATGGAACCTGACAGTGGAGGGACACTGGGGGCCCAGCAGCTATCACACTGCAAGATCAGGGCCACTGGAGTAGCCAGTAGGGTGTACATGCTGTTTTCCCAGGTGGTTGTGATCATCAGTGCTAAAACTATGAGAGGAACATAGGAAGCTGTCTTATACTGTATTAGACCATTGCTCCACCTAGCTCAATTTTTTTTTTTTTTTTTGCACCGACTGACAGTGTCTCTACAGTATTTCAGACAGGGAATCTTTCCTAGCCCTACTTGGAGATGCTGAGGTTTGAACCAGGAACCTTCTCATGCAAAACAGACACTCTACCACTGAGCTTTTCCATTAACTTGTCCCTGCTAGATTACTTTGAATGAATGAAAGGGGTTGGTGAGAGGCAAAAAGAGGTTGAGTGGTTCTTCACTTGGTGAGCCTGGAACGCTAAGTAAGAGATGTGTTCAGAAGAGGAAGGCAAGCTGTGCACAGATGCTCTCCAAGCAGGCAGTTTTCAAAATTCGGAAAGGAGGGGATGTCTAGAGAAGCACCGTTATCAGACTGTAAGCACTTTGTGCATTCATTTTGAGGCTCCAGTTATCTCTGTGATGGTGTGCACTGCAAAGCAGGATATCAGGCTTTTTTGTAACAGCACACACTTCAAATGACAGCACTGAGTTTCATGCTAAAATATTCAGACCTCTGTGAAAATTCAGGTGGTCCAGCCAGGACACACTAAAGAGTAGTGAATCTGCAGCCCTCTCAATGTTGTCAGGCTACAACTCCTATCAATCCTGACCATTGGGCATGCTGGCTGGAGCTGATGGGACTTGCAGCCATCAAGTTCCCTGTCCCCATATTATGCAAATAAAGTAAACATATGCATATTTGTAATGCTTGGGCTTATTTATTTTGAAAGCAAAAGCTGGGCTTTTTGATAGTGGCTGATAATAGGGTTTTATACTGAAACTTAATGGCTGATGTAAATTTTTAATGATTTCATATTGTTGCTTTTTTTTTTGCTCACTGTTTGATGTGGATTTATCCTTTTTGTACATCACTGAATTATTATTATTACTATTACATTTATATTCCATCTTTCCTGCAAGTAGCTCAAGGTGCCCTTCTCTGTTTCATCCTCACAACAACATTGGGATGTAGGCTAGCTGAGAGACAATGACTGGCCCAAGGTTGCCTAGTGGTCTTCATGGCTGAGTGGGGATTTGAACCCTGGTTAGTGACTAAGAAAACTGACTAAGAGGAATATAACTTACTAAATAAAACCTACACAAAAATACATTTGCCTAGAATCTCAGCAGGCACAGGCTGTACAAATGATGTTCTTAGAACTAGGCTTTATCCAGACATATGCTATCGCCAGCAGCAAGGACTAGCATGCATTGTCTTTTTTTAATGACAAGAGGCAGTACTAGGCAAACTTCCATTTGTCTGCTCCCTTAGGCTCCTGCACATAAATCCTATGAAACCTTGACTTTCAGTAGAGCTTATCGTGAGAGCTGAACAGCCATAGCTCACAAGACTGTGGAGAGAATCCATGACTTGGCAGAAAAGAAGAGTCTTATTCAGCATGCCAGTGAGGCTTCCCTTCCCTTTATCTACAGCTGCTCTGCCAAAATCTTCAGTGCCGTCTGCTACTACGTGGAAAAAATGGGGGGACACATGAGAAAGATCATATATTCATTTGAAGACCTCGTCACTTTGGAAATGTAGTGGGCAGGTGGCATAAACACAGTTCCATGCCTCTGTTTTCATATTCACCATGGAGATTATCTGCAGGTTAAACTATGGCAGAAAGGTGATTGTTATGCACAGATATAATTTACCGATAGGGTGCTGTAAAACACACCGTACTTTCATGAGGATATTTCCTTTTGCCATATGGAACTGTAGACAGTATCTGCATCTGTATAAGGTCTCACCACATAGTATTTCCGCTCTTACGAGCATGAGCTTGCCAATGACCTCTATATTAAACAAGAACAACTACAGGAAAACAAACAGACATTTGCATTTTGTGAACCATACCTGCTAGACATAGCCAGCACTTACAGTTTCTCTGCATTATGGTGCATCAGCCAGTACCAAATGCACTACACAGGTGGATGAGGGAAATTATGGCCTTCCAGATATTGTTGTACCCCAGCTCCCATCAGCCCCAGTCAGCACAGCCAATCGTTAGAGATGATGGGATTTCTAGTCCAGGAACATCTGGAAGAGAACCACAAGTTCTCACCCTTGGTGCAAATCCTCTGAGATATCCATTTTACTGTTCAAAGTTTATTTCAGTGTGTTTCCCCTCATGTATGAAGTTAGTGGTGTAGATTTCATTCTGACTAGAGCAAAGCAAACTAAGAAGTGGTACAAGTGATATTGTGTTGCTTTTCAGATCTTCTGAGGGTCAGTATAAGAATTCTGGCATTAAATATTCAACAGTGGCAGTAGATAGGAATATAGAAAGCTGTCTGATACCAGGCTAAGACTGTCCATTTAGCTCAATGTTGCCTACTCTGGGTGGCAGCATCAGTCTCCAGGATGTCATGTGGAACTCTTCGCCATCACCTAGTTCTTTCAAATGTAGATGCATGAAATGGAACTTGGGGTTTTCTGCTTGCAAAATATATCCTACTGAGCTTTGCTCCCTCCTCATAATCAGTGTGCACAGAAACAGGCTAGATGGATCCATTGGTATGGATCAGTATAAGACAGCTCCTTCAGTGTTACCATACTAATAGCCCATCGCCAAATTATGTTAAGTTGGCAGGCTGACTAAATAGTCTTAATAATGTAACATATGGTCAGCAGCAAATCATGGAGTTAACGTTTTGCAACAAGTTTCAGAAAACACTTGAGATTGGCTTTGCTGCCGCCTACTGACAGTAGTGGAGCAAAGCAGCTTTGCAAACTTTTTTTTTGCAGATGCAATTTTTTTGTTTGTGTGCAGCAACAAGGGTAAAAGAATCACAGAAGCGTAGAGTTGGAAGGGACCCCAAGCGACATCTAGTCCAGCCCCCTGCAATGTAGGAATATTTTGCGCAACCCACAACCATGAGATTAAGAGTCTCATGCTCTACCGACTGAGCTACAAGGCTATAAGGCAGCAAACACTTTGGGACCAGGAATTTAGTAGAGAGCGGTCTGTGATTTTATGCCTCTCAAAGCATTGTAGATCTCATTCAGTTTTGAGGGCTTGTTGATAGAGCTAAGGTGAGCAACGTCCAACCAGCCCAACATTTTCCAAATGCAAAATGTGGCTTGGCTTTAACCCTGAAGCAAGGGGGGGGGGGGCAGGACAAAGACCAGGATACTTGCCACCTGCCTTCATCAGTGTACTCAGAGGCACACAGTACAGGTTGAAATGCCCTGATTTTGTCCAGTACTGACCTTATTCTTAACACAAAACAGATCTCAAACTGCAATTACAACTGAACAAAAGAAATGCAAATATGCACCCTCAATAGGATGCTTGGGAGCACTGAAATATGAAGCTGAGGGTGAAGGCTGTTGCTTCTGTGGTTAGAAAACAATGTTTATCCACATGAAAAAATAGCCAATTTACACACTACACTCAAATATATGCTAGAGTTATATATGCACTCCACACACAGAAAACTTTTTGCATAAGCATAGGCAGAGCTACAATTCCCGGGTTCCCTGTGAAGAGGAATTGACTGTTACACCTCTCCGAGAACTGTAGCTATGTGAAGGCAATTAGGGTTTCCTAACAACACACTTAACAAACTTCAGTTCCCATAATACCTGGGGGGGGGGGGGATGGCTGTTTAAAGTGGCATCATAGCGTTTTGAATGTATGTTGTGAATGTGACCTAAATCTGGTCGTTATTGAGCATTTCTTCTCATTAGTTTGCAGGGTGGTTCAATGGCAATGAGCATGCATCCTGCACTCATCCTGATTTGCTTGCAGGCAAGATGTCTTCCCATTAATCAACCGTTCCCCCCACCTTTTTCAATGTATTTCGCTATCTCTTTCCAACCTGTAAAAAGTCCACTTTTTAAAAAGTGGATCTGTTGCACAAGGGCAGCCTTTCTCAACCTTGGGGTCCCAGAAGTTGTTGAACTACAACTCCCACCATCCCTAACCACTGGTCCTGGTAACTAGGGATGATGGGAGTTGTAGTTCAACAACATCTGGGGACCCAAGGTTGAGAAAGGCTGCCCTAGGGTGACAAAGCACTTGAATCACTTTAGATGTGCGAAAGAAGCTTGAATCCCTCTCACAAAATACTACTGACAGCCTGGAGGCACTCACGGAGCCAGTCCTACTCCTACCATTTGCAATTTTCCCTTAGAGATAAGACATCTCAACAGATTAGAGAACCATCTTTATCCACTGTGGCCCAACAGTGTGCAGATTTGCTCCAATATAGTTAGGTACCATTTGCAAAGCATATGTAAAATAACAGTGGGATGGGACATTGCAAATGGGAGGAGCTGTGGGGTAGCACCATTGGGAAGAGGGGCTTCATTTCTGCAGCACACTGTGTACGCACCGAGTAACATTGGTACATGATATGAGGCCACAGATTTACACCCACTCATGGGCACGATCAGAGGTGTCAACTTGAATAAAATACTGGGGGAGCAGGTAAGCCCCACCCCTCATAATTGATTACATGACTTGATGTACACACACTATTTGAATAGCAATGTCCATCAACTTTGAGGGGTGGGGAAGTCCCCTTAAATATTTTATTGGGGGAGCCAAAGGGACCTCAGCCCCTAGGAGTTGGCTCCTGTGGGCGCAATAGTAGAACCAACTGTGTCAGAACGCAGGTTGGATCCCAAACTGGTATAAATCTGGTATAAACCTCGGGCAGGGAGGGGTGCTGAAACCTCACCATCACACACCATCGTTTGCATGCAAAAGGTCCCCAATGCAACCCCTGAACATTCCAGTTTGAAGAGAAACCAGCATTAGGTAGCAGGCAATTACAAAGGCTTTCCAGCCGACACTCTGAAGCAGGAGTGGGCAACTTTTTCAGCCAGAGGGCCACATTCCTTTCCAAGCAACTTTCTGGGGGCCACATGGCAGTGGTGGGTGGGACAATGAATATATATTTTACCTTTGGCTACTTGGCTCGTCAGGGCCGTCTTTAGCATATGCACCGACGGGGTGCAAAGATCCACCCAGCGCCCCCAAATTTAGTTTAGCCACCCCCAGATTTTTTTGGGGGGAGGCCTCAAAGTTGTTGAGCTTTTTGGGGAAGGGGAAGCCAAAGTTGCTGTTGCTCACCTGTAACAACAATGCAGCAAAAAAACCTGCTTCCCCCCGACTCGTCGGGAACATTTGACGCTACGCAGTAACAGAGCGACGGGGGGGGGGGGGAGAGACTTTCGTTCCATTGCTTTTCACTGCCGCCGATCGAGAGGGATCAGTATACAGTAGGTATACATTTGCCACACACCCCCATAATTTGGCACCCCTGGGTAAAGACAGCCCTGTGGCTCATTTCCACACACACTCGCACACCACCAACTCCAGGCAAGCAAGAGGAAGGAGGGCATCAGGCTGGGTCTGTGAGGGGTGTGGCCAGGGGAGAGTCCCAAGGACCAGGGAAGGGTGCCACATTTGTCCCCCATGACTGAGGTTCCGCATCCCTGCTTTGAAGAGTCATTGTCTGCCAGTCTAGACAATACTGAGCTACACAGACAGACTATTGGAGCTGCTTTAAGACTGCTTTCTTCAAATGCGACTTGTGCCCTTAGCAAGTCTGGCTTAGGATAAGAGAGAATCCTGAAGCCCAGCTTGGGAGAAAATAAAGTCAAAGAGCAGTATGGATGGGGGAAAGGATCCAGCACATCTTCTGCGCATGAGACCCTCCAAGTCCATTTGCCATAAAGCTAGAGCTGTCCTATCTAGTTAGTCTTGACTTTTCAAATTAAAATTCTGCTTCATGTGAGAATTGAAATCTGCTTCATGATGCCCACGAGGTGGCGTCCTGGGACTTCTCAACAGGCTTAGCTACGTATGACTGGCTACAATTCTACAAATTAAACAAATAAATTGCCTACTGTTATCAGATCCCTCTTAAAATTGCTCAGGTTAAAACAAAAACAACCAGGAGAGATTTTTATTCATATCATAGGAACAAAGGATTCTCTGCCTGAATCTTCTAACCAATGGGGGATGGCTAAGCAGAAACAGAATGCAAAAAGTAAGTTATCAAATATAAACCACTTTGAGGGTTTTTTCTAACAAGAAGTGGTGTAGAGATGTTGTGAAAAAGGAAACAAAATACACAAACAAGGGTTTTGCTTCATGGATATAGCTGCAGAATATTTTTGAAGCCAGAAAGTACATAATTTGGGGGCTGTGGGGGGGGGGGTAAAGTTCTCCACCATTACTAGCAAGAGTATCTACCTTACATGGGTTTAATCTCCAGCATTTCCCAGAAGGGTTGGGAATGTCCCTGCCTGAAACCTTGGAGAGATAACAGTCAGCTAGATGTCCAATAGGCTGGCTTAATGTTCTCGTGTCTCCCACAGGGATGTGCCATGTACTCAGATGGGTCAAGGTGAGAGGGCCATAGTGAATCAGAGAGGGAGTCCCCGGGGTTTGAAGGGAAATTATAGTTTGTAAATTTCTTCCTCCAGGTACACATACACACTTTAAACTAATAGTGGCACTTGAAAATAAGAGAAACATGCACAACCAAGGAACTTCAGGATCAGGGGGTGGCTGAGCAAAAAATACTTCCTGTAAAAAATAAAGTGGGGTACAACTTAATAAAAATAAGCACAAACAGCCCAGCCACAGATCATTATAAGGAGGACAAAAGTGTTGCCAGAGCAGGAGGAAAGTGGAGTGACATCTCTACTTGCTCTGTTGCAGGAATGGCACCCTGTGTATGGCATGGTGTTCACATTTCCTAAAGCGTTTGCTGATTTATTTATTTTTAAGGGCTGGGCAGAATAGACATTGTGAGGACATGAGCCGCATGGACGTGTGTATTTCTGAATGTGTGCATAAGGATAAATGGACCTGACAGTATAAAGTGACACAAGTATGTGAACATATGCAGAAAGCAAACGGATGGCCGAGAGGTTTGGGCAGATGCCAGAATGTTTAAAATACTGCTAAAATAGATCGATGTTGTTTTCCTAAGCAGGCAGAATGGACAAGATGAGATGGGCAGTGTAATGGGGCTTGGAACAAGGTGACAAACCTATGCTGGGAAGTGAGTCTCATTGGAAAAAAAGTGTGAATTACTTCCAAGTAAGTATCAGCTTTGTTAAAATTAAGGGCTCTAATAAGTACATGGTGGAACTACATAGGAACTGCTTGATTTGTTCCCACCAGCCAAGTCTTGCCTGCTAGCAGCTCCCAGGCAGTGGTTCCCCCCCCCATCACTTCCTACCTGAAACTTTGGACTCTAGTAGCGCCAGGGATTGAACCTGGGACATTCAGCACATATAGCAACCTCTGAGCTGTGGCACTTCCCCCAGCCAACGAGGTCATCAGCACCACTGGTTAATCAAGTGATTAATCAGGATCCTTCCCTATGCATCCTAGAACCCGTCATAGAAAAACAGGCTTGTTGCATCCCGATTTCACTCACATCTAAGACAGGAAATGGTACTCACTTTTTAAGGCCTCTTATTGGATAGTTCTCCCTGGGTAGCCATTGAATTAAACTCCCAAGTCCCTTTCTGATTCGACATGATCAGCAAAGAAATTTAGGCATGTGTAGACATCTCTACCGGCATCAGTCCTAGCAGGAAGTCTCTCTCTTTTTGCTTGTTTGTATTATTATCGGCACCTAGTCTCCTGAAATAGATTTCTTGGCAGCCCCTAGGGGAGCAGGGACTGCCCTAGTGTCCTCAAGAGGGCCTGGCTAGCAAGTACACAGTGCAACTGTATCTTGGATACTCTCTCTCGTGCTGCTAATGAAACACAGATCAAGAAAGCAGCAGCCTGAAGTGATGGCAAGAGATTTCTTTCTTTTTACTGTGGAATGAGTGGGGAAAAGTATGACCGTAGAAAAAACTCACTCTGCTGACTTGGACAATGAAGTCCCTAATAGGTCTATATAGCTGGTAATATACAAAATAGAGTATTCACAGAGAAGGCTGCAGTTTGGCCTTCACTGACCTGGTGTCTTCCAGAAGTTTGGACTACAACTCCCATCAGGCCCAGCAAGGGCAGCTCTAGTCCAATACATCTGAAGGGAAATAGACTGATGAAGGCTGCCACAACTGATGCCTAGTTCCCAGTTTCTTATCCTCTACAGAGCTCTACAAGCAGCATGTATAAGCGATTGATGTCTATATGCTTCTGCACTGTCAAAATTAGCTTTGAACTGCACTATATGTCACAGATCTCCTTCATAAAGAGACCACATAACACCAGTCCTAAAAGACCTACACTGGCTCCCAATATGTTTCCGAGCACAATTCAAAGTGTTGGTGCTGACCTTTAAAGCCCTAAACGGCCTCGGTCCTGTATACCTGAAGAAGCATCTCCACCCCCATCGTTCAGCCCAGACACTGAGATCAAGTGCCGAGGGCCTTCTGCCGGTTCCCTCACTGTGAGAAGTGAGGTTACAGGGAACCACACAGAGGGCCTTCTCGGTAGTGGCGCCTGCCCCGTGGAACGCCCACCCATCAGATGTCAAAGAAATAAACAACTATCTGACTTTTAGAAGACTTCTGAAGGCAGCCCTTTTTAGGGAAGTTTTAATGTCTGATGTTCGATTGTATTTTTAATATTTTGTTGGAAGCCACCCAGTGGCTGAGGTATAAGTAATAAATAATAATAATAATAATAATAATAATAATAATAATAATAATAATTTCCCCTTCAAGATGCACCAACAGTATCTCAAGGACAGGCCCTCTCAGAGGTCCAGAGAGACCCAGGCCATTTCTAGCTTTGGAGGCCCTTTTGACAACAAATGAAAACAAAATAAGGCACTCCCCCCGCCCCCAAAAGAGTGAGTGTTTTGTTTATATAATTTGATTTGACACGTTCATCATGGAGTAATCTTTGTGCATCAGAACCAAATATATTTGTCTTACTATCTATTAACATAACAATATCAGTTATTTTTTTCATAAAAACATGCATTGACCAAATCACCTCTCTTAATTATTTGTTTCAGATTTTGCGCACACAAAACAGAAGATGAAGAAGTAGCACAAGAGATCAAATGCTCACTTTCATTATGGTTCAAGGACTTGATACAGTGATGTTGAATCTTTACATTAAACAATCTAGATTGCAAAGTGTATTTGCTTAAATGTGCTGCTCTAAACTGATAAACTGTGTTACAGTTTGACCCAATAGGTATGAACATGCATGCATTTCCCCCCCCCCCAAGTGTCTAAATTTGAACCCCGCTTTGAGCTTGAGACCTTGGGGCCAAATGGCCCTCATCCCCACCCCCACGGCTCTGCTCAGTTGCTGAGATATATCCAATTACTCATATAGCTGTGTGTTAAAGAACTGTGTGGACCAGGAACTATGGACCAACTTCATTCTGTAAATTTCATCACCTCCTGCTGTCCTTCAATTCCTCTCCAGGATTTGTAGGGTTGCCAGCTTTCTCCCCGTTACAAGACCCTTGTGTGTTCAACAGCTGTGTGACATGCAGAAATTCAGCATGTCAACCCCCCAGCAGTGCTTTCAAACAAGTGACTCGGTATGTGAAACTGAAGTGGGAAAATAACTGGGTGAGATAATTTACCAACACAGAAATGACCTTTCTGTTCTGCTCTATCTTTGGCAGCTACTCCTTTGGAATTTGTCTCTTTTGCCAAGCGTATTGGACTTCCCTTATGAAAACGATGCTCAAGTCTTTTATCAGCAGGGCAAGTGTGAGAAGGTAGGCTGCATTTTGAGGGACAGCTGCCATCTTAGAACATCTTATGAACTTGTTCAGGTGCAGTGGAAAGAACTCCACAATTTCAGAAGGTCTTCATTTCCCCCACCAAACCTGATAAGCTCACCCGCTTGCCCTTATGACTGTGGTCCTGTGCACACTCACATAAGAGCAAATCCCATCAAACACAATGGGAATTATTTCTGAGTAAGCATGAATAGATTGCTGCATTACATGATGTCTTCAACCACATCCAACTTTGAAAGGACAACCATTTATGTAGAAGTGGAGGGGGGCTTTACATTGTAAATTGCTTTGGGATGCCTCATGGGAAGTGATTCATCAATGAAATAAATAATAATCAAAAGTAGGGAAATGCCTGTTGAGTCATTGAAGCTGATATATCTCAGTCTTTGGGGCCTTTTGGCTCAGCGTCTGGCCACTCCCCCAATTGCTACTAAATCAATCTCCGATAGGAAGTAAGCTGACCCACAGAATTTGTGGGAAGCCTTTTGGACTTAGGCGGTGGTTCCATAAAGCCAACAGCTTCAAGTTACAGGCCAGGAGTTGTAAATATTTCCGCCACGCACTTGACACTGATTAGCCAAAACAATCTGCACATTCACATGTAGCTTTTCCTTGCTGCCATCTGTGTCTCCGCCCCCCCCCACCGTACTGCCTCCCGCTCTTCCTGGGGCAGGCTTGATCACTAGGTACAGGGCGGGCGGGCAGCGTATGCCTCAGGCATGGGCTTCAGATAGGATTACCCCCTAGTAATAGCGTGCTCAGATTGCCAGTTTTGACATTTACTAGGTGAGAGTGAAGGGGCGTGCCCCAAAACCTTTCAGGAATGTTAATTGGCTAAAGCTGTGGCCAATGCAAAGCAGCCTGCAACAGGACAGGCCACCTTGTCTGTTTGGTATTAACTGTGTTTAGGATTGGATTTTGAATTGAGTTTTACGGAGGCTGCCTGTGACTTCGCTCTTTGGCACTTCTTTGTACACAGAAAGATGGCACGATTCACACCAGCTTTCTAGAGGCATTAAATTTGATGTCTCCATGTTAAGGCTTGTGCTGAGGATTTGCTACACATCTAAGCCTCAACCCCCCTTGAACTGTTAACGTGACAGCTTGTCCTTTCTGTAGCACCTCCCATCTGCAGATCTTTAAAGCACCTGACAAAAAACAAGCTTCATAAGGAACCCGGTGAGAAGGGGAATGAAATGCAAGCAAAGATCTGTCCCAGCAAGATGCCTTATCAAAACAAGCCCCTCTGGGACCAGTTGGTACAAATGATTGGCTTGATAATCCTACTAAATTATAACCTTATCCTCTGTTGATTGTGAGGCAAAATGGTGGGAGGTAGAATGGTGGGTGTTTGTTCTGGATGAATTGCTTGAACATTGAGCCCTTTAACATTATTCTGGAATAATTACCTCTTTACAGGCCTGATCACGTGAACATAGCCTTTTGTAGCCCCTTGTCATCTCTAAAAGCCTCTGACAACTTGCAGCTCAATGAATGAACAGTTTCCATTAAAAAAAATGTGTTTATAGTGATAGCATAGTTTTATCTGCAGTGTTGCTTGAAATCCATTGCTTGATGATGCAGGTATCACTTGATGAATACGCATGTACAAACCAGCTCTCAGCTTCTCGTATCCATATCTTAGGCCTTGACTACACATTGTTGTTAGGCTGAGTCCTTGGTATTTGGAGGCAAATGAGACACACAGATATTTCACCAATGCCACTGTCTATTATCTGAATTCAGAGTATAGGACAGAAGTGAAATTGCAAATAGATACTGAAAAGGGGTCTGAATCTGGGAGAATACATAGGAACTGACCTCTGCATTTAATCCAATCTGAAATAACTGTCATAACTATCCCCCACTATAGAAAATGGAATCTGTCAATTTTGGTTTATCAGTTAAATTTGGCTCTCCACATACCCACATTGGTTTGCAATATTTTATATTTAAGTCATTGTGAAAATTCATTGGCATTTTAGTGCTAATTTATCCTAATATAAATACGTTTGTATGCCAATTTGCCTAAAACAATTCATTTTTGTGGTTTAAAAAAAACCGAATAGATACATTTTAATGGACACTTTACCTAGCTGGAGTATTGCACTTTAAAATTTAGAGGAGTATGAATTTTGAAGGATGGCTGTGTTTCAGTTCTTGAATTATTCCTCAAAGTGCAAATTCGCTAGGTTCCCATTTAAACGTGAACTGAATCAGATTTCTCCCCCATTCCTATCCTCCATGCAGGTCCCACAGAATTGTCAGTTTATAAGTGTACAGATAATTTTCTCTTGGAGATCACTGGCATCTTTCACAGAACTTCCCTTTCTAGGGTTCCTTGGTTAAGTGTCATGAGTTAACCATGTCTGAAACTGGTTTAAAATGGCAGACTCACCCTATGAAAATCTCTGTAACAACTAAAACCTGCATTGCAGAAATAAGCCGTCTGAGTAAAATCCACAGTCAGTAGATTACCTAAATTAGGAAACAAAGAAATTAAGAATTGATGGACAAAGTGAAGCTGCAGGTGATAAATAAACACTTTCCTTTTGTAAACCACTTTGAGGGTTTTAAATAAATTGTTTTTTACGATCAAGTGGTATTTCATGAAATAAATAAATACAGTGCTAGGTGGTCACTTCAAAAGAGAGGAGCAACAACAAATCCCAAAGTTAGCAAGGAGTAGCTTGATGAAAGGGAGGAAAATAAAAATCCACCCTGCAAAATGAATCAGTTTCACAAATCCAACTTTGTTGTAATGAAAAAGGAACAAAATGATGGGGAAACAGTGAGATGAAAGAGAAGGGGGATGTGGAATGCATCTGTCCATTCATAAACTTGCTTTCCCAAAATACAAATGGCTGAGGTGGTCTCTGCTGCAGGAATGGGGAAGCTTTGGCCCTTCAGATGTTACAGGACTACAACTCCCATCATCCCTGATAACTGGCCATGCTAACTGAGACTGATGGGAGTTGGAGTGTAACAATGCATGGAGGGCCATAGGTTTCCCAGACCTAAGCTAGAGCCCATGATGCTTGCACACTTGGCAAAATAAGAAAATGAACAAAGAAGTGTATTCCACATAGTGCACGAATGCTTCTGCCATAATAGAAATGTGTTAGTCTTTGAGGTACGCTGTCGATTTTACTGCAGGCTAACACTGCTCTGGAAATTGTTACAAATGAATGATTTTGATGCAAGGTTTTGGTCCATGGTTTTGGTCCATGGTTCATCCACTAAAAACCACCACCCCACTTAAGTCCCCCCCCCCCTTTACAAAAACCTCCGTTGTGGCTTCATTGCACATATTTGTAATATGTCCCCAGGGCACAGACCAATGACTTGCTACGGATCCCATAGCAAAGTCAGCAGCAGAGCTAGAACCCAGAAATGTACTCTAGGAATTCCATTTCGGGGCTTTGGCCATTTGAAGTCCGGTTTGCCGCTGCCTCTTGGTAAAATGGTGGATCAAGATGAAACAAAACAATTGGGATAATTGTTTCCTACGGCCTCCTTGCGCATTATGGTTTTCATTTGGGTCATTAGCTCCTCATTGGCCGAGGGCAGCGACTTCTCCTCAACAGGACGCCGAGGGGTTAAAAGGCTCCTAAGTGCCTGCCCAGGTACTAAAGAGCTCTTGTGCTGTTGAAAAATTGAGTGTGCACACAACCAGTCAGCAGAGCACCGTATGGCATTATATTATAATGTGCCATGGCTCGAATTGTGCTGATTAGCGCTTGAAAAACAATCCCGGCAAGTAAGGAATGCCAGTAACTACAACAAAGGGGGAAGGCGGGGTGGGGGGTGGGGAAAGAAGGGAGGGTTATAAAATAAGGGAGGCAGAAGGAGAAATATAAAGCTTGCGATTTGTTTGGTGAAAAATTTACAGCCAGCGAGTTCATAAAATCATTTGACTGCTGGGTCTGTCACTGCAGGCTGCCTCTTTTTATAGGGCTCGGTTTCATTTTTATAATTGAGGAGGGCTTCAAAAGAATCGTCGGCAATTAGGGCCCGCTAGGGGGATGGAAACCAGATGCGGAGGCTTGTAGTCTGTATGGGCAGCCATGTGCAGGGCCATAAAATAAAGGCAGGAGGGAAGGGAGGGTGGGGCCTCGCAGCTACAGAGCCCAGGCCTCTCGGCTTAGGCAGCCTTTGCCTCCCTGAAGCCTCTGCTTGCCTGTCCCGTAATGTGCAGAGCAGCTTGCAGCCTTGCCAGTTCTGTCCCTGTCAGGCTTAAGGGCGGGGGAACCACATGTCTCACTCTGCAGAGGAGAACTGAAGCACCCCAGTTTCTCCCATGAAAACAGGGACATCCTATTCAACAACAATATTTATGCCCTGTCCATCTGACTGGGTTGCCCCAGCTGCTCTGGGTGGCTTCCAACATATACAAAGGCATAATAAATAAGCTTCCCTATAGAGGGCTGCCTTCAGATGTCGCCCAAAGGTTGTATAGCTACTTGTCTCCTTGGCTCGGGGGTTGCATAACTCCATACCCTCCAACATTTCTCCGATGAAAATAGGGACGTCCTAAGGAGAAAAGAAAAGGGACACGGGTGGCGCTGTGGGTAAAACCTCAGTGCCTAGTACTTGCCGATCGTATGGTCGGCGGTTCGAATCCCCGCGGCGGGGTGAGCTCCCGTCGTTCGGTCCCAACTCCTGCCCACCTAGCAGTTCGAAAGCACCCCTAAGTGCAAGTAGATAAATAGGTACCGCTTTGTAGCAGGAAGGTAAACGGCATTTCCGTGCGCTGCGCTGGTGCTGGCTCGCCAGAGTAGCTTCGTCACGCTGGCCACGTGACCCGGAAGCGTCTTTGGACAGCGCTGGCTCCCGGCCTCTTAAGCGAGATGAGCACGCAACCCCAGAGTCGGTCACGACTGGCCCGTACTGACAGGGGTACCTTTACCTTTACCTTTTAAGGAGAAAAGTGGGACACGGGTGGTGCTGTGGATTAAACCACAGAGCCTAGGACTTGCTGATCAGAAGGTGGCTGGTTTGAATCCCCGCAACGGGGTGAGCGCCCGTTGCTCGGTCCCTTCTCCTGCCAATCTAGCAGTTCGAAAGCAAGTCAAAGTGCAAGTAGATAAATAGGTACTGCTCCGACATGGCGTTTCCGTGCGCTGCTCTGGTTCGCCAGAAGCGGTTTAGTCATGCTGGCCACATGATCCGGAAGCTGTACGCTGGCTCCCTCGGCCAATAAAGTGAGATGAGCGCCACAACCCCAGAGTTGGCCACGACTGGACCTAATGGTCAGGGGAGAAAAGGAGAAAAGTGGGAGATTCCAGGATCAAATCAGAAACCAGGACGGCTTCTGTAAATCCAGGACTGTCCTTGGAAAGTAGGGACACTTGGAGGGTCTGGGATGATGGCGGACTCTCCTTGAGTGGGCTGCTTGAGGGGAGGCTTTTAAACAGAGGCTGGATGG
This sequence comes from Podarcis pityusensis, assembly GCF_964106645.2. Taxonomy (NCBI): domain Eukaryota; kingdom Metazoa; phylum Chordata; class Lepidosauria; order Squamata; family Lacertidae; genus Podarcis; species Podarcis pityusensis. The sequence goes on along the minus strand of NC_138029.1, from coordinate 66,231,956 downwards.
TCATCTGTCAGGGATTCTGATGAAAATATTTGCCCTCTTTTCTAGTGATATGTTTCCTCCCTTATTTTGGCAATGCTATCCAAATATACCTCCTGGTCGTTTGCTGTTGCACAGCTCTAAATTTTCTCAGTAGTAGGAACTTCAGGTGCAACATGTGTCTTCAAAAGGACAATCCTTTTAGGATTTGTGATGTACACTGCAGTGCTAATATGCTAGAGGAGAAGGAGCTGTAGGAAACCAAGGCTGGATCTGTGCTGACTTGTTCAACATTATTAGAAAGGTATTAGATATATCGTTCTAAAACGCCACAAGGCAGACTTGTAATTGAAATCAATCGTTTCTTACCTTGTTTTGTCCGTCAAAATGTTGTTTCCCTACTGCTAGTTCCTGGTTCCTCTGCCACGCCCTCTGGTGTCACATTTTAATAATGCACTATGAATTTTTAAAAGCAAAACGTAATGTGTCCATCTACGTTATAAAAACCATTCCATAACCCTTCCTTAACGTTATAAATCATGAGTGCAGATCCGCCTGTACCTTTAATAATTGTGCAGGAGAGAAAATTTCAGCAGGTCCAGCTTTTCTGTCCCCTTCAAGCAAGTTCCTACTTCCTAAAACACGTCCCCCAAAATATTAAAGGTTCAGTGTTCCCTTTCCTTCATTGTCAGCTGGTATTTTAGGCATGCCACAACACCACCTTAAGGATTCAAAGCAGACAAAGTAAGGCCCACTCTGGAGCGTATCTGCTTTCAGAAGCATACCTCTTGAATTCCAACAGGATCTTCCAGTGGTCAACAGCAAAAGTGAACATATGTACCACATGCATATTGTTTTACAATAAAACAAATAAATGAGGAGAATGAAGCAAGGGCATCAGGAGAGAATTTGAGACAATTAATGAACCCTAATTAAAAGAAATAAATAGAAGAACTCCCAACAGAAGAACCCTAATGCAGATATAGATGGAGTGTCAAACCTTGCAGAGTTGGGCAGTAATCGCCTACATATTTACCAGGGATTAAACCCCATTGAACTCATTGGAATTTACTGCCCCCTCAAACAAAACAACCCTACAATTCTATGATCCTAGCTACTCTCAGCACCTTGACAAACTACAGTTCCCAGAATTCACTGGGGGGAGCCACATCTGCTCAAAGTGTGCCTTTCTGAGCAATGAGTTGCAAAGAGCATGTGCCACGCACCTGTCAGAACAGACACCAGCCTGCATGCATTTTGTACTAGATCCTTCTAGCATTCAAGATTTAGGCGGCGCCTGAATTTCAAGCAGAGGGGAAGAGTAGGAACTGGAGAAGTGGCTGCTGCTGCTTCCGTGCACCAACAGGTGGCACAATTGGCCAGCTTTGACATTGGTTAAAAAACGCTTTAAAAATAATAATGGCTATAGGATGTTTTATTGGAGCAGCTCATTTATACTTCACTGCGATATGGAGACCTTATTTCAGGGGCTTCAGAGGAAGTGTACAAAAACGGTGCTCATTCTCCTGGTATGATTTAGTTCCCATTGGAGTTTTTAATTTATTTATTTATTTTAAAAAACCAAAGATCTTTCTGTGCAGTAAAGCGAAGCTTACCAGAACAGACTTTTATTCTTTGTACAATAATCCCACACCCTCTGATTTGGTGCCAATTCCACTTTCATGCAGAAGCAGGAAAACACAGAGCCTCCATCTTATTAAAATGATTGTTAAAACTCCCAAAGGTTTATAAATGGTAGAACTGTGGAAAACATAAAGCCCGCTGCTTCCACTTAAGGGATTGGCGGTGGAATAGGCACTCCAGCACTATTGTTGCGCAACAGGAGAGTCCACAGCTGCTGAAGAAACACATTGCGATATCTGAATGATTCATTTACAATATGAAGCACTCCTCTGGAAGCAGGAGCACCCATACCAGCAGCCCACAAGGGGTGGGGTGGGAGAGTAGACCCTGACCCTCTGCTGCCCAATAGGGATTCTTCCTAAAACTAGTTGCTGAGTAGGTGATATTCTGTCTGAGGATGTATTGATGTCTCTGCTCAAGTCATGATCTGGAAAGGCCCATGAGCATAACCAGGATATTTGGGGGGGAAGCTTATGTTAGGGGAGGGCAAAACAGAGTTATCTGTGACACAATTGGTCATTTAGTTAAGTATTTTTATTCATTTACTTGATGGGGCTACGCCCATGGAAAGGCCTTATTATTAATTATGGCAAGTGAGAAGCAGAATGACAGGAGGAAATAGATTCTGGGCAATGGAGGCATAGTGTATTTTATATATCTATTTATTTATACAATTTTAAACCCTCCCTTCATCGTGGTATGATTCCTGTGGAGGGCACATGAAACCAGAAGCTACAGCCATAAAACCAAACAGATAAAACCAAACAGAGTCAATCACAGCATTAATACTCCAAGTCCAGCCAAGGCAATTCTCCTAAAGCACTGCTGGAAACTCAGTGGCAAAATGCTGTCCAGTGTCAAATACCATAGGCCGAAAATAGTAACCTTTCAAATATACCATCAAATATTAAAAACTGAAATCAATCATTGTATGTATGTTGAACATTGGTGATGAATACGAGGTTTATTTGGAAAACTTGTGATATGAACGTTCGCAAAAGAAGATGAACTGAGAGGGGCAAATTAATTTCCACCGTTCAGTGCTGGAAATAGTGATATGACCAAGGAATGCAAGGTTCACTTAAGCTACACCAGTGTCCTTCCTTTGTAGCTTTGCCAAGAAGTTCCTTTGGCCCAGCTAAAAGTCTTTACCTCCCCTACATTGGGTAGGTGACTGTGGCTTGGCCAAAATGGCCTCACAGGTCAAACGGCGAGGCATTGCAGGCCTCCCTAGGCCCCCAGGAGGTTCCTCACCATGGGTCCAAATATTAGGCAGCGATATCTTTGAAGCAAAGAAACTTCAGTCACATCTGAAGTATTTTAGAAATGGGCTGAGGAAAAAAAAAGATGTATTCTAAGGAACAACACTGACCTGTCCTGTCACAAGGTCGAACTGTTCAAAGTGGGCCTTTTCCCTCTGTGTCCAGTTCTTATTCCCCTATGATTAACCGTTGCATTATACAGTAGATTATCAGTTAGTATGTTGCTTTTGATGTATCTGGCAGGAGGCTGTAGGGGATTTTCTTCCTTCTCTGGGGTTAATCCTGCCTTCCCTATCACAGTTCTTTGATTATAGAGTCCTGCCACTCTGGCAGATAAAACGTTTTATTCATGAGGCGCTGGCAAGCATGAATCGGAGAATGGCAGACAAGAGGGCAATCTTGTGTGTGGGGGTGTGATAAATGGGGAATTTCCATGGGAAATCAAATAGATCAGGAGAGAGAGTTGGGCTATTCAAACACACATGTGAAACGGATCTCCTGGCTAATGCTCTCTAGTTACGGCCACATTCTTGTATTTTTAAAAAACACAAATCAGGGATTCGGGCAACTGTTTGTTACATCTGAAAGCACTACATGCTATTGCAGCATGGAATGAAAGCCCTGGAAAGAACCAACCATTGAGGCAGAGCATGGTAGCTATGTTCTGTCTCCACAGCTGGAGGCAGTAATGTTACCGAATACCATAGGAGGGAGAGTGCTCTTGTGCTCAGGTCCTGCTTGCGGGTTTCCCACTGGCAACTGGTTGGCCACTGTGAGAACAGGATGCTGGACCAGAAGGGCCATTGGCCTGATCCAGCACACTCTTCTTACATTTGTCTTACTGGCTCGTGTGGCCAATTCACTCTGCTGTGACTCCAGACACCAGCCTCTCACACTTCACGTACTGACGTTGATTCATGGCATCCCTCTTCATTCAGCTAATCAGACTCATGTGTTAATTGGTTTCCTTGGTCATCATTGTCATAAATCCAGCCGCTATTCCCCAAGGCTCTGACTTCTGCTTTAAATGCTCCACCCAGCATTTGAAACAAGCTACCATTTTTTTCTTAGTCTTAAAATTATACTTCCAGACTTAAAGAGCACTTAGCGAATCATTAGTGAGCCTGTGAACATGAGGTTTGGCTATGGGGAGAACCACACGTTCTAAGCATTCAGTGAAGTTTTATCACATATGCACAATCGCAGTCATAAAAGCAAGGCTGGAAGAAGAAATGGCGCTTTTGTAGCAGTCATTGATTTTCAGATTTTAATAAGCTTCAGCCTCCCCCTTCATTTTTCTCTCTCTTTGAAATGCCAAAAGGCCCCGGAACAAAATTAAACTTAGAAAGTTTCTATAAAAGAGCTTGTAAGTTTCTTAAATGCAACTGAGCTTCAGTCTGCTGCAGTTAAAGGGCTGGCTCCTGAGTTGATCTGGCAAGGAGGCACCATTCAGCAAACTTGCCTAGTCTCTCTACTCCAGGGTTATCCAACGTGGTGCCCTCCAAGATGTTGTGGGCTACAGCTCCCATCAGCCCCAGTCACCATGGCCAGCAGTCCCAGATGATGGGATTTGTAATCCCAAGCATTTCAAGGCATCATGTTGGCTGTCATGCTCTAGTCGGATTTGAAATAGAGTATTTGTCCTGTAGGACAGGGCTCACAAGTTATGCATTCTGCTTGCCCAATGGAAAGGAGGTTGAATGCAAATGTATCTTTTTGCTTATTCTCACACCCCATCAACTTGATGTGCAAGTATGTGATGATGGCTCAATGCTGGTGCAACTGATCCATCCCTTATGCATGTTTGCATGTGTTGGCACTAGGCAAACGTTGAGCTTTGCACTGTCCATCTGTCTCATTCCATTTAACTGTGCAGCATTACAAAGTACAAATATTTTATATGGAAATTTAATCTCTTGCATCTGGTCATCCTAGGTGTCATCTGCACAGATTGAAGCAGATCAGATCTTTGCAAATTGTCACTGGACCTTTTGCTGTTTCCTCCCTCACCCCCAAAGAAATTGGAATCTGATCAAGCAGAATCTAGTCCAGGCATCCCCAACCTTCAGCCCTCCAGATGTTTTGGACTACAATTCCCATCATCCCTGACCACTGGTCCTGTTAGCTAGGGATCATGGGAGTTGTAGGCCAAAGCATCTGGAGGGCCGCAGGTTGGGGATGCCTGATCTAGTCAATCTTATGCATGTCTGCTTAGAAGTCCCAATGTGACTCTCCCCTGTGTATAGCAAAGGTGCAGAACCTCCAGCCCATGGGACCCAATGCAGGCCTCTGTATCCAGACCACGAGACTCTTTCCAGACCACCATCCCATTCTTCCAGGCCAAAACCCTCAGGGACCTTCTGTGCACCATCTTTGAGTGATTTTCCCCTGCTGAAATGTGTTTAGAAAGCTCATGTTTTTGCATGGCTGGAATGAAGCCTCTTGTAAAAAAAGCTTCAAGTCCCATCTATTCCCCTGCCCATTTTTGCCTCCACTGGCACAAGGCCCTTCGAAGGTTGCCCAGGAGAAAATCTGACCCTCAGGCTGAAAAATGTCCCCCACCCTTGGTGTACAAGACTGCAGTTTCCAGCACTTTCATGTCCTGTCGATATGAATGGCTGGATATCTGTGTATGAAAATGCCGTGCAGAGGTGGAGATGCAGAGCAGGGCCTCTGCTAATGAGCTAAGGGAGTGATAGGCCAATGCATGGCTTTGAGCCAGTTCTCAGTTGGGGTGGAGTCATCTTGCTGACACTGACACCACTGCTGTTTACTGGGGATGGGTGTGGCAGGGCGGCAGCAAGATCAGGGCGGCACAGAAGCCTTGGCAGATCGAATTCAGAGTTCCCACTGGTGCACCTATTCAAGTCCCATCTAAGTAAACGGCAGCAATGCCAGCACTGAGAAGATTGCTCTGCGCCGACACATGCTATTGCACTACACTGAATGACTGCAGAAAGGCACAGAGATGAAACAGTGGCAAAGAGCCTGTGGCAAAGAGCCTGTGCACTCCAACTCCTATCAGCTTCAGCCAGCCTTGCCAATGGTCAGGAACTGTAATGCAGCGGCATCTGGAGTGCCACAGGTTCCCTACCCCTGAGTTATAAGATGCGTCCTTTCTCCTGCACACACTGTAGAAAGCACTTTTAACGCAGCAGCAAGATTCCTAAGAGTTCTTTTAAGTGAAACTGGCAACTGGCTGTCCTGATCTTACTCAAAAGATGCTGGCTCTGGAGAGGTAAAGTTACAAGGAAACAGGTTAATTCATTCTTTTTTAACTCCATGAAATTCCTGTACAATACATTCGTATTCCTGATCATGGACTTCATACAGGCACAGTGAATTTGTGGATGAGTGGGGGTTTTCACACAAATGTTCAGCAGGAATGATGCTGATGTCTCTATTTTTTAAAAAGCAATCATGTTGGTAAAAGGAAAGCATTTCTTTATTGAAATATATGTATTTCCACCAATAAACTGTTGTGAATGGGATTGGCTTTCTCCCTGTGTTTCTCCACACTCCCGGCCACTTCATTTAAACAGGAAGCAAGAAGGAGGACCCGTCCACCATATAAAATTCTTGCACATGAGTTACTGTCTCTCCTATCCCAGACAGACATGGGCTTCTTTAAAAAGCAACTAAATATACTCTCTCTTTCTCTCCCTCATACACACACACGGTTCAATAAGAGTATATCCAGACTGTTAAGTGTGCAAAATCTAGCCAAGAGGAATTAAGGCAGCATAATTTGGTAGCTGTTGGCTTCATGGCTTTATATGGAGATACACGGTTTTGAAACAGGCAACATTTTTGGTCACACCAAAACCAGGAACCGAAACCTAATTTCAGTGCCAAAGACTACCCATGAGATATGCAGCACAAAAATGTGTCTCTGAATACATGTAACTTTCTTGTCTTTCACCTCTGAGCAATCAAAATCAGACAGCTCACACACTCATGGGTAAGAGTGCCTCAGACAATGCATAAGAATATATAAAGGGAGGGCGGAACATAAATAAAGAGCTCTGCTGGATCAGGCCAAAGGCCAAAGGATGTGGACAAAGAGGTTTAACATTTCATCAGCAGCTCCCTCTCCTCCCACGCACTGTTTGCTCATAACAGCCCTCTTCAGGTATTTCCAAGGGTGTGTACACATGGTGTGATAATGTGCATTCAGTGCTGAACGCAGGCACCTTTTTGGGATGCTGTATAGAGAGCGTCATCCTTCTGCCATCCCTGTCCCACAAGGTTTGTCAATTTGAAGTGAATTCTGCTTGGACAGTTATAATCCCTTTTGTACTACCAAGAATGCACCTCTCAAGTGCTTGCTGCCGACAGAGAGCGCTTTCTCAGGTCACCTCCTAACACAGAGAGTGCTTTCTCAGGTGACCTACTATTGGGGCAGATCTACTGACATTGCAGGGCTATGCCACTGTCTCTCACTATATTTAACTTGTCTATGAATGAAATAGGCAGAAAAGGAAGTAGGCAGTAACTTAGCCACCTCTGTATTCTATCTATCTATCTATCTATCTATCTATCTATCTATCTATCTATCTATCTATCATCTATCTATCTATCTATCTATCTATCTATATCTATCTATCTATCATCTATCTATCTTCTGTATAACAGTATGTTAACACACCAGCTTCCAATCCCCTGATTTTGAAAGGTTTTTAGCTGGGGCAATCAGAATAAGGTCCACTATTTGACTATTGATTCCAAACCCTAAAATGTATTTTATATAACTGACTTTTTATTTCTATTCTTTGTATATCGTATTGTTGTTTTATTGCTATGGCTGATTGCTGACACAAATAAAGATGTATTCATTCATTCATTCCCCTGCTTTTGAAAGACTATGGATAATATTTTTTAAACAGAAGTTCTGTGGAAACATCAATGGGGAATAGGAATAGAGAACACCATTGCACACTAGTCTGAAAACATGCCCCCCTATGTGTACAGCCAACACGGATAGTAGCTACTGTTTTAGGTGACAGTGCCCCTAATTCAAGGCAGTTGAAACAACCCTCTAAATTCAGCCCCAACTATTGTTTAGGTCAAATTTGTTACAGCCCCAACCTTGATGAATGACATAGCCCCTTCCCAGGATGGTATCGCTAGTTTTATGGCAGCCACAGTGCTCTGGTAACGTAACATGTACTTCGTGCCTACGTGGTTGTTCCTCAGCATCTTTCGTGACATCTAGGCTCATGCAACAAACTTCTACACAACACTGTCTACCCATAAATAAATGGTCTGTCTTTGGTCTTCCCTGTTATCCCTCTGCACCTATGTACTACAAAACATGGATAAGACCTGCAGTGGAGTGGGAGTGGCTTAGCCAGTGGGGTGAAACCATAACCACAGCTTCCTGGCAGCAATGCCACAGCCACTTACCACAAGGGAGAGGGGCAAGTGGACTGAGTGGTCTGGGCTGCTTAAAACCTGGATGCCCAATGGACATTGCTTATCCATTTGTTTCCCAGATCCTGCTATAAGGCAAATTCTTGATTTAGCCTACGATTCCATGTTTTCATGGGGCCACGGTATGGGTTCCGGAATGCTCTGTGCTGCATACGGCTTCCTTGATATAAGTACAAATGGCAATTTCTTTGTCTTGCTCAACTATTTCCTTGCCTGCACTCCTCCCCACAAAAAATGCACAACCTTCTTCATTCTCCACCATCCCGGTAAGAAGAATGAGAGAGGGTGGTAGCCAGGGGTGCACCGGCAAAAGTGTGTCGTGCCAGGCAGTAGACTCCTTGTCACCAATCTGATTGGTAGACTAAACAGCCAGGACCCAGACTGATCTTTCTCTCATTCCCTCTCCTGCGCAAGCCAAACTGCCGCAGAAGGAGACAACTCTGGCTATCGAGGAGAAATAACTGTGACAGCATTCCTGCTAACAAGAGGGTGCTTTTCTTTTTTCTTTTTCTTTTTCGGAATGCAATGGTTTGCATCAAAACTGGCAGCAGCTCACCACCAGGGAGGCTTGGAGGTGGGGGTGGGGACAGCAGAATCCATTACAGCGGTGCGATTGGTGGCAGGGGATGCTGTGAGCCTGAGAGACCAGAGGAAACAGGCCTTGGCGGTTGTGCTGTGTGGGAAGTGTGTATGGGAATCCTACATGCTCCACCCCAGTGTGATAGATGTTGCTGTCTTGTGCAGAATGTATGGGAGGAGGGCCCACAGAACACTCCCTTTAATTCATTCGTACGGCTCCTTTGCCATTCTCATTTGGCCAGGAGTTATACATAATCCACTGCATGAGGCAGTCCTTGTAAGGATTTTAGGGTCCGTTGCCCCTTTAAATTCTTATGTAGCATTTGCAATCTCCTTATTATGACACAAGGAGAGCCTGGGAGCATCCTGCCACTATAAACACCCTTACAGGGGCAGACAAACAATCTAGATGACCCAATATCTTCTTACAGGCAGTGGCAAGTCCCAGGCAAGCAATGGACAAGATTACCCAGTTTTCTCCCAGTACACCTTTGGCTTTTATCCCCAGTCCTTATTCCCAACCAGAATAGAATTTAAACACATTTAAATGCATGCTGCAACCCTACCTAGAGAGAGTGGACCTTGCCTTGATAACACCCAGGCTAGACTATTGTAATGCATTCTGTGTGGGGCTGCCCTTGAAGACAGTTTAGAACTTTCAGCTGGTACAGAACATAGTGTCCCAAATGCTATTTTATAAGATTATTGATGCTTTAGTACAATGTCAAATGCTTTGGAAATGCTTAGCTTTGAGAGGTGGTATGCAAATATTGAAAAAGATTAGTGCATCAATCTGCTTAAATTCTTCCAGGGATTTTTACTACACCTTTCCAGTAATTTTGCAAGATGGTTCTTCCCTTTTCCATTCTGCTTCTTTCTGCAATGTGTTGCCCTCCCCACCGTCTTGCTCCTGTATTGTCACTAAGGATGGAGGAGAAATTTGATTCAGCTCAGAGTTAAAGGTTAATCTACCTAATTGTCACTTTTTGAAATAATGCGCAAAATAGCCATCCTTTGGAATGTTTACTTCTCCCAATCATCCAATGCAGTGTACACAAAATGTAATGTGTGCATAAAAATGCATATATTAGTGAAATTAGCATACACAAAAATATATTATGCTAGGGGAAATTGTTTGGCAAAAATGTATATACAGCATTAGGCACAATGACATACAAAAAAATGTGAATATTAGGAGACAAACATAATTTGCAAACAGAAAACTGAGAGAGAGCAAAAGCAACCAATTTGTCCCGCCCTTATTGTCCCACATTGCCCAGTGTTTGCTAGGCTAGCTCCTTTGGTCGCAGACCTGCCTGTGTTTGCTTTTGTTAAATCGGTAAACACTCTACACATTGCTGGTGCTATTAATTAAACAATCACTCATTCCATCACTCAGCAACTTCAACCTTTTAATGATGATAACAGTATTTATATAGTACTTTCCCTAAGCACCCCATGTGCTTCAAATACATTATCAGAGCAATCCATGTGACAGTCCTTGCGGCAGGCTCATAGGAACAAGAGAAGGCTGGGAGTTGCTTTCCTAAGGCTACCCAGTAAATTCAAGATTTCAACTAAAAAAATGTCCCGACCATATGGATCTACTGAACAGTTCTCCAGTGATATGTTTTTTTATTCATCATTGAACATTGCCAAAAAGAAAAAGAAAAAAAGAGAAAAAATTCCTTTCCAATCTTATATTTCCATATATTGCACTCTAATCATTAACAAAGCAAGTCCATTTCTCAGCCAGATTAATGCTTGGCAATGCACCTTCTCTCTTACGGATAAGAAAAGTTAATTTATCATTATCTGCCAATTCTAGGCATTTCACTAGCCAGTTCCAATCAGCTGGACGTTGGCACTTTCATTTTCTAGCCTATCCAACTGAAGCTGATATAACAAAGTCCTCACTAGTAGTTTCAAATCTATGGGAATGTTGTCTTTGGTCAGGTTAAACAAAATCAGTTTAGGTGCAAGACTTGAGGTGGCCCCAAGCATGTCAGAAATATAATCTGTAACAGGGCAGTATATGATTCTTAACCAGTTTACTGGTATAGCTAACCATCATGTGTATTGATTTAATCTGTAGATTTATTAGAGCTTTTTCAAATTTGGTAATGTAGCCCAAGGCCCCACTGAGACTATATTTGAAGGCCAGATTAAACTTCTCTGTGTCCATGGAATTAGTCAAATTAATAACTGGATCAGTGTATGGGTATTTCACCCATTTTTAAATATACATCGATTTTCAAGGGCTTTTCCATATTATAATGGACTATTTTATTGTTAAATGATCACCAGTGTTCTGGTTGCTCTTGTGGTAAGCTGCGCATATGCAGCTAGCATTTTTAGAGAGCGATCCACAGTTATTTCAAAATGTCTTTCTTGGGAGAACCAATCCACAAATTGTGCTACATACAATTTGGGGTTTGTTGTTCTCAATGTGCATCACTTAGCTCTGTCATCCTGTCTATCTGTATACATCTTTGAAGCTTATTTGTGAGGAGGCTCCTCATGAACTAAAGAAACCAACTAAAGAAACAGCTGGTTGCTGTTGTCTGGAAGTGGGTGTCTTATCAGCTTCAGTTCACAAGGAAGGAGCAGATATCAGGTGAGGAAGGTTTGTTTACCATTTGAGCCTTCAAAGGAAGATCAGCAGGGGGCCTTATCTGTTTGGGCACCTTCTTGTCTAGAGGAAGACACCAGAGATCTGGACATCTATTTCCTATCCTATGAATAAACATTGGCTCATGCTGTGATGGTGTCAGACTATAACTTTCTCTGCGCCACCCCCACCCTCAAAATGTTGGCACTGTCTAGTCAAAGTTGAGAAGTTGAAATTTTTGTGGGAGCTGATCCTGGTTTCAGATCTGAGTTGGTAAGCAGGGAACCTACTGACAAGTGTGGTGGTCTTGCAAACATGTGTGCAAATTTCTGGAAGAAAATGAAGGAAATTTCTGAAATAACAGCAGGGATTAATCCACAGTTTCACAGTTCAGATGTAACAGGAAACAAGTGATTTGTTCTTGGACTCATGAACCATGGTTCCCACTGTGGCGGGAAGGTAAATGGCATTTCTGTGTGCTCTGGTTTCTGTCACGGTGTCCCGTTGTACCAGAAGCGGTTTAGTCATGCTAGCCACATGACCTGGAAAGCTGTCTGTGGACAAATGCTGGCTCCCTCGGCCTGAAGCGAGATGAACACCGCAATCCCATAGTTGCCTTTGACTTGACTTAACCATTCAGGGGTCCTTTTCCTTTACCTCTCCTTGAACTGCTGCTGTCCCACACCTTCCCCTCCCTAAATCTGGAGATTCCCCATGCTTTGAAAATCCTAATAGGGGAGCTGTATTCTGCTGTGCCTTTTGGCTTAAAAGGTAAAGGTTAAGTCCAGTCACGAACGACTCTGGGGTTGCGATGCTCATCTCGCTTTATTGGCCGAGGGAGCTGATGTTTGTCTGCAGACAGTTTTTCCAGGTCATGTGGCCAGCATGACTAAGCCGCTTCTGGGGAAACCAGAGCAGCGCACGGAAACGCCATTTATCTTCCTGCCAGAGCAGTACCTATTTATCTACCTGCACTTTGACGTGCTTTCGAACTGCTAGGTTAGCAGGATCGCCTTTGGCTTATAATTAGGTTATTTCGATCCATATTATTTGAGCCACTCCTTTAGCTTCTCTGTGTAGCAGCTCAGCTACCTCCCATCACTTTCCTACCTGTTCTGTTTCTGGAACAGCCTCTGTCATGCTACATACAGCTGATATTAACTTGCCTATCAACAGCAAATATTTCAGCTCCCTAATTTCATCCTCAATTAATCTGCTGCCACTTGAGGTCTGAACTACGCATTAAGAGGCCAGCGCCATACTGGTGTTTTCCTCATCCCTCACCCACCAGTTCTCCCTTGCAAATGGCACCTCCCCCCACCCTGGTCCCCTGGCATCTGTAGCCAAGTTCCTCCCTATGCTGAGCGTGGAAGCCAGCCCAGCCTCAGGAGGGACCACGTAGGCCTAGCTTCTCCTCCACATGGGCCTAGCCAGATTCCCCTCTGATGCTGTAGGTTGGGTGTTCAGTCCTGAGGCTATATATGGCCAGCGCAGCTCACAGCCGAGGCTTAAGGCCATCTCCAGTTTGCTAGTTATCTGTTCCATTTGATAAATAATCACCCTGTGGCTGCTCTGCCTATTATGGCATGCTTGGTTCTGCTGTGCTATTAAGAGACAGTAATATGGCCGAGAAATACACAGGGCCCATTGCTCTTAACCCCTTCTCTCCCCACCCCCAAAGAAAATGGTTTCTATAAAAGCTTTCTGTGTGTGGGGACATTGTGCGCACTCTCTGGGCAAATGTGTTTGCCCATAAATCACGCTGTCGCTGATTTATACACAGGCTCACAGGTTAGGTAATTGCAGTAAACAGAATAAACAGAGCTCACTCCTGCTGGATTTATGGGTGGAAGAGTGGACTCTTTAACCAGTAAAGAAAGCCACTTTGCCATCCCTTTTGTGTTCCACTCAATCTTTCAAAAATGATGGCTTAAATATTTATTTCCAAACTGGACATAGTAGCAGTAACTATGTCAGTCCTAAGTGCTGTCTGAGTAACCACATCTTTTGGCAGGGGGGAGAAACTTAAGAATTCACCACTGAATTACTGTTGTCCCATAAGTGATTTTCACATTGTCCCCATGGCAGAAGAGCCTCTGGTGTTCCCAGAACATTATATACTAGTTTGTGGTATCTGTTCACAGTGTCTTTAAATTTAATTGCAATATCGTGACCTTTCCAACAAATCCACTTCCAGCCTCTCATGTTAGTTAACTGTGTACAACGCCATTCCTTAAAAGCACATTTGAAGCACATTCTTTCCCCCAAAGAATACTGGGCACTGTAGTTTGTCCCTCACAGAGCTACAAGTCTCAGAGATATTTAGCAAACTACAGTACCCAGAATTCTTTAAAGAAAAGAAGGGGCTTCAATTTGAGTGTGCACACAGCAAAAGGAAATTCACTTTCCTAGGAGTGCAGTATTCTTTCCTCCCACACAATGGAGGTGGGTGGCAGCAGAGGAGTAGAAGCAGCAGGACAGGTGTACGCTATAGACTGGAGTGGGGAAACACACTGTTTAGAGCTAAATTTGTAAGAAGGACAGTGCCGGATTTAAAAAGGTAAAGGTACCCCTGCCCGTACGGGCCAGTCGTGTCCGACTCTAGGGTTGCGTGCTCATCTCGCTCTAGAGGCCGTGAGCCGGCGCAGTCTGAAGACACTTCCGGGTCACGTGGCCAGCGTGACGAAGCTGCAGCTGGCGAGCCAGCACCAGTGCAGCACACGGAAACGCCGTTTACCTTCCCGCTATAAAGCGGTACCTATTTATCTACTTGCACTTAGGGGTGCTTTCGAACTGCTAGGTGGGCAGGAGCTGGGACCGAACGATGAGAGCTCACCCCGCCGCGGGGATTCGAACCGCCGACCTTACGATCAGCAAGTCCTAGGCACTGAGGTTTTACCCACAGCGCCACCCGCGTGCCGGATTTATGTATAAGCTAAACAAGCTATAGCTTAGGGCCCCACTCTCTTGGGGGCCCCCAAAAAAATTAAAGGGGAAAAAACTGGATGTACATTTCCAAAATATAAGATAAAAATAAAATAAAATAAAACCTACATAAAGTAACAGTGTTTTGTGTTGTGTAGGCTCCTATGATGTAAGTATTGGGCCCCGCCTGCTAGCCTGCTCCCTAAAATATCACTGGTTTGCTCATTTCTATATATAGGGTGCCTGCATTCTGCATGGACTGGTTGCATGGCAACATGTGCAAATGGCTTTAGCGACCTATTAGGTCCATAAATTACCATATAGCATATATTCAACACAGAAAACAGCAACAATTTGTTGTTGACAAAGGACAACTGGACATATAAAGGGCCCCATTACCTTCAGTAGCTTAGGGCCTCATCAAACCTAAATCCGGCCCTGAAGAAGGACACGCCCCTCCTAAAAAAAGGCTAATAGAAAGGAGAGTTTAGCCTTGCTGGTACCAACTAAGAACATATGAGCAAGCCTGCTTGGTCAGGCCAGTGGCCCTTTTAGTCCAATGGATGACCAGAGCACAACAGCCCTCTCCCAACCCGCAGTTCTCAGCACCTGGTATTCAGAGGCATAATGCCTCTGACAGTGGTGGTAGAATGCAGCCGCTGTTGCTAGTAGCTGTTGAGCAAGGGTTCTGTGCTGTACTCTTTGTTCTGGACTGTGCTGCTCATCCTGCAAATCCCTAGTCTGCCATCACCCATCAGGATTAGCTGTGATCAAGCACGACATTATCTTGAGTGCTGAATTGGCATGGCTGGCCCTCAACACCCTCTTTGTCCAGAAAAGTCTTCTCCAAAATACTGTTGTGAACATTCATTTAGATATGGGTGCATATATTAAATTTGAATTCATTAACGAAAACTCAAAGAGCTTTGTGAATGACGAAATATTATATGATCTTCTGTCCGGCTCTGTATGCCTGCAACTGTAGGCATGCTGTATTATTGCTCCAGAGCAACTGCAATTTATGGACAGAGGGACTTCAAAGAAATAAGTTGTCTCTTGAATCAAATGTGACACAGAGTGTGTGTTCTTAAGGTGATGGTATTCTAGACATCTTTCATCGGTTTGCACATAATTGCTTGATAGTTACCTGTGGAAAATGGAACTTTGTTCAATGTAGCACTTTCTGCTAGGACAGAACCAAAAAGTTAAATTGAAAATCGATCCTCAAATGATTATGCTTTGCACAGCTATCTTATTCATTATGTTTTGCTAGCTATTTTTTTTAAATTTTTTTATTCAAAGTTATAACAAAACATATTTTCCAAAAACATATCCTTATTCCCCCCATTTTTCCTCCCCCCCTCCCCCCACAAAACCCATCCCCCCACCCCACCCCCCGACTTCCCTCAGTTCCAATCTTTGGTTTCTCCAATAATGCTATTTTCTGCATGTTACAGAGTTGTATAGATCCTCCAACTGTTTAGCTAGTTATTATCAGTAAAAAATAAAATCAAATCGTGGATGTTTATTTAAAACCTGCCAAGGAGTCCAATTCGCTTTGTTGCGTCTTCAAATACTTTGTGAAAGGTTATCATTCATCCTTAAAGTCACAGTTATCCTTCTCCCGTAGCTTATGAGTCAATTTTGCCAGTTCTACATAATCCATCAATTTTTCTTGCCATAATTCTTTAGTTGGGATTTCTTCAGTCTTCCATCCTTGTACTACCAGAACTCTCGCGGCCATTGTCGCATACATGAAGATGTTTTTCAACTTTTTTGGCAGGTCTTTCCCTACGATCCCCAACAAAAATGCCTCGGGTTTTTTAACAAATGTTAAATGGAACATTTTCTTCAGTTCATTGTATATCATTTCCCAATTTTTTTTAATTACTTTACAATCCCACCACATATGATAAAATGTTCCCTCCTTTTCCTTACACTTCCAACATATGTTTGAACTAGTTTTGTACATTTTCCCCAACTGCACTGGTGTTGTGTACCATCTGTACATCATCTTCATGTAATTCTCCTTCAATAGGGAACAATCTGTAAATTTTAAGTCAGTTTTCCATAATTTAACCCAATCCTCCATCATAATGTTGTGACCTACATCTTGTGCCCATTTAATCATAACTGATTTTACCTCTTCATCTTTCGTCTCCCATTCTAATAGTATGCTATATGCGGCCTTCAGTAGTTTCACTTTCCCTTCAATCACTTCCGTTTGAAACCTAGATCTAGTATAACTAAATCCTTTCTTACAGTCTTCTTTATATGTTTCATGTAGTTGTCGATAATGCAACCAACTCTGAAAGTGGTCTTTGATCTCATCATAATCTCTCAATTTCCATTTTCCATCATGTTCCTTTAATAAATCAGCATATGTGAGCCATTTTCCTTTCTTTCCAAGTGGTTTGAGCAGTAATGCTTCATGTGGTGAAAGCCACCACGGAGTCTTTTGTTCCAATAGGTCTTTATATCTCTCCCATACTCTCATTAATGATTTCCTGATTATATGGTTGTAAAAGCTTCTATGAATCTTCCCTTTCCCGTACCATAAATATGCATACCAACCAAATCTGTTGTCATGACCTTCTAGTTCTAGTGCCTCTTGCTTGTCCAATCTCATCCAGTCCCTGATCCATACCAAACAAGCAGATTCGTAATACAATTTAAGGTCTGGGAGGGCAGACCCGCCTCTATCTTTTACATCTGTAAGTATTTTATGTTTTATCCTTGGCCTTTTGCCCCCCCAGATAAATCTTAAAATCTCTTTCTGCCATTTTTTAAAGCATTCATCTTTCAGGATGACTGGTATTGATTGAAAAAGAAATAGCATTTTTGGCAACACATTCATTTTAATCGCTGATATTTTTCCTAACATTGATTCATTCTGCTCCATATTTCTAAATTTCTTTTTACCTCAAGCCAAATTTTTTCATAGTTATTTTTAAATAGGTTTATATTTCTTGATGTTAACCAAATCCCTAAATATTTAACCTTTTTATGGACTTCAATCTCAATATTTTGTTCTAATTCAGTTCTTTCTTCTTCCTTCACGTTTTTAACTAATAATTTAGTTTTATTCCTATTTAGCTTAAATCCTGCCACTTCCCCAAAATTCTGAATTTTTTCTATTACTTTAGGGAGTGAAGTTTTAGGTTCTTCCACTGTTATCACTAGGTCATCTGCATACGCTTTTAACTTGAATTCACTTTCCCCAGCTTTTACACCTGTAATCTCTTTATTTGCTCTTATGTTTTTAGCAAGTACTTCCAAGACCAGAATAAACAATAATGGTGATAATGGGCATCCTTGTCTTGTTCCTTTTTGGATCTTACAGTCATCCGTTATCACCTGATTTATAATTAGTTTAGCTTTTTGTTCTGAATAGATTGCTGCTATTGCTTTTAAAAACTTGGGACCACTTCTGATTTGTTCTAACAGCTTTATCATGAACTTCCAAGAAACATTATCGAAGGCTTTTTCAGCGTCTATAAACATCATTGCCACTTTCTTTTGCTAGCTATTGACCAAGAAAGATGCCATTTTGCTAATCTGCCACTATAGCGGAACATCTGTGTTTCCACATAATGACTGGCATTGCTGGGCTGGAATGTGAGTGTGCAAAGATCTGAAGGTACAACATTGCACATACAAAATCAGAAATCATGTTGCAGTGCCATGGACAAAACTGCCAACTTTGGGATTTGTGAGTCCTTGAATATTGCATAAAACACACTTAAAGAATTATTTCTTGGAACTGAACATTGTTAACATTTTCCCTGCATCAGGAAGCTTTTTTTTCTCAGAGGGAAATTGGAACAGTCAGCCTTCAATCCATTCTGCACATCTTTATTTGATTCTAAAAGCAAAAGTGACATATTTAAAACTCTACCATTTAAATTCACAAATTGTTCTACGTTCAGGAGAACTGCCAAAAGCATTGCTTTTAATATATTTTAAAATTTCCTTTCATCCCATCCCTGAGAGCCAAGATACTTATTTCATTACAGGCATAACTTCTCTCCCCTTTTTTTCCAAAAAAGAAACATTTAAAACCCAGTAGAAACCCATCCAAGTTTCTCATAGTCTGAGTGAGACTCTCCAATTAACATTTGTTATATGGTGGCACTAGCGCAAAAAAAAAAAAAAAAGTTATTGAAGCTTTTTGGGAAATGGGCAAATGTTGCTGAAGAGAGCTATAAACTCTGGGCTCAATCCCTTCATAGTAGTGTGCTGTGCCTTCCATCAAAAAGCTGAAGTCTGGCCTCACGTACTTGGAAACAGGACAAATTCAGTTCTTGGCTCTGTATGCTGGCAAAAAAAGAACTGCAGAACAGAAAGGAGAGAAAACTAGAGTGAGAGATAGAAGTTTCACAGCCAACGTAGATATCACAAACGAGTGAGACTGTGTACAGTATTACCTCGGGTTAAGAACTTAATTCGTTCTGGAGGTCCGTTCTTAACCTGAAACTGTTCTTAACCTGAGGTACCACTTTAGCTAATGGGGCCTCCTGCTGCTGCCGCCGCCGCCGCGCGATTTCTGTTCTCATCCTGAAGCAAAGTTCTTAACCCGAGGTACTATTTCTGGGTTAGCAGAGTCTGTAACCTGAAGCGTCTGTAACCTGAGGTACCACTGTACACACCAAACATTTAAAGCACATCCCCTGCAAAAAGAAAAAGTATCCTGGGAACTGTCATTGACCCCTCAGAGAGCTACAATTCCCAGCACCCTTAACAAACTACAATTCCTACGATTCTTTCCCCAGCCCCAGGTGATGTGCTTTAAAAATAGGAAAACAGAACGGAAGAAGAAAGTTAACCCCCGCCCCCCCAGTGCTGCAGTCTTAATTTAAATTGGGAGTCCAATTGGCCACATTTGCTATTTTAAATAACTGAAGGAGCTCCAGCTACAGATCTCCTGCCATTGCATCTAACTGCAACTTAAATTTAGAAGTGGAGGCAAATGTTCAAAATATCTGAGAAATGCTGCCTTAGCAGAAGCAAGCAGAAAGTGAGGGAGGGGGAGGGAATGTGTAAACTAGAAGGCAGAAGAGACAAGGAGTCACTAGCACTACCAAGGCAATTATACACATACTCAGAAGTAAACCCTGCTGACTTCAGTAGACCTTAATCCTAGTTTTGTGGGTTTAGGGTTGGAGCCTGCAGACCCTCCAAGCGTCCCTATTTTCCATGGACGTCCCTGATTTAGAGAAGCCGTCCCGGTTTCTGATTTGATCCTGGAATGTCCCACTTTTCTATAGGACATCCCTATTTTCATTGGAGAAATGTTGGAGGGTATGGTACGATGTCCCTATTTTCACTGGAGGGTATGGAGTTATCTGACCCCCGAGTCGTCTGAAGGCAATCCTGTATAGGGAAATTTTTTTTAATGTTTCATGTTTTGTTGTGTTTTTATATATGTTGGAAGCTGCCCAGAGAGGCTGGGGCAACCCAGAAAGATGTGTGGGGTATAAATAGTAAAATTATCAGAGAAATGTTGGAGAATATGAGCCTGCAGCCCGGTTACCTGCTGAACTCACCGATAATGTGGTTCCTTTTGGCACGCAGAGGCAGTGAGAGCACATATGGGTGCAATTTTAAGAAAGTCAGCCTGTGTGTGGCTAATTCTGCTTAGCTCAAAATACCGTACTTAGTTTAAGCTACTTGCCAGCCAATTAAGCTCCTCTGAATCCAGTACATGACAGGTTAAGGGTCTTTCCTGCTCCTGCGAGGCTATCCACACATAGCCTTGCACTCTCTTCAGCTATCAGGCAAAATGATAGCTACCGCAGGGCAAACACGTCATCACTTCAGGCAACACACCTCTTACCTGTCAGGAACACAGGGTTTTGCAGCATGTCACAGGGAACAGCTGATGAAAGTCCCTGCCCTTCCTCATTCCACTGCAAGAAGCAGGAGCGGAGCTAGAGGCATTTAGAGATTTCCAGAGATTTCAGAGGCAAGAACTGTGATTCTGCTCCTGGGACTTTGGCGTCTTATCCCACCCTCTCCCCCCATCCCAAACATAGGCATAAAAGACGGCAGGCCGTGGATTGTGATAAATGTATGCCTCTTTAAAAAATACATGCAAATAAAATAATAAAAGCTTTTTTACTTTTATTTTATTCTATCACTTATCTTTTCAGCTTTGGAAATAAAGATATGATGTGTTTATTTAGTCAGCTGGATTTCGATGTTTCTGATTAACCTGTGATTAAAGAAACACAAACTGATAAAGACTGAGAGGGTTAATAGCAAGACTCCTTGTTTCCCTTAAGCAGCTACAGCAGAACTGGAGGACCCGACCCCCTGTAGACATTGCTGGACTCCCAACTCCTCAGCTCCAGCCAGCATGACCAATGGTTAGGGATGATGAAGGGTCGTAGCTTCTCCAACCCTGAACCACAGAGGTGGTCTAAAATATTTTGGTGCCTAGGACAGCAAATCCAAATGACAATCCCCACGCTTACTTGGTGGCAAACATATAGTAAAAAATAAAATAATTATATATTGCCTGGTAATTTGGTTGGCCCCTTCATTGTACACTGTATCATTATAGCTGAAACATACATGACATGAAATGGTCTATAACTGGTGCTTCAATAAAAGTAAATAGTCCTGATCAAAATACTGGAAGCAGCACAAATCGACATGTGCATAAAACTCTTTGCTGGAATCAAATGGATTTTTAAAATGCTTTACTTTGTTGGGGATATTATTATTATTATTATTAATCTGTTAGTCGCTTTATCTTGCCAAAGACAACCCAAAGCGACTTACAAGCTAACAAAAACAATAGAATCCCACATAGATACATTAAAACCAAGAAGGGAAAACACACACAATACATTAAAAACATCCCACACAACTTCTGTTCTGCTTCTCTACAATCACAAGGCCCCATTGCTTCAGTCCCCAAATATAGTCATTTATGATGTCTATACTATATTAAAAAATGTGTGTACATATGTGTGCATCTGTCTATCTCTTTAAAAAATCAGAGTGATTTCCAGGTCAGCCAACAGAAAAGACATCGGACAGAAATGACATAAGATATAAAGCAGCATCGACATGCACCACCACACCGTGTGCTTGCGTGTTTAACTATGTCATATGCAGCGAAACAGCCAAGACGGAGGCACTGCCGCTTGCCAAGAGTTGTGTGAGCAGAGACTGGGTCACCATGCTGAAAGGGCACCTTGTCAACCTTTGAGCAAATCTCTGCAGTCGAAGGGTGCTGAAATCCCCAATCAAAGATGGGCCGAGGCTCCATCTGGGTTTCATCTATAGAGGGAGAGAGATGCATCTTCTTATCCCCCCCCCCCCAACCTTCCCCTCCTCCTTGCTGCTCACCAACTTCTAAACAAGCATTCCGATGGGCTTTGGAACAGAGAGACTGTCTCAAACTCCCAGGAAGCCATTGGGCCATAGTGGAGCCAGCCTCCTCCTCATCCATCATCCTTATCAGCGTACTCTGGCAGGGCTACGGTCCCTGGCAGCAAGGCCTGCTAGGACAGAGAAAGTAGGCTCAGTTGAGAAGGGAGCCCTCGTGGAGACAAGGAGGGGCGCACCAGGGTGATAAGCCACACCACAAACAAAAACAACTGTCCTCATTTGAAACTTCAAAGCCTATTGGGCTTTAAATTTATATGGCTTAGGAATGAGGCTGTATCAATTGTTTGATAGGAGGACGCTGGGAGAGATGGCTACAGGTAGGAAGGAGTGAAATTCCGAAACAGTTTGAAGGCGATGGCTTCGTAACACGTACTTCATACATATCTCACAGGGAGCTCAGACAGCTGGCAATCTGATTTCACATGTCACGAGACTGAGGTTCTCAAAAGACACTCAATTTCAAAAAGAGAGATCTTGTCTTGTGTGCCGTATTCTTGCAGCGCTTAGTGACTAGGTACAAAATAATATTTTTATTACATGAAGATCCCACCTTCCCTTCAAAGGTAGATGGGTCTCCCACTCTCCATATTATTATCATCACAACAGCCCTGTGAGGTAGGTTAGACTATGAGCTGGTGACTGGCCCAAAACAAAAGAGCTTCACCTACTACACTGCTGTGGCTCTCAAATGTTAAACACTGAAAAATGTTCCATGTCCACTAATACAGTGGTACCTCAGCTTACAGACGCTTCAGGTTACAGACTCTGCTAACCCAGAAATAGTACCTCAGGTTAAGAACTTTGCTTCAAGATGAGAACAAAAACCGCACGGCGGCAGCGGGAGGCCTCATTAGCTAAAGTGGTACCTCAGGTTAACAACAGTTTCAGGTTAAGAATGGACCTCCAGAACGAATTAAGTTCTTAACCCGAGGTACCACTGTACAGTTTTGTGTTGTCAGTCTCCAGAGATGTGATGTTCAGCAGCCCAAACCCCTCCAAACTTCAAGACCAGCACAAAAATATTGTTACTGATATAGCTTGACCTTTGGGGCACTTTCCAAAGTGTGTGTATGTGAGCACAAATGCTTCATGTACGTAAACTACAGGTTTATATAATGGGTTGTATGGTAAACTAAAGGCGCAATGCAGCAAAAGAAAATAATGGAATGGCTCATATACCATTGGTTAGGTGCCAGGCAAAAACATTTCTTTTCCACCAGGCCTTTGGCTTTTAATTATTCGCGTGGACAGGCGGAGCCCCCCAAACCCTGGGCGGCCCCTGTGTGGAATAACGACTCAAGACAACGTGCTATGGGATTAAAATTGGCCACAACTTTATTATGTTTCAGATGTGGGTAGACCTTGGCTCAATCATTGGGCATTTATCTCCCCCCCAGTCCTCCCTTGGGGATCTGGGGAACATCAGGGTTATCCAGTGTGAGTGGGGGATGGACTGGCTCTGGAGAACATATGTTCAAGCAGAGACAGTCCGCCCCCATTACGCCGCTGCAGGGGAGAGCAATGATGACCTCTAGGCTTACGGCCAACGCCTTCCCTCAAACAACCCCTTTAATGGGTAACCCTGGTATCGCCGCCGCGAAGAGGAGGGGAGCATGGACCACCGCTGCACGCCCCCCCCCCATTTAGACTAAAGGAATCCGCCCAAGGCCTGATACCGCCCAAGTTGTGACATTTTGCTACGGGAAAGGCAAACCTGCCAATGCAGGAGAATTCCTTTCCGGCCCTTCAACAGTGACCTTGACATAGTAGCACCTGGGTACCTGTGGAGAAACAGTTAATCTGCAAAAGAAGTCTTAACTGAGGGTGGGTAGGGTGGGAGAAGCTCTGGAGCCAACTGACGATTCCCAGGTAAGATCCTCCCCCTATTGTGTGGGCAGGTAGTCCCTCCCCCTACCTGGTCTGATCACCTTGGCAACGCCTCCCCAGGCGGGATTGGGCAACTTGCTGAGGTAGGCGGAGACCTCCAGGTATCCCACCTGGGGGGAGGTGAAGCCGAGCCTGTGCTAATGGTGCCGCATAGGGTCCAGGGGGCTGCGCACGACCACGCAAAGGGCGCCCCCCCCCATTTAATGTGGGGAGCGGTCATTGTGGCCTCCAACAGTGGTTGGGATGTTTTAGTCCTGTCTTTTAAAAATATGAATGGGTTTTAGATTTTATTCTGTTTTAGTTTTATGCTGGTTTAAATGTATGTGTTATTTATTGTTGTAAGTCACTTTGAGTTATTATTTGTTTTTTAAAAAGATGACTAATCAATTTAAATTAACAACAACAACAATTCCTGGACCTAATCACAACGAACATTTCCTGTTTCATACCCATACAGTACTTAAAAACCACAACACCAACCACCATGTCTTATCCCCCCCTCCCTCAGAGTCACCTTGAAGATAACACAGCTGAGCAAGAATGCTGCCTGAAGGCACAGCTATGTGGTGCAGAGCAAATATCAGGATCCTAACCTAGTGTTTGCATTATAAGATTAATGCAGGGAACATTTGCAGGGAAGAACTGATGAGCTGGAACCTCAACCATTCTTCCCTGCAAATTCCATCACACCTTCCAAGGTGGCTTATTCCCTGCCCTTACAAATAACCTAAACAACATTTGAGCTGCTCTGGTTCGCCAGAAGCGGCTTAGTCATGCTAGCCACATGACCCAGAAGCTGTACGCCGGCTCCCTTGGCCAGTAAAGTGAGATGAGCGCCGCAACCCCATCGAGTCGGCCACGACTGGACCTAATGGTCAGGGGTCCCTTTACCTTTTTACATCCATTTTTGTCCCAGGCTTGTGTGTGATAAACATGCCAACATCAAGTGCAGTTCTGTTCAGATGACGGAGAATTGTTGCTATTTTAATTCTATTTTAAATACCTAAAAATGATGCAGCCCTGAAGAAGCGCCTCCACTCCCATTGTTCACTGATGGTCCAGCTCTGAGGGCCTTCTGGCAGTTCCGACACTGCAAGATGTGAAATTACAGGGAACCAGGCAGAGGGCCTTCTCAATAGTCGTACCCACTCTGTGGAACACCCTCTCAGCAGATGTCAAAGAGTTACACAACTGTTTTGGGAAGCTTTTAATTTTTGTTTTCCCACCCCCCTCTCTGTATTTTTCTTGGAAGTCGCCCAGAGTGGCTAGGACAATCCAGTCAGATGGGCAGGGTATAAGAAATTATTATTACTGTTGTTGTTATTATTATTACTACTATTACTACTACTTGGGTTTTTTGAGAGGCAGAATAAGTGCATGAATTTTGATAGGAGAAATAAATACCATCTATGTTTATTTTATTTTACAGAAATCCTCAAGACTTCTGATCACACTTCTTTGGCACACCACCTACCTATTTTTCTCCAGACTGCCATTCAGTTTTGTTCACCTGCTAAGTGTGGGATTGCCTGCTAAAGTTCTAGTTAAGGCAGGAGCTTCAGATGCTCCCCCTTGCCTTCTTAAAGGGATAGTGCTTTTCAGACCACTCCAAAAACTGGTCTTGGAGATATCTCCTATATATATATTGACACACAAGCTTCTTGTCAGTCCCCTCTCCTTCCTTTGTACTGAGGATTCAGAGTGTAAATACACATCTGTGCATATAAATAAAAATATTTGTTATAATTACATTCATGCAAACAGTCCATTCTCCTCTGTGGTTTATATCAGCCCCTTAAGTTTGTAATTTATCTTGGCGCAGTCTAGACTGGAGCCACTTTGAAGCTGCTTCAAACAGGATGAGAACAAACAATTTTTCCAAAGTGGTTGGATTAGAAAAAAGGATTGGTCACTCACTGCACTTTCCAAACTGCAGCTATCCTGGGTCGTTGCTAAATACTGCACGGGAACTAAGGTCCTGCTGTCTCTCACTCTCCAGGTTTCACTTCCAGTTAGGAAAGGTGGGAAACCAAATGAGTTTGGAAGATCAATCTTAAAAGATGCACTCTCTCTCTCTCTCTCTCTCTCTCTCTCTGTGTGTGTGTGTGTGTGTGTGTGTGCAAGTACAAGAAATGTAGTGAATGTAGATATTTTCATCTGTAGTTAATATTTTTTATATCTATATATAAAAGGATGTAGAATTCGTGCTTGCAGGAAATATATATTCCAGAGAGCTGTTGCATAGCACAGTGGTTAAATTCATTGGATTATTTTAGACAAAACGGTTCTCAGGATCAACTTCAAGTCCCACTAAGGTAGTAATAATATCAGTATACCTTATTGTAAGGGTTGTGGGGATAATGTATGTGGAGTGCATTGTGCACTTTGGGGGGAAAAGGTGTCTAATTACCAAAGGGCTCTGGATTACTTGCAATTGCGTGAATTTGATAGTCATGAAAGCCATTTCTGACAAGTAAGCACTGAGAATGGAACCACTCCAAACATACCATTTCAAAGGGTGTGGAGGCAAAGCATTGGTGGATTGGTTCCTGTTCTAAATAATAGCATGTCTGCATGCAGGTAGGATGCATCACCGCGGGGAACCAAATGTAGGGTAGGTGGCAGAGGAAGAACAAATGAGAAGGAAAGAATTCAAGAAAGACACAAGTCTTCCTCTGGACAGATCCGCATAAGATTACTGCAGGAAGCACCAGTGTTGCACCAGCCCCTGAACTGCCATTCTCAAGATTACCAGTAGATCCATGACAAGAATATAAAACCAACGTAATCTTGTAAAATAGATGGGTACTCAGAATACGTGCGTTTCAGGGTAGGTCAGTAGATACAGGGTATAACGGAGAATGATGCCTATGTATGTTTATTGAATGTGTGCATCCAGATAGCTCACCATTTCTCCCAACCACAAAAGAGGAGAGGAGGCCTATGGTTGCTAGTCCCACTTCCTTCACTGTGTCCCTGTGCTCTTTCTCCCCTCCATCCCAAATCCATGCCTTGGGGAGGAGATCTGAAGAGGGATACTGCTCCTATTTCATCTGCATCCACTGCCGGTTTGGGCAGCAGTGTACAAGCGATCCATGTTTATCCTGTATCAGTCCTGTTTCTCCTGATGAAAGGCTACATTTTGATGCTTTTTGTCTAACCAACTTGGATCCAAATTGAGAAAAGGTGGCCTTTTAAGCTGCCTTTTAAGCTGATGATGTGTGCACAGCCTAAAATTCCCTGCAGGATTGAAAACTACACCATCAGGATTCCAGATCATGCAGGCAGCCTACATGTGCAGAGCAGAGACTCCCCTTTTCATATCTCCCCCTTGTTATGCATTCATGCTGGGTGGGGCAATGGGCCTGGCAAGGCCGGTGATCACAGCCCCACCCCAACTGTAATATATTGCGGTGGAGAACAGCTGGAAAGGGCTAGTCGCTCATCAGTTTAGCAGTACTGTATAAAACTGGGGTCGAATCAGGTGTACCTTTCTACCTAGGCCATCAGAAGATGGTGTTCTACACAAGTTGTCAATCTGAGCAGCTGGAAGTCTACTTTTATAACAATAGCCTGAAGAGAATTCTGCCATTCTATGAGCCAATAAACATCTCAGTCTCTATTGGTGCAAATGCTAAGGAGACCATCTGGGAAAACATGTGTTTCCTATATTTTCCACACAAATGCTGCATTTTAAATAGTACAGTCTTTGCCCATTTGAAGTCGCCAGAGTTTACGATCATTGTTTCTTTTTTTTTTAAAAAAAGTTTGCAATAATGTGCATGCGTGCTCTCCAGGCTGCAAAGGAAATCTGCAAAAATATTTGGTGTCCCCGCCCCCGTCTCCACCTCCAAGGTACACTCAGTGGCTCCAGTTGGTCCCCAAATGCACTTGCTAGTTTAGGAGGGCAGAAATAATCATCTCTAAAGAACCAATGCTCAATTATGATTATGAAGCAACAGGCGGTTAACATGGCTCCCCCTCTGGAAATTACCCACTAGGTTTTAGAAGATACAGTGGTACCTCTGGATGCGAATGGGATCTGTTCTGGACCCCCGTTCGCATCCAGAAGCGAATGCAACCCGCGTCCGCGGGCCGCAATTTGTCGCTTCCGCGCATGCATGTGACGTCATTTTGACCATCTGCGCATGCGCGAGTGGTGAAACCCGGAAGTAACGCACTCCATTACTTCCGGGTCGCCGCAGCGCGCAACCCGAAAATACTTATCCCAAAGCTACTTCAACCCGAGGTATGACTGTAGCTAATTTGAGACCTAAGTAACCTTAAAAAGGGAAAGGAAGTAATTTAGGCAGGTGCCTGCTATCAATGTGAGAAGAGAAGGCAGTTGAAAAGGTAATTAGAAAAGCAAGTTCTGTGGGACAAGCACTATCTTGCATAAGGAGGGGGCACTGTGCTTTGTGTTGCATGCGTCTCAGGGCAAATAGTGTTATTTATCAGGGAGAATCACCTTTGCCCACTCTTGCTCTCCTGTACCATTGCCTAAGTTAACAAGACAGCGATTTCAGCTGCTAATTTATTAAAAGAAACGACGTACTGTTGACTCATCTTTTTTCATCACTCCCGTTTAAGAGCAAATTCAGGTAGAGGGGGCCAACAGCCATGGAGCCAAAACGAGGCCAATGCGAAACAGGAAGGGAGCTATCAGCACACTCAAAGAAACCTGAGCCTTGCCAAAGGAAATAAATTTATTAAACCCCCACCCATGTAAAGAAAACCAAAAGCAAACCACAGCTCAATAAGGACTAAGCATGCTCAGAAGCCACAGGCTAGAGAGTATTATCTAGATTTTTTTAAAAAAATGTAGAAAAACCATTAGGCTGGCAGGGAAATGGATTGAGTATCCCGAGGAGTGCGTGGCTGGCTGAAAGCCTGAGCAGGAGCACTCTGATAAGAAAGGGAGGATATAGACTTTGGTTGCAGTGCTGTGTTTCTTTAAACATTCGCAAGCAAAAACTGTTACAGAAGCGAATTTGCAAAATGAAATTATGCAATAACGTTGGGGTTGCCCTAGAACTACATTTTTACAAACAACTGATGCACTTGCTTGGTTTAATGTCTAATTATGAATTATCACTGAAAGTAAGGGAAATAATTGATTCTATGATAGGCTTTTATAGAGACAAATTCAGCTGATTTGATGGGGAGCTGTTTGGAGACAGTGCCTTTACTTCAAGTGGGATAACCTTAGCATTATCAGCACCACACTGCAATCCAGATTGTCTTGAGGACACCAGGTGTGGTAAGGTGTGGTATAGGACTGCTGTTATAACAGATGGAGAGAAAGTTCTCACTGCCCCCTTTCTCTACTTCATGCATAAGGTTATATGCCTCTATCATATCTCTCCTTACTTGTCTTCCCTCCACATAAAAAAAAACAACAACCCTCAAATAATGAGCCACATGTGCCCCATTATGCTGATGTTAAAAGAGTTGTGCTGGCTGCTCATTTGTTTCCAAGATGAATTGAGGATACATGGTACCACGGTTCTCGAACTTAATCCATCCTGGAAGCCCGTTCGGCTTCCAAATCGTTCAGAAACTGAGGCGCGGCTTCCCATTGGTTGCAAGAGCTTCTTGCACTCAGCGGAAGCTGCGTTGCATGTTCAGGTTCCGAAAAACATTCAAAAATGGAAGCATTTACTTCCAGGTTTTTGGTGTTCGAGAACTGAAATGTACGACAACGGAGGCATTCAGGAACCGAGGTACCTCTGTATTGATTTTTAAAACCTGACAGTGATAGGAACACAGGTGCTGTACTTTAGAGACCACTGTTTGTAACCCAAACCCCCTCAAGCTCTTATATTATCTGGTGGGCCTTTCTTCAGGTTATTTCTTTGACTGCAGAGAGATTAGCATTCCCAGTGAGCAGGGCCTTTTCTTTGGTGACACCCCACTTACGAGATGATTCACACTGCAAGCTCCCTTCTGGCCTTTAGAAAGGAAATAAAAATATTTGTGTTTAAGCAGACTTTTTTGGGAGCGGGTGTTAAACTTTTTAATTTTCTGCTGTGTATTTATTTATTTATTTTATTGGGTTTTCACAAAGTGAAATAACGAAAGAAAACCACAAAGACTAACATGTCAACATGGGAAGTCATCACAGAGATGCCCTTGTTATACAGGTAAGTACACCTGCATTTATACATTTGAAACGTCATTTTAATTAGGAAAACCATATTTCTCTCCTTGGTGTGGATATGAAGTTTATGAGTTTCTGCTGTGTATTTATTACATTTTTATTGTGTATTTAGAATTGGTTTTGAAATGATTTTTAAATGGTATTTTTAAAATAATAATAATTATTAAATGATTGCATTGTTGCTAGTAACCTTGGAAGCCCAAACTTGGGAAGAAACATGGGCTAGAGACGTGTAAGAATGAATAAAATGAATTGTTTAAATTTGCTTACACTTGAATTGTGTACAAAAGAGCTGGAGCAGGGTATATTTTTCTGCATTTTGAGTCTGTCACCCCTAATTTGCGATTCTTTTAAGGGAAAATAGTCTTCTTCTTAGAAGCAACACACACACACACACACACATCTTAAAGTTGAGAACAACCATTTCTTAAAACCAGACACCAAAACATTAGTAGTACATGCTACCAAGAAAGAAAGAAAGAAAGAAAGAAAGAAAGAAAGAAAGAAAGAAAAAAGAGGGCTTCGGCCATTCCATAGTTTGTGGCTTTCAATCTCTTTGACCTTTCCTTCTGATGCTGAAAATGCTCGTCTTGCCTAAAATCCCTGTCATATAAGCAAGATGCTGTCAAATTGATAAGCAGCCTTCAGCACACCTGTGTAGCTCACCATCGCCCCCTTCAGTGAGACTCTGCCTATGCCACTGTTGATCTGTCAGGTACCTATGAGTGATGGCTCGGGGTGGGAGAGCCTGGCATTACCCTGTAAGCTAGACAACAATCCCCTTTATGTAAGCACAGCTCTTGCGGCTGGGCTCAGTAGCAGCTCTCTGCACCGAGGGGAGCTGTTCCGTGCCCCTGCTCAGGCCGTCACTAACCCACCTCTCGGCTCATTTATCCACCTCTGGGCAGCCTGCTGACAGCACTTCCCTTTACTACCAGCTGCAAAAACCTGGCAGCTGATTTAGGAGAGTTGCTGAGCCCCAAAATGTAAACCGTTTTTTTTCACCAGGAATGTATAAGCAAGCCATAAACTAAAAGATTTGCTTCTGGTCACATGGGACAGGCCCCCCATAAAATTGAAGCATTGATCTCTATTTTAGTTAACGGCCTCTAAGCTGCCCAGATGATTGAAGACCTGAGCCTTAACAAACTTTGTAATCTCCTGCCATACATCTGACATGGCATGTTTGAAGTCCGAGGACGAGTTATTTATATTATTTATATAATAAGCGGTGAAAAGACATTAGCCAAAAGTAAGGCTGAAATAGCTCCCATTGTACGAGAGGTAACAAAAACATGCACATGGATGCTGGATGGTCACATTCCTTGTGGCCTACCATTTTAACACCTTTGTGAAAGGGCATTCAGGTATGTGCCCTGGATATCATATTACAGATGTACAAGCATTTGTTAAAGCATTGCATTGGAGAAAAATGGCGATGAGATGGCCAAGAAATGGGTATATCGATTCCAAGAAGGGTGGGGGGTGTTGATAACTGTACACAACATGGAATTATCTGCAGGCAGAAATAGTTCTTTCCTCCCTTAGAAGCCAAAATGAAGTAGGCATTTTTGAACACGTCTTCCAAACCTATTATAGGTTCACTTCCAAAACTGTTGTAGTTAAAATGAAGTTTTTAATTCCTGGTTTCAGGGGCTTGACTCTCCTGAAACGAACGGGGACTATTAACACATCTCACTAGCAATTCTTGGAATCATAGAATCATTTTCTCTGGAGGAGAAAACAAGCTTGCTGCATCTTCTATGTGACAGCCCTTTCAATACAGTGGTACTTTGGGTTACATACGCTTCAGGTTACATACGCTTCAGGTTACAGACTCCGCTAACCCAGAAATAGTACCTCGGGTTAAGAACTTTGCTTCAGGATGAGAACAGAAATCGTGCAGCGGTGGCGCAGCGGCAGCAGGAGGTCCCATTAGCTAAAGTGGTGCTTCAGGTTAAGAACAGTTTCAGGTTAAGAACAGACCTCCAGAACGAATTAAGTACATAACCCAAGGTACCACTGTATTTGAATCGCTTCTCAGCCTTTTGACTAAGCTCAAGTGTGTTGATATCAGTCTCCTCTTTTCCAGGCTAAACATACCCAGCTCCTTCAAGCGCTCCTCATAAGGCTTGGTTTCCAGCCCCTTGATCATCTTGGTTGCCCTCCTTTGCACACGTTCCAGCTTGTCAATATCCTTCTTAAATTGTGGTGCCCAGAATTGGACACAGTAGTCCGAGTGTAGTCTGACTAAAGTAGAATAGAGTTACTTCCCTTGATCTGGACACTATACTGTACCTCTGTTGATGCAGCCTAGAATAACATTAGCTCTTTTTTTGCTACTGCATCACGCTGTTGACTCATGTTAAGCTTGTGGTCCACTACAACCCCAGATCCTTTTCATGTGTACTGCTAGTAAGCCAGGTGTCTCCCCATCTTATATTTGTGCAGCTGGTTCTTCCAGCCTAAGTGCAGAACCTTACATTTGCCCCAATTGAAATTCATTTTGTTGGTTTGGGCCCAGTTCTCCAAGGTCATTTTGAATCCCAAATCTGTCTTCTGTGGCATTAGCTGCCCCTCCTAGTTTGGTGTTATATGCAAGTTTGATGAGCATCCCCTCAATTCCTTCATCCAAGTTGTTTATAAAGATTTTGAACAACAACAGGCCTATTATTCCCTTGTGATGGAACAATGCACTGCTGCTAGAGTAGGGCTTCAGCAGAAGATCTTAAGACATGGGCCGCATATGCACCATATATTTTAAAAACATGACTTTGCCCAAAGAATCCTAGGAACTGTAGTCTGTTAAGGGTGCTGCAAAATTGTAGCTCTGTGAGGGGTAAACTGCAATTCCTATGCTGATACGAGAAGAGGGTACTGTACTTATATAGCCAATGAGCAATTTGTGTTGGTAAGCAGATACACACGGTCATTCAAAAGTTCTTTGAGCCCTGGACCCAAGAATTGCTAATCCCTGTAAAAGAATAGAGACTATGGGCTTTCCTTCTGATACTGTCAAACAATATTCTTTTGTAAAAATAAAGGACTCTTGATTATTATTTTTATGCAAGGTGAAATTGCATAGGGAAATCTTCATAAAACTACAGTGGTACCTCGGGTTACATACGCTTCAGGTTACAGACTCCGCCAACCCAGAAATAGTGCTTCAGGTTAAGAACTTTGCTTCAGGATGAGAACAGAAATCGTGCTCCAGCGGCATGGCAGCAGCAGGAGGCCCCATTAGCTAAACTGGTACTTCAGGTTAAGAACAGTTTCAGGTTAAGTACAGACCTCCAGAACGAATTAAGTACTTAACCCGAGGTACCACTGTATTTGCTAACTTTGTAGCTTAGATCCCCCCCCCCCCTTTTTTTTCTTTTTGCTTAAAGAAAGATCAGCCTTTTCGGTTTTCAATAGCACTCTAAAATGTATTCCAAATGCTTTGTGAAAATTTTTGGTGGTGGCTTCAGTAGTTATAAAAACCAGGAGCATTCCACTGAAATCAAGGAAGCCAACTCTGCCTTTACTGTAACATGAGATCGCCATGCTGGTCTTGAAGAGCTAGCCAGACAGAAGTCCCTTCCCTTGCAGCTTGTTAACTCAGAGACAGTTCGAAACAGTTAACACACTACCTCCTACTATGTCCGGTCCTTTTCATGCGACACCCCTGCTTTCGCACCTCCCTACCTCATGGCAGCCCCTTCATTGCCCCCATTGGTCTAGGTGTTTCTATGCATCACCTTGGCAATTGAATGTTGTGGGTTGTTGTTTTTTTTTAAAGCTCTATAAAGCTCGGCAGTTGACCTATTAGAATCCTCCACTGTCCACCTGGAAATCTGGGTTCCAGCGATGCTTCAGCGGTGCTGCAACAACTTATATTTTTAATGTGCTCTCTTCCTCACCCACCCCCGCTTCCCAATACGTCTCTTTTTCTCTCAGCCAGGATTGCAGCATGGAAGTCAATGTGTGTCACTTTGACAGCGGTTCGCTTTGCAGCGTAGGGCCGGCGGTGGAGTGGGGATATCTGTTTTTTCTCAGTGGTGGAGCTCTGAAGTGGAAGAGACAGGGGGAGGCTGTGGAATGGGGAACGCCGACCAAAACAGTCCGGTGGTTGGCTCCTGCCAGATCCCTTGGCAGGCAAGCGAAGTAGGCCCTGGCACCAGGCTGGTGATTAAGAAAGGGGGGAGACGAGTGAGGAGAATTTGATAATGATCACACTAAGAATTGCTTTCTAAAAAAAAAACCCTCTCTAAACTATGCAACTGGAAAGGTTGGGTAATTAAGTAGGTGCCTCTTAAAAGAACGATTAAGTGTACAAGCCCAGATAAGGGTTTGGGAGGGGATTCCCTCTACCCTAAGCTCACCTTATTGTCAGAGAGGATATCTTGCAATCACAAGCCTTATGGGCTGATTCTGGGAGGTGTTGAATGGAAAAAGTAGAACGGATCACTCTTAAATATGGTTGTTTTTAGTAAAATGGGGGGGGGGGTGAGAATGTATTATATTGTATGGAGAATAGATGCTCCGGAAGTCAACAAACCTACACAGGCATCTGTAATGTTGATGTGTGTTTTAATCTGTTTTTGCTTTCTGGCTGATTTTAATTTTTTGAATTCTTTAAATTGTTGTTTTTACTGAAAGTTTTATTGCTTTGTAGTGTACTTTGAGGGTTTTTTAAACAATCAAACAGTGTATGAATTTCATAAAAATGAAATAAAACAATAAAATCTTCAAATATAGTGTTTTATAAGTGTTGAAACTTGTCAATCATAAACCACTTAATAGCATTTAAACACACACACACAAACACATCAATGATGTTAGAAAGTAATTGCACTCCTACACTGAATCTTTATATATAAGCTTCACCTTTATTTTTCTGACTGGAATGTTGTTTCCACAAAAGTTTAAAATACCAGCACATTTTACATGCGAAGAAGAAGAAGTATCAAAATGCAGGACCTTGTTTTTAATATGTTTGTGATTATATCTCCCATTGAAATAATAGTCTTAATAGTTACTAATTTTGGTTATTCTCCCAGGCATTTGGACAGCACTAATAGTCTGGCTTTTGATTGGTTTCTTTGGGTGTTCATTTATGTTGGTGGGATGGCTATTTTACGTCATTGGGTGATTTGGGTGGATGAACACTTAATGTGTTTCCTTTTAATGTGTGTTCTGTATATTGCTCTCTGTCAATCACTTCAGAACTCTTTCTGTATGAAGCGATAGATCAAGGGAATAAATGGAATGGAACTGGATTGGGCAATGCCCATTCTTAAAAATAATAATTATTAAGCTACTAAAGAATCACAGTACTTTGCAGGGAAGTGTGGTTTAGCGTAGAATCCAGTCATATTGATAGGTGCTCTGCACCCAGTTTAGTTAAATGATTTGGGCTGCAATCATCTGTGTACTTACCTCAGAGTAAGCCCCTTTGAATTTAGTGGGACTTGCTGCTGAATAAACACGCATAGGGTTGTGCTGGAAGTCAGTCCTGACAACCTTTGGTAGGGTTTAGTCCTGACTAACTTTAGTTTGTCTCTGGGAGTAGGTTGACCTTTTCCAGCACAATACCATGAATGGTATTGCAGTGGCTCAAAGCTCCAGCTGCAACACACTGCTGAAGGTGGCTGGGAATGACCCATGAATAGTCAAGGAATTTCCCCACCAATGTCATTGAGACTATTGTGGGTTGAATCTATGACACTTAGCATGAAGCATTGACTGAGAAGGTCCAAACACCTTTGTAAGTTTGAAGTGGTGATCTTAACCTGCAGGATAGCTCAGTTGTTAGAGAATGAGACTCTTAATCTCAGGGTTGTGAGTTCAAGCCCGACGCTGGGCAAAAATATCCCTGCCTTGTAGGGTGATGACCCTTGGGATCCCTTCCAACTCAACCATTTCATCAGAACAACTTACTATGCAGTAATTCCAGAGTGAAGCCAAGTGCGTGTTCAATTTAATTTTCAATATTTTAATAATTGTTTCTTTGTGTGTATAACATCATTATATAATTTATCATAACTTTTTTTATCATGCTTATCCCACCCTTCCTCAAAGTAGCTCAAGTCAGCTGCACAGGTTTCTCCTGTGAGATACTCACCAAAGGTTGTCATGACCCATAACTCAGGGACCTTGGAATGCACAGCAGAGGACTCTGGTGAGAGGGAAGTTCAGGCTACATCCTCATGGGGGAGAACCACCAGGCCCTCCTGGCCAGAGAACACAACATTTTGACTTAGAGGATGAGTCCCCCTGAAGAACCTCTGTCGCCCCAGTGTTGTAGAAGGCATAGACTTCAAAATCAGATGAAACCAGACAATTCATCCAGGGAAGCAGAACTTACCGCATCCCAGGACTCCTCAGGCTGCATAACGCTTCAGTTGACTCTAGTTACCTACAGGGGAAATATACAGGCAGCTGCCTTTGGAGTTGTTCAGTGTACTATATGGACTCTGCTAGCCTGTGAATCTCATGTTGCCACAGAACTGAACAGACAGCACCAAGGCTGTGCAAGGATTTGAACCCAGGCCTCCCTGATTCCTGTTCAGCAACCACCGTGTCTTGCTAGATGTGCTGCTTTGCATTTACACATCTGCATCTTTCACCGATGTTATTCAGAAGTGACAAGAAGGACAGCAAAGCACGTCATTCACATCTCTCACGAGAGGAATGGTGTGTGTGTTTTGCACATCAAATCATTGTGGTGTGGATCTGCTGGTTGGTTTGATCTGCATGGAGCCCATGTCAAACTCTAGAAAGCTGGATGGGTGGAGAGAATGTACCTTTAGGAAGTCTTGGGGCATCTCCAAATATTATGCTCCTATCTAGTAACAGAATGCATAACCAGGAATTGCCCTGGGCAAAGGCAGGCACTTTTTTTGCAGGTGACATTCCTGCACCTATTGTTCAAAACCTGGTCTATGATCTGCATGGTTTGCCCTGGGCCCCAAGGCTCATCAGCATCAGACTTCTACTACAGGGTGAAGCATACTACAGGTCTAGACTGGATTCTCTACATATAGCTAATCTTAGGCTTCACAATCACCAAAGGGGTGATTGATTCTTTTGCTACAGCATGAAGGTGGAAGTAGATAACACAGAAATGCTTTAAACCCAAATAGATGCATAAACAAAAGTTAGAGGCAAAGATCAAGAATTCTGTCCTTTTCTTTGAATGGGTTGTGCAATAAACTCAAATAATTGCAAGAGTCATGTGGTAGCTTCTCCTTATCTGTTTTACCGGTAAGTGATTGTACAACTCATATAGATCATTCTTTGGCAATTGAAACCACATTCCATGTGCGAGGCATCTTTAGTGTGGTTTTTTTCTGAAAAGAGAAAAGGACTTGAGTTCTCCACGAAAAGGAAAGACTGTCTACCACTGATAAAGTGGATAGTTAGCATGTGGATGTCCTGAGTGGCAAAAAAAGCATAGGAAGAGAGATGGAGGAGGGGGAAATTAATCTCAGAGTTATACAGAAAAATCTTGGGTTTTTTTTAATGGACTGATCACATTTACCCCAAAACTAGCATGCGCTGAAGAGTTCACGTTTAACTAAGGCTGCACCCATGCACACTTTCTTGGGAGTTCCATGGAATTCAGTGGGACTTAATTCCAAGTAAATATGTAAAGAATTGGGATGAATAATACAGTAAGAAGAAAACAAACCCTACAGCAGGAGTGGGCTGGCTGGTTGCTGGCATCTTTCACACAATCAGTAGCATCCAAGACAAACGCTCTATTCACCCAATGCCTGTTCTGGCTCCGAGCTATTTTTAAAGACTTTTGCCTTTTCAAATGTTGCCATTTTACAATCTTGTCTGCATAAATGTCAACAACGATCCCAAATCAGTATATGGACAATCTGCCATCCCTAACATCTCCAGTTCCCATAGATTAAAGATCTGAAACCATCACAGTGACACATTTTCATTTGTTTACGTCTCTTTCCATTTCAGTATAACAGGGAGATCCTATTAGCAGCAGAAGGTAAGGCACATTCAGTTCACTGGCCTTTTCTGTGTGTCTGGCCATAGCAGAAAGTGGCTTAGGTCAGCAGCCTTATCAGTAGCAGATCCCTAATTACAGTACTGAAGTATAATACTCCAGTCTTGGGTGGTACCTTTGGGGAATTATTCTACAGCTCTTCAACAGAGCCTGTTATTGTCCAGATCAGAAGAGTCAAAATCTTACAAACACATTTCTCCGTCTCAAAGAGACTGTCTTTTTCTGAAGATTTCTTAGACACCATAACTATTTTGTGTTTGTGTCCAGGGATGATGAAGGCAGCATAGGAAAGAAAACTACTTTCAGCTGTTTCTCAATACCAAATGAGATGGAATGGGGTACTATAAATAAATATGATCCTATCTGTGTGGGAATTGAGAAGATAACAGTTGTACATGTTTCTTCTTCTTCATTAACTTCCCTTTGAGCTTCCGATATACTGGAAATGCTTCATAAAGTATTCTGACTATTGGTGGTTTTATAGTATAGATTTTGTGTGTATTTTGTTTTTGTATTTCACACACACAAATGTCTGTTTTTGTTTTCCATACTGAAGGGAAAATGGGGTATAACTAATAAATAAAGTATTGAGAACAAATTATCATTTATTAATTACACTTATTGGTTGTAGTAGTAGTAGTAGTAGTAGAAATAACAGTAATAGTAGCAGCAGCATTTAACATAATCAACAAACAAGTCCATTGTTAATTTGAGCTGAAACAGAGGATACCTCAATTTGCGCACCCCACTAAACTGAATCGGATAAATGAATAAAATTTCCATTCTGTGCTGCTATGCTTTTTCCTTGAACATCTGTCTGCTGCTGGCTTCCTTTAATTGATGTTTCCAGGCTAGAGATGGATTTGTCAGCTATTTCATGCTACGTGCTTTACAGTATAGTATCTAAATAGTACAGTTTAGTTATTTACCCATGCTTTTCCTCCAACAACAGAGCGCAAAGCAGCTATCCATGATTTTCTTGTTTTTTAAAGAAAGATACAAATAAAGACCATTAAACTATTCAGTAAAACATGTATCCAAATAAGGCAGTTTAGTTATTTACCAATGCTTGATTTTTTGCTTTTTCTCCAACAACAGAGCCCAAAGCTGTCATCCAAGCAGTCAAGTACCAACAAAGACGATTAAACGATACAGTAAAACAGAGTATCAGTCCATGTGCATGTAACATTTTGCCTTGTAGGCTGGAACCTATAAATTAACAACAGAACCAGCGGTAAATCTAGTCACAGAACTCACGTTCAGATTGTGAATGATTCCCTAATGAGGAGCAGGGACAGGGTAGGATAGAAATGCTAACCTTAGCCCAGAATCCATGCCTGTTCCAATGCCGTTGTTCAAACACCTGGCAACATAGCCAAGAAAAGCAAATGAAAGGAAAGCGTAATGCTTCTTGGCTTGGGTTGTAGTCCTTGTTCATCATATCATCTGTTTTTAAAGGGAGCGCGGACCTCATTGAAGCAAACAGGAAAGCTTCCATTCACTGGTGTGACAGCCAGTTCAGGCCCTAACATCTTACCTTGAGCCGTTATTTCAGTAAGTAATCTGATCACATGTAGCTGGTTATTATAATGGAATCAGTGACTTTAACAAGCTCCTGCAAATACTGGATTACTGTGCTCACTCAACCATAGTTCATTAGGGCTTTAGAAGTGGGATCCAGGAGAGGCCATGAAATATGATCCCCTAATCTCTCCTAAGTAGGGAAAGACTGGTTATAAGGCAAGTGCCTTTTTTAAATACCTGTGAAGTGAATAAATCTTGGTCATGCTAAAAAGTAATGAAAAGTCACCTGTTAAGGACATAACTTTGCCAAATCGATACAGAGAGTGTGTGTGTGCATGTGTCTGTACCTCACAGTGTAACAAAATTCTTGAATGAGCAGAGTTAAAGCAACCCAGATGGCTTAGTTTTTAAGCATGCCATTAACTGAGAATAGGCTTCTTGGTTTGGAATAGGTGTTTTGTTTTTTTCCTCCAGATTTTAGGGAGCAAAGCAACCTAGGAACAATTCTAGATCAGATCAGACTTGATCAGATCCACTATTACGGGAGTGGCAGACAACGCTCAAAGCAGGGAGTTGTGTACGGGGAAAACAGCTGCAGGTATTTATAAAGTTCTGGGTCAAGGAAACCCAAATTTATTGCAAACTGGCAAACCCTACAACAGCAAAACTGAATTTTGCAAGTGTGGTCATAATAAGCAAATGGGTGTGCTTGCTTTACTAATCATAATCCTTGTCTTTCTACATTTAATTCTTTAAAATATTTATGAGACTCCTTTGAGTTTCAAAACTCTCAGGTTGGCTTCATAAACATAAAAACAATGGTGACAAGGGAGAGGGCCTTTTCAGTTGTGGCTCCCTGTCTTTGGAGTGGTCTCCTCAGCACTTGGTGCCTTCATTGACATCTTTTCAGTGTCAGATTAAAAAAAAAATCTCTAGATTTTTGATGGACAAAAATGATGTTGTCTTGTTGCTAGTGTTCTGCCATAGCTTCCCGTGGCTGTTATGGGTGTGTATGGGTGTTTTCTTCTGTTTCTGTGGAATAATGTATTTATATTTATGTTCTAAATGTCTTGTAAGTTAACTGGAGACCTTGGGGTAACCAGCAGCTAACAAGACTAGATAACAACAACAACAACCACAGCAGCAGCAGCAGCAGCAGCAGCAGCAGCAGCAGCAAAAATTAAACCATTTCATACAATAAAAAACCATCACATCCATAAAACTTGTCCATTATGCTAAAACTAGTTAAAATATATTCTAGAAGGCCTGACCAAATTTCCCCCCGGGTGTGTGCTGCTATTAGATTAACCCATTTATTATTTATGATGAGCTCAGTATTTTATCTAAGCATTTATCTGTTGGTTTGTTTCTGATTTGTTTTCTATGAGTTGAGCATTTCACTTCTTCTATTTTCTCCTTCACTGATGCACCCCAACAGCTAAACTCTGGTTTACATTCTAGTGCTTTACAGAAAGAACTGCAGCTCAGGGGTACAGCATATACAGGAAGTCCAAGATGACATTTCTGGCCCCTCCCTTTAAAAACATCAAGTTAATCGATGATGTGAAACGTCTTTGCTTGAGACCATGAAAAGCTGCTTTCCACCAGAGTAGACATTATTGGATTAGATTAAGGGTGAGGAACTTTTATTCAGCCTGAGGGCCACATTCTCTCCTGAGCAACCTTCCAAGGGCCACATGCCAGGGAAGGGGCGGGACCAGAGGCAGAAGTGTGCGGCGCAATGAATGTGACAGGTTATGTTTATATGGTAGGCTAATGTCTACACATTGACACACCTCTTTCTATCCTTCTTCCAGACAAGGAAGAAGCATTATCAGAGTTCAAGGGCAAAGTCCAGCCAGGCAAAAACACTTGGAGTGAAAAGCAGGACCAGTTCGCATGTGGCCTGGGGAAATGATGACGTGTGGCAGTGGAAGAGTGCCAAGGGCCAGATGAAGATGCCTGGAAAGCCATATTTGGTCCAGGGGCCTGAAGTTCCCACCCCTGGGTTAGACGAATAAATAGACTGAGTTATTATAAGGCAGCTTGCTCTGTCACATTGATTTAAGACTGCAGGATTGCACGGAATCAGCTCTTTTCCCTCCCTCACTGCATATAAAGATACTAAGACAGGCCCTCAAGCTATTGCCCTTAATACCGCTGCAACTCCTTATCTCAAAATCTGTTGTATGTGCACTGCCACACCCAATGTATTTTTATAAGGATGTCCTTCATAATGCAAATAGTTATCCCATATTTCCCCTTTCTTTTCAACAGGAAACCAAATCATAGATAAGGAAAGAATACTTAAAACTGAATGGCAGTGGTGATGACTGGTCATAGCAACAGCAGCAGGAAACATTCATACAATGTTCAGCTCAACATACATTATATCAGCCTTGGCCACTCCCAAAATGTGGCCCCTGAGACATATCTCCTGGAGGAATGCTGAATACATAACATACATTTAAAGCTAAAGCACATGACTTTACCAAAGAATCCTGGGAGCCGTAGTTTGTTAATGGTGCTGGGGATTGTAGCTCTGTGAGGTGTAAATGGTAAGGATTTTGGGGGGCAATCCATGTGCTTTAAAAGTATGGTGTGTACACTTGACATACAAACAAGTTTTCCATGCCTGTCTTACAACGACTGTGTAAAGCAGGCTGTTATTGTTACCATCATCCCCATAATGCAGATTTGGGGTAGAGGCTCAAAGATATTCATGACCGATGTGACATTTGAACCAGGAACGTCTGAGTCAGCTCACACTTTACAATTCTAGTCTTCTACAGTTTGCAAAACTAATTTACCATCTAATAACTATCATGGCTGAGCCGGTATCTGGACCTGGTTCTTCTTATCCAGATTTTCTTTTTATGTTGTTGTTTAGTTGTTTAGTCGTGTCCGACTCTTCGTGACCCCATGGACCAGAGCACGCCAGGCACTCCTGTCTTCCACTGCCTCCCGCAGTTTGGTCAAACTCATGCTGCTAGCTTCGAGAACACTTTCCAACCATCTCGTCCTCTGTTGTCCCCTTCTCCTTGTGCCCTCAGTCTTTCCCAACATCAGGGTCTTTTCCAGGGAGTCTTCTCTTCTCATGAGGTAGCCAAAGTATTGGAGCCTCAGCTTCACGATCTGTCCTTCCAGTGAGCACTCAGGACTGATTTTCTTCAGAATGGATAGGTTTGATCTTCTTGCAGTCCATGGGACTCTCAAGAGTCTCCTCCAGCACCATAATTCAAAAGCATCAATTCTTCGGCGATCAGCCTTCTTTATGGTCCAGCTCTCACTTCCATACATCACTACTGGGAAAACCCAGTAGTCCTTTTTATAGTTCTTGCTTTATAAATCAATTAACACTAGAACCTTTTCCATTCCATGTAGCTTACAGCCCAATCCAATGCACAGTTGCTTGGGGAAAAAGCCTCACTGGATTAAACAGGGTTTATTCCCAAGTATACATAGGGTTACAGTATTAGAAAGTAGTGTTAAAAATGAACACCTCTTTTGCTGAAGTCACATAGAGTATTACTATTGATCCCAAACTTTTTAAATATGATGCAACATCTTGGAGCGATGTATCATCTTTGTATACACCGGGGTCTAAGGAAGTAACTGTCTTGCAAATCCTGTACATATATATATATATACACATTTACACAGTGCACACCAGCTCATCTTTCCCTGAAGATAGTCATATAGGACAGATGGTCGTCCAATAGAAGAATCGCTTTTGATCCAGACTCTGCTGGAGCATGCAGGCCTTCATACCTCTGGAGAAGCAGGCTAGCGGCCGACTCCAGACTAAGAGAAATGTTTGACAGAGAAGCATACGTATTCCAAACATTGTTTGATTCATGTTTTAAAGTCTCACTTGCAAACATACTTCCGCAGCTCCAACATCAATCACCGGAAATATGTTCTTATAAACAAAGTAATACATGCTGTCTCTTCCAATGATACCATGCACAGGTCACCGGGTAGCACCCCCAGAAAAGGAACTTTCTGGAATTATATATGAATGAAGCCCTAAAAGAAACAAAGAAATACTGCCGAACAAAAAAGGAGTAGGGTCTGAAAACAGCCGCTCTGTAGCCTTTCATTCTGAAACTTTATTTTTAGCAGAGAAGCATTTGCTGCACACGTTTGAGAAGTTACCTAAATCCCACCACAAGTATAGTTCTCATGCATGGCTTCATTAAAAAATGTTGATGAGAATTGTTGTTGTTGGCATCTGTCTGTCTCGAGTGACAATGGAGTGCGCCTCCGGGGTGAAGTCAAGCACCGAAGCTACCTCCCTGAGGTGCAAGCCTGGAGAGTGTGCCTGGAGGTCCTGGGCTGCCCAGGTGACAAGCCCCACCTCTCAGCCTCACTGATGTAGTCCAAAGGAAAGCAGAGCAATATGTTTGGCACCAGCCTTGCTTCAGGAGTTCCCAGAATGAGGCGTACAAGGCACCCTCCAATCATCTTAGGGACTCCACTCTCCTGATGAGAATGCTACAACAAAAACCCTTCATGCCCCATTTGTGAGATTCCACAAGCCATTGGCTGTCCACTGCTGGAGACAGGAAGCTGGTGTAGATGGGCCTTGGGTCTGATAAATCCGGTCTCTTTAAATGCTTCCAAAGTTGTAGCACAGGAGAAAACACAAAGGATTTTTCTGTATGTTCATTGTATACTTTTCCTCACAGGCCAAAGAGTGGTAGGTGGAACAGTTTAAATCAAGAACATGTGACATGGTAGGAGAGTTAAACTCCCCTTCCCCCAACACTGCGGGTCTGATCCAAATCAAGCTGCCCACAGCTGCTTCAAACTTTGAAAATGTGTGTGTTCCTCTCATGGATCTACCCCATCACATCTAATTTGGCTCTTAGGTCCTGATAATCTTTGCAGCTGAACGTGTGAGCTCATTCTGTTGAACAGCATCACATAGCAAGAAGCAAGCTGCAAGTTTTGTTAGTTGTGTTTGATTTGCAGAAGAACACTACCATTAGGCATGCTGAGGTGACCTGGCAGACTTGAAGGTACCACCAAAAGGCAGCAAAGTCTTGCTTTTATAAATGGTTATATTTTTTAGTAAGTGAGTGGGGCCAAATTTGGTATTTCCCATAGGCAACCAGAGGATTTGAGCCATCATAACCTGGTAATGGTCCTCTCAGGGCAGGCCCACACACGAGGCAAGGTAAGACGACCACCTTGGGTGGCAGGAGCCACAGGGGCAGCAGAACTGTCCTTCAAACAATGCAACCCACTGGTGTTGCTGCCGCAGTAGCAGCTACAACTGCAGTGCACTCCTTGAAAGCAGGATCTGTC
Source organism: Podarcis pityusensis (assembly GCF_964106645.2). Lineage (NCBI taxonomy): Eukaryota > Metazoa > Chordata > Lepidosauria > Squamata > Lacertidae > Podarcis > Podarcis pityusensis. The sequence goes on along the minus strand of NC_138029.1, from coordinate 66,187,227 downwards.
CTTCCCTTGGCAGCCCCCCAATGCTGCTTCTATGGCAGCCTCTCAGAAAATAGGAGACAATCGTCCCATCCTTAGGGAAGAGATGGCCAGGGCTACTCACTGGGGTCTCCAGGGCTCTGCTCCTGCCTAGCATGGTTCAGAGCAGGCCCCTTTCAACCCCCCATTCGCCCACCATGGCCTTTGATTCCCACTTCAAACATCGGGTAAGTTGATTTGATTCCTCCACCTTGTTCCCAGTGTAAAACTTCACTCACCCCCTTGTTCCTGATGTAGATCATCACTCACCCCTTTTTCCCTGGCCAGGGGTGGGGGCACCATTTTGTGGTTTGCCTCATGTGCCAAAATGTCTTGAACCAGTCATGACTTCTTTAGCCTACAAACAGTTTTAATAACATTTCCCAAGTTTAGGACAGATGAAGCGAAAAGAAAGCAAAATGTCTTGGCAAGGCTGAGTTTGTTTTCATTGAAATGTTATTTGATGACTCACCAGAGCAGGGGCATCCTGTAAGTCAGCATTCTTCATTCTGGTGGACTCTCCTTCCTTGGAGGTTTTTAAGCAGAGGTTGGATGGCCATCTGCCATGCACGATCTAGTTGAGAGTCCTGCATTGAAGGGGGTTGGACTAGATGACCCTTGGGGTCCCTTCCAACTCTACAATTCTATGATTCTATGCTGTGAATCTTTCTTTGTCCCAAACACCAGAGCCTCAGGAACAAAAAGTGTAGGTACAGCCTATGGCTGGATTCAGGACTTCCAACTATGTCCAAACTAATTTAAAAGACCGCTGTGTGTATGTCTGGCTGGAATAGAAATATTTTCCAGCCCGGCTTTCCAGAATTGAGGTTTGTGTCTTAGAATTACAAACTTAGAAAGGTGGTGTTTGTTTGTTTTGCATTTGGTACCCTTGGAAATATTGTTTTCTTGGAAATATTCTTTCATCAAAACAAAAATGAAAGTTGCTTCACAGACTGAGGTGCACCATGTATTGGAAGGTGGGACACCTGTTGTTGTTGTTGTTTAGTCATGTCCGACTCTTTGTGACCCCATGGACCAGAGCATGCCAGGCACTCCTGTCTTCCACTGCCTCCCGCAGTTTGGTCAAACTCATGTTCGTAGCTTCGAGAACACTATCCAACCATCTCGTCCTCTTTCATCCCCTTCTCCTTGTGCCCTCCATCTTTCCCAGCATCAGGGTCTTTTCCAGGAAGTCTTCTCTTCTCATGAGGTGGCCAAAGTATTGGAGTCTCAGCTTCAGGATCTGTCCTTCCAGTGAGCACTCAGGGCTGATTTCCTTAAGAATGAATAGGTTTGATTTTCTTGCAGTCCATGGAACTCTCAAGAGTTCTCGGTCCACCTATAGTGCATTAAATAGGAAATTATGGGGTTGCTTTGAACTCGGGCCCAGTTCTCATGTACGTATGCTGGGAACTAAGGCTAGCCTTCAGGGGTACTTGCACCTGGCACCATGCAAATGATGTGTTTTGCTAGCTTGAACAAAACTGCATGCAATTTGCCTCCAATCCATTCCCAGGGGAAGGATCACACAGATTGGATGAATGGTGCCTGCAGTGAAATTTGATGTCCCAGGTGACAACAGAACACTTGCACATTTCATTACATTTGGATGAAAAACGCCTATGTTACAGGCAACAGAAGACTGGCTAGGTCTCCCATTTAAAACAATAAGAACCATGTGATCCTCTAAAATGGGAACCCTTTGTCCAATCTCTCTAAACATTGGCAGGTCAGATGTCTTGGAGTGAGATAGTAGAACACCCGTGAATTTCATGCCATGGTTGGGGAAAGATGCAAGGAGCAACTTTTGAAATCAACTAAAAAATGTTAATGAATGAAAAACGCAAATGAAAAATGAAATCAGTTAAGACTAATGGGAAACAAAACAAATGAAACTTTTTAAATGGAAATGAATAGGGAAATGAAATGCTGCCCCCGCCCCATGCAAAGATTGCACCTGATTGACACAAGACATCATTCACATGTCCCGCCAGTGAGTGTAACTCACTGGATGGTGATACAAGATGGGGCCTTCTCTATATTGGTTCACTGTGTGAAATTTCACTCCTTGAAAGGCGTATTTGGCCCCTATACTCAGCTTCCATGCCTAGTTAAGTCATATCTATTCACCCAGGCCTTAGGCAGAAACTGATTACTTTCTTTAAGGGGTACTGTTACTGTTATGATGAACAGTTGGACCTTGTAAAAACCATGTCTTAATATATGTTTATGCTATGTTTTGTGATACATATCATTCTGATGGGATTCTGTTTTGCTTATTTACTGCTTCTTAAACGGCTCTGGGATCTATTTTGATGAAGTCAAAGGAACGAATGGATGTGCTGCTGAGGTCTGGCCTCCAACTCTTACTCCGCAAAGGACATAACCACAAGTCTGAATGTCTGAACTAGGTCTCAGACAGACTTTTGGTTCCATAAAGATACACTGGGAGATGTCAGGAAACATCTGATCTCTCCCCTGACAACAGCCCACACCACCCTGGAGAGTTCCACCTCACACTTTGAGAACACTTGCTTTAAGACTTTGGATAAATAAAACAAAATTCGACATGTTCCCCCTCTCCTTGGGAAAAGCTAAATGGAAGGAATTCCATTCGGGAAGGATATCCCTTGCTGCTATAGATGGATCAGCTTTCAAGACTATAGAAAAATTGTTTGATGTGATTGAACCCAGGAGGTTGTCCTGAAACGCTCTGACTCATATAAGTAAATAACTCCTTTCAAGCGCTGTGACACTCTCCAGCCCTGGATTCATGACACTGGCCAACATAATCACACATTAAGTTTTAATGGGGACGTGGCACTGACTAGGGCTGAGTGCAGGATTTTTTTATATTCATATTCGAATTTTATTATGGAGGTTTGAGACTCTGCCAGTTTGGCAGGAAGAGAAAACAGCTTCTTTGAAAACTTCAGGTAACCCCATTACCTTTTTTAACAAGTCACGGCTCCAGTCACAAAGTCCCTAAAATGAGGCACAACTACTGAATCACTGCCATGCATATGACATGGCATCAAATCCGAGGCCGGCTCTATCCTTAGGCAGAGTGAGGCAGCTGCCTTAGGCAAGTGATTTTTAGTGTCCTGAAGAAGCAGCAAATAGCTAGTTAACTAATTTTTATTGTATTTTTACTCCTAAGGAGAAGCACTTGTGAGATTTTCTGTCTCAGGTGCCAGAATAACATGGACAGCCTTGGGTACTGTGCCCTTTGACCTGGGATGGGATGGGGTGCCCGAGGAAGTCAAATGTCTTGGGCCAGACCTGCCAACTCTGGTGGTGTTTGTCACTGCAGCTGTTACAGACAGCCAACTATACATGCAACATCTTCTGGACTGTACCTTTTCCCTGAGGTACTATTTTTCTATGTGCAGGGTTTCTTTCTGGTTGGAGAAGCATTTAACTTAAACCTGCAATCTATCATGGCACAACCCAGGAAAAATGTTGCCACAAATCTGCAACATCTGTAGATTGACACTAAGTGCTGGATGTTGTTTGGTCAATAGGAACACAGCCACAATCCTGCATACAGTGGTACCTCGGGTTAAGAACTTAATTCGTTCTGGAGGTCTGTTCTTAACCTGAAACTGTTCTTAACCTGAGGTACCACTTTAGCTAATGGGGCCTCCTGCTGCTGCCACTGCACAATTTCTGTTCTCATCCTGAAGCAAAGATCTTATCCCAAGGTATTATTTCTGGGTTAGCGGAGTCTGTAACCTGAAGCGTCTGTAAACTGAAGCGTCTGTAACCCGAGGTACCACTGTATAGTTATGCTGCTTAAATCCTCTTCAAGTCAGTATGATGCAGGCAGCCTAACTGCATGCTGGATTGCAGCAATGCGAACATAGGTGAAGCTCACCCTGAGAAAGAGCTTTGCACTCCTTTGACGACCTCTCCAGGGACTATTTGGCTCAGCTCTGATAAGAATAATAATAGACTACCTGGTTGCCTCAATTATGCCTTAAGGTATTTGCCTTTGTTTTGGTAACCAGAAAGGCATCTTACAACTGTGGACTATAATAAACTGTATGTACTAACACAATCCATTACATTTGTGCCTAGAGGAGACAAGGTACTCAGCTCAGACTCCCTGCTTCGGGGAACCTAACATAACTTACCAGTGGGTGACGTTATGTAAATTGTTCCTTGCTCCTGAGTATAGGAAAATGCCACTTGTGAATAAGGGCTGCGTACACAACTGTACCTTTAAAGCACATTCTCCCCCCCTCAAAGAATTCTGGGCACTGTAGTTTGCGAAAGGTTGATGGGAATTGTAACTCTGCAAGGGGTAAACTACAGTGCCCAGAATTCTTTGAGGGAAATAATATGAAGAACCCTGCTGGATCAGGCGAAAGACTCATCTAGTCCAGCATCCTGTTCTCACAGGGGCCAACCGGATGCCTGTGGGAAGCCCATGAGCTGAACCTGAGTGCAGCTACATTCTCTCCATTTGTGAATCCCAGCGACTGAGGCCCAGACACTGAAGGAGCATCTCCACCCCCATCGTTCAGCCCAGACACTGTGGTCCAGCTCCGAGGGCCTTCTGGCGGTTCCCTCACTGCGAGAAGCAAAGCTACAGAGAACCAGGCAGAGGGCCTTCTCGGTAGTGGCTCCCACCCTGTAGAACGCTCTCCCATCAGATGTCAAGGAAATAAACAACTACCTGACTTTTAGAAGGCATCTGAAGGCAGTCCTGTTTAGGGAAGTTTTTAGTGTTTGATGTTTCATCGTGTTTTTAATATTCTATTGGGAGCCGCCCAGAGTTATATTATTATTATTATTATTATTATTATTATTATTAATGCTGCCTCTACAGAGTGGAGCGTGCTTTGAACATGCTTTAAAGTTATAGTGTCTATGATGGGCACAAGATGTTGGACATAACATAATGATGGCTGACTGGGAACAGTTATGGACCACAGGTATGAAGTTTACGGCATGTAATGCCTTAAGAGAGAATATTATGAAAATGATTTACAGGTGGTACATGACACCAGTCAAGCTTGCAAAAATCTATCATTTGCCCGATAATAAATGTTGGAAATGTAAAGAAACTGAAGGTACATTCTTTCACCTTTGGTGGATGTGCCCAAGGATTAAGGCTTTCTGGGAGATGATCTATAATGAATTGAAAAAAGTATTTAAATATACCTTCTTGAAGAAACCAGAGGCCTTTCTCCTGGGCATAGTCGGCCAATTGGTGCCAAAGAAGGATAGAACTTTTTTTATGTATGCCACAACAGCAGCAAGAATACTCATTGCAAAGTATTGGAAGACACAAGATCTACCCACTCTGGAAGAATGGCAGACGAAGGTGATTGACTACATGGAACTGGCGGAAATGACTGGCAGAATCCGAGACCAGGGAGAAGAGTCGGTGGAAGAAGATTGGAAGAAATTTAAAGACTATTTACAGAAATATTGTAAAATTAATGAATGTTAGAATGATGTTGGATAGAAATTAAATGGTTTTTAGCAGAAATATTATAAGGGAATATGAAAAATGGATTACTAAAGGTAAAAATTTAATGTTACAATACTTTAAGATTAGAGATTAGGATAAACAAAGAGGGGAAGGATTTGCTGAACCAACAAACTGAACTGGAATACAAAAAAGGGAGGCGTGAGGAGGTCCGGGAAACAAGCTAATGAAAAAGAAGTAATTGAAAGATTGACTTGTTTTTAACTAATTTTATTTTGTATTTTTCTTTTTTCTATTTTTATTTTGTAATATTTTGAAAATCTTAATAAATATCTTATAAAAAAATAAAATAAAGTTATAGTGTCTATGCAGTCAAGAGCTAGCAAATAAAGAGATGTCTCCATCACAAGGCGGGAGTGCTGTTCTGCTGCCTTCTGGAGTTCTTTTGGGAGGCACAATGTCTTATGGAACCTTGTCCACACACATTGGACTGGTTTTGCCTTCATGACCCATTCAGTTTTTTGCCTTTCTGAGGAGCAGCATAAAGGGGGAAATGGTACACATCGATAACTGAGAACCAATGTGGTGTAGTAATTAAAGTGTTGCACTAGGACCAGGGAGACCCAAGTTATCAAATCTCACTAGGCCATTAAGCTTCTTGGGTGCCCTTGGGCCAGTCTTGCCCTAATCTACAACACAGAGTTAGAAAGATAAGGTTTGGGGTGGGGGTGGGGGAAGAACTATGTGTGCCATTCTGAGCTCCTTGGAGAACAGGCAGGATAAAAATGTAATAATTGAGGTCCTTTGCTCCATGGTATGACAAGCTTGTTTTGGAGTCGTGCTGAACGTGCAGCTAGAAGCCTGTGTCTATTGTTGGTGAAAGGCTATAGTTTTTAAGAGGGTTGAAGGTGCTTCTGGTGCATACACTCAAGTCGCTTCTGGTAAACAGGTTTCTTCTTCAAGTTTTTGACTTGAAGTGAAGCACCTCTCAAATTCTCTTGAACACTTGTCTGTTTTCAGATGTTATTCATTAGTGATTTGCTTAGATCAGTAACCATCAAGTTCTATGCAGTGTTTTGAACAGTGTCTTCTCATGGTAATGATATTGTATACTGGGGGGGGGGGGGGAGCATGAGCTGGAAAAACAAGAATAGCTTGAGCTCAGTTTAAGCTAAAAGCCATAGTAAGATTGTCCTTCACCTAAGTCTCCAAACTAAGTATCTAGATAGTTGTGGAATGTATTTATTCCATCTCTCTTACATTTCTCCCCCCCCTCTCTCTCCATTCTTTCTTATCACTACTCCATTCTTATGCAAACAAAACAAAACAAAACAAAACAAAACAAAACAAAACAAAACAAAACCCCAAGCCCTTAGTAGCCATTTCTGAATCATTCTAAAATGGGAAACCTTTGGACTGCTTTCATTCCATTAACTAGCTGGAGGGCAGGAAGACCATGCCTAGACAGGAGACAGATCCTATCTGCTTGCAGATACCACTGAAATCTGGAATGCCTGTTAATGGGAAACAACATGTGTGGGGCAAATCCATGAAGACTCCAAACAACTTTGTGATGACCCTGATGCTCAAGTCTTGAAGGACGCAGCAAAGACACAGGGGGAAAATGAAAAAGTTTGTTTTGAGGTGTTTTATGTAGTGGCCTCAGGAAGAAGCCCACCAAATGGTGGAACTATGGCCATAAAAGTAAGTTCGACCCTTGCAGCCAGCTAACTTTGCCTCTTCTTTCTTTCCCTGTCCCCTGCTTCCTGTCTCTCCAGTTTCTTGGGGCCATCACTTCTTTCTGCTGCAAGGTCCCTCCTTCCCATCTTTTGGTCCTAAGCATCTTTTTCCGCGACTGGAAGTATCCACTCTTCAGAGAAAGTGCTTCCCCTAAACCACTTGCTTATCTTCCCAGCTGACACCCATATACCCACCCTCATTCTTAACCTTTAGTTTCTAGGGCTATGAGTACAGCAGTCTTTGCCCCCTCTCCTTAGAATGAGGTGTGCTGGTTATTGTTGTTGTTTAGTCATTTAGTCGTGTCCGATTCTTCATGACCCCATGGACCAGAGCACACCAGGCACTCCTGTCTTCCACCGACTCCCGCAGTTTGGTCAAACTCATGTTTGTAGCTTCGAGAACACTGTCCAGCCATCTCGTCCTCTGTCGTCCCCTTCTGCTTGTGCCCTCCATCTTTCCCAACATCAGGGTCTTTTCCAGGGAGACTTCTTTTCTCATGAGGTGGCCAAAGTATTGGAGCCTCAGCTTCAGGATCTGTCCTTCCAGTGAGCACTCAGGGCTGATTTCCTTAAGAATGGATAGGTTTGATCTTCTTGCAGTCCATGGGACTCTCAAGAGTCTCCTCCAGCACTAGGGCTATGAGTACAGCAGTATTTGCCCCCTCTCCTTAGAATGAGGTGTGCTGGTTATTAGACATGCAAATATGAAAGTGGAAAGTGGAGGAACCTGCTGATGTCACAAGGTAGTGTGTTCTTGCGGGGAAGGATCATTTGGGGCTCTCTTCCAGGTGGAGGTTTGCAGGCTCCCACAAAGTTTCTTACTACCTACTCTTCTTCAAGTTTCAGACTTTACCTCCCCACAACCTCATCGAAATGGTTCAAGAGGACAACGTGCACAAGCTGGTCATGGAGATCTAGGAACTTCAGTGGGCAGGGGGAAGCGGAGCTGGCATGGCAATGTCATAGATTAGTCTTATGTTCATTTGTTCATACAACATAAAATTGGGAAAGGGATCAAGAGTTGCAGCTTCACTAGAAAGTATGTGCCCCCTATTGATAAGGAAGTCATTTCATCTTCTTGTGCCTGTTTTATGTGGGTCCCATTTAGATTTGTAAATACTACCACCATATAGACAATGATAGCAGAGTGTCTTTTCCTCCTGCTTCTTATTGTTCATGTTTTTATTAAGTGTTTAAGATGCAAAATTCCAATAAGCCACGAATCCAAGCCAAGTGCTGGTGTATTCACAAATTTGCCCTGTCAGCTGATGTTCAAATGAAGAATTTGTGAAGGTAAAGAAAGATGGGAGATTAGAACATATTCAACACTCCAAAGTAAGAGTATCTTTCCAAAATAAGGAATGTGAGGGGGGAGCCCAAGGGTGCCTTTGTTTACATTGGAGAGAAACAGAAACCGTGCCTCTATCACAAAATCCTTCTTTGTGACACAGCTAACCAGTTTGCTATGGTGAGTTAGTTTATTAGCCAAAGCAATTTGCCAGATTCTCCCAAACTATCCTTGGCTAGAATTTGAAGTGAGCAACAAACATCAGTTTTAAAGGATAATAAAATCCAGCATATGTAAAAACTGGCTGAACACTCAAGTCCAACAACAACAGAACAGCTAATATGAATTTCATACTGTAGAACAGTGCATTTTTATTATACAAAAGGACAGGCCTAATAACTTTCATCAGGAAGCAGTAAAAAAATCAGACTCACCAAGATGGTTCCTCTTGCAGGAAGTATTGCTTGGTTACAAAAAAGCGAGGTTATTTTTGATTGCCCTAGATGAAGAGAGATTCCCAGACTGTGCTGATGCATTAAACAGGACAAAAAATATTCCATTTGCACCAGTGCCTCTTGCTAGTTTTCCTTTACATGGATCCCAGTTACTCACAATGCTTATTGCTGTAAATAATGTTAGGTGATTTGCTAGTGTATATATGTACCAGTTGTGATGTCTCACCAAAAGTCATGGATTATTGCAGGAAGCTGAAATCTATAAAAGATTTAGCAATAGTTTCTGCAGGCTACAGATGACAACCTTTCAGCACATGACTCGACTACCACAGGTATGGTGCTATTGTCCAGTGTGAAATTCAGGCTGATGAACTGTTTTCGTCTGATTTCAGTTTTCAGCCTAACTAGCAAATGGTTTTAGGACATGATCTCTTCCTCCTGCAAAGCATACTCTTCCTCCTTGTTAGACGTGTGTGTGTGTGTGTGTGTGTGTGTGTGTGAGAGAGAGAGAGAGAGAGAGAGAGGGGTGGGGATTCAATGGGTGGAGGCTGCCAGGGCTGGGTGGAGGGACATCTCTGCCTAATCCATTCCCCCTCTCCCTACCCAGCACAAATGGGGTTTGGTCTGCAGCCCCCTTTTGTATAAACATGCTTAGGATATTGCCAATGGGGACAGACACTGTAGGATTTTCATAGGGGTTGAAGTATCCTGTGGAATCACTGTTTTAGTTTCATTTCTGACTTCATATAGAAGAGCAATAAAACCTGGGCTGTACTAAAGTGGATAGTCCTAGAGAAGGGTTTTTTTGGTACTTTTTAAGGGGTTCTGGTACTTTTTTATTTAAAAAAATGACATCATTAAATCATACACACATCTATACATAACAGCAAAATAGAGGCATGCAATAAATGCATTATAATTATAATTATAATTAACATATTACTACATAGGAAAACTATCATATTCATCCATATTTATGTTATATTTATTCTTCATAAATTTAGAAAACAGTTTCCATTTATTTTTACATTTTTCTCTTTCTTGTCTGCTTTCTCTCACTGTAATCAGTTGAGTAAGCTTATGCACCATTGCTGCCATGCAAATTTTATTTTAACCATTCCTTTAATTTTGGTGGTGACCTGTTTTCCCTTTTTGGTGCAACAAGCATGCAAGCAGCTACAATTATATTCCATATTAACCCCAGTGGCAAAGTGAAAGTTGTAGTTAATGTTATTATATTTACTATCCTCCCCCAAAAGTTTTAAATTATTGGACAAGTCCACCAAATATGTTCCATATCTGCCCTCAGATGTCCACATCTCCAACACTTTCCACCACAGATAGTATAAATTTTGCTAATTCTGTCTGGGGTCATATACCACTGAAATAGCAATTTGTAATGATTTTCTCTCATGTTAGCAGAAAGAGAGTGTGCTGTTTCCTGAGTAAAAACAAAACAAAATCCAGTTCTTGTTCAAAAATTGGTCAACCCACATTTTCCCTTAAGGTTTCTACCCAAATGTGCTTTAAAAGTATTCAGAAAAAAAACATATATTTTAGAAATAGCCCCCTTCAGATTTTCCTTCTTATAAATTATTTTCTCACAACTTGACAGTATTCTCACCATATTATTTTTGGTTATATTTCTTCTTATTGTTATCCCAACCATTGTTCTGCAATGACCATTATTTACAATTTCTTTATATGTAATTGCATCATTGATCCAGTTAGATAAATTAGGGTTTTTGGTACTTTTTTAAAATGTTGCAAAGCTTGACCAGTCAAGAAAAATCAATTTCTTAAAACAGGATGGGGGCTGGGATTCTAAATGTGACTTTAAAAAACAAAACAAAGCCTTGACATTTATTTTGCTGTAATGTAGAAATCTCTCACATGTTTGCAGTTTGGGCAGATTATTAACTCCCATTTTATCTAGAGATTGGGGAACATGTAAGGCAATAATTGTACTATCCACATGAAGAAAATGAAGGCCTAGTGATATAGAAACAGATCCACAGTGGCCTTTATCTGCCATAATCAGAGAAACGTCAGCTGGAAAGCGTGAGGGGAATGCGGTTTACACAGGAGACGCCGTCTGTGTAGGGTTTCAGTTCTGGTTAATGACACTGTAAATCAAGCCTGTCATCTTTTCAAATGATTTTTCTTTCAGCGTAGGCTTAAGAAAACAACCACCATCACCTTCCCAACATGAGATTCCACAGGAACCAAACTTCTTCCCCACCTCTCAGCTCTTTTCAATATAAGGAGAGAGACATTGTGACTGGGCTCGAACCATTAGGAACAGGACAGGTTTTACCATTTTCATTACATGACTTTAACAGCTGGAAATAATAATAATAATAATAATAATAATAATAATAATAATAATAATAGAACTGCAGTACAAATACCACTCCTCAACTGTGCATGAAGTCAGTGGAAGACAAGATGGGCTTCTGGCAATGACTTCTCTTCAGAATTGTTCTAAGGGCAACAGATCCATCCTGAATTGAGAGAGGCAATCCCTAGCAATTTATATTTCAACCAGGATTTTCCATACAGGATTAATGGGTAGTTCCACATGGCATTTTACTGTGGACTATGCTGATCATTTGTATAGTACCCATATAATGTCATGTTCATCCAAACGCCATCCCATATTATTTTCCTATTTAATCCAAATTTACTGTTTCTACAGAAAATCCAACATAAACTATACATTCAGATTAAATGGTGGTGGTCGGGATATGGGATGGCATTTTGATTAAAACACGTGGATGCTGCAAAAAAACTTACACGCCCAGGGAGCACAGAGTCTGCAAAGATTGCCACATGGAAGCACACAGTGAATCAGTCTGCACATTCTAAGCAATCCTTATTTCACAGGAATGTACTTTTTTTCAGACCAAATGCTTATTTCCAAGCACAGCTGGTAGAGCATGAGACTCTTAATCTCACAGTCATGGGTTTGAGCCCCAAGTTGGGTAAAAGATTCCTTCATTGTAGAGGGACTACATGACTCTCATGGCCCCTTCCAACTCTACAATTCTATGCTTCTATGATTTAGGTAGTTCCATTAAAGACCACTACCCATTCTTTCATAGCATGTTATTTTAAAATGTTGATCTGTCACCCTAAATTATTATACTTTCTCCACTTCCTGGGGAAATCATTTCCTGGCTCGCTGTTCCTCTCCACTTGCAAAAACTGGATTGAATCTTGCATTTGATGAAGAGCTCATATGAATCAGTGGTCATTAAACTTTCTGGATCTGGGATCCACCTTTAACTCCAGTCTTAACAATGGACCCACTTTTATTTTAATTTTTAAAAAATAATTCTGTTTCTTGCCTCACAACAGTCAGGGTTTCATGAGCAAACAACTAGTGGTACCAATTTTAGATTTTCATCTTTCCACGTCCTCAAACTTACTATGCATAGATTTCTTTTCTTTTCTTATTTCCACATTTATTTTTTTCTTGCAATCAGTAGCAAAGTGCAAAAAAAAAAGGGAAAGGTTTGTGATGAATGATTCAGATGATATACAGTGGTACCTTGGTTTGCATACGTCTTGGTTTGCATACGTTTTGGATTACAAACACGTCAAACCCGGAAGTGCGTGTCCCTTTTTTTTATTATTACAACCAATTTTTGGGGATTACGAACAAATTTTTTTGGAGGCCCCATTGGAGAAAGCTCGCCTTGGGTTACAACCTGTTTTGGTTTACAAACAGGCCTCCGGAATGGATTATGGTTGTAAACCAAGGTGCCACTGTACTTGATATGTGCTACTGCTCAGTGTAATCCAGGCAGTTAAATGCAAACATCTAACAACAGACAGTACAAAATGGTTATATGTTAATTGGCTTTAAGTACTAAAACCCATACATACATAGCCTTCTCAGTGGTGGTGTCTCAGAAATGCTCTCCTTAGCGACTTCCGGGGTGGCGCCATCGGCAATGGCGGACTCCCTCTGATCTGGAGGGACTAGCTCCGCGTGAAACGGGTCTTTTCCGCTACGGCGAAGCGGGGACCCTTTGGAAAATCACAGGCGGATGAAGCCTGTGACCATGGGACTCGCCGGGCACCCTTAGCGCCCCCCCAACCCGCAAAGGAACCCACTAACGGGCTCCGGAGCGAAGAGGGGGAAGTGGCGCGGTGCTGAGAGTCAACTGCTATTTCCGTGGAGCGAAGCCGCATAGCTGTTGCCGGAGAGCACTGCCTTTTTCCTGGGACAATTTGGCTTCTAAAATAGTCATCCGTGAGTACTTAAATTTCGGACAATTGGACTTTAAATAAGGACTTGCGAGCAGAAAGGAATTGGACTTAAAAATTTACTTCAATTTGGCACTGAAACGGGAAGGTCTAAACAGGAAGTCAGCCTTCCGTTTCTTTGTAGACAGAATAAAGCAAAGACAACGTAAACTAGAGCTCAGAAAATAGCTTTTAAAAGATTAACTTTCATCATTTTAAAATTGTTGAACCCCCCTTCGGAAGCAGGAGAAGAAGGGGGATTTTTTTCGGACTGTTTAAACCTGCAGAAGTGAGTTTAAAGTAAAGTAACTTTACACCGTCCTGATCCTGGAGCGGGGTGTCAGGACTGACGTTTGAAGCTCATTGACCAGAGACAAACGTTTTTGACAGACAACTTAAAGAAGAGAAACATAGTGATTCCACTGTTCCCTTTCGCATTTTAAAGGAACAAATATTGACAAAATATCTCAAAAAGGAAACTTTGTTGCTAGATTTGTACTTAAAAGAAAGAACAAATAGAAGTTTTCCCCCCAGAGGGAGACTGTAAAACTGTAACTAATTCCAGGGAGCTTGCAGCTGTTACAGATTACAATCGTGGGAATAGACCTGTGACCTTGTAGGACAATGTATTCAGAAGCTCTGTGGTGTGCTCTCTGTAAAACAAATGCCCTACTGGAACAGTTAAATGAGAAGATTTGATGACTAAAGCGGTCAGAATTTTTGAACAGGCAGTGGGAAACTATATGGAGCCCACCCAGGAATCAAATCAGGAGTGTGCCCTGACAGAACAGATGAGAGAAGAGGATGTTGCTGAATTTTGGGCGCCAGAGATGGAGGGAGCTGTGGCCCTGCAGGAACATGAGCTTTTGGACTTGACAAATGAACTTGGAAAAAGCCAGATTTGGAAAGATAAAGTTTGGACTGGTTTGGAAATGGGGGGTTGGATAGACCCCCCTATGCAGGGATGTTTGGACTTTCCAAGTCTGGCAATGGGCCGTGAGATGTTTGGGGCTGTGGGGGCTCTTAATTTTGGAGGGATTCTGAAACATGTTTTCAAATACCACATGGAGTTTAGTCTGGTCTTTGGAAAAGGGGCTGATTTGTTGAAAAGGGTCAAAAACATTACCAAGCTGGAGTTCCCACGAGTGAAAGGAGAATATGAAGAAGAGCCGCGGAAGGGACATGGAAGAGACTTAAGGGCCTCGGATATAAGGTTACCAGGTTAATGCGCTAGATCAATGGGATAAAAAGGACTGACAAAACCCGGGACCAGGAGGAAAGGACGCTGGATGAAGATTGGATTGTTTTTATTTCTTTTCTATTAGGATCGTTTTATAAAATTGATGAATGTTAGAAAAATGTTGGAACGAAATTACTTGGCTCTAGCAAAAATGTTTAAAGAATTAGGTAAGAATATTATGGTTATGAGAAGTTGGTAAAAATAAGATTTAAGTTTTAAGTTTTAAGGTTTTCTATAAGATAAGATGAAAATAGATTAAGGTAATGTAATGACAGAATATTATGAAATATGGAAAGGATTTGCTGCGATAATTAATAACTAGGATACAAAAAAAGGGAGGAGGAGGAGGTCAAAGAAAGAAGGTAATGAAAGTTGAGGATTTGAGAATGATGGATTTGTTTTTATTTGTTTGTGGTGTATTTTTGTTTTTTGAATCTGCATTGTTTGATGTGGTTTGTTTTCTCTTTGTTTTCTCTTTTTTCTTTTTCTGCTGTGTTTTTTTCTGTAATTTTAAAAAATTTTCAATAAATATCATTTTTTTTTAAAAAAAAGCTCTCCTTAAAGATGCTCACTTGATGCCCATGACAGGAGTGGGTTATTTTTTTATGCCTCATGAAGACCTTTATCACCTCTTATGCTTTTAAAAGTCCATGGATGCTAGTCAATTAAGTTTTACTCAGAGCAGACCTATTAAAATTAATGCACCGAACATAAGCTGCAATCCTAACCAGGTCTACTCAGAAGCACTGCACTCTTCAGCACTGGCCGGGTGGGTAGGAACACTTCTGTTCAGGCAAGCCTATTCAGACATGTAGACACCACTGTGTTTTAATCTTTTAAAAAGCTTTTTATATATTCTTATACAGTACATTCTTTGCATCTTTAAAAAAAATGTTTTAAACTCTGTCTTAAAGTTAATTTTATTTTTTTGTAAACTGCTTAAGAGATTCTATTTATCCCACATGGGAAATAGGGAAAAGATTTGCCTCCCTCCCTTCAGTTGTGTGAAGTCCTCCTGCCCCAGCCAGAGGTCAGCGGGGCTAAGCTATGGTCAGGACCCTGAACTGTTAAGGGACCTTGCCACCAAGAGTCAATACCATGAAAGTAGCCCCTCCTCATGGCATCCAGCCAAACTGGAGTCCACTCACATTATCTCTGACCTGGCCAGTGCCAAACTAGGCCTGGTGTTAAGTGCATTAAAACAATTTACATACATGTATACATATATATGTATGTGAAATTGCATCTGGACATCCCTAATCAGTGGAATTCAATTCTTTCTCCCCCAGGCACAATCCAGACATCCCCACCCCAGGAAAAAAAACCTCTCTGGAGCTGTTACGTACGTCTCAAGGGAAACTCCCAGTGGTGAGAACAGGGTCCAGAAGTCTCTTGTAAAAGTGAAGGGGTCTCTGAGCTGTGATCTTTGTTCTAGCCATGGAGAGGTGATGTTTTGTCCCCAACCATGCTAAGCCTTGTGTGAAATATGAGAGTGCCTGTGGTGGTGCTTGGTGCTCTGGTGCATTTGGTTAGTTTGCACACCTCTCATCAACCAAATCTTGGTCCTCCATCTCATGACTGCTACGGAGCCCTACTAGATCAAAACTCCTGAAGGCCCTCAGCAGTGGAGCTGAGTCTGCCTTCTCCGTTTAAAACTCTGAGCTGTCCACCCACTAACATATATTCCATTTTCTTTTCAGATATCTGGGGGCAGGGGGAAGGAACACCCTGGCTTTTGATATTTAATCAAGATGACCTTATTGGCTTTTCTTTTACCAAAGCAACTAGGTTTGGGACACTTGTGCTGCTAGAGTTTGACAGACAAAAAGAAACAGGGGACAGTGACAGATAACAGTGTCGTGTTAACTGCCTTATTGTGATGTCTATTTGTACTGTACTGTCATGACTGTAATGTGTTTCAGATCATGTTTTTCAGAGACACATTCCAGACTAATGTCCAAGATGCCGGATTTGTAGTGGTAACTGGCAAAGGCAAACTTTATTTCTGAGTGACTGGATGAACTCCTTCAGACCACCAGCCATTCTCGATGCATATCTTTTTAATTTCACTTTAAAACAAATGGGGGGGGGGCGCGGAACCAGAGGTAGTGTTACAGAAGACTCTTCAAGCTAGGAACTTATCAGGCTTTTAAGAAACAACACAAGTACACCTACTATTATGCCACTATTGAAATCTGACTGTCCACTCTGATTCAGATCTATAGTTTGTGTGCATTTGTGTGTGTGTTTGTGTGTACATATGCAAGTGTATTCTACACAAACACACACACAGTCATGCACTAACATACACACCAGGGTTCTTCAGCTCGAATGGCTTTTGAACAGAAACCTTTTATGCCAATCCAAGATCTAGACAGATCCAGCAGCAGAAGAGCCAACTCTGGATCTTCCCACTTGATCATCCTGTAACAAAGTCCACACATCCTCAGCCCCACCTTGTCTCTTTCAAAGCCGTCAAAACAGAACAGGATGCGGTTTATTCACCTACCTCTAAGTTAACCAAAGTTGCTCTTATTTTCTTGCACAAATACCAGTTTGGCATTCAAGCAGTGAGGCCATCTACAGGGGTGGGGAGCAGACACTCTCCATAGCCCATTTTAGGCCACAAATTACAGTACTAAAAGGCACCTATACCAGTTCTAGAGTCTAGCACCTGAGTGACTTTTATAAAAGCCTTTCATCGGGATTGCAGGGTTGAGCTTCATAAGTAACTTCAGAAGCTGAAATTTCCAAGAGCCTTGGCATTCTACCAACCATGCCTGAAACCCTATAGGTTAAGGGTGCCCATGGCTAGCATTGTACTCAGAGGGTAGAGCATGAGACGCTTAACCACGTGGTCGAGGGTTCGAATCCCACACTGGACAAAAAGATCATTGCATTGCAAGGGTTGGACTGGATGCCCTTCATGGTCCCCCATCCTACTCTACAGTTCTATGACCATGTGTCTTTTCATGCGAAGTGCTAGGTGCAATCTTCCCGTAAGTCAGGGCCTCCTCCTCCCCGAGCTCGCAGCATAATGGAAACCAATTTGACATTATTTATGCCTCCAAAAATATGTAAGACCTTTAAGCCATTCCTCACGCTGAAGGCCCGTGATTTACGGGATGTTGCAGTGAGACGCTAATACAAAAGACAGGGGGAATAGTTTACAGGGCTGCAATGTAAACATCGCCGCCGCACAGCCCGCTTTTTTTTACGGAGCCCCTGCAATGGCGCGCGATCAGACAAGTGCCTGATTTACGGCCCTATTTAGATAACGGTGTCCGGAGAAGGGATTGGCGGTGGCGTCAAGGTCGCAGGGCGTGCCAGGGCGGACGTTCCGCCGGACAGCAGCAGCAGCAGCAGCTACGGAGACGCCGTAAACGGCGCCCAAGAATGCCGCCTCCGGCGCAAAAGCACCAACCAGCCCTTCCTTCGGGACACTCCGCTTACGGCTCTCGGCAGAGGCAGCCAACAGTGTCCCGCCGCTACCGGCCACGAGAGGCGCTGCTGAGAAGGAAAAGGAGAAGGCGATGAAGGGAGGGGAAAGCCCGGTCTCGGCGCTGGAGCCGGCGATTGGTCAAGGCGGGAATGGAGTTTCTCCCCCCAAGGCCAATCAAAAGCGACCTCGACAAGGTTCGAGGATGTCTATGGGCTCCTGCGCTTTTTCCTCGCTTTGGGCGGTCGATGGCGCAATCTGCCCAGGGGCTCTTCGAGTTTTCCTGTTGGGCGTGAGATTTAGGTCTTGCTTCACCCAGAACCAAACTCTCTAGCCGCTTAAGGGTCACCCCTGGCTCTGCATTCCTTTGTGTGACGGAGTGGCTTTCTTTTGAATATGAATGGGAAATGAAGAGGCAGAAACGGGATATGGGTTGGGGTGTTGGAGCAAAAAAATATTTATATTTTTAGTGTCTGCCTGAGGGTCTTGAACAAAAGTGAAGGCTTCTACTAGGTGTACGACCGTGCAACTTAATCAACAATTAAACCCCCACTTCACTGCTGGGAGCAATCTTTACCATATCCATCAAGGGTGCCAACTTGAATAAAATATGGGGGGGGGGGAGAAAGGTAAGCCTCGCCCCCACATAAGCGATCACGCAGTGCACGCACACCATTCCAGTGGCAGTGTCCATTAACTTTGAGAGGGCCTTGACCCCTAAAATATTTTACTTGTGGGGCCAAAGTTCCCACTGCCCCTAGGAGTTGACTGCTATGCCTGGTAATGGCATGGGCACGTTGGTTCCTCGCTTTAAGCCTCCTACAGCTCCCTAGATATGGATTGTATTCAGAATTGTGGTTTTCCTAGGAATCAGGTAGGCTAAAGTATGAAACTGCAGGTGAACTCCATACATGGGAGTATAATTACTGTACAAAAAGCCACATATAAAGCAGACTCTGTGTAAATTAATGCTGCTGGTCTATTCCACAAGGATCAAGTACGGTAGTAATGTGCAAGTACAAATGAGCCAGCGCAATTCTGTGTCACAGAAAGAATTTGGATATTTGCTGCATAACACTGAAATGCCATGTTTACAGTGGAGGCAGTGCACAAAGTCAGCTCCCAGTCACCATGTGTACAGTCCTCAAGTGCAAAGAAATCAAACGATGTCTATGCATGATTGACCCAGGCCAATGTTGTACTGAGAAGACACATGGAACTCTCCTTAGAAGGAGTTGGACAGAAAGCAGGTGTCTGAAGAGAGAGCCCTCCTAAGAGTTCTCTACCCCATAAATTTGCTAGGATAGACTTTTCCAAAGGAGCTTGAAAGGTGCTAAGAAAAGCAAGCCTGCTGGCTGAATTTAGAAGGTGTTGAACCAAAAAAAAAGTCTGTCTTTGTTGCTAAGTGAAAGTTGGGAAACATGGCTTTCCCTCTGTATTTATTCAGGTGATAGCCTCCAAGGTCACCGAATGGGGCCATGGTTAAGTCATAACAGCTTGGAATTCTCTTGCTGGCTGAGACCATAAGATATAAAGATATATGCAATTTTATAAATTAGTAAAATGAATGAGGACTTTTATTAGTAGCAATGACAATATAAGAATGTGGGTATCCCCAGCTATTGCCAGTGTGTTCAACTAAAGAACGGAAGAAGAGCCTTTGCTGGATCAGACCAAAAGCCTAACTAATCTAGCCTCCTGTGGGCAACCACATGCCTTTGGGAAGCCGACGAGCAGGACATCAGCACAATGGCCTTCCTCTGCTGTTGCTTCCCAGCAATTAGTCTTCAGTGACATGTTGCCTCTGATCCTAGGAAGCAGCATAGAGCCTTGTCTCTGGTAGCCAACATGGCTCTGCTGTGGTGGGAGCAGGAGAATTCACTCCTCTGATCAGTGGAGGCTGATCCATTAGTATGAATGGGGCACGGTCTCCTCTTTGCCGGCCCCCTACTTGCCTCTTACTTACAACCAGTCCAGAAGATAGTACTACTTGTCATCCTCCTCCTCCTCCTTCTCAGCCCGTGCTGTGATGGGGACCAAACCAGAATTAGTTGCCTCTGCCTGTCATTGCCTGTGGCTCCACCAGCCATTGACTCTGACTCTACCTCCTATTGGTCTCCCTACCTTTCACCCCACCAATCCCCATAGGGACCAGTCTCCACTGCCTCTGAGTGCTCGCAATACCAGATGTTACAGAATCAAGTCCTTCCACCACCTCTCACCTTTCTAAAGAGGCAGATTTGCATGTCTACTTTATTCCTTACCCAATGAGCATGTTACAATTGCTGGGAACTGTACAGTGTCACCTCTGTCCGCATGCTTCTGAACACTCTCACAGAAGTCTGAAAGACTGTTGAGGCAGGACTTACCTTTGGAGAAGCCATGCTGATTCCTCTTTAGCAAGACTTGTTTTTCTCTGATATACCATCAATATTAATATACATTATTTGAATATAGAATATATGTTAATTTTATCTTTAATAATGCTTTCCATCAGTTGTCCCAGAACAGATGTGAAACCAAACTAACCTAAGAATGAATCTGCTATGACTGATTCATGCACAAAACAACACTTTGACAAAATGTTTGCAGTGGTGATGCTTGAGCTGGTGATGTTCCTTTTATCTATATGAACTAGAAAAAGTAAATAAAACATATACAGATTAACATTTCCAGATATGTGCATTTGTATATTATATATTTTGAATATGTATGTGCAGTTTGTGCAAATGATCCCAGTGTTAGCCTTTATCTGTTGCAGGCATGTGGATAATTGCACTTCCTCCTACGTGCTAAGTTTGGAAATAGACTCCAGAGAACTCCAGGGCATCAAATTTCTGCACACGTACAAAGTAGTAAGCAACAATGAACTCTGTGAGACTCATTCCAAGTACAGCACTCTTCAGAAGTCTCTTCTCAGCTTGTATTCAGTGTAGGGCTCACTGCTGCCTGGAACATGGCAAGTAATACAAAGAATGTGTTTCTGACCATGTGCAGAGCAGCTTTCCCGCACCACCAAGCAGAGGCATACCTAGGGATTGGTGAAACTGGCCCTCGCCAAGGGTGAAAGCCCAGGGAGAAGGCACAAAAGTCACCTATGAAACCATGGAGTGTGTGACACATTTGTGTGTGGCAATGCGATGTCACCAGCACAGCAAGATTGAATGCAGGAGAAGCTTGTCGTCTTTCTCGCACCACATGATTTTTTTGTCCTTCCTCCTTGACTCGTCCTCATTCTGGACAGCACTTTGAGTACTTGGATCCCTAGTAATTTCTAATGTGGCTATTATGGTAAAGTGATTTTGGGGAGGGGGCTCCTTGCCAAGGGCACAAGGGATCCTAGGTATGCCTCCGTCACCAAGTAAACATAGTCAGCACCTTTGTATGTGGCATTAAGCTTTCACATTAGACATTGTGACGGACAGAAAGGTTTGATGCTGAGCAACTCTTAGAAAATAAGCACCAGAATTTTCACTGTGAGCCCCTAAATCTCTGCCCAGTGACAGACATCTACATAAGATCCCAGGTTCTAGCCATGGCCTCTGCAGGGAAGACTTCTGTCTGAAATTCTGGAGAGTCACTGCCAGTCTGTGTAGACAATACTGAGCTTGATGGAACAAAGGTCTGGCTCAGAATAAGGCATCTTCCTGTCTTGCTACAGGCCTTTCCACCTTTATTATGGTATTTTCAACCCTGTTATAACTTTATTACTTTGTTTAATCAATTTATGTACTTTATATCTCACTTATAGTTGATGACTTTATGTCTTCTTTTGTACATAAATCATCATTATACTATTTTTTATTGTAAGGCACCCAGAAAACTTTAGGTGAGGGGAGTAACATATAAATGTTGTTAAATAAACAAATGAATGCTGCTGTTCAATAAAAAGGCTGCTTCATTGGAGGGAACAAGGGCTGGGCATCCATTGGTCAGGAATGCTGTAGTTGCATCCTGCTTTGAGCATAGTATATAAATGCATACATGTATGCAACCACTGCTACAAGAACACTAATAGCCAAAGGTTGGAAGGGAGAGAATATACCAAACGGAATGGCAGGCAAAATTATTGGATTATGTAGAACTGGCAAAAATGACAGGGAGAATTAGGAATCAATCTGATCAGAGGTTCAACGGAGGATGGGATAAATAAAGATTATATTTAAAAGAACATTGTAATCATATGAAATCTTTGGCATGCTTTGAATGACTCCTGCAAAGTTATCTAAATTATAGATATTTCACATAAACTTAAGTTAGATAATAAATAATATGCAGTTGATAAAGAAAACTTGGAACCTATGATGGGGAGATTGGAAGTCATAATAGGTGGAAGGAATTTCTTATGTAGAGAAATGTTTTCTTTTATGTATGTTATCTGTTTTGTTATACTGTTGACTTGTGATATTAAAATCAATAAAAAATTAATTATTTTTTTTAAAAAGCACGGTATAATTGACCTCTAAGGTGCCTTCCAAATCTATGAGAAATATATTTAGGACAATCAGAACATTTAAAAAAACAAAAACAAGAATACTGTACAACATCAGTAAAGCAGGACTGGAAAACAGCAGGAAAAGTTAGCAGCAATCATCCTCATAAGTTAAACGGTAAGAGTAACTGTTTTGAAAGGGGGGGGGGGAATATGAACCACCTGGAAAGAAATGTGGGACACCCCAGACCCTTTGAAGAGTATCTTCTCTCTGACTCAAGAGCTGTGGTGGCTCAGTTTGGAGATTAAAGCGATGACGTATTATATAACCTTCCCCCAGCTCAAAAAAATGCTCCCCCCATCGGGCCTCCCCCTTCCCGGCAACACGCTGTGGTTTCCTTATCAATGAGATTCCTTAGGCACAGACTCACTGTAGCTTTCTTGGTCTGGGGCCAACGATTACGATTAGATAACTGGACCTGATTCGTTCCCTCCAGAGTCAGCGGCTGACCATTTGGGGGGAAACAAACGGAGCGATGCGGAAAACTCCCGGTCGGTTTGCAGGGGTGGCACCAGGAGGGTGGCATCGCGGTGGGGGACTCGCCCCCCAAGAAGGAGAGGGAGGAGAAAGGGGCCTTTCGTACACATGGACCCGACAGCACACCTCTACAGTGCAATACTAGACGCGCCTCCTCGAAAGTAACCCTACTGAGTTCGTAGGGACGGGAAAAGCGACTACAGGGGTGGCGGTGGGGTGCTGAAGCCTTACTTGGAAGTCAGAAATCCCAGAGATTTCAAAAGGGCTTTTTCTTCCCTGTTTTAAGAGGGAATGCCTGCTAGGGAATGGAATCCGGATGCAGAGCGGCAAAGCGAAGCGCGTTGACTCGGAAGGAAGACCCGGAGACATCTGCGGAACTTGCTTCCGAGTAAACACTGTGAGCCACGGCAGGCAACTTTTCTCGTAGGATCGGCATCCTTTCCGGGGGGGGGGGCGAGCAGTAACTCACTCCTGTATCCAGGCTGAAATCTTGGAGACAGTGTAGACCATCCCGAGCTATGGTCTGGTGGCTCTTCCTAAAGCCACTTCCTGTGTTCCTAAACTGAATACATTGAGAAATAATAATAATAATCGTAGAATCGTAGAGCTGGAAGGGAACCCACGGGTCATCTAGTCCAACCTCCTGCAATGCAGAACTCTCAGCTAAAGCATCCATGACAGGTGGCCATCCAACCTCTGCTTAAGAACCTCTGGATGCAGTGTGTGTGTGTGTGTGTGTGTGTGTGTGTGTGTGTGTGTGTGTGTGTGTGTGTGACCCGTGTTAACTGGCGCTCTGCAAACGCTCTCGCGCAAGGCTCGCTCGCTTTCGCTCCTTTCTCTGTGAATGGAAAAGGCGGCGGGGGGAACCAGCTGCCTTTCCTCCCTACCTGACTGCCAGATGAGGAAGCAGCCCGCTTGGTGGCAGCGCGCACTGCAGAGCTTTGCCCGGGCGCTCGGCCTCTTCCCTAAGCATTCTTTGATGGAAGTCCTCGTCCTCGTCTCGAGGAGGGGAGCAGCAGCCTGGCGAGGAGGAGGGAGAGCCCTGATCGCCAGACGTGGGTCTCTCTCGCTCCCCTGGGAAACGCTAATGAGAAACGTGCCTCCCCCTTGGAAAAGAAAAAGCCTCCTTCGGATGGCGGCAGGTTAACCGTGACAATCCTTAAATGCAGACCTTAATAAAGAGCATATGCCACCCTGACTAGGAAAACTTTCGGAGGACCTCTCGACATATCCAAAGCGGCGGGGCGGCGCCCAACGTCGAGAGCAGGCTAGAAATTTATCTCCCCGGTCCGCCCCGTCGGATCGATGCCCGGCGCGTCCTGGAGACCCATCAGATATTAATAATCACGCAGGACGATCCTGACGCCAGGATCCAGTCAAAGGGAAGCGCGTTCACGTCCCGCTGGTTTCGGTGAGAAGAGTTAAGCCTTGGGTTCCCTTTCACCAGATGAAATCAATGGGGCTTAAAACTGACCGGATGATAACAGCAAATTTATTTATATTATTTAATGCAGAAGAAAGCGGAATATTCACCCTTCCTCGGTTTAATTCCTCCCCCCTCCCCAGTTACCAAATGGAAATGGGCAAGTAATGAATAACAAATGTTTCCACCTCGTTGGTTTAAGGGGGTCGTAATGGGGTACGGTGGGGTGGGGAGGGTTTAGCACGGCGAGAGAACAAAGGCAAAGGGAGTGCGCTAGAGGGGCGGGGAGGAAAGTCCTATAATACAAACCTGATTCTTGCGCCTCTTTTCTTTAGTCAAAGGCTAGCAGCAGAGAGAGAGAGAGCGAGAGAGATGGCAAGCCGTAGCGTCGCACGCTGTTCTTTCCGCAGCTTAATGGCCTTTGCGACAGGGAAAATCCGATTGTTCCCGATCAGCTGTAGAGGGAGGTTTAGAGCCGAGTCTTAGTGGCTTTTAAACGCCTTTGGTAACAAATAAGGAGGCAGCTCTCCCGACCTCTAAGTGGCTACCGAATCCGCTGGAGACTTCTGGCGGAGCTGTGATTGAAATAAGTCACATAAAATTTGTCATCTCCAAAATGTAAATGGACATTAATGGACTGTTAGGTTGGATGATTAATATAAGGCGCCTGAGAAACAACCTTGAAACATTTCCACCCTAAACGGCAAGATTAAGCCTTTGAAAACGATTTAATCGTTAACATACCTCGCTGCTCCAGCGACTTAATAAGGGCGGGGTGGGTGCGTGTTGCAGGCAACCTCGCGGGGTCCCCCCTCCCCTTTGGGGGCTATTTCTGATTCAAAAGTTGAAAAGAAAGAAAGAAACTCAAAGCACTTTTCAAAAAACCAGTGTGCAACACTTTGGAGAGAGAACCGCACTTTTTGGCACGGGTCGCGTTGGTTCTGCAACGCCCACACCCTTTAGCAACCAGCACAACTCTTCTTGCCAGAAATGTAGACACGACACCCGCAGCCATTGTCTCCTGGGTTCACAATTGTCTGTCCTCCGCAATGAGTGGCGCTTCGCCCTTTTTCGGTGTAAAGGTCTCTTCAGAAATGGGACAGCTGGCATGTAATTCTACATAATAAAAACAGTCGTGAATGTTCATAAGAGCAATATATTTAATAAATGAAAGTACATTTTAAAATTGACATATTAAAAATAAACCTATCTGTCTCTCCTCATACTCTCTCAATCTCTTTCTCTCTCACACACAGAGTTCTGGAAATAGATTATTCTAAAACGCCGTTTTTCCTCCGCATTCTTTGAGATTCTGATTTGTTTTAATACGAGTTTGTTTTTTAAATCCCAGCAGCTATAGGGCGGACATGCACACTAGAGCGGTGTGCAATGTTTACCCGTCATAAAAAACATATACAAAACAATACAATTTATATTGTTTTCCAGTACACCGTCCATTATTTGCAAAGTTATTTTTTAATGCAAACGCTTACGAGGAGCTAGTACCCCAGTCCTGGACCCAGAAGTAAGTCCCATTGCTCGGAATAGGATTTACAACCAGGCAAATTAGCCACAGTAGGCAGCTAATGCAGTGGTACAAACTACAAACGATACCGGCCAAGTTCAACCCAACTAAGGGCTATGCACACGTCTAATTACTAAACATATACAGAGCTACATAGAATCACGGAAGCAGATTCCATTCATTTTACTGACATTTATTTCAACGTAACGTATTTAGGTTGCTTTTATCAGCACGCTTAACGTGGAAATAAATTCAGCTGTGTGTCGGTGAGGTCTGTATTTCGAATCCGAGTGCTGCGATTCGATCATTTCGATTTATCTGGGCTGTGGATCGGGCTGATCGAGTTAGACATGCCTAATTTTTAAAGACACAAAAGTAGGCGGTCAGTCTGCTCGTTTATTCGATTTTACATGAAGGAAACAAATGACGGGCAATCTGCGCCTAGAGCAAACATAATTGCTATAAAATTAAACGGCACTCAACGCAGGCTGCTTTGCCTCCTGCAAATTCCACAGGAGTTTGGGGAACCAAAGACATCCTGGCAGGAAACGAGGAATTTATTCAATATCTCTTTGCAATTCCTGCGAACCAGAATTCCCTTCTGAATACTAAACGGGAATGCTTTGCCGGTCTAAGGGAGATCTCTGTAGTCCCGGAGCGCTTCGCCGCATCTATTCCAGAAATGTAATTTACAAAGCAATCAGGTGCATTATTTTTATCATCGTCGTCGTCATTATTTTACTCAGAAGCAAGTCCCGCTGTACTCAGTGAGGTTTACTCCCGGGTAAGCGTCCTCCAGATCGCAGCCTTCGCTTGCTACCCAATTCTTCTAACGCGCTGCGTCAATTTTTGCAGAAGTCACTCTGAAGCGACATTCAGTCTCCGTCCTCCGAAGCTCCTCGGGACAACCGGAGAGATTGAAACCACCGGCCGATTTCAGTGGGGACGGTAGGAGGAAGGCAACCTTGCAAGGCGAGAATTCCGATCCGGATCCCATCTAAGCCGGCGTGCCCACCAAGTAGGCGCGGAAGCTCCTGGATGGAGAGGCGACGGTACTGTGCTTTTTGCGAGGTGGGAGGTAAACAGGAACACTTATTCTTTGGGTTATATATTATAATAATGCACGAGGAATGCCCGCAGTTGAAAGGTGTTTGAGAGTCCGGCTACCCCCGCCCCTGGTGGATATTATTCTAGTGGGACTAACTTCCCACCAGTCCCTAATTGTACAGGTCAATCCGACGCGCGCTCAAGAGTTAAGTCCCGCTGTGTTCAATGAACTTACTTGGGCGCAGAGGAGTGTAACCTTAGAGCAAGACAACTTGCCAACTTCACCTGGTTCTGGATCCAGAGATTCGTTTCTGAGCCGCCTTCGAGGAAGGTCCCAGATAGTTCATCATTCAATGGAGCCATCCCGTCATGAAAGTGAATGTGCTGGCCACGATGGCGAGATAGTCACTCCATTCTCGAAAGCAGAACAATGCCAGTCGCTCACGGACACGCGTGGGGAGAGGGTCGTTGCCACAGTGCTCGAGGCTTCCCAGAGCTATCTGTTTGGCCAAAGCCAGAACGGGATCAGAGGCTTAGATTGGTCTTTTGGTCTGACCCATCCCTGTAGCGCTTTTCTTAGTTTCTTACTCACGTAGTAATAACAACTTGTGTCTTAATTCAGGTGAAACTGGCGAGGAAAACGACAGGTGCAGTGTGTCTTTCTACATTAAAAAAATTGCTGTGTTTCTACGTTCAAAGCCTGTTCATTTTTCAGCTGAAATGGGTCAGTAAAGAATGAACCCTATCCTGCTGAAGTTGAACGCGTTTAAATCTCACTAATTTAAGTGGGAGAGTTGAAACCCAAATCTTTTTTTTACTGAAATCAGTCTCCTTAACTTTGGTTGGATACCGTTTAGATACATAAACACTTCCAGCAAGTCCATCCTAAATACGTCTCGTCGCGGGAGACGGATCCCGTTCAATTGTACATTTGAAATCGGAAATGCATTAATGGGTAATTTAACCATACCAGTTAAATAAATATGCTGGGATACTATTATACTGGGGAAGGGTGTTTGTCATAGACCTACGCCCGCCACACCTAAAGTCCCCTCTTTGTGGGCAAACATGGTCACGCTGCAATCCTGAACTAATCAAAGAGCAGCGCGATCCTAAGAGCATTGACTTTGCTGTAGATTCTAGGGGGTACCATAGGACTCAACTTCCAAGTAGCTAAGGCATTGGATGGCAGCCTACTTTGTCTAGACGCTTTCCCAAAAGATCAAGATGATCTACAAGTCATTGTATGAAGGACCACCCATTTTGAAATTAGTCCAAGATTTTTATTAGGATGTAGATCCCAGCGAAGGCGCTTCAGGATCGAGGTGTCCAGCTGCGTTCTGGAGCAGGCCCGTAACTGGGAGGAAATGAACTCCGTTCAGTTTACAGGACACACTTCCGAGTAAACATCATTAACATTGGGGATGTCACAATGTTTAAATGTTGGTGTTATTAACGCTTGAAGGCTTGTTCTAAGCCAGACACAGCGCTTGGTTTCGCAGAACCGGTAAGAGCGACAATACTTTGCATTTTACTTGGGGACGCAAAGTGCTCAAAGCGCTTCTTATTCACTGTCCGGATTGTCTTTAAAAGCCATGCCGTCAGGAAGATCAGAAGCCTGGTGTGATCAGGCTATGGCTACTGAGGTGAGAGTCACCTGGCTCATAGCTCAGTGTGTCTAAACACTTGCAGCAGATCCTAGGCGTGTCTACTCCAAAGTAAGGCCCCCCGCGACCCCCAATTAAATAAGACTTATTTCCCAAATCAATGTGCGCAGGGCTACAGCCTTTCTGATGGAAACTGATATAATCACGGCTGGGTGCGCTGATACGGGAGATCTTCTGCTCCAGGATGGGTCTTCTGTTTCCAGCTACCCAGCGGCTGTATTAATTAATTTTAGATACAGGGCTAAAGAGAGCGGGCCCCTCTTTAAATCACAATGTGCGCCTATTACTTTGCTTGCTTCTCGTGGTCTTGTGGGAGGGGGCTCTTCAGAGAGGAAATGTTTTTACCGTCATTCTTACTGCAAAGGCCATAAACCAGCCCGGCTGCTGTCTTCCTGCTCATTCAGCTAAACTGGGCCAGGGCATTTGCGCCCAAGTTCTGCTCTTGTGGCACCACTTCCGTGCGTACACTTCCACTGACTTCTGTGCGAATCTGCAGCACCCAGAGCTTTCCCTGAAGGACCTTGGTCCCAGTCTCTCGCAGCTCCTTTCTCTTTAGCTGCAGGTCCTCCAAATCCCCTCTCCGTCCAGTAGCAAATGCTGCTGCTTTTGTACTTTCTGGCTCGACTGATAGAGGGGCTGGAGGGACTCAAGGCAGTTCTTTGGCCTCGACCGGGCTTCAGGGCTTTCGTGTAGAAAAAGAGCTGGCGAAGCCCATAGCGCTCTGAAAGTGTGGAGGGAATGGCGGCTTCTAGAGAGAGCTCCTGAAATACTGGACTGTCTTCATGGGGAAAACCTTCCTTCTCAAATATGCTCCGATCCGGACCATCTGAGGACCATTGGCTGGCTTCTCAGCATACTGCCCATGTTCAAAGGCACTCTTACCTTTCCTCGTTATCACGCCAAACGAAGTTGCAAACAGGTTCTGAGGCCTGATCCCGTGTGTGTGGTGAAGAATATTTTATTCTTCATTGCCGTTAATGTTGCTATCATCCAACTTGTGAAATTCACTATTCACTGCCGCAAGATGTGATAAGGACATAAAAAGAGTCCTTCCCACCAGATGCCTCTGGGAAGACTAGGAACAGGAGATGAGCACCCCCAGCACACTCCCTCTTGGGATGCCCGGCAGCTGGTATTCAGAGGCCTCCTTCCTTTAATACTGGAGGTAGTAGAGCCAACAGCACTAAAAGCCATTGGGCATGGCCATTGGTTTAGGATGCAATCCTATGCACACTTAATGAGAGGTAGGTTTAATTAAACTCAATGGGGCTTGCCTAGACAGACACAGGACTGCAGTTAAAAGGTAAAGGTAAGGGGACCCCTGACCATTAGGTCCAGTCGTGGCCGACTCTGGGGTTGTGGCGCTTGTCTTGCTTTATTGGCCGAGGGAGCCGGCATACAGCTTCCGGGTCATGTGGCCAGCATGACTAAGCCGTTTCTGGCGAACCAGAGCAGCACACGGAAACGCTGTTTACCTTCCCGCCGGAGCGGTACCTATTTATCTACTTGCACTTTGACATGCTTTCGAACTGCTAGGTTGGCAGGAGCAGGGACCGAGCAATGGGAGCTCACCCCGTCGCGGGGATTCAAACCGCCGACCTTCTGATCGGCAAGTCCTAGGCTCTGTGGTTTAACCCACTAGGACTGCAGTTAGATGACTTTAAAAGGTTAGGCCTATCAAGGATTATTTGGCACAAGAAGAGTGTGCTTTGACTCATTCCAGATGCTGTATTGGGCCACAGGGGAGGACTGTGGGCTTCACAGAGGCATGTGTCTGGCTAAAAGGGACCAGGCTGATAGGGAACAAGGAGGGTTCACCCATATAAACCAGCACATACACTTCTTATTGGATCTCCCCTGTCGCCACCCGCACCCCCAAATTCCAGCAGAAGGTGCCCAGAATCTCTTGAGGGTGGGAGAGGGAGGGTGGATCTGTGTCATCACAGATGCGGTCACCTCAGGAGCCACATGGCTCATCGTGCTGCCCACTCCTCACCATGCCCACTCCCTCCTTTGGCCATGCTGACTGGTGCTGAGGAGAGTTGGACTCCAACAACATTGAGAGGGCCAACAACATCAACGTCTCACATCAAATATAACTGATCGGTAGAAAGGAGTTTAGGATCTGAAAATAGAGATGATGGATGTGCTTTTGTAACTCAAGAAAAACTTTAATTAAAACAAAAAACATTGAGTGGGCCACAGTTTAGCCATCCTTGGATCACACAACGGATGGTGGTTGAGTGATGGACCATATTGTATAGAAGCAGGTTATATGTGGAAAATCCTATGCTTCTGGAGACAAGTGACAGGATAAGGCTTTCAAGCTACTTTTGTGAGCCTCAGCCAGCACTGCCAGTCGCTGTGTCCAACAACACTCCTGACCTAGAATTGTCTGACTGACCCCTGTTGGAGACAGAATGACCTGTTCTGGTCCCTAAAGGCAATTCCTCAGTTCTTCAGTGTCTTCGTCATCTAGAAACAATGGATTTAATGGGAAGTCACGGCAGCAACAACCTCCCAGACACCTTACTGTGATATTATTAAAAAGGCTTCTCATCATATTACCTCAGAAGGCAAAGTTCAGAAGGTTCCTCTGAAGCGCCTTTAGTGCTGAACCAGACAAAGATCCCCAGTTTCTTTGGTATTCCCTTTTTAAAAACACGGGAGACAAGGGGAAGAAATAAAACAGCACGTGCAAAAGTTTTCGGTCTCCGTGGTTGAACTGATAAGGTCCCATTTTGTGGTTTCCTCCAGTCATCCCTGTGACTTCATTCTCTCGAATATGGAGAGAAAAGAATTAAAAACGCAGAGAAGGGGCACACCCACCCATACGCACGGAATTTAGCTTACACACAAGAGAAATTCAGACAAGTTATCCATTTATTTCTTCCGCTCCAGACTACTCAGAATGAAAATAAAATAAAAACGAAGGGAAGCGCCCTGACCGCCCCAGGCCCGCTCCTCACAGCTGCCCGCCCGCAAACCTAAAATGATGTTATTTGCTTCTTCCTCAAACCACACTGAGCTTTCAATGTCATTCTTACTTAGCGGCTATGGGTATGTTAACAGAAGCGGTATATCACGCAAAGCAGTCCTAAGCAATGCAGTATGTTCACGAGGTTTAAGATCGCAGCCTTACATTATATAGGTCGACTCAAGTGTAAGCAGGTTTGACTCAGTCCCGTTGGAATTACTTAGGCTGGAGTGTGCCAACGCCCCATCTGGGCTCCTTCCGAGCCTTTCGGGTGGCGCCGGCAAGTCAGGTGAAGACCAGGCCGAAGCTGTCTTCGCTGTCCTCCCTACCTCCGGATCACAGGAGGGCCGAGGTTGCCCCCAAGAAAAAGCATGGAGCCCTGTGGGTTACTTACATAGAAAAACATGAAATGCGCACATAGTTCCCAAACTCATATAGATGCGTGTATATATGTACACAAAATTTCATACTCCCTAGTGGGGAAACGGATCGCTCATATAATATTAACCACAAAGAAGACTGTGATCCAGATGGTCCAGAGATCTCCCACTCTCACCTTTACCCCCATCCTAAACGTGGTTTTTACTCCCATTCATTCCACTGCTGGCTGTAATCCGACACCTGTGTAAGCAAACTCCATTGAACCCTGCACAAGTGCCAATTTCCTGGGCGCCCGAGTACCCATAAAATTCCCCATGAAGGGACCTGGATACCTACAAATTTCGGTGCCAGGGCCATGCACGCTGCATGGCAATCTGGCACCTACGGTCGCGGGGCCACGTTGGCACTCCTGGAACTCTGCGGGTTTTACTCGAGGAACCTTACAGAGGACCCGGTTGTCTATATTTTCGAATTATCCAGGGAGGATGTTCTCCTGCGCAAGCTCCAAACGTAACCACGGAAGCTGTTGGAAGAGAGCTTTCTGCCAGATCCTGACCTAAATTGCTTGGCCAGTAAATATCAGAGCAAGCGCTTGAACTTCGGGCGACAAAAGTCAATGGGGACTGCGGATTCCCAACTAAGGTGCTTGCAAAACACGAAGATCTGCGGGCTTCTACCAAGCGCATCGCTGCTGGTAGGAAGTGATGGAATTCTGCCTATACACTTAGTACACGCATACATTCGTGGACACTGGAGGTGGCTTACAGCAACACAACATACCAATGATATAATGGACTATTTTTCAGGGGCGCGTGTGACCTTGGCACAGCCTTAACGCCGACATTTTAGGAAGCCTCCTTAGAAGGAGACGAGACCCACTGAGCTCTGTGGGGCCTCCTGCAAGGCCACAACCACTTGGAGTAGCTTCTGGATAGACTAGGGCTGCACTCCAGATACGCTTTGGATCGGACCACATGTCAAAGACAGGCACTCAGGGATCCTTATTCATTCATCGGTCCTCAAAATCTAGTCTTTTTTTCCCAAAGCAAAGTGCTTGGTGGTGGGTGCCGCTGGTCTGCCAGGGCTCCGACTCCGAGGGTGGTCCTAGAGCACCCTGGTTCTGGCTATATCTTGTCGTCGTTCTCAGCCGATCCGGATCAAAGCGATCTTGAATGCAGTTCCTCGGAAGCAATATCCAGGGAAACCAGCCGGGACTGCACTTCCAAGGAAACTCTTGCAGGGTTTATAAGGAGCGGAAAGTTTTCTTTCCCAAGCTCCTCCAACAGTAAATAGAGCTTCAGAGAGCAGGAACCTGCCTTAGAACCGGGGCCTGTTGCCAGCCCCGATCCCATGCCTGTTTTCTCAGAAGGAAGTCGCGCTACCTTCCGCGGTAGATAAGTGCGCAACCTCAGGCGCGCTTTCAGAATAACTTCCGCGGGATTTCCTTCCAAGTAAATACGCGAGGGCTGGGAGGGCGAATGTGGTTGTGCTCACAAACCCTGGCTCCGTGTGCTT
This sequence comes from Podarcis pityusensis, assembly GCF_964106645.2. Lineage (NCBI taxonomy): Eukaryota > Metazoa > Chordata > Lepidosauria > Squamata > Lacertidae > Podarcis > Podarcis pityusensis. The sequence continues at coordinate 66,153,852 of NC_138029.1, read as the reverse complement.
GATGGTGGCTCTCGGAAGAAATAACAACAGCCGTTTGGGTGAGAAGATCGCTGTGGTAGGTTGACCACTGAGAAAGCTGGACTGGATCCAGCAAGTCTCTTCTTAGGTGTGCCACTGAACTGAAGTGGGCAGACCATAGGGCCTGGGAGGCCAGGGTTCAAATGCCCACTGGGCCATGAAGCTCACCGGGTGACCTTGGGGACACGGTGTTTGTGGGAGCGGGGAGAACCACGCAGACCAGCTAGTAAGCTCCTTGGAGGAAAAAGTGGGCTGGGAATGCCATAAATAACCCCAAACTACAATACTGTTTCTATGCACCACGAATGTGGTCGAGGTCGACGCCTCTTGGGTCTTGGGCGGGGGGGGGGGGAGGACTGACTGAGCCAGCCTCCTTGCTCAGGGGCAAAACCACTCCGTCCCGGGTTCGCTTCCCTCCTTGCTTGTGTGCTTGTGCGTGCGTCTCTCTCTCTCCTCCCCTTCACCGCAGCGTGACATCAAAGAGCCCACCGCTGCATAAAGGCCGGCCGAGTTGCTGGCTGCAGAGCAGGAGGGCTGAGGCGAGCGCGGCAGAGAGGGAGCGCGCCGCTGGACCACGCAACTTGGACGGCGCGCCCGCAGCGTGGGCGCCCCTCGGGGCCGAGCCTCCCATGGCTTCTTCGTAGCGCCGGAGACTCGGGGGCGCCGCCGCCGCCATGAACGTGGTGGGGGGCTACCAGGGCCACCCCCATCCCCACCACCACCCGCACCACGGCGCGCTGCTCCACCCCCACCACCCGCACCACGAGCCGTTCCTCTTCGGGCCGCCCGCGCCGCCGCCTCCGCCGGCCCCCGGCCGATGTTTCCCGCCGGCCGAGCGGCCCTTCGCGCAGGGCTGGTTGCTCAGCGCAGCCTCCGACCTCTCCCCGCCGCCTCCGCCTCCTCCCGAGTTGGTGTGCGCGGCAGCTGCGGCAGCGGCTGCAGCGGCCGCCGGGCTGGGCTCGTCGGCTTCGCCCGCCTCGTCGTACGGCGGCAGCCCGTCGGAGCTGGGCGGGCGGCTGAGCGCGGCGCGCCGTCGGGGTGCGTCTTCGTCGTCGGCGCCCGGAGCGCCTCGCAAGGAGCGCCGCCGCACCGAGAGCCTGAACAGCGCCTTCGCCGAGCTGCGCGAGTGCATCCCCAACGTGCCGGCCGACACCAAGCTCTCCAAGATCAAGACGCTGCGCCTGGCCACCAGCTACATCGCCTACCTCATGGAGGTGCTGGCCAAGGACGGGCCGGCCGCCGAGGGCTTCAAGGCCGAGCTCAAGAAGGCCGAGCCCCGCGGCGACGCCAAGAGGAAGCGCGAGCAGCCGGTAAGGGCCCGCGCGAAGGCGCTCTGCGCGCGCTCAGAGGCGCCCTCCCCTCGAACGGGAGGAGCGGGGCAGAAAAGTGAGTCTCCTGGTTCCAGACTTAGCGGGATGAGTGGCGGCTCCCTATATAAGGGGTGGAAACAATACCTTTGTTTCTGCACAGGCTTTAGGGCAGCTGCACGGAGCGTAGCCGTGGCCGAAACTTAGAGGCGCGGGGGCTAGCGGTGGGGAAGAGACTCTGCTCAGTTCCAGGGAATTGCAACCCCTGCCCCTTCACCCTGGAGCTCAGCCGTCCCATAGCGGAGGGGAGGAAAAAGCACATTGGAGATTGTCTTCTCGGCCAGGTCTGACCACCTGAGCGAGCCTGATCCCGCTCCCATGGGCTTCCGCTTCCGGAGAGTGGACCTCTCTGCCCCAGAACACGCGCCCCTTCCCCAATTCCAGGTCTTCGTCTCCGGGCCTGTCCCACATTAAACTTCAGGTAAGAGGCTCATGTGAGGTAATGGTGCTCCACTTAAAGAATAGCTATCCCAAACAAGCATCTGTTTTTCTCTGAGGCTGATTTCCTCGGTGGGGGTACCTAGAGCAAAGGCCTGGACATAGCAACATAGCAGAGGGGTATGGAAGGAGCCCCACCTCTCCTGTGGGTAGAATTAGGCTGGCAGGCTATAGAGCCCCTCGGAATCATTGGCAAATCTCTGCTTGGTTTTTAAAAATGATTCCCGCCTGGCGCAAGAGTGAAATGAGCTTGCTTTTTCTATGTGTGTTTTAAAGATGGTCCAGTATTTTGTTGGATATCAAGCCCACTGACGTCTGCGGAAGTCCAAGTGACTAGGGTAAGGAGGGAAAGGGTCCTCCTTTAAGTAGAGTGGAGTGGATATTAGGGTGGCAAGCTGGGAAAAGCTGCATTTGCTGTGCGGTGGGTTTGGGAGATGTAAAGATTAGAGATGAGATTTGGTGGCCTGGGTACTTAAACCTCAATTATTAAATCAGAAGAACGCAAGAAGAGCCCTGCCGGATCAGACCCAAGGCCTCTCTTGTCCAGCATCCCTGTTTCTCACCAGATGCCCCTGGAAAGCTTCCTCAAGCCGAGCAGGAGAGCAAAACAGCTCATTCTTGCTCTGGCTCCCCAGCGACTGGGATCTAGAGGCGTGCCAAGGAAAGCCTAGGCCTCTGGCCTTTGGATCTAAGCGAGCCCTTCTGCACTGGTGTGTGGGGTGGGGGTTTCTTCTAGACTAAGCAACCAGCCTTCAAAGGAGGGCTGCGGGTTTGATACCCACTCAATCTGAAGCCTTTTGTCCCACAAAACAAAGCTTCCCATACCCACCGCATCCCTTGGTGGACTCATCCTGCTGGTCGTGTCTGAATCAGGGCCATAAAGACTGTGTGGGCAAAAGCGTTCGGCAGTCCAAGTTGGAGACCTGGGTCGGTGGATTTGCGCCCCCCCCCAACTGATGCTTTGCGCGCGAACTCTGTTGCATGGAATGCATTGCATGACGTTTTAGTAAGGAATGAAAGCGGAATGGGACATTGCGGCAGGCAATATTTCAGGAGAAGTAATGTGGGACTATGGAGCCTCTCTCCGACCCGCTTCCTAGTGTGCCAACTGCCGTGGAGATCTCAATCTCTCGGGGAAAGAAGGTCGATTATTTCACTGCATTGCATGCCTTCCGATCTTCATCCGTTAACAGATCAGCACTCTAGGCAGGGGAAGGGGAATCGCTCGCTCCCCTGTTTCAAGACCACGGGGGAATTGCTCCTAGGGATCCCTGAGCTATGGTCATGTCTAATAAGTAACCGTCCGTAACAAATGTTCCCTGCGTCCGCCCTCCAAGCGCCCTTTTTAAACTTGACTCTGGCCTAGGCCAAGCCTTTCGGCTTTGCTAACGATCTGCCCTCGGCCCCTGTCGCGCAATCCCCGACATCGCGTGATTTAGGATGGCAGCCTTAGGCCTCCATCCATCCTTCACGCGTCTTTGGAAGCGTGCACTTGTACATACTTCTGAGTAGACAAGCGTGGGCTGGCGCTGCACGGCAGTCATTCGTTCTCTTCGTTTGATTTCCCTTTAGCGTGGATGTGAGACGGTGGAGGACAGAGCCAGGCTGAGCTGAGGGAGGGCGGTCATTTCTTGCAAGTGTTGTCGCCAGTTCTGCATTCTGCAAGACGTGCCCTTCCTTGACGAGAACTACTCCCTTGCACGGAACGTTCTTTGCCGGAGGGAGAATCGGAATCCGACCTTGGATGAACGAGCCATCCAAATGTCGTGTTGCGCCGCCTTTCTTTACACCCCGAAATAATATATATTAATTACTATGGTTAAAGGAAGCAGACCTAGAAGGAAAAGAATGGCGAAGGTTCTGACCGCGAGTTAAAGCGGTGAGATCGCCCGCAGCCATCTTCCTTCTTTTAGGTCAGATGAACCCCGGGTCCAGGTTTGTTTATAAACATGCCTCGCTGCGAGAAAAGTGTTTGGAACTGCGTTTTCTGGAAAGTTAGAAGTGACTCGTCTATTGTGCTGTCCGAGGAATGTTCTTCTAGAATATCAATTTTGTTCTTCCGGCGTGAACGCATCTGAAACAACGCCATCCGCGCACAAAAGAGTTACATTGTTGCGCAAGCAACAGCAGACAAGCACTGACACACTAGTGTTGCCTCTCACAAGAGTATAATAATGGTGACAGTGGTTGCACAATGTGTATCCTGCAAGTGCAAATTACTCATTTGAACTGGATTTTCTGCAAGATTCAACACAAGGCTTCTGCTAGCAGTCTGCTTTCTGCGCTGGCAGCATTACACCATAGGAAGGTTTTCAGAAGTAGTAGCATTTTCAAGGGGCAAATAGGGAGGGAAAGTCCTCAGCAGACTGTTGAGGCAGAAGCGGGAGGGAAATGGCATGCCCTATGAACGGGCATGGCATGGCTGGCTGGCAGGCAGGCAGGCAGGCAGGCATCTTGGACAGGAGGTGCAACAGGCCCCGCTTGTTTTGATCCACAAGTTATCCTTTTGATTTCTATTCGCTGCCCTAGTGTTAAGCAACTGCGTAAAGACATCGAGGCAACCCAACGTTATTTGCGGGCTGGTTGTGGGGTCGCAGGAGCTTCTTCCTGATTGCAAAAGCGGCGCTCTCCTCCTAAGACGTTACCCAGGGTTGCCGGCGACTAACGTTTACTCAGAGCAGACTCACTGAAATTGATGGTCATAACTAACTGAAGCCAATTAGTTTCAATGGGTGTACTCTGAGTAAAAGTGCGTTCAGTAGTCAGCGGCTCAAAGCGCCTTCTCTTCACTCCGCAATTTGGCCATCGAAGACAGCTGCAAATTCTATGCAAGCTTCAATGGAAGTCCAATTGAACTCAGCGGCGCTTGCTTCTGAGTAGACACGCGTAGGATCTGGCGGTAGAACAGTCCCAATACTTTTGGAAAGGGCGGCCGAAATGAAATGGCCAACTTTTCTTTTTATTCTCCCAGGCCAGGAACCGCATCCTTTTTGGAAGATCGGACTGTAACAAATAGTTTTTTAAAAAACCTGGTGGGGGAATATTTCCCACACCCCTGGAAAGATAGGGAAGATGCAGGGAAGCCTGTCAAATATTGCGCCGCTACTTAAACACCCCACATCCCTTTTAAAATGGCATGTAGCTCTCTTGGCCCAGTCCTCTCTAGGGAATTTCCGTTGATACCGGTCCTTTTCTTGGCGCCTCTTTCGCTAGTTTGCATAGGTTTTTTGTTCTGGGGCTCAAGAAGGCGGCATAACGCAAGAGATTGTTTCAAAATCCTCTAGGAGCGATGAAAAGCGCCGTGGCAACTCTCGACTTCATTTCCTCATCTCCTGTTCCCCTTTCTGGCGGGATTTAAAAATGCGCCATCGAATTGCCAGAACTGTTTAGAACTGTTAAGGTCATTTGGATGTGGGTTTTGGGGTGGGGTAGGGCGAGCAGAGAGAATTGTACACAATCTGGAAGGAAGGCGGCGGGGGGGAATAATAATCCCGTATCTTCGCCGCTTTTGGCTGCAGTTGCTTCCCGCAAAAAAAACAAAAAAACAAAAAAACTTCTCCGCGGAAAACCAAGGCACAAGGAATAAATATGCACACGAGGTGAATTGGGACCGCTCCAAAATACGCCCTGGAAGAGTTTCCTCAACAGTACTGTAGTGGTCTCCCCCCCCCCCCCCCATTTCTTTTAATGGAAGCTTCTCCCCAATAAAATAGACCAGTAAGGGCTGGGGAGTGGGGCTGTTCGGCAGACCACACGTTCCTGCTGCCAGCAGAATACAATCCACCCAAATCTCGACACCCCCTCCAAAAAAGAAACCCTCTGAAACTGAACTGGAGCGAAGCTGGTTCGGCTGTCCTGAGGCTTCCATTTATTTATTTTGAATGCTAATAGATTTCTCTCTTGCTCTTCAATATAAATACATTCAGGCCATTTCAACCCACCCTTTTCTGGAAGTGTAAAAATGGAGGAGGGGGGAAATTGACCGTGAGACGTACTGCTCCTGCTTTTAAAGAGGCTCTGCGCTTCTTCTCCCTCTCTCAATGAAGGCGTTTGGCCGATCAGTTTTCGATACTGTTTCAATACAGAAAAGTATCAGGCCATAGAAACATTAATCGAATTCGATAACAGCTGCCATTATCATCATCATAATCATCATTATTCAAAATTTGTATTGCAATATAATTCTCAATCTCAATTTCCTCCCGGTGTCGATTCCCCTCTCCACAGTTAAAAGAAGGCGCTTAATCAGTGAATTAAAAAAAAAAAAGGAAAAGGAAAAAGGAATTCATTCATCCATCTTTATTCCTTTGCGTTCACTCTCGTTGAGGGGAGATAGAGGAGGAGCCGGATTTGAAAATAAATAATAACTAAATGACCGAGTTGCAAGGGTAAATAAATTAGCATCTGCAAAGTTTATACTATTCAAGAGGCTGTATAAACCCCGCGATTTATTTATTCGGTCCCGTTGCCCGGAGTTTTTTTCGCGGAGCGGCCTCGGCAATTAAAAGACTCATAACCGGCGTAATTTAGTAGAGGGCTCCGACGTATTTACCAAAACGTAGCCTCCTATATTTATAAAAGGGCTGCAAATAGAGACTGAAATTTATGGCCTTCCGCCTGATTATCTAATACTCATAAACAGATGAACAACTCCGGGGTCTTCTTTACAGCCTTCCGGGCGAAATTTACAAACAGTGGCCTCGTGGACGGCAGAAGGGCTCGCCATGCAAACGCCTTCCTTCCTTCCTTCCTTCCTTCCTTCCTTCCTTCCTGCCTGCCTGCCTGCCTGCCTGCCTGCCTTCCTGCCTTCCTGCCTTCCTGCCTTTCCTTGCCTGGCTCTCTTCTCTGCCTTAGGCACGATCCCACCAAGACCAAGCGCTTTGCAAGCCCCTCCGTCGATTTTCGTTGCAAAGGCAGGAGCTGGCGCCGCTTGCATCGCCTGCGAGGACTGTTAAGCGCGCTTCGCAGGGGCTGCGTTGGGCCTTTTAGGACAATCGATAGGATTAGTGGTAGGATCCACTTATTAGTGACAGAGCCGCCCTTGAGCACACGAGGACCTAGGGAAGGCAGTCCTGGCGCCCTCCTAAAGCGTACTTTCTCAAGAGTAACACGCTTAGGATGGCTCCCCTCTACATTTCCCTGCTTTCTTTTCTTCTGGTGATGATGATGATTAATGCGTAATGGAGATTCATTCCCTCCTGGTTTTTGTTTTTTCCTCTTTCCTCCCCTCCCCTCTCCCCCTTGCAGCAGACCGAGGGCTATTCTCACGCTTTAGGCCACGGAGAAAAACGGCTTAAGGGCAGGACTGGCTGGCCTCAGCAGGTCTGGGCGCTGGAACTGAATCAATGAATGAAACCAGGAACCGTTTCCAGAGAACCGGCTCCACCGAGGTGGCTGGGAGGAGGACTGCGCGCGCGCCCAGGATGGGGGACCCTGTTCTCCCTGGTTGGTCTCTGCCCCATCCCTCGCGCACCCCAAACCCCCAACACTCAGAAGGAGAGAGAGAGAGAGAGAGAAATCGTCCGCGACCCGCTTTTTTGCTTGTTTCCGTCTGCTGATCCGCCCTCCCCTTCGCAGCCTTGGAGCGGGGAGCCGGCGGCCGCCTCAGTGAGGACGAGGATCATGTGCAATGTGGAGGCTGCAGAGAGGGGCCCCCGAAACGCCTGAGAACGGAAAACTCCCCCTTCCCTGAAGCCAGTAACTCGCTGGCTTGAAAGCCCGGCGAGGACCTGGACGTCAAACGATGGACCGTCTGCGCCGTCGGAAGTCAGGCAGGAAGAAGCCTTGCCGGAAACCCGCGCGGGATATCGCGTCGTCTAATGTCGCTTTTGAATGTCTCATGGAACCAGGGTGCCACAGATGTAGATGTATATATATATATAGCTATATCACGCGGGATTGTGTGCGGACCTGAAAGGGATCTGTGTTGCACAAAAGAAGGTGGAAGGCCCGCCAGCCGATCCTGACTTGAGAGTGATTTCCATTTGCTGTCAAGCCATTGCTGAAGGGGGGGGGAGGGGGGAGGAGGAGAAGAGAGGTTGATAATCCGATTTCATCACAATTTAGGCTGCAGCCGAAACATCCTGTTCTTCGTGAGGATCCCATCGAACAGGAGGAGAGCTGCTTCGAAGTACACCACTCTATTAACGCCAGGCCACTCCTGAGGCAACAACTTTCTTTCTGCATGCCAGCGTGCGGATCGGAGCCTTTGCTTCCTTTTCAAAATCTATAGGATCCCCCACCCTAGCGCCCTAGCAGGGCTGTAGCCGGAAACCTGAGCACATAAACGGATTTGCTCGGGAGTAAATCCCACAGCTAGGAATGGGATTACTTCCTGACAAGGATGGAAGGATGCAGATAAGAGCTGGAGGAGTTGAATCCCACCTTTGGACACGATCCAGCCCACCTTAAGACCCCGCCAAATTGGATTTCCAAACTCTTGGCTTGGGCTGGACCCATCCCTCGGATTTCAGTGAGGCCAGCTATGCGGTCCTCAAGGGGCTTGTTCCAAAACCGCCACCCGCCCTCCCCATCGGAGTCCATGAAGCTCCTTCAATAAACCACCTGTGGGTGTTGCGGGGAGGGGTAGCTGCCCCTCTATCAATAAAAATCAATAAAAATACAAAAGGCCTGCCCCCCCCAATCCTTGCTATGCCCATGAAACCACCTGAGTCAATAAACGACATTAAAGATCACAGCCTGCAATTCTAAGCAGAGCCAAAACTTTCAGGTCCAGGTTGCAGAAATGGAAGGAGGCTCGCTTTGGCTGTAACCCGGCTGCTTTCTTCTGTCTCTGTGCCCTAGGTTTACATTTCCTCTGCTTTCATCCCCTCTTCTCCCCAGTTAAAAGAGAATCCAGTTCAGAAAGAAAGATGCAAAGTGAAAGAAGGAGACCCCCAATCGGCTCCTCCTGTTGTAAATGCACTGTCGCCTGCCTGGCCTGGGTCCCAATATTGCCCGTGGTGTATGGGGGAATTGGCCATGCACTCTAGAGACACTCTCCCCTACAGACGTGCATGAGCTTTCCATACCTTCCTCCCACCACCACTTCACTCATTCCCTGCACCCCCCAAGTTTGGGGGATTGGTTCCTCCTGCACTTGTGGGGGAGGGGAATACTGGGCATGATCCAGCTACAATTAAGCACCATTTAAGAGGTCGCCTGGTTTCGCTGGAGAAAGTTCAGCACATGGTGACCCCCCGCGTTGAAACCAGTGATTCGTGAGGATGCTTCTCTGTGGCAGGCTTGCGTGTTGTGCCTAGTGTCGCTATTTGTTTCGATGTAAATAAACACAAGGTCTCCCCCTCCGACCATGTCTCTCCTCTCCCAACATCGTTGATTCCATTTCATATTTTTGTTTGGATGTATTTAAACTACCTAAATGGATGCATTTTATACATTTCCTGTACCGGGTTTTCTACCTCAAATCTGTATGACCACTTGCGAAGAGAACAGGTTTGCCTTGCCAAATATTTATGCGGATTTAAAGAATAATAATAATAATATTAATAATAAAGAAAAGCTTTATGAAGATTTTGCTTTCCTTAAGGCCATCACTCCCTAAAGTCAGATGGATTCCTTGTCTAATCAAGCTGAAACAGAGTGCAAAATCCTCTCTGCTTGAGTTTGGAAACTTATTTTCCTGTTTGTGCTAATGGGAAAACAGCAGTGAGGGAGGAAGTATGAAATTTGCAAGAACAGAACTTGATTAGCAACAGGGAAATAAATAGTGGGGATATGATCCAGCGTTAAGCCCTACTGGTTTATATTTATATTTTTTATAAAGACTGAAAATTTCTGTCTAGAATCTTGTTTGCATCCATGGATTCCCTAGGTAACTGACTACTGTCAACCACCCTGTGCCTAGGAGAGATATAGCACAGGGCGGGCGTTCAAATAAATAGGGTGTCAATCATATTTATACGTGAACAGAAATAACATGAAATTATTTTAAATATACATCATATTTTGAGAAAGCTCTATATTTATTGATATTGCTAGTTGCTGGTGCTGTGTCATAAACATATATGATTTAATGCTACAGAGAAAAAATGTTTATAGTTGTGGTAGTTGCTTGAGAGCTTGCAGACCCAACAGAGATTTTAAAAATAAATAAATAAAAGTCTTAGCACTAGGCAGACAGACACAGACCATGATTCACAGCCCCATTAAATGTTAGTACATGGATTCTAGACAGTTGTGCCTTGATGCTAAGCACCTTGATTTGGAAGAATTTATCTGAAATCACCAGAACTTGCATTCAAGTAAACATGGGACATGATTCAACCAAAGTGAGAAGGTTTTGGCCCCTTACCAAATTCAGTAGGAGAGTTAAGCACGGATTTGAATGTTTCCAACTGAAATCAATGGGATGTCGGAAGAGAGTTTAGTTGGAGATTTAAGTGTGTGCTTCACATTCCTGGTGGAATTAATTGCTGTTAAAAATGTTTATAAGCTTTTCAGTTTTACAAGTAACGGGATACCAACATTTATGTCGTCCTCCCCCTATTCTCAGCTGTCACTCCCCTACAGTGTCAGAAATGATGAAAGTTAGTTTATTGAAAATCGTTGCTGATACCAAGTTTAAGTAATCTTTAAAAAATAAAAAAGAGGAAGAGTTTAAAGCATGTATCTGCCATTGAAATAAATGGGATTTAAAAGTTGCCCCCTCTTAGATGTATAGTGTGTTTAGTATACACATTGAGATACCTCAGTGTGCTGACTTGGTATACATGAGCAGCATGCACATTATGGGCACTTTAATATGTTTCTCCATAGCATTTGTGGAGTGTACACATTATTTAACAGTGTTTGTGTTTTAACTGAAATGCAGATGCCTAGTATGGATGCAGAGGCACAGCTGTTATGGGGAAGAAGGGCCCAAAGAGTTAATCTGTCCCACTTCATTCTACACATCCCCCTCTTCTTGGTGAGGACTCCATTAGTGCTAATGTGGCAAATCAAAAGGAAATATTCATTGTGAATTTCAAAAGAAAGGACAACACAGCATAGTTGCTTGTCTCTTCTCCCCCGCTCTTCAAGGCTTAGACTTAGGAGAAAGAGCAAAAAGACGACAGATCCTAATGAAAGAGAATTCCACCCCCTGCCTCAAGAACTGTTGCATCAGGACTATTGTGTACGCACAGATTTTGACAAACATTCAGAACTAGCACCAGAGAACAGGTGTACCATTTTAGAGCCCAAGTCTACCAGATTGGGTAGACTTGGTCTGAGAAACTTTTCTAACAGGTCTACTTTACTGTTGTTTCTCAGTGGGTAGACCTGCTGTCCTGGTGATTTCTTCTCCCTGTAGTTGAAACCTTTCAATTCTCACTCCCACCCCCCCTCCAATTAATTGCTCAGTTACTTCACATTTCCCTTAATTAAAAAACAAAAGCACGACAAAACTGGACAACAGCACTTGATTACACTGCGGTTATTGCCCCCCTTTCCTCAGAGGAAAGGGTATTAAACTTTGCTATTTTGCAGGGCTAGCATAACCTCTAGCCCTGTCCAACAGGGATAAGCTAATGATGGTCTTTATCTGCATTGGTACAGGCAGGACATTGAAAACCAATGTTGTTTAAATGTAAACATTGTAAAAACAATGTTTACAAACTCAGGGGAAGAAAAGAACATGTGGGAAAGGGTATGAAATTAGATCTGAATTAGATAATGGTCTTTGCGGCTGCCTTTTTGTTTTTAGGTGGACCCAACACCTGCAGTGGGGCAGATCCACACTCAGGACACCAGTGTTGCTGCTGCTTACCTAGCTGGGGCAGGGATGAGGCTGGGTGGGGATGAGGTTGGGGCTTTGAGAGACCAGATAGACTCTTTTGGTGGTTCCAGGTGCCTCCACCCAGGCAGCCCCATCGAGGTAAACAGCAGAAACAGTGGCGTCAAAAGGGGAGCTCCATTCTACCATGTGTGCTGCTGCTGCTGCTATTCTAAAAGCCTGGATTTCTGAGTAGTTTTTCATGGGGTGGCAATCACTTCTCCACCAAGGAAGGAAGCTTCAGTATGAATCAGGAAGTTCATTCATTGGGTGTGTCACTTGGGAATGCCTTTGACTAATTGCCTAGCCCTGCTTTCCCAAATGTCCCTCATTTGCACTGAAAGATAGAAACAGGCAGTCTCAAAAACACACTGGCCCAAGAGCTCATGCAGATTTAGCCTCTTCTTTCTGATTCTACAAGGGCTGGACACTTGCTTAAAAAAATAAAAAGAGCCTGGGGGCTATAGTTTTAACCCCTCCACACACAAGCATCCACGTTTCAGCAAGATCTCCAGTGCTATGCCATTCCTACTAGACCTCCTGGGAAAGCTTTGATAGTGATAAACATGTTAGAGCACACAGTGTAGGATGCTGGACGCATCCATTGTACTCCTTGGACTGCAAATTGGTGGGCATAAACCTTGATACTTAGAGAGACGCTCCTCCCCTTTTCTCCTCATACCAAGTCACATGCACTGCCTTGACTTTTCTGGTAAGCTAGGAAGCTGATCTTATGGGGAGAGGCAAATGTTGCAATAACTAAACCCAATACAAACTTGGGAACAGAATCTTGACCCGTATATGAGACTGAGTGTGCTACTCTTTTTCTGCCAAGTGCTGCCATTAAAGTAAGCCTTTGGGGAAGATGTCCAAAACCCCCACTTAGCAGATTGAGCAAGGAAAGCAGAGCTGTCACACCACATTTCAAAGTCACTGTACTATTACATATTGCCCAGTGCAGGGTCTACAGATTTTGCCATAGGGGCAAAAATCAGCAGAGCTGCACCTCTCCTTTATTTCTCTCTCTCTCCCCCTCTCTGTACACATGTGCATGCACACGCACACTCACAAATATACATACATAATTCTGTCAAAAATATGTTTCTTGATTTGCACAACTAACACAGCATTCTTCATTAAGTATTCTCCCAAGAAGAGGATTCTGTGTCACGGAGGCCTCAGTCCTACTTGTGTCCATTTTGTAAGCACCATGATTGAATTTAATAGGACTTAATTCTAGGTAGACCCGGAGAGGTTTGCATTGCACTTTGAGAAAGAGAGATGGAAAAGGTCAAACTGCTCTTGACTTTCTGTCTCTTATTATAGAGTCTCTCACACATGGACATTTCCGGAGAATGGAAGGCAAAACAAAAGAGGGAGGGAACTAAAATTTTCATTAAAGCCCAGGTGTGGAAACAAATGGCAATCATTATACAGTGGTCCCTCGGGTTACAGACGCTTCAGGTTACATACGCTTCAGGTTACAGACTCCGCTAACCCAGAAATAGTACCTCGGGTTAAGAACTTTGCTTCAGGATGAGAACAGATATCGTGCGGCAGTGGGAGGCCCCATTAGCTAAAGTGGTGCTTCAGGTTAAGAACAGTTTCAGGTTAAGAACGGACCTCCGGAACGAATTAAGTTCTTAACCTGAGATACCACTGTAAATGACAATCATTAGCCCCTAGCGTCAAAGAAAAATTAGCACACAAATGAATGGAGCTGAAAATGCATCACTATTGGTTCCAGGTGAGCTTCACTGAGAAGAGCATTCCTTGAATGGGCAGCGGCCAGCCAAAAGGCCTGTCCTCCTGTTGTCACCCTCTGGGCTGCTCCTGGAGGGCACAGACAGAAGGGCCTCTGATGATGATCAAATCAAGCGAATTCTCTATCAATACAAGGAGAGAGACTAGAGGCACCCAGCAATGGACTGATAAGTGCCCAGAGTATCAAGGTCCTTAAGTGATTAGATGATTCCCTCTCCAAGTGTTGAATTCTTTCAGCTTTAGGCCTTGGGGGTGCTCCTTTGAGTATGGGATGTTTATTTCAACCACCTAGGTTCCTTTATCCAGGCAGGATTACCAGTAAAACCAATAGAGGCCTTGCTTAGAGGAAAGGGGATTTGCAAGCTACAAATAAGCCACATATTCATAACATACCATGTTAATCATAATGGAATGCAACCCAAACTGCTTTCTCTTGCTGTGTTGATCACGTAGTTGACAGAGGATGCTGTTAACATATTGGCTCTATTGGTGGAAATACTTCTGGTAATAGGATTCATGAAAATGACCCCCATTCTTTCCCACACTTGCTGGCTTCATTCCTATAACACGGATTACTGAGGCTTTAATTTCATGACAGCAACAGCAGGGAAGGAAAAACCTCCAACGTAAAGAGGGGCCTAGCTGAGGTGTGAGCCCAGGAGATTGAGAAGGTAGCATAAATCGATGCAGTCAAGAAACCTGGTGACAATCCCATGGAGATTCTGCCACAACTGACATATAACCATTCTGTATGCTGCTTGAAGGTCATCTACACGCTACCTGAACAGGGCCTTAAGTATCCCATTAGACATCAGGTGGAAACTGCAAACTATCCCAAGTATCTAGGAATCATTTAAGAACATAAGAGCAGCCCACTTGGACCAGTCCAATGGCTTCTCTAGTCCAGCATCCTGTTTTCACAGTGGCGAACCAGATGCCTATGGGAAGCCCACAAGCAAGGTCTGAGTGCAACAGTGCTCTCCCCACATGTGATTCTTAGCAGGTGGTATTCAGAGAGATACTATCTCCAACAGTGGAGGTAGAATATAGCCATCATGCCTAGTAGCCACAGATAGCCTTATCATTCCTGAATCCCTCTCCTCCTCTTTTAAACCACCTAGTGTAGTGTCCACAACTACATTAGGGCTCTCTATATCAGTACACAATTTACATTAGGGATGGGGAACCTGCGGTCCTCCAGGTGCTCTCAGACTACAATTCCCACAATCCCTATCACAGGGCATGGCGGCTGGGGCTGATGGAATCAAAACATTTCTAGACTTAGGAATTAAGGTATCAACCTAAGAAGAGAGAAACGGGTAGGGAAATAATCATGGAAAATACTTGAAAGGAGAAATGTGTGTTTGTGTGCGTGTGTGTGTGTGTTAGTTCTGTACTCTAAACCCAGTTGCTGGGTGTATGCCAGCATTCCACTGGAATTTCCCCCAGTGTGGATGGCACTCCTAGACCACACCTTTATGGATCTATGTGCATATAAATAATGAATAGTCACAACTGAACCAGAGAAGAAGAAAGAAAGAAAAAGTTGCACAGTTTGCACAAACATTACACTCAGTTTATTTACACTGGGGAAGACACCTTGGGCTGCTTTCTGGTACTGTACAAAATACTGTGCTGTGCCAGAAGCCCACCCCCCACCCTATGGCTAGGAAGAGGTGCTATTTCCTGACATTTCCCAGCTGTTTTTTCTCTGTGGTGGCAAGAGCTGGTGTGGCGTTAGTGACTGAGTTATAAAACAAAAAAGACCCCCGTGTCCTTAGTTAGCCCCAGTCCCCACTCTGTAATACAGGGAAAAATAATACCGACATTCTGGGGCAGGGGACGGTTGTAAAGATCCCCAAAAGATAATAACAGATTTGAAGTGCTTTGAACGCTAGAAAGCACTCTGCAAACGTTACGGATGATGATGAGAATGCATTGTTGGCAAATCTCTCTCCAGTCATGGTGGCAAAAAGTATCCAAAGAGGAGCCAGTGCTTCTTTCCAAACATGGTAAACGTACATAAGCGGCATAAGCTACAGATGCATCCTATAAGCCGAATTCTTGTGAATGATTTCTGTTCCTTTGCTATTTGTCATTCAAAATGGGCCTGAATAGAAAGCATAAGCACTGTGTGATCGGATAGAATATAAATGGTAACCCAGAACCACTGCTGGATTGGGAACACCCCTGAGCTTTCTGCTTTAATTGAATACAACGGTGAATGTTGCATTGGAGGTTTCAGATGCACTGTTTAAAGTCCCAGTTAAAGTTTTTCCTGGACAGGAAAGAAAAATGACCTCCCTGTCTCTATTACGCAAGCCAGGAAAGGGGCATAGGAGTATTAGGTGTGCCTCTTTGATCCTAGAGGCTAACCCTTGCCTTATATCATGTCTACACTTATCCCTGTACAGCATTAGCTCTTGTCAAGGCATTTTTCAAAATCTTAGCTACCCTCCCCACCCCCTTGTTGCTTAATTATCCGTTGAGAAATCTGAGAGGGCTCCCCTTCCCTCCTCTACCCACCCAATCTCCTCTCTCTGCGGACTTGGCTCTCCCCACCCCCCACCCCCGTTTCTTGGTTTAGGTATTCCTTGCCAATTCAAAGATGGCAGAAGGGCAAAACGAATGAGTAAACAAAAGCAACGAAAAACATTGTCACACTACACCGTATTCTAGATTTTTGTATCTCCCTGGACCGCATGCCATATCCTCCCCTTTCGCTCTGCATGCACAGAGGCACAAAGAGAGCTTGAATAGTGTGATCACTAAGGGAAACCTGCTGGCCAGAAATCTTCCCCTTGGATAGAGGGCATTGATGCACATGCTCATGCATGCAGCGTTTTATTATTCTACAACACATTCCTGACCTAGCAACAGTGTCTTGGTGGAAACATTTATCCACAATGTGAGTGTTGCTGGTCTCCTGTGATAAATATTATTTATATTTATAAGATTCCCCATAAAATAAATTGTCTAGGTGGCAGTAGCAAAATAAAAATAAATAAAAGCACAAGAATAAAACATTACACCCCACCCCTTTTTTCTGGGGGGACACAGGGGTATGCGTACCCCTAACATTTTGTGAATCTTCGTACTTTTGTCCATTTACTGTATTTATTTTTCCCAATTTGAACAATAAAATGGTATTTTCTTGAGTCAAAATGAGAGTACCCATTTTTAAAGAAAAAAGCTCTCTCTCTCCATCCCACAATACGTTTAAGAGACAAAGCGTCATAAAAACCAAAGCAGCACAACAAAATACCATACACAGCACAAAACCAGAACAGCCATCAAATTTATACACTAAAACCACACACCAGCAACTTAAAAATAAAAATGTTAAAAGGAGAACAAAAAGGTCTTGACCTGATGCCAAAAATGCAGCAATGTGGGTGCCAGGCAAGTGTCCCAAGAAAAGCACCCCATGGCTTGACCACATGTAGGACCAATAGCTTTGTGCTCATTGATTCTTTTTCACATGCCTTCTGATTTTTAAGGTTTCAGAACATCCAGTGTTGCTACCTTGTGCATACAGTAGTACCTTGGGTTACATACGCTTCAGGTTACATACGCTTCAGGTTACAGACTCCACTAACCCAGAAATAGTGCTTCAGGTTAAGAACTTTGCTTCAAGATGAGAACAGAAATCGTGCTCTGGCGGTGCGGCAGCAGCAGGAGGCCCCATTAGCTAAAGTGGTGCTTCAGGTTAAGAACAGTTTCAGGTTAAGTACGGACCTCCAGAACGAATTAAGTACTTAACCCGAGGTACCACTGTATAGTTTTGCCCATAATCCCTGAAATACTAAACATACATTGCCAGCAGTTCTGACCACCTTGCAAGGTAGGCCAGGACAATTACCCTCCTATTATAGATGGGTGAGCTGAACCGCAACATCTTCCTTAAGACCAGGCGGCTGAACCAAAATTTGACTTAGGAACTTCCAGTGCATCGACCCTGTGATGAAGGAACATCATCTTATTCCCTAAGATGGTGCACTACACCCACGCAGGTGGCTTTGTGGTCTAAACCACTGAGCCTCTTGGGCTTGCCGATCAGAAGGTCGGCGGTTCGAATCCCCGTGACGGGGTGAGCTCCCATTGTTTTGTCCCAGCTCCTGCCAACCTAGCAGTTTGAAAGCATGACAGTGCAAGTAGATAAATAGGTACCACTGTGGCAGGAAGGTAAATGGTGTTTTCGTGTGCTCTGGCTTCAGTCATGGTGTTTCATTGCACTAGAAGTGGTTTAGTCATGCTAGCCACATGACCCAGGAAGCTGTCTGTGGAAAAACGCCGGCTTCTCAGTCTGAAGCGAGATGAGTGCAGCACCCCATAGTCACCTTTGACTGGACTTAACTGTCCAGGGGTCCTTTACCTTTTTTTACCACTACAGTCGCCTATTGTCAAGCTTTTCTTTCCAACCCTGAAGGCTAGAAACTTCATCATTATTTTTGAGCAGAAGCTGGGAATCTCCCATCTAGTGTGTCCAAAGCACGGCTAATCACTCACGGGTGCCATACTGACAGTATGTACTGTGACAAGGTAAGCAGCTAGCCCTGCAGGGAATCGCCCACTCAATGACTCATCTCCGCACTTATGTGTTCGGCCTTTTGGCAAATTATCTCGTCTCTCCCCCCGGCCCCCCCCATCCCAAGCACACACAGTTTCCTTCAGAAAGCTGCAGTGTTGTTTCTTTCTTGGTATTTATGAGACTGTTTATCTGATTTCAAAGGAGCCAATTCTTATCTCGGAAGCGGCAAGGAAGGGGTTAAACGGGACAGCCCCGTAGACAGCATGGAGCCAAATAAAATACCAATCTGACAAAAGGGGGGTCGGTCGGGCTGGGAAACTAGAAAGGAAAACAGGAGTGGGAAAGGCACATGGAAGCAAAACTGAAATGGAACGGGGAATGGCTTTTTGGGTGCCTGAGAAAGCGCATGCCCCTCTGTTGGGTGGCCAGGCCTTGACTGAAGATGGTCAACTCTACACAGAGAGGCAGCCTTTGCTTCTTGCTGCTTTTTCTTCCCTGGCTTGGTTTGGAAGGATAGAGCGGCCATTGTTACACCCAGGCCAGAGGAAGAAAAATTAAACACGGCGCTGGGAGATTCAGTGCCGCCTAGCCTTGTCCAAGGGCTTTCCGCACAGAGCAGTCCACAACACAAGAGGCCTTCAGGAGACGTGTGAGGGCACCATTAACACTGAGACCCCTCACTTGCATCATGCGGATCGCAGGCCCCGTTAAAGTTAATGAGAGGTACCTACAAACATTTCCACAAGCCGAGAAGCGGGAGTTCGGTGAAAGTCCAGGGGAAGTGCTTCAAAGGCAGCAAAGTATTATTGCTTCATTTCCCCCCTGGGTAAGTTTGTATGCATAGCTGTACAAAAATTGGAGGGGGGGGGGGAGAAGAGGCAGGAGAAGAAAAGTTATAGCTGCTACTGTGCCTAACTTAGCTATATGGCCAGAAAGCGGGTAGCAAGGTCATGTCCACTGCAGTGCCACGGGGAAAAAGTTGCAGCTACCTATCTCTTGCATGAAGCTTTTGGGCGTTGACTGGATGTCAGTATTCAGCTGCCTCATGGGAATCTACAGATCAGAACCAAAGGCTGACAGGTGGGTCTCCTGTGAAAGGTGGAAAGTGTGTGGAACTGTGAGGAGACCATCTGGGATGTGAGTCCTGGAAGACCTGCTCCCTGCCTTGCAGGCCTTTTCCACCTGGCCTGGGAGGGCAGGACTGACTCCAGCTACAAAAGGCTGTTGAGGTGGCCAGAGACCATCTTGACTGTCTCTTAATGCAGACTCAGGTCATGGAGCCTGAGCTTCCACAACCACCACCCACCATGAACAACCATTGGCAGCAACAGATACGTTCTATGCTTATATTTTCTTTTCTTACTACTTGCGCTCTTTTAAATGTGCATTTTATATTTGACTTCCATTATTAATGTTTTCTTTTGAAATGTTTAAGACACTTTTTTGTTAATTTTGCTGCATTAAATGTGCATTCTGTAGTTGACCTTCTTTGTAATGTTTTATTTTTAAATCTTTTAAGGTAATATTTTAGTTTCTGGTTAATTATGCTCCTTTGAATATATACTTAATATTTGACTTGCTTCTGTAATGGCTTAGTCTGAATTGTTTTATTTGATGCTTTAATGTCGGATGCCTTGTGATTTTTTTTCTTTAAAATATGAAGCGGTACAGATATGAAATGGAAAAACACCCTGCATATATTTTTTTTAAAATGAAAAATACTCTTTAAAAAAGACCCCAAGGAGATAGTAAAAGAGAGGGAAATTATCAGAAAACCACCCTGTTCACCAAATAAAGAGATCTATTGGCCTTGTTAAAAAAATACAGGAGAACCTGAGCAGGTGGTGGGGAACCTGAGGCTTTTCAGATGTCGGACTCCCAGTTTCCATCAGTCCCAGCCAACATGGCAAATGGACATGAGTGATGGCAGTTGGAGTCCAGGAAAATCTGGAGAGCCAAAGGACCCCCTTGCCCTGGCCTGGAGAATTGCACATCCAATCTCTAGCATGAATCTGAAAGTTGTGATCAGTAAACAATACAGTGGTACCTCGGGTTAAGTACTTAATTTGTTCCGGAGGTCCGTTCTTAACCTGAAACTGTTCCTAACCTGAAGCACCACTTTAGCTAATGGGGCCTCCTTCTGCCGCTGTGCTGCCGGAGCACGATTTCTCTTCTCATCTTGTAGCAAAGTTCTTAACCTGAAGCACTATTTCTGGGTTAGCAGAGTCTGTAACCTGAAGTGTATGTAACCTGAAGGGTATGTAACCCAAGGTACCACTGTATTCCTTGATCCTGAAAATGAAAGTTACTCATTTTAACTGGGAGAAGGATACACAGGAAACGTAACGTAAGATTTTATCTTTGGTAACTAAAAATGTTGAAGGATTGCTGCCCTGGACTCCTATGGAAGGAAGTGGGGAATAGATGATACTAACAACAGCAACTGTCCCCCTCAAGAAAAGCTTTTATGTAAGGTTCAGCTTTATTGGTGCATGACTTCCAACCGTCAGAAACAAAATTAGAATCTCAGGGATGGCAAATGCTAAGAAGTCAGGCTCTAGGAACATGTATACATTTTTTTAACCCCCCCCCCCCAAAAAAAATATTTTTTAAAAACACATGTTATTCTCTTAGCTCCATGAGCACAACATACAGGTAATAACAGCTTGGATGGAGATCTTTAGATCAGAGAAACAGTGTATATAACAAGATGGTAGTGCTGATTCTCAGGTCTAGGAAACTGACCTTTCCGTTCTTCAAAGAGCAGGTGCCCATTCTGAGGATACTCCTTGATCCAGCTCTGTCACTGGAGCTATAGCCATAGCCAACAATTGCTATGTTCTACCTCTGTAGCCAGAGGCATCATGCCTCTGAATACCAATGATTGCTGTTGCGCCTACGTTCAATTCGCAGGCTTCCCACAGGCACCTGGTTGGCTACTGTGGGAACAGGATGCTGGACTAGATGGGCCATTGGCCTGATCCAGCAGCTGCTTCTTATGTTCTTTAGGAGGCTGAAGTGGCCTCAGTGGCATGGAATACCTTTTGCCAGTTTTAGGCTCATCCATCATCTGGCTAAGGATAGCTTAGCAACATTGATCCATTCTCCAGTAACATTCCAGCTGGAGTACTATCATTCATTAGACATAGGCTCAAGACCTTGAGTTGAGGCCCTTTCCCTAGTATCACCAGATCCTGAAGCACCGTATGTTATGCTCACACAAAGCTGAGGGCCTTTTCTGAGGTGGCACATCTTGACTTTGGAACATTCTCCCTATGCAGAAGATTGACTGGTGTCAACATCACAGGACTTCTCCACATCATCGTTTAGTGTGGATTAGAATCTGACTGTGCCTCCATTTATGTGGTGTTGTCCACACATCACTTTCTCAACTGCAATCTCACTGTCCCCTCTCTCACACACACCCTGCCAAGACACTACTGATGTCTTGCTAACCTTGTGCACACTGCAGTATCACGTGCATTAGAATCTGCCCATGTCCCCCTTTGTGTAGCTTTGTGTATACTTCCTGAAATGGAGCAGCTGTGGATATGTGTGTTTACTGTTAAACACTCAGATTTGTACATAAGCACACATTTGAGGCAAAACAGCAACACATATACAATAAATTATCCTGGTAGTTTTTTTTTGTTTTTTTTAAAGGGTGTGTGTGTGCCAGTACCAGATTAAATTAAGTCACTACTCCACTGCTTATTGAAACCTTAATTGATTTTGCTATCAACTTGTAAAATAATGCATTTGCTTTGTTTATTTGTTCCATTCACATTCATTCATTCACACACATTGTTATTTGCCCTTTTTTAGTCTCTCTTTTAAATTCTTGTGTTTCTTTGTCACTGCCGTTGGTGGCTGTGAACCTGCGATCCTCCAGCTGTTGGACTCAAACTCCCATTAGCCCTGGTCAAATAGGATGGTCCAGGAATATTTGGAAGCTGGCCATCTGTGGGCTGCATTCCACATGCCTAATACACACTTTTCTTTCATCAGATACAAAAGAAAGTTTAACATGAAGCATCACTACTATGACTTAACCATAAAGCAACCTTTCAGAATGCTGTTTTCAGGACACACACACACTGCACTGCTCACTTTAATGTTTATATATCCAAGAATAGGCTTTTGACCTTTTGTTAGAAATATGCCTCCCAATAATCTTTCCCCTCCCCTTCACAATGACATTCCGGCCTATAGATATTTATTTGCACATTCATTTCTGTATATATATATAAAACTCAGAAATGTGTGGATTACAACCAGTGGCAGACCTTGGCATCTCAGATTTCAGTGGCGCCCCCCTGTGCCATGCCAAAACCCATCACAGTCCCCTGCCTCTCACCTTCTGTTAGATGTCAGAGTTGCAATGCCTGCTGTGGTTCTTAAGAAGTTCTGTGCCTGGTGTGATCGAACCAGTCATGCTCCCCTGGATAAGTCTTTGCTTACGACATACTACAGTCTTTGTAACTGCTAGCACATAACCTGCTAGCACTGATACTTAATGATAGGAAGAATACTTCAGAGTAACAAAATCCTCCTTTATTCCTCTGCTACAGGAGATGGAAAATAAGACAGGAGGACACAGTAGTAATTACTCCCAAAGTCTCTATGAACATATTCCCAGAGACTAAGGGACTTCATGTTCAGTATCGTGACATGGGAATAAGGCTTTGAGCTGGTTTATACATGTGTTTATCACTTGCTTACTATAGCATCAAGAGAAATTAGCCACGTGTTTATCATCACAGAAGAGAATTTTTTGCTCACACAGCATTTTTTTTTAAGTGATGTTCTTTCACACATAGGAAGCTTACACTGAGCTCAACTATAGCTCAGCATTGTCAACTTCTCCTCCCAACAACAAAAGGCAGCTCTCCTTGGTCTGGGTCGGAAGCCTTTTACATCACCTGCTACCTGAGCCTTTTAAATTAAAATGCCAGGGATCAGGAATTTTTGCATGCAAGGCATGTGCTCTGTCACCAAGGTCCTGTACAAACCCTCACTGAAACCAATGAAGTGCATGCAAGGGGAAAGCAGCCTTTAGGGTGACCACTTTAGGAAGGGTCCCCAGGCTCATTTTCTTTAGCCCACAGGGGATTGGTGGACAATGGGTTTCTCTATCAAGAAAGGGAAAGGTTTCAACCAACCATCATGCTTGAACTTCTATGAAGATCAGTGGAATGAAGGGACTGGCCTTCTGGATTAGAGACATTAAGCCTGTGAGGCAGACAGCTTGCCAAAAGGGAGATTATGTACATGTAGATGGGCAATTGTGTGCCAAGGTGGTTTGAAGCTGTGGCATATTTTCCTCCCTGTAACTTTGCTTACATTTTCTTAAGGAAGCGCCTGACAGTTATTGTCATTTAAGGTCCCCCCCCCAGCCCTTTCGATGGCTCCTTCAGGGAGGGTAATTGGGCCATAATTTGTTTTTTATGTCAAGATGGCGTCAAAGATAAGGTGGATGTTTCAGAGTTTGGGGACTAAAGAGACAGGAGAAATCCTGACCTGGGCCCGACCTCGAAATAATGGCCAAAAGCCCCAGTAAGTAACAGTTGCAGGTGAAAGATTTACAGCCAGCGAGGCCTTTGATCCTCACCCATCCTTCCAGTCTCTCAGGACCTTGGCCAGCTTTCAAATAAAATAACTGAAATGTCTTCTTTGCATTGCCTGCCCCTAGCCTTTCCCACATATGGGTCTACTGGAATCTCCAACCTAGACAGCCCATTCAGATCGAGTCTTCTGTGCTAGAGAGTCTTGTAACTCCTCTCTCGGCAGCCAAAAATGCTGTGAATTGATGAACTGATGGGAGAACACCCAGTAGGGCAAATCCTTCCTAGATAAAACACAAGTGAGACACCACATTGTTCTTTATAAAGGCTTTATTAAGTCAAACCAAAGTACTTTCCAAGGCAGCATAGATTGGTTGATTGCAAACGTTTTAGAAAGTGGTTTAGGGTCTACCAGTGCTGTTTGTTGGGTTTTGATGCTACTGATGGAAGGAGTTAATTGATGGATTTCCTATGCACACTCCTAAGGCTCTTCATGCAAGTCAAGTGATCCCGATTGAGCCCATGCTGACCAGTGCACCAATACATTTTTAGTTTCACTAAGGTCCATCTAACTCTGCTTAATGCTAACACAAACATGTCCCACAATACTGTAACCACAGCAAATTGACATTGAGCTTGGCTGATCTCATAAATGGCAACAAGGAGCACAGAAAGCCATATCACAAGTGGTCCATTCAAAAGGTGTCATCACTGTGGAACCTGGTTATTCTTCACAAAGTAATCAGTATTTGACAAAGCAGATATATCAGAAATGATGGAAATCATTTAATGTTATCATTCAAACAGTAGCAGAAGGAATAGTTTGGGTTTAAACAGTGCTGCTTCTGTACAATATATAGGAGGCATCCAGCTCAAATCTATGGCTCTATGATTTTTGAAAGATTAAGGTTAAAAACTATTTTGTCCTTTGAAATAAGCTTCTGTCTTTCTGCCTCATTTGCAAGGCATTTTATAATTTCTTTATCCATTTAGTGAGTACATGGTTGAGATCACCATATCCTTGCAGTAGGATGTGTTTCTTTTTCCATTAAAAAGATGTCTGCAGTGCTCTGTGGCCATCCGTGCTGTTTCCCTGGTTTTTGACTAAGCTGCAGGCAACTGGGGATGCTGAATACACAGCTCCTGAGATTGATGCCTTGCTGATTTTCTTGTTAATGGAAACTTAACCTTAGAGAAATCACACACAGACCCTTTTCTGCACTAACCTCACTTTTTAAAAAAATCAACTAATAAACAGCTGTTGGGAGTAGGGTAGACAGCCTTCCTATCTTCCTGTGCTTATAGGAAAGCCTAGCTGGGGACATCTGTATTGAGAAACAATGGCATGTGCCTCTTCTCTGGGGTGCACCTATACGGGTGATAATATTTCTCAAAGTTTAATCCATTTTCTATGTTCATTCCTCCTGTTCCTTTTAGTGCACCCTCATTTGTGCTGCTATAGAAACCGAAGCTGTAGGAACATAATTAAAATACATGATAGAAAGCAGCTTTAAAAACAAGTTTAAGAAAAGCTGGGAGGGGGCAGGGTGGTGGAAGATTTTCTAAAAGCCTGGGAAGATCTAAACCTGTCTCCAAAAGCAATGGAGATGTAAACTCAACTCCAGCTCTTGAATTAGTAGCCTTAGAAAAACTAATTAGTCATCCCTTCTTATGTACACTGGGTAAATATAAAATATAAGCCTCAGCTATTACTATAGACTCAACCCTGTTTGATAACAGATTGCCTATAAAATAAACCCTCAACCATTAAATCTCCATTCATGTTCTCCACTATCCTCCAATCTGCCCTTTATAACAGGGATGCTGAGAAAAATCAAAGCCTGGCTTTTATCAAACGTTATGGAAAGGGTGGAGAAACAACTCCTTCAGGGATCCAATCCAATGTGCATAGTGCATTTCATTCTCAACCAGGCCATTTTTAAAAAGCCAGATTTTTTATGATATTCATATCCCTTAATACTGCATAATCCTACTTCCGGTATCTGACAAGCACTTCTATGGAAAGAGTCCTGTTTGTGACAGGAAAATGGCTGCAGTCCCTGTTAACAGCTGTGGAAAATGTTCCTTACCCAATCAGCAAAACACAGACCTGCGGCTGAGAGGGAAGGGGAGGGGCACAAACACTGCCAAGGTTATAAGACTGCGAAACCAGCTGTGCTTGCTTAGATGATACTGCCCTCATATGGTGAAAAAGGATACAGGAGGGAAGTACACAGAATGATCACAGTCCAGTACTCAGATTATAATGCGCTAGTCTAGAACACTGATGCAGAAGTCACTCAGTTCAGAGATTGGTGGCTTGAAAGCTACATGCCTTTGCCCCAAGATTCCCAAGAACCAAGCTATGAGCATTATAATGTAAAGCTCTCAGAAAACAATCCATTTATATAGTGGAAGCACACACTTGAACTATCCTTGGTGTGCTTTTTCCTTGGCGCCCCTTCTGCCAGCTTTAAGTGGATTCTTGAAGGCTCTTCTTGGTAACAATTTCTCAAAGGGTAGTTAAAATGGCTGATTACTAACATAACAACAGCAATAGCCCAAAGAGAATGGTTTGGAACACTGAGTATAAATTTAAAAATGTGACAAGTTTACAAGGACAGGCATTTCACTATACTTTATTTATGTATTTATTTTAAAAACAGAGTTCTGTGTTCTCTATAATGTTCAGTGAATTCCTGCAAGTGAAATGTGACCTATTCTGACTATATAGTTGTGACCAGATTTTCAAGCAGTGCTTCCTGTTCAAACTGGTCAACATAAGAAATTGCTATTTTGCCTTTCATAAGACTAAACTCAAATTTCAACATAGATTTCAGATGATGGAATATATTAGTAGTCTATGCACAAACACAATTATGCTATTTAATTTATGTTTGCATGTATCCTGCACTCCCTAAAAGCTGCTCAGGGCAGCACAAATGGGCAGCTCTTGTTCTACGCCATATCTTTACCCATAGAACCATATAGGCTGAACCATATAGCGACTTATCCATATTCACAAAGTGAGCTTCTTGGCTGGCTGGGCCTTCAACACTGATCTCCTCAGTCTTAGTCACAACACTCTATCCACTACACCATTTGCTATTTGTCATTGAGGGAAGCCACCTTTTTTCCTTTGCACCACCAGACAACTGCTCTTCAGCCTGTCCATGGTATTTGCTTGCACTTGAAATTGTAAGTCAGTTGGCAGACATCATGAGGTACATATTATGCTTTGCTTCCAAGCTTTCAGTTTTCAAAATATGGAATACTGGTAAGCAACTGGGTATGACCAGGTCAAGTACAAAATGTCTGAAGTTGAGAAAATGTTTTTTGCTTTTTCTTCCCGCATGGGTGATGCAAGTGTCTTCCTATGCCCACCATTTGAGGATTTCAGCAAACATAGTATTAACACCTATAAATGAGTACATTTACAATGAAAACTGCAACCAGCAAAACTGATCATTTATTAAAAATGCACCTCAGGCATTGACATCTTTGTCCAACAGCACAGAGTTTTAACTTACAGTGGAAGGAAGGATACACTATACATCTTAGAGAAAAGAACTCTACAATTTCACTGTAAGTCACAAGGTTGCTTTAAGAGTACACAGTTATTATTTCACAATGAAAGCTTGCCTAAAACATTTGGCATAAAGATCAGAACAAGACATTGAAGGCCCACCAGAATGAATGAAGGGGAAGGGATGTTGTTTTCCTCCAGTAAGCCTGTTATATGTCAAAGGGGTGTAAAACACAGATAAGCAGGTAAGTTGTCACGTTTTTCTAGTGTGTATCAGGACAAGAAAGGAGGGATGAAGGCAACGTAATAAAAGGCAAACTCCATAAGCTCATGTTTGAAAATTGTAAAAAACCCCAAAACTACACCTCAAAAACAACCAGCAGGAAAAAACTATTGCTAAGCATTTCATTGAAATTCTGAGTTTAAGGCATGAGCCCCTTCCCCTCCAGAAACATTTGAAATTCAACATCTAAGGTATTAATAAATGAGAATAGGTAAATTCTACAGAAGAGCAAGAATTATCCTGTACCACTATCACACTTTTAAGAAACAAACAAATCCAAGCACACCCTTAGATTCACAACTGAGCATGTGGGATATTACAAGTGAGGGAACACTGATGTTCTGCTTCATTATAGCAGGGCCCTTTAATCAATTGTTCCAGTACTGAGATACTTCTTTTAGGATAGCTGTCCTAAAGATTCATCAGTCCCTCATCTCAACACACAGGGCGAAGTGACACTAGTGCACTGAATACAACAGTCCGCCTTTTAAGTCTTAGCAACTTTATCAAAATGCTTTTTTCTAATATGACAAGGGGTTCCATCTTATTTACATTAGAATTTATCAACATGAGGTAAAGTGCAAGGCTCCCAAACCCACCCACCCCCCACAAAAATTGCATTTGGCTAATATATAGTTATCACAAAATTTAAAATACTGTTTTAGTAAGTTCTCTCTCAAGACAAGTCACCAATTGCTGCATTTCTGGGATATATCTTGCTCATGGCTTTTCAAGTCTGCTTTCGAAAATCTGAAAAAATATCCTTGCCATGAGCTACTTTGGCTTTGCTGACGTTTACACAGATACGTTTACTGATAAAATATTTCAGGTGGCAGGGGAAAAAAGGGTTTGATTGAATTAGTCTATGAATCTAAGACTTAGGAGTTCTGCAAGAACAACTGCAGGACTTAACTTTTGAATCATATTTCATGATATGCCTTGCAAGACAAAATCTGAAATTTAGTGCAGGAGTTTGATATGCAACATTTATATTGCAGAAACACACTTGGACTTGCTTGATTTAGTTTCTGACTATTTAATCAACTGCACAATGTATTCCTGCACAATGTATTCATAAAAGTGTCATTCCAGTGCTATAATTGTCATTGCACATTCCCCATCACTTTGCTCTTTCCTTCATTCAATTCAAGGGATGAACAAAAATCCTTGCACTACTACAATAACAACAACTAATGCACCGAGGACCACCATATTTGATGGTTAACTTCATTATAGAAGATGTGCCACATTAAGTTCTTTGGCTCTGATGCAAAGCCCATTAAAACAAAGATGGCCCTTCTGCTAGCTTTAAGTGGGTTCTTGAATGAGTTTGAAGGTTTCAAACAGATCTTCTTGCTTGGAGTTAAGTTTCATTCAGTATAGCTGTGGTCAGCAATATAATCTCCCACACCTAATCTTAAACGTGTGAACTGTCACACCCAAGCCACAGTTCGTAGCTGACTAGCTTAAACCCCATGTAAACTATATAGTTGACAAGAATCAAGATAAAATGCAACCCACCAGTTTGTATGAACGAACATGTCAATGTGACTAAGTTCTCACATATTCTATTAATTTTAGAATATCCTTCACATCCTTTGAAGCTCAAAAATGCTGATGAAGGTTTTATTAAAACCACAAGGAATTGGATAATTTCCTTAAATGGCACGCAGCATAATCTGCCATTACATTAAACAACTGCATTATGGCGGTTTTGGTGATTCTACACTAGATGTTCAAGAATCACAGGCTTCTCCCTGAATATAGATATTGCTGTGAGCTGGATTCCTTTCTAGCATGACAAGCCATGAAAATGGCTTATTTTGTCTGCCATGACATTTGTTCAACCCTTGTTGGTCTAGCTGAAAATAAGGCATATAGAGATGTCTCTAAACTAGAACAGGACTCAACAATTATATCAGCAATTGCTGATCTGCTTGTATAATGAATAACAATTACATTTTACATCAATTAATTTATTTGGGGAAATGATTTCCTTGATTTGATTTCCAAAGCCATGCCTAAAGGGGTAGCACCTGCATTTTTCCATAGTCATTTTGAAGCTGGCTGCTGAAACCCTGCAGTTATTTATTTACAAAAAATGAGACCTAACACTAAAAAATGTACATTTTTGGTCTAGAAGTGAGGCATACAGTGTGTGTCTCTTTGATGACCATGGCAAAATTCCTCTAACTGCAAACATGAATATTCTGAAGATAAATCAAAAACTATGTCCTCAAGCTTCTGCTTATAAAGATTAATTGTGTTCTGGTGGTCAGTTCAATTCACTTTTCCCAGTGAAAAGAGAAGTAGCACTTTGTGTATCTGTTGGAAGTACATGGTAAATTGACATACCCTTTGCTGAAGCTGCCTGAAAATAACCACATTTAATGGTGGTATCCAATTAATTGAGAGAATATGTATTCATGACGCATATCCATTGTTTCTTGAGCATCTATTTGCAATAGAAACAAACAAACCATTGCAAATGAGTGTTGCATCTTTGAGACCAATTTTAGTTTTTTCATGCGCTTTGTCAGACTGAAAAGTATTTAAAAAGATAAGGCTGCACTGCACAACAAATAAATGTAAGGCTGAATTAAGCAGTATCTTTCCACACAGTTATCTCCATAGCATAACATGAGTTTGGGGTAGGGGAGAGATCTACTATTAGGATGCCAAAATACTCTTGAATGCTTGCCTATCACCTTATCATCTGAGAAATTATCTTTGGAATAGATTTTCGGCAAGCAACTTGCACCATACACTCACATCTTACTTGGATACAAGACTGATGGATTTCAGAGGTGCTTAAATCTGTGCTTTTATAAAACAAAGTCAAGGACTAGAGCAGCACAGGGCTGATATGATGCTCATAGTCTCCAAGTTGAATGTGGGAAAAAATGCGAAAACTTACTTTAGACCAGGCAAGAGTAACATGTAACTTACTAAGCAAAATACAGTTCACCATTCATGTTAAGCAGTCCATCAAGAGGTCAATAATCTGTATATGTTGTTGGCCAGGACATAAGACGTTAGGTACCTGCAAGCCAAAGCTAGAAGGCCACAAGTTGTTGACTTATTTTAGACCATAGTGTTGCCTCCTCCACTGAAGAAAATGAGGAAGCTGTACACATGTGCAGTGTATAAGGGATTCTGGATTGGATAAAAGGTGAAGAGCAACATGAAATTTAAACAATGGTAACTTTGTCACTGCACATTTCCGGTGGCTGCATGTAGGAGAGAGAAGAGGATTGGCACTAATTCTCATTTTCAAAAATTAGAGTGAGCAGACATCATAACTGCTGACATAATAACTGATGTTTTGCATTGTGTGCATTCAAATGTCAAAGCATCAGATAGGCTAATGGATATCTGCCTAACCAAGATCAGATTAGGTATATAACTGAATATTTGGTTACAGACCTGGGCTGCACTGCTACACTCATTTTTCTGGAAGTAGACCAGTGGAACTCAATGAGGCTTACTTCTGAGTAGATATATATAAAATTGTGCTGTTAATCTGGTGCTTTAAATATTGATCAATGGCCCACAGTAACTTAAATAAAGTCATTTTTAGTATGGTGAAAAAACAGAATTAAATTTGTGCACTGAACTTTGCAAAAGCATTGGATAGCATGTCTAAATTCTAATAGCTCTCAATTAATGATGCTTTTTAAAAAAACAAGAACACCTGAACATTTAACATTTTAACTTTTGTGAATTCACAAAATAGAAGTTCTAGTAGCAAATAAGCAGAGTTGGACAGTTTTAGTATTCTATCAAGACCATATACATACAAAAAGGCAAGGTTTAAAAACTTCTAGCACCCATACATATTTAGTCTCAAAGCAAGTAATCCTGTATTAAATACAAGTGGTGACCACACTTAAAAAGAGGAACCCCAGACCAAGATTTTGAATCAAAATTCTAGTGTCATGCCTGACCTGGACCAAGTAAGTCCTAGAGCCCTATATGGATATGGTATGATCCAGTGAAAGAATGATGAACTCTTATCACATGTGACTTATAATCAAGAGATTAATTTTAATCCTGTGGACAGGCATTATATTTGACTTCTTGATTTTTCCTGTGATCTCCATCCCTTCAGTCAAGTATTAGGCTTTGAAAATTCTGGAATCATCACATATATTCATGTATTCTAATATTCTGGACCAAAAGTTTTCTGTATAATTTCTAGTTTGCACTTAAATTTACAAAAATGTTAACTCTTTTGTATTCATAATGCACCCAATGCTTCTTCAAATTCACATACAATTGTGTCCAAAACCTGCCTGATCTTCATTCAAGTTTGCTACTTTCTGACTTCTGATCCAACCTACTCTTGTTACTCTTTACCATGTATATGAAGTATGCAAGTGTCTCTTTCTCATTCACTGGGATGTTCCTGAAGTGACGGCTGACAGTCTGAAAGGACAAGAAAATTAGAAAGTTTTGTAATATAGAGCTAGCACATGGTCTGTAGCAGGGATGGAGAACATGCAGTCATCCAGAAGTTATTCAACTCCCAACTCCCATAAGCCAGGACAATAGTCAGGGATCATGGGGTTATAGTCCAACATCTGGACTTCATCTGGACCACAGGCTCCCTATCCCTTGGCTGTGGTTTAGTCACAGCTGGCTCTCCAAGGTCTATTGCATGTTGAATGTGCTTGAAATTTCTTTTCATCTCAATATTTCATGGAACGCTAAGGAGAAACGACAGTTGATATTTCCTATGACATGCAAAGCAGAAAATGAACCTATAGCACACATAACAACACCTTGCAGAAGCCCCTGAGAAACAAAATGACCTACAGTATAAAACAGAGATTGCCCACTTGAACAATTATAGATGTCAGTTGATAAATCATACAAAACTTCAAGCCTGGTTGATAGCCTGGTGTTTGTGAAAAGAGGGTATTGGTTTGTACTTTGTATTTTGGGTTCTCATTTTGTATTTTGATGTTGTGAACTGCCCTGTGATCTTCAGATGAAGGGCGGTGTACAATTTTATTAATAATGATAATGATAATAATGTTTGGTGTTGGTAAAAAAGCATGGACTGGAAGAAAAGCACAATTTCCTTAAACGAACATGTGCTTTTGCCAACAGTTCCCTCAAGTTTCTTTTTAATGGACCTGTAATTTAGGTACTGGCCAACACTTTCAAGAACTGAATCAAATCCTCAATTTGTTAACTGTCAGTGCTCCTGTGCCAGGCAAAAGACACAGACACAGGCAAAAGTAAATTAAGAACAAACCTCAACTTACCATCATATTTTGTTAGTAAAACAAACCATAAACACTGGTTCATATGTAATGGCAGACCAGCCTCTAGACTGTTTCCTTTGTTCAGGAAAGCAAGGAGCAGTGGGGGAGCATCACAGGGACTTGAGGAATGTGATGTGCACAGACATGCTACTCTTTCATATTAAACCATAGTTTAATTTAAACTATGGATTAATATGACATGTGACTGATGCAACATATGTAAACAAAAGAATGTTATTTGGTGGTGGTTTCCCCCCCTCAAAAAACTTGAACAATTAAGAGAAGAAAATCAGCTTACTTTATTAGCTGGAGCATTCCAGGTCCTTTCACATTTTACCCTTTGAGAAGTGTTAAGTATACAGTTGAAGGCAGTGGTGTCATACTGACAATGTGTAGCTACAATAAGTAGCTACAATTACAAGTCAGCATTACTATAATAAAAATAAATAGGTTTGGTTGTGGCGGGTAAGCACAGTTCATATAATGAAAGCACAGAAGCTTGCTAGCCAACTTACTTCTGCCAGCTGAGCTTTATTCAGGCCAGGTCTGGTTTGCAACTTGTAATGCCTTTTATAACGACGCAGTGTGTTTACCTGAAGTTGAAACAAGTCGACCTGCAAAAAAGATGGCATGACTGACAGTTAAAAGGCATAGTCTTTTTAAAAATATGCATCTACTCTAAGAAGAAATCAGTAAGAAACATCACCTGTTTTAAGACAAGGAATTCCTGTTCAAGATACACAAAACAGGTAACTAGGATATAAATAGTGGGACACCAACAGCTCTGCAAGCACCTTACTTCCCTGTACTTTCAACAGAATGGTCTCTCCATTTTGTATGCGCTCTCTGGATTGTAGCCACCATACTGGTGAAGTGATGAGAATACACTATCCCAGTAATTTCTTTGGTGATACAGCAGGGTCACATTAGACTATTCTTATTTGCCCTCTTAAAAGATTAAGGCTTGGATCCAGAGTTCCTGTGAGAGGGCAAGCCAGAGGTCAGTGGTAGAGCACATGCTTTGCACACAGACAATCATGCATTTCATCTCCAGTATAACCAGATTGTTCTGGGAGCGATTTCTGTCTGAAACCCTGGAGAACCACTGTAAGTCAGCATGGACAATGCTAAGTTAGGTGGACCAATAGTCTGACTCAGCGTAAGGCAGCTGCCTTGGTTTCTAACTTGCTCATAGGCTGCTGGAGGGAGGGAGATAAATTTTCACCAGTTACCCTTCTCACCTGCAGGTCCCATGCTCCAGAGTGTTGGGGGACCGTTCAGATAAATGTGGGTGGTGGTAGTGTAAAACTGGTGAAAATCTCCTCCTCCTGCAGGAACCGCTATTCCACAATAGTCTATTCTGCAAATGGAAGAAGCCCTTCAACTCACTGAGGGGAACTCTGGATGCAACCCTATATCCTTATTTAACTTTCATTCAAAGTTAATACAATGTGATGTTCAAACAATCCCTAGCACTTCTTTTATTGATATGCTGCTATGTACATGTGAATGCCTTTTGTGCCAACTTTTAAATGCCTGTTGGAAACTTTTCTATTCCATCAGGTTTATGTAGGCAATTAAGAGTGCACCCCCCAAGATGGGCCACTGATTTTTTAAAATTCCTTTTGCTTTTAACTTTTTATTATTTATTGTCTGTTTTATGTTTTTTATATTGCTGTAAAACACTGTGGTGTTTTTTTTTGATACAGTATAGAAATGTTTTTATAACTAACTAACTAAATAAAATATAGCCCATTGAAGAAGTTGCATTTTTAATTACTTGTGTTTCAATCATAATTTGAGAAGTACAAAAAGCATCATAACTTATGAAAGTCTTTGTCACAAAGAGCAGGCTTTTCAAGTACTAAGTAAGAATCAGAAAGCATATCTCTTATCCAGAGCTTTCTCTTCTGTAAACAAGTTTGTCACTTGCTTATTTATTATTTATTTAAGCTTTTTATACCCTACCTTATATCCTGCCCAAAAGGCTCTAAGAGTGACCTAAAAACATCAGGACCAAGATGGTCCTTACCCTTAGGCTCATAGTCTGAAAATGCATGACACACAAGGGAAAGGGAAAAGCAAGCTCAAGCACATGTTACAGTCCATATACAGTGGTACCTCAGGTTACATACGCTTCAAGTTACAGACTCCACTAACCCAGAAATAGTATCTCGGGTTAAGAACTTTGCTTCAGGATGAGAACAGAAATTGGGCGGTGGTGGCGTGGCGGCAGGCTCCATTAGCTAAAGTGGTGCTTCAGGTTAAGAACAGTTTCAGGTTAAGAACGGACCTCCGGAACGAATCAAGTACGTAACCAGAGGTACCACTGTAATGCAGTTGCTGTTCTGTCTATGCTGGTTAGCACTGTCTAAAAGAGTAGCCCCATTTGACCCATGTCAGTTCTGGCTGTCTTGCCCTACCCCTCAGTTCCATTCTAGGAGCAGACCTGGTGACAGTATCCGGGCCAGAACAACTCCTGACACACAGGTCTTTCCTGAGATAGCTGATCAGATGAGTTAGAATCACCACAGTAGGGGATATGATACTAAAACGTGATGGACAGTTTCTTTATAGAGTAGTACAAAAGTACACTAAATTTTGCAGGAAAGCAGATTAGTTGTGTGAAGGCACAGGCATTATAACCTTACTTATTTACTATGTAACCTTCAGGCTATAGATCAGGAGTGAGGACCCTCACATCTGGTGGTCAAATGCGGCCCTTCATGTCTTTTGGGATTATTTCCAGACCACAACCCTTCATACTCTATTCTACATTGTGGCTCTGCCCCCTCATCAAATGCTTTTAACTGACTGGAATGTGTTCTTGAAGTGTGCCTTTTGCTTGCCTGAATGGAAGATAGAGGGGTGTGGGGTGCGGCTGCAGAAACATTGGATTACACTTGTTGCACCATCCACTACTGCCTTGGCCCCACCCACCACTGGTATGTGGCCCGCAGAAGGTTGTTCATGAGAAACTGCAACCCTCAGGCTGAAAACGGTCCCCCACGAGGTTGACCAAGATGAATGAAAATTCAATCAGGGTCAAACAGAAATTGCAACAATCTCCAATTTAATTATGCTACGTACCTCTGGGACATCAATCTCATGCTCTGGAGAGTCTCCCCCATCATCACTGGTCTTCCTCTTTCTTTTGTTTCGAACACTCTGAATGAAGTTCTTGTGGAAATCACATATATACAGATGTCCTACCTAACAATTAAAATTTAAAAAAAAACATGCAGTGAAATAGTACAGTGGTCACAATATAGCAGAGTGGAAGATTACAGTGATGCAATTACATTTAATTAAGCTGCAAAATATCACTAGCACTGACTTGGACTTTTTTTGGGAGGGGGGCTTTGTTTCTCTATTAACCTGCAGGCTGCTGAGAGGCAGAATACCAGCAACCCACTTAAATATCATGGGGCCTACTCCACCCTTTCTCCGTCCCTGATATATTGAGGGGCAAAGGTAGTTCATTTAAAAATAAGTATTTGTGGTTTATGGCAGGCTGCTGCAGTAGTGCTAACAGCAGTCCACACCAAGGAAACAGTTCTCCACTCATTCCCACCCACATGCCTTCCTATTGCCAGAAAGGGAAGCAGTTCCTCCAATAAGGACTTGCAGAGGTAAATAAGCTGAAGTCTGGGAAACTGAAGTTGTGGCTTAGAACGTGGAGCTGTACATGGAGCAGATGAATTTATTCCTCCAATAGAAATTTCTCCCTTCTATAGTTTCAGAATGGGACTTGGCATTCCAGAACCCCAAAATATGAACTGAGAAATTATTTGAAAGTATTTATTGAGCATTAGTTCCAAGCTTGGGACACTGAATAATTGTCTACAAATCAGCTTGCAAAAGAAAAAGATCCAAGTGTGTTGGAAGTTGGTAAGTTACATAACAGGGCACCCAGTATAGTGAGGGTTTATTATGATTTGAAATATAAAGGTAAATTTATACCAGACTTACTTCTGTATAACTTACTTATTTTTTAGTCTGACAGCACATCAGTTACCTATTTGGCCTATAGCTGCTCCATGCATGTACAGAGCAGGGACAAAGAGGCAGTAAATTTCATTAACCACAGTTTGAGACTTGAGGACTATTTCATTGTCTCCAGAGCATTGCAGTTATCATTCTAGTGAGTAGGCATCTGATAACATCCATGAAAGCTTACACTACAGTTCCACAGGACTCTTGTGCATTTGCTGTACCATATTAAAGTTTTTTGTTACTTCAGGGTTGGAGATTTAGCAGGTTTTTAAAACCAGCCCTTTCAAGGCAACAGCACAGCCTGAAATCTGCAGAGGCACACCAGTCAATTATAAATACTGTACATACAACAGCTCCCAGCAGTAATGCCACACAGTGTCAATAACCAACAGTAATACTGTATAGCCTTTGACAAAGAAGTGGATGTTTTATTGGTTCCTCAAACTGCCACTGATAAATGCCCTCTATATACCAGTGCTATATATTTACATAGCATTATAGACACCTCCACCCTTGCTCTTAAAAGCTCAGAACTGGTTATAGCTTCTTACCTCGACCAGACATGATGCTGTCTTCTCTAATCTGCAATGTGTTGTGAACTTTGTGCAATTAATATCACTCTATCATGAGATTAAAGTGTATTTCCACTCTGAATTAAGTTGGTTAATTGTTGTTCCCATTTCTATTATTATATTTGTATGCATGATCTCTCTCTCTCTCTCTCTCTCTCTCTCTCTCTTTTACTCAGCATAACTTTATAAAGCTAGACTGGACAAAAATATAGTATGTAGTTAGAGACCACATAAGATGTTCTAGACTCTCTTCCTATAACAAAAAAGAAGCAAAATCTCTATCTACGTGGGTTTCCACGCTAGAAACATAAGACATAAGTACTGTAGAGGCAACATGCTCTCATTTCAACTATTTTTAAAAAACCAGTTATAGTTATTGTAAGTTACAGTGAATGCAGTTTGTGTACTGCTAAAGCACTGCTCATTTCCAACGATGGGTGGCCTGAAAACTGCAACCAAAAGCCTCCACAAACCTTTCGAAGCTTTTGCTGCAGCAGCTAGCTATTAGATCAACACCAACAACATCTGAGATTATTCTCAGGAAAGGGCAAACACAGAGAAATGCAGCACATCGAGGCAATCCCACCCCTCACCCCAGCACAACTCACGCTTTTGTCAGTATCCAGCTTCAGCTTTTTTTGGGAGATGCTCTTCTGGATCCTCTTGCTGAAGGAGGCATTGCCAGCCGGGCGGACGCAGCGGTCCCCGTCGTCGATAAGGCAGCAACTCTGTCCGTAGAAAGGGGTGGTGGGAGGCCCATCCCGACTGTCTTCCTCAGTGCTGAAACCATTCATCGCAGCCTCCCCCCAGCCCCGCGGAGAGAAAGCGAAGGCAGGCGGGCAGCGACCCTCCCCGCCTCTGGGCTACTTCGCCCGGGTTTTGCGAAGCCCTCCCCCCCCCCCGGCCTATCCGACCCTGGGCTTATCCACCTGCCTTAAAGGGACATTGCAAAGCAGACTGTCAGCAGGACACTTCCTCCCCGCGCCCCTTTTATAGCCTTTCCCAGCTCCCCCCAAGGAAACCTCCACCTCTTCCTCCCCCCACCCGTCGAGTGTGTCACACCGCGAGGGACCCACAGAAACCGTCTGTGGGGCAGCCGCCCCTCTCCCCGCTCTTTTACAAAACCCACTCTCTTTCCATCCTCGGACCACAAACGCCCTTTCCGACCACACCGCAACCTCCCCAACCCCCTTCGTCCTCCCCGGGACTCTGCCCCGCCGCCCCCGAGGGGGACACTCGCCTCCGCCCTGCCGCCCCCCCTCCACCGGCCTCTCAGAGAGCAACTCCTGACAGGCGACCCCCTCCCTCCCTTGGCAACAACAGAAGCGGGCGCCGCTCAAGCTCCCTTCACTCGGAGACCCCCCCCCCCCGCTGTCGGCAGCCTCGTGAGGTGGAGGTGGCCGTTGCTGCCTGCCCTCCGCCGCCCGAGCAGGGAGAGCCGGACCTCCCCCGCCTTCCCGAGGGAGCCAGCGACTGTCTGCTCTCTGCTCTCTTCGCCTTCTCTTTACTCTCTCTCTCTCACACACACACAAAAACCTGCCCGCTCCGCCTCCTCCACCTTTGCCGGAAGTCCCGTCTCCGAGCAGCCATTGGTTGCTCGAGTGCGGAAGGCCGGGAACTGTGCCGCCGCACGCACGGCCTATTCGGCGGAGCGGCTGTCCGTCTGCGGCGATAGGCTGTTTCCTGCGATGGGGGCGGTTGCTAGGAGAGTGTTTGAAGTCCGCACATAGAATGAAAGCGGAGGGGAGGGGAGGGAGGGAGGCTGGCAGGGCGGAGGGAGGAAGTTTCGGATGCAGCTCCGAAGCCTGTTTTACATGCAGAGCGAGGGAAAAAACAACAACTGACATCAGAGTAAACACGCTTAAGGTTGCGCTGCTTAAGACCTAACCCGAAAAAGGAGCGCCTTGTAACAATTTAAAAAGCGGGTGGACTGCATTGGGTGGATTTAATATTGTACATAAATACACTTGGTTGAATGGGACCCTGAGAGTCATGTAGTCCAGGCATAGGCAAACTCTGGCCCTCCAGATGTTTCGGACTACAATTCCCATCATCCCTGACCACTGGCCCTGTTAGCTAGGGATGATGGGAATTGTAGTCCTAAACATCTGGAGGGCCGGAGTTTGCCTATGCTTAATCTAGTCCAACCCTGGGCAGCGCAGGAGTCTGCGTTAAACCTGTCTCTGTCTTTCACAGGCACCACAGCAATCTTTGTCAATACTAAAAAAAAGCTACGGGCTAGTCCTATCCCCTCTTCTGGATGCTCGGATCTGCCGCAGCTGGCGAGAAAGGCATGTAGGAAAAGGAACGGAGTTGCGGCGGCGCGAGTGGGGTGGATCCGAGAGACCCTGGTAAGGAAAGGAAGACGACTAGGGTATGTGGGTGGGTGGAAAGGGCGAAACTGGGAAAAGGGGAAGGTCATGGGCGTAGCCAGGGTGGTGGCAGCTGCCCTCCTAAATCAAGTTAAATAAATAAAAATACTTAGCTAACCGTAACTGACCAGTTGCGTCGCAGATAACTCGGTTCTGCTCCCCCCAATAAATCCTGGCTACGTCCATGGCGAGGGTGTTAAAAGAACTGGCGGGGGCAAAGATTCTGGAGAATTTGGAGGAGACAAAACTCCGAGCCCCATGGGGACCCCAGGACAGGAAGAAGCAGGTTAGGGTCCGGGAAAGCAGGGAGCCCGAGGTCGGAGGCACGCTTGGAGCTGGAATCAGGAACAGGCAAACGAGACAAATCCGCCCGAAAAGTCTTAATTAAGAGTTGGTAGTTCTCCAAGAATGGCTTTATTCTTAGATTAGGATTGGCTAAATGATACAGAGAGCGGATTGGCCACATAACAGGATACTGATACAAATGTTTGCAGAGCTCCTCTGAGTTTAAATAGAAGTATATAATGGGTATGTATGGGACCAGAACAAGTGTGTGGGCTTTGAGATTTCGAAGGGGAATTTTTTTTATTTGCTCAGCATTCTCCATGGACTGCATTTATCCTGCATAATCCAGCAGAGGGAGTCATCATTCCATATAGAAGGAATATAATCTAGTATTATTATTATTAAACAGAAATCAACAGGTAAGAAAAATGTGTGTTTTCAGCCCTATGATCTTTGTACTATGGTGTTCTATCTTGTCGCCAATGATGTTCAGCTTCTGTATGAATCCACTGGGATCTGTCATTAGGGGTTTGGGGGCAAAATGTCATTAGTACACCAGTGAAACACAGTTCTATTTATAACATCTGAGTCAGGAGTCTCGCATGATCTGGACCATTGTATGGGTGACTGGTGGACTGAATGAGGGCCAAAAAACTTGAGTTTTGGCTATACATTGGTACCTGGGGTTACATATGCTTCAGGTTACAGACTCCGCTAACTTTGCTTCAGGATGAGAACAGAAATCGTGCTCCGGTGGCACAGCGGCCGCAGGAGACCCCATTAGCTAAAGTGGTGCTTCAGGTTAAGAACAGTTTCAGGTTAAGAACGGAACTTCGGAACGAATTAAGTATGTAACCAGAGGTACCACTGTAAGTTGGTGGGGCAAGAAGAGCTTTCACTCCCTTCCCCAACTGCTAGTCTGGGTAGACCAGACATGCCAGAGGTTCTTAGCAGCTCCACCACTCTTCCTTAGGTTACCTCTAATCCCAGACAGGAGGACTTTCCCAGGATCCAAGGGGGAGCAGAGATACCTTTCTCTCACCCTAGACCAAAGTAGCCAGCTCTTTTCAGTCAAACCCCCCTCACACATGTAGCATGAACCAAATGTCTATGCACACGAGGGGCTGGAAACTTCATAAGGCTCCTAATATCTTGGGCCCAGGATACTTTGATCGCAATGCATTATATCCTTGCCTGATCACTGAGGTCAAGGAGAGTTGCTGTCAGCGGACCACCATGGTTCAGATGCAGGGCTCTCATCTATCAGAGCTGCACATTCAGTATTGTGGAGCCAATGCTGTGGACCCCTCTTCCGCTTGAGTTCAGACAGGCCCTCCGCTACTGAACTTCAGGTACCTGGTGAATTTGTTCTTTTTTTGGAGTAGGGGTTTTTAAAACAAGCCTTTCTGATTTTATGGTGAATTTAAATGATTTTATCCATTGTATCTCTAACTTCATTGTTTAATGTTAGACACTGGTTTTAAGCAGAATATAAGTGGAATAAAAAATAATGTATTGCATTTGTTAGTTGCTAGATACAAAACAAGAGCAGTCTCAAAGCAACTTAAAACACAGATAAAATCAATTAAAAGCCAAATTTTAAATGACATACAACATTCGTAAAATGCCCATCCAACAAGACAAGAAGGTAA
The DNA here is from genome assembly GCF_964106645.2 of Podarcis pityusensis. Taxonomy (NCBI): domain Eukaryota; kingdom Metazoa; phylum Chordata; class Lepidosauria; order Squamata; family Lacertidae; genus Podarcis; species Podarcis pityusensis. Next base: position 66,112,436 of record NC_138029.1, on the reverse strand, counting down.
AAGTCCTGCCCCACTAAAAAGTGAGTACCAGAATAAAAGCTAATTTAACAATCAAAGCCTGGATACATAAAAATGTCTTGGCCTGGAGCCTAAAAACCAACAATGATGGCACCAGACATGTTTCGCTGGGGAGAACATTCCACAGATGGGGAGCCACTATTGAAACAGCTTGTTCTTATGTAGTCACCCTTCCACACTTCCCTTAGAGAAGGCCTTTGTTGAAGACCACGAAGTCTCAGATGGTTCATGTGGGGAGAGGCAGTTTCTTGCAACTCACTACACCCCAACTCTCTAAGTCTCATGTTTTAGTATAACAAATTTCAGAAAAAATACTTGATGTTTTTAAAAAAGTGATAAAAACCAAGAGGTCAATGTCTGTAGTCTGGGATTTGAAGCTACTGGAGAGTGCATTTTGGAAGGCAATATGATCTCAGGACACTATTCAATCCAGAAGATATCCACATAAAATGCTTTGGTTAATGCAAAACAGAACACTTCCAAAGATGTTCAGAAAAAGACACAATACAAATTTATTTTAAATATATTATAAAAGAAAGTCCATTCATCTCTTAGAAACACTATACCTTACACCCAAATGATTTCCAATTTATCAAAGATTCTAAATTAAAGTGCTAGACATTCTTTACCTCCCCCCAACACAATAGGACAGTGTCCTGAGATGCACAAAATAAATACACTGGTTTATGCTGCAACATCCAATTTCAAACAATCTGTTAAGCATGCATTACAATGTCGAAACAAAGAGTCCCTGTATAACATCATCTCAAAACATAGTTGGCCCCTTGATACTATTGTTGGAAGAGAGATGGTGTTTTCCAACATAATCCTTACCATTTATTCTCAGAAGTAAGGCTTACTGAAGTCAATGGGCTTACTCCCAGGTAAGTGGTGTTACAATTGCAACCTTAGCCAGTTAGCTTGATTATACAATGCAATGTCATTAATTTAGTTAATATAATTTTATTTAGGATAAAAAGCTCCTACCTATTTGCAACAATGGAATGTGCTTGCATGGTTCTAGCCTAATCAAATTGAAACTGGAAATCTCTGGGTGACTACAGAAGCATTAGGATGGTCCTGAACAGAATGCAGGTCAAAAAGCCTTTTATTAATGGGTAATGAATTTTTATCTAAATTGTCATCTTGTTCCATATATGATTACATGTGACATCTTAGAAATCATATAGAGTTTATAACACTGAGACCCTAGAAAAATCTAAAGCCAAACTACATGTGAGCATTTGCAGCTACACTTCTCTACCTCCCATCACAAATAAAGCAATTTGTATCAGATATAATTTAAAAGGTTTATTTGGGAAGATGTGCTAAACCCTAACCACTCACCCTGTCTTCAGAGCATCTCCTTGTGGGTTGTCCCCCCATGTCAATTTTCGCTCATCTAGGCTCTAATATAGGAAATAAGGCAGGCTGGGAAACAAAGAACTGGTGAGGAAGGGGCCACAGGAAGGTGAGTGGCAGGTGTGGAGAAGGTTCAGCACTTTCTCTTTCTCTCTGCACACAAACTCTTTCCACAGGCTCTCACAGGTACACTCTTTTTGTTCTTAAGACTCCCTTCCCCATTTTTTTGCTGCCATCACATCTAATTTTGGACATGGTTACCCACAAAACAGAAGCAAAATCACAAAGTTGAGAAGACACCTCTATGCTGTTAGTATCTTCCAAGCACTTTCCAATCAAATAAAATTGGTGGAAAATGCCTCAATGTTTACCACAAGTTAAGGAACCTTCTAGAACTCTTCTTCATATTTGATAGGGTGCCCAGAAGGACTCTGCAGCAAAGCCTTTGAGCATTTCTGTACATGCTAAGCAGCAAGTCCTGTTGAAATTAGTAGGAATTCAGCTAGTTTAGATATTACAGTATATTAAGAAGCTAATCAGACTGCTTACACTAGTTTAGACTGTCTTAAACCAGGGGTGGTTATATCCATGTTAGTACTGTGAGTGGTTCTATGAAACATAAAGCAAACTACTGTAAGTCTTCGGCTCTTTTCAGATGTGGTTGTTGTTGTTTTTTACATCACAGCTTCATAGCAAAAATCTAATCAAATTGCGGTATTGTTTTGATGATATTATTATTATTATTATTATTATTATTATGGTTTCCCCAGCCACTCTGGGCGGCTTCCAACTGAATATTAAAAACAATACAGCATCAAACACTAAAAACTTCCCTAAACAGGGCTGCTTTCAGTTGTCTCTTAAAAGTAAAATAGTTGCTTATTGCCTTGACATCTGCTGGGAGGGCATTCCACGGGGCAGGCTCCACTACCGAGAAGGCCCTCTGTCTGGTTCCCTGTAACCTCACTTCTCGCAGCGAGGAAACCACCAGCAGGCCCTCGGCGCTGGATCTGTGTCCGGGCTGGACAATGGGGTGGAGATGCTTCTTCAGGTATACAGTACTGAGGCCGTTTGACGGTGAAAATATGTCTTTTTATATAGCCCACAAATCCTTGTAATAATAAAGCCATTTGTGTCACACCACTATGGCCTACAGGAACACAGTACTCACACATTGTCCTGATAGCTAACCTTTCAACTGCTTGGGATATGCTGTATAGAGGCTTTTGGGTCAAACTCTACAGGTGTTTGCTCCGTTGAGTGAAACAGATACCATTTTGAAAAAGGTATTCAAGCATGTATGAGGGTGGAAACAAGTTGCTTTACTGCTTCTCTGTTATGATGCTGACTAGATCAGGCTTCCTCAATTTCGGCCCTCCAGATGTTTTTGGCCTACAACTCCCATGATCCCTAGCTAGCAAGACCAGTGGTCAGGAATGATGGGAATTATAGTCTCAAAACATCTGTAGGACCGAGGTTGAGGAAGCCTGGACTAGATATTGACAAATATTTCTAATGAATGACCCATACATTTTATGGAAGCTACCCTGTTGATTTATTTTGATATGTGTCATAGACTATTGGTGGAAGACACTGCATGGTGAACCTTGTATGTTTGTATGCCAACATTTGGGATCAGGAGCCACTTACGAAACTGTCAGAATCAGCCATCAGGGGTATATAGGGATGCTCATTTATGTCCTTTACACCATTTTTGTTTTGAGTAATGAAACTTAGCAACTGGTTTTCTAAACCAAGACCATAAACTTTCCATTCTACAATATGAACTTGAAATTGGATATTTAAACACAAAAATCTTCCTAAAACATCACTAATTGCACATTGTACTGTACTCTTGTACATCCAACATCCCACTCCAGTCCAAGGCACTAGGAAATTGTTCAAGTTTAGGTACTTGCTGAACATTTGCATTTAAAAAGGCACTTCTTTATTTTAATGATGCTGTTAAATTTGATTTTGATAACATTACTTAAGACCACAAAAGGTGTATGTTTGAATGCAAGAATTTTCTAAACCAGATGGGGTTATTTCCTGCAGCCAAGATCTTCAGATGGCTTTGAAGGATTCAGATAATATCACTGCTAGCAACAGACACATTTCAGTCCACACATTTCAACCAAACCATTGAAAACTTTTAGATTTTTGAATTGAGATGCCATACTGAAATCACTATAACCACGTAGGGAGCCATTTCACACAAACTGCTTGCTCAACCTACCCACCGTCCCCCCCACTACACTCTCTTTGATCCATCCTGTGGAGGTGCTTCTCAAGCAGCAATTATGCTGAAATCAAAAGTATAAATCAGGCCTGACTGGAACAAAACACGGACACCCAATGTGCATGTTAATACTGTGCACACTGCTTTCCTCCAAAAGCCTCAGTGTCAGCACAACTGAACAGTTTTTTTGCTTAGCACAAGGAAGTTGAGGTCAAGTAACTGAAGTGTGACCAGGAATCTTAGCTACACATCCTAAAATATTCAAGAGCAAAGTATTTTCAGTTTTGTTATCTGACACCCTTATCATGCATGCAAATACGGTTTTATAGACTCATGCTTTAGTTATTATGAATATAAATAAAGCAGAAGATTAATTACAGATAAAAGTAGTAAAATGCATTTTCTTTTCTCAACCAACAGGTGGCCTGCTAACAATGCTTTCAAACCATTGCCTGGGGTTTCCAGGATTGAATGCATTACTTATGTGCAGAGATCGCCACTCAGCCAGAGTTAAATATGTTTAAGATATTTTGTAACTTGACAAGTATTTATATTGCTGCAGAGAGGAAGCTCTTAAGAATATTTTAACATCTGGCTTTTGGTGTTTGGTTTCAGCAGGTTAGTAACAATCACAGAAACTTTCCTAGAGCAACATAGTAAAGTGTCTGAGATTGCAAGATAAAAACTCCCTAAATTAAAGTCTCACCTCAGTCATGAACTTGTTAGACAGCCTTGCACTAATACTGGTCTACTTTGCAGGACTGTTGTAAAGATTACTACTGCATGAACACTAAAACATTACAGTACTTCAACTCAACCTATGTATTGACTATTCAGCATAATTATGTTTTCACCCTGCCTAGACAATGGCCTTCAGTTTTATTGCAGAGAAAACATTACAGGGAACAAAAAGATGATGGGAAGTAAGTAGAAGGGTATGTGATTCTGCAGCTAAACGGGGAATATGAAATATGAATTAATGGCCTTTTTAATTTTTAAATTCCTGTTACTTTGCCATCTGGTTAGTAGCCCACTGCAAACAGCACTAGTTCTTAGATGTATCATTAACTGAAGGTGTACTAGCTTGCTAAATTAGACACATATTACTTTTGATGGAAAAACATAAGGATGACTGGAACAAACTAGGAGCAGAAAATTCAGCTAGCATGGGATCAGAATTGAGGTGAAAGAAATTAGCGTTGGAAGAAATAAAGGAAAGAGGTCATGACCAGCAGTCTATATATGCACAAGGAAGCCTTCACACCCAGAACAGCTCTTTCCTTTCATATTGGTGTCCTTAACAGGAAATCCCTGCATGTAGATTATTTCCCTTAACTGAACAAAATAAATAAACCTAAGTATGAATTGATCTTCTGAGTGTACCATGAGACATTGTTTTGATAACCAGTGACAGACTAGTGAGGTAGAACTGGAAGAGGCAAATTAGCACCTGTTAACACACGGGAAGGCATTAAAAACAATCCTCTAAAAATCCCCACAGGAAATCATCTATCACTAGTGATATTTTAAAACAGATCTCAGCCTGAGTTGAACAAAAATGCAGGTTTAACTACGTCAAGAAAAACTAATGATATCAAGGTCTAACTGAAGCCAAGAGAATTGTGCTGTAAAATATTTTGCCCAATTCACTAACCTAAAAATATTGGACAATGGGGAATGCTGAGTAAAACTGCAGCTAACACAGAACTGGGGAGTTTGTAAATTCAAATTCGTGAATATGAAAAACTGACAGGAATCACACTCCAGTTATTTTCAATGAAGATTTTAAAGATGATCATTTAAGTCATTTGGAATGAGATGCAGGGAGGCCTAAGCTGTGAAAGATGCTGCACTGTATGTATCCTTTACTTTTGTAGAGCACTGCAGTTGTCATTTTTTTGTAGGATATTGTTGTGCATGCAGCCCCAGGTGTGGCTGGATGCTATAAGTTGGTTTAACAGGTACGTCACTAAGAATTTCACTGCAATCTTAAAACATACTTATTTGGAAGTCGGTCTCACCCATGTTACTGGGGAATTAAATTTCATGCAGCAATCTTAGAATTTTAGCCCTAGTTCTGTCTGTATAACTGGGTCTTTTGAGTTCAAGTCGTATGTCCGTGAACAGGTATATTATCCATGACTCAGCTGATTTGCCTAACTCAGGGGTCTGGCAGAGGATCTGTCTGGTGGGTGGGATCCTGAGTTCCCCTCCCCTCCCAGGTAGACTACTTTGACAGGTGGGTAGGGCCACCCACCTGCCAATAAGCTGACATCGCCATGTCAGGCAGCCCAGCTTCAAATGAAAGAATTGGGAGTGTACTCCAAGAGCCTTTCTGACTCTTTTCTTCCTATGTTTGAACTCAAGCTGGGCTGCAAAGGAAGATGCCTGTTGAAAGGGGTTTGCATTCAACTTTTGACAAGGATTGGCTGCAGCTCCTCATGCAGCTAATCCCCATGGGGTTTGTAGTCCAACAACTGCAAATCTCTCTCTTGGTAGGGAACGGGCTCTATTCAAGAGCTCCAGTGCAATGAACAACTTCATGCCACCAAACTAAGGGTCAGTGTAAAAAGCCAGTGCCAACACTGCTCTTAAACCATCTGGACTGGAGATATGCATTATCATAGCACTAATCCTTGGCTGCTGTATGGATCTATGGGTTTGGCTTTGAGACAATGTGGTGCAGAATTCATGACAGTTGCACATTACCCTTATGAAAAATACGCGGGCTTAGATGTGACCTTAATAGCTGAAAAACTAGAAGATTATGAAAGGATACGGTCCTGCATTAGAGAACTAGGTTTCAATCTGTGGTGTAATTATAGCAATATAGATTTCTAGACATCTTGTTAATGGGATGCAGCATCATCAAAGTAAAGACTGGCCTGATAGTCACACCCTCTCCTGAGATTTTCCCTTTTATTGTTTTTAAAAAATTATTCTTTTAAAAAATTTGTCATCTCCCCTGTAAAAATTATAGCTGTAATATATACATATAGATAGTCTTTAAAGATCAAGATTCTTGTTAAAGTTTTCCAAGACTGTTGAATTTGTGTGTTCAAATATCCACTGCTGTGTCGGAGAGGAAGGATTGCATGTGCTCATGAAGATTTTTCGGTCACTCTCACTACAGTCCATGCAGCTGCCACTTACTGGGTGGTAAAGAGTCTTGTCCTAAGGATGAAAATTAGAAATCAGTTTGCTGGACTTGAATATATGCCACAGACTTCAGAAAGCAGCTTAAAAAAATATGTATCTGTCATTTTATTACTTATCATCTAACAGCAGCTCTTCTTTAGAAGTAGCATTTCTCCACATTTATTGTACTGTACATTGCTTTAGCTAAGCAATTTCAAACTAAATAAATAAATAAATCTTCACAACTGAAATAAAAAATGAGTACTGAAGAAAATCACTCTTCCCTTATTCAAATCCAACAGGTTATCCACTAGACCTCACTTGGAATAGTGTTTCGCGCAAGCATATTGTTAACTTATTGTCCTTGTCTTCAACTCTTACTTGTATCCAAATCTTTCTGAAGTAGGCACTGGAATGTCTGGGCTACACCTCCCTGAACGTCAACACTTCTTCATGTGGCTTAAGAATTCTAGAATTGGGTTCACTGATATTATGAAGCAGGGGTCAATGATGAGATCTGAACCCTGAGATTCCTTGGGAAGATGTCTTGCCCTCATGACAACAGTTTACCCAAGCCTGCCTTATGATTCCTTGTTTTGTATTGTGGAAATTTGTACTTTATAGATACTGCAATTATCATTGCTTTTGAGTATTTCTGCCATCCATGAATATAATCCCAGGTCTTTGTTCCTTTTTTAAAAAAGGATAAACTTTTCAAAGCCTATGGCCCATCAGTTGTTGTTGCTGGACTCCAATTCCCATCAGCCCCAGCTAGTTTAGCTAAGGGGAGTTTGGTGAGGGGAGTTTAAGTCCAATATCTGAAGCCCCCCGTTCCCAAGTAGAAGAGCAGTATACGAGTGGCATGATACGAAAAGTTCCTATCATGGAGCAATTGAATACCACTTTATATGGTACACTTACAACAAGCAGGTTTATTTGCTATCTCTGGAAGAGATGTTACTATGCCCTATTGTTCTTTTAATAAAAAGGGGATTCCACATAACATGTTGTCCCAAACATAGGGACAAAATATTACAATATGAATATTTTTCAAGATATTACAGGTAACCATAATGCAGAAGTAATGGTTTCCACATTCTGAGTAATAACACACTCACTTTCCTGTATTTCCATAGCTGATTCCCCTTCATTCCATGACAGTCATAGAGAGTCACTGGGCTGTTGTGGGAAACAGCATCAAAACAGAATTTCTTTGTGTGCTGAGGGTCTCCTGGACGGATGTCCTCTCGCCAGCTAAATGTGAACACCTGCTAGGACAAACATCAAACCCTCAGAACAAACGATGAGGACAAAAATCCAGACTTCTTTGTTTTATGCATCATTGCCCTTCAGTACTACTCAATGTGAAGAACTACCCTCTCCTTTGGACAGGGCAAGAAATACAGAAATAGAATTGTGGCATTGTTAAGAAACGCAAACACTGAAAAGGAGCTCTACAATGGCAGTTGTGTTTGAACTGGAAGCCTGCAAATGACACCCCCCCCCCCACGGGCCATTTAATACCAGTTGCCCTGTGGAAAAGAACATCAGTTGCTCAAACGGAGCAGATTGATTTTGGTTTGTTTTAAGTGAGTGGCTCTTGAAGTATCTATTGTATGTTTATAAATATTGTGAGCCACTTTGAAGACTGTAGTTAAAAAACAGGATATAAATCTGCTAAATAAATAAATAAATAAATAAATGGGAAGAAAAGAAATGGAACTAATATAGGGTGCTTTTTAAATTTTATTCAGACCAAGTGAATAAAATGAACCTAACTTAATCAAGCTTATTAATTTCAATGAGTCTACTCTGGAGCAAAACCTAGCTGACCATAACCAACAATCTGTCGCAGTAATTTCCCTTAGTTGAAACTGACTAGCACTGAAAGATTTAACAACAGGAAGAAAAACAAGAGACAACAAGATTCACTACAGCAAGAACAGTTCTACAAAATGTGTGGTTACTGGAGCTCTATAGGCTTGTATTCTTTTGGAGGACAGCAGGAATATCTCTGGAGTTGAAGTAGCACCACACCAATTCAGTAATGAGAAGACATGGAAGCAACTGCTTCATGCTGCTACTGTTAGTACTAATAAAAAAACAAAGGAAATCTCTTTATGGAAGAATTAGACCAAAAATATATTTCAACATCCACATTAATTTTTACAACTCAACATAAATTGCATATAAAACTCATGCAGGCCTTTTGGATTTACCATATTTTTCTGTGTATAACACGCCCCTGTGTATAACACAACTCCTATTTTTTGGGACTCCAAATAAAGAAATCCCCCATATGCACTATCAGATGACCCCCCCAATTTTAAACTTGAAAAAATAGGGGGGAAATATAGTCATATACACGGAAAAATATGGTAAGTTTCAAAGTCAGTTGGTTTAATTTTCCATTTCCAGGCAACTGAAATGGTAGTCAGCAACTTATCATTTTACATATTATGTTAGAATAAAGCTGTCACTTCTAGCATCTTATACATTAAGAAATGAAAATATTCGGTGAAAATATTCCCTATCCAGTTTAATCTCTCATTAGCATCCACTGGAGTGTTAATTATACCTCCTGTGACACTAAGTGGTCACTGGATATAGTAGCAGATTCATTAATATGGTTTTTCAGAAGATACATAGAAATGATGTCAGTGCATAGTACAGTTGCATGACTAGTGTCTTATTAACCTTTTCCTGTCTGCCTCCTCTCTAGTCACCTGGATTTGGCTCCAGATAATAATGGTTTTCTGCCACAGCACTCATGCACATAATTTAAAGTACTCATCTCCTGCACCCCAGGTGTGTTTACATACCAAGGCCTTCAGCTTGATAATTAGCATCTGTGTAATATCTAGACCAGCAGATTACATTCTACTCCCCTAGCAAACCCCCACTTAGTCTTACATTAGTGAAGATATTGTGGTATTTCAGTAATACAAACTTTGCATAAAATAGTTCTTTCTAAAACTGCCTGCGGAAACAATAAGAATGAGATAATTATAAAAAAGAATGCAAATACCTGCACACTGTTCCAGGCAGCTTCTCCTCTGCCTTTCACACAGGCTTCAACCCGTAGTGGGGAACCAAGGGCTCCATGTTTGGTATCTGCACAGAGGCCGGTTCCTACATTACGGACCTGAAAGATTAAGTTGCTGATTAGCTTTGCATCTAACTTCTTGACATAGAGGCAGTCAAGGAAACTGAAGTACAGGTAAAAGGTAAAGGTAAAGGACCCCTGGACGGTTAAGTCCAGTCAAAGGCAACTATGGGATGTGTCACTCATCTTGCTTCAGGCTGAATGAGCCGATGTTTGTCCACAGACAGCTTTTCAAGTCGTGGTCAGCATGACTAAACCGCTTCTGGTGCAACGGAACACCGTAATGGAAGCCAGAGCGCACAGAAACGCCGTTTACCTTCCCGCTGCAACGGTACCTATTTATCTACTTGCACTGGTGTGCTTTTGAACTGCTGGGTTGGTCCCCTGCTTACACAGGGGCTACATTCTGAGGCACTGCGCATGTCATTGAAATTGCGTATAATAGAAATGCACTGAAAAAGCCTGCAAACACCCCATTCTGCCCTTTTAGTGACATTTCAGTGATGTCTTTATGATGTTTCCAGGTCACTTCTGGGTTTGGTGCGATGTGCATATACATTGTCACACACGTATTAAATGTGTGTAAACGGGGCTGAAATACAGGCAGTCCCTATGCTATCCCATAACAAACACTGGCATAAATGCAAAGACACAAGACAATATGATTTCTATATATGTATGTGTGTGGATGTGACAAGAATTCTCAAGAACTGAGAAGCCAAGAAAAGGGATCTAGAACAATCTGCTCTGTGTCTCAAAGGAAAAGAAGCAGCATGTTGAATACACATCTGAGCTTGAGAGCCATTTAACAAGTGGCTTCAGTGGAGAATTGTGAAGGCAGTGATATTAAAAAAGAAATGATCAAAGCCTTGGATTTACTACCCATTCTTAGGTCAGGGTTAAACCTGATAATGGGCTGTCATAGTATGTAAATCTTAAGGAGCAAACATACCTCAGAAGTTCAGTGTGTACTGTTTTCAATAGTTTTAGTAAAGTTAGGCTTTCTGCTAATGGATTCTGAAGTGTATTGAAAACAACCTTTTCTAGCCATATTCATATACATTCACTAAATTCCTGCATGACAGGGATATGGAAACTGGTGTTGTTAGATCACCCCTCCCATCATACATGACCATTGGCTCTGTTGGCTGCCACTTATGGGAGTTGGAAGTCCAGCAACTTTGGGAAGGCCTCAGGTTTCCCATCCCTTCTGAAAAGTTCTGCACCATCAAGTATGTACAGAAGTAAACATGCACAACCATTTCACTTAAAGATGGACTCAGCGGGTAGTGGAAATCCTGTGGTTTGATCTGCAACCATACACCATAGCATGGCTGGGACTTCTTGATACAGCTGAATTTCTTGAATAAACCAACCTCTCCCCAGGCAGCTGCTGGAGGCTCCACTGGTGGATAGAACTTTTGCAAGTCCCAAGCAACTTCATTCATGAACCACTTGAAACTTTTGCAGTTGAGATTACTGCGAAGTTCTTTCTGAGCAGTCACGTCTCCTGCAGACAGATGCCGATATTCAGGTCTCCTCTGGTAAATGTACTCTGCATATTCATCCATCCACACCTCAGCAACACGCTTCAGGTTCTACATAGGTGACAATATATTTGAAATGAAGAATTGAAAATAAGCATATCCATAAATTTGAATTATACAGGATGCACATATGAGAGATTAATTAGCTGCCTTACATGGAGGCACGCATAAAGGACTTTATGGACTTCAAAATAAATAAGTCCAAATAAATAAGTCCAAATTAATAAGTCCAAAATTAATAAGTTAATAATTAATTAAAATTAGTTAATTAATTAAAATTAGTTAAAAATTAATAAGTCCAAAATTAATAAGTTCAAAATTAATAAGTCCAAACCCAATCAGATGGTACAGTAAGATGACTGCTCTTCCAAGGAGTCAGACAACCAGAACATTCTATAAAGGTTGAATTAAACTGGGCCCTGAGCATCTACTGTATTTCATCAAAAAGAACTTTAAAAGTAATTGTGTTCTTTAGGTAGTTAATTGTGACTGAGGGAGAGAGAAGTCTTTTCAGTCATGTTTCTTCTTCTTCTGTTACTGTCTTTTCCCACCAGAGGGAGTATCTACCCTTCTTTAAACTACACACCTCTGAATACCAAATAAAAGCACTCATCTTTGCATATGAAAATTCACTAACGTGAGAAGACAAATTCACTCATGTGAGAGGACAAACTTTTAATGTCTGGGTAGTAACACTGAGGATCCTCATGTGTACATATTTTGAATTATCCTGAAGAATATATTAATGTGAATCAATCTGATTTCAGACGTCCTGCCAGTTTAAAGGAATCATCCTACTATTGACACATTTGCCCTTCACTGGGGGGATGATGTTTGTCATTCTAATGGGTTTTTAATATAAAGAAAGCTAAAGATAAAGGATATCAAAATGTGCAAGCCAGCTCAACCAACAGCCATTGTTATACATAGCCTTGTTCAGTTCTTAATCTAGTGCAGCAACCTAATCCAATGAGTATCTCACAACAGGAACAAAGGAAACTACCTTATACTGACTCAAAGTACTGATCTATCTAGCTCAGTATTGTCTACAATGACTGGCAACTGGTTACTAGGGTTTCAGACAGGGAGTTTTTCCCAGCTCTAGCTGGAGGTGCCAGGGACCTTCAAGCAGATGCTCTACCAGTGAGCTGTGGCCCTTCCCCCAGAATATTTACCTTTTTCTGTCTGGTTTTGAAATGGGGACCTTCAGTGTATTAGGCAAATGAGACAACCTCTACACTACAGAAACCACTTGTTAAAGATGTAGCGCAACCCTTAGAGCAACTATTTTTATGGTTTGTGAGAGTTCAGCTTGTGTGCTATCATTTGCTTGCAAAACAATGTCAACTCCCAAACTTCTTGCACTAATGTTAAAAAATGCATCTCACCCACTATCTTTTTAGAAGATTGCATCTTGACTGAATACAAGGAACAAAGGAAATTTAGCAAGACAGGCTCTTACTCTTGCCAAGCTGACTCCTGAAGGAACCTTGTAAGGAACATATTTTCTGTAGATATGACCAACACGGGAACAAGGAATATCTTCCATACGACCCCCACACATCCATACCTGTCAGATGCCAGAGAGAGTAAGCACAGATCAGAATTTTCTGAATATGATGGAAATAAAAGCTTTTTCAAAGTCATATCAAGTAGTAAGTTTGTTACCTTAGTAAACTATTTTTAAAACATCATAAATGCATTCAGACGTCATGTTATTCAAGCTTTTAAAGTTGTGCATATTTGAAACTATGTCACCACTGTGACATAAAAATACCACCAGATCCAACACCAAGAAATGAACCTAGCATGAATCAAAAGCAGTGTGTAGCTTAGGTAGTTCAAAGAATTCGGAAAGTCAATGCACATGTAAACACATGACTACTAAAGTTGAATACTTTTGTAGATTCTTATGTAGTGTTATTACATACAATCTCAGAGTTATCTGGAGAAAGTTAAAGATTTTAGGTCACACATCAACACCTTACTTGCTATTTTGTAACTCTACTACAGTGCCAACATGCCCTTCCACTGCTGCTTTCGCAGAAATACATATGCTGATGTATTCCTGAAATAAGCAAACGTGCATAACTATTTTTTAAAAATGGAGCATCAATTAACTAAATGCTACTTGCAGAATTATGGCTCTATTTATGTCCAAGTAAGGTCACGAAGAGTCAGACGCGACTAATCGACTAAACAACAACAAGGGTCAACAAAATTATTTTCTCTTCAAGAAGCATTGAATCTGTGCCAACATTCTCTAGGAACTTTCCTTGATACCTAGATTAAATATGGATATAAGTTTTGCCAGTCTAGGTAATTGAAACAGATGTAGTGTTGAGTGCATGCATTCCAGTAGGCTTAATGAATTTAAGTTCTTTGACTAATAATGTACATAATCTGTATTAAAGTACCATGCCCATTTATTAACAGACTGGCTCTGAAATGTCTTAAAAAGGATTGTCTGGCTAGGTTTGCTAAGGTAAACATTTTAATGATCCAACAAAGGTTTCATTAAAACATTTTCCAGCTTTTATTCTGTAGAGGAAACTAAACATTAAGCAGTCTTTGACTTGCCTGTCAAATATGAATTCAACAGTGGTGAGAATGTACTGCTCACCACTGGTTTTGATAAGTGACAACCCTGAATCAATTCTTGAATTCAAAAAGAGCAGTTTCCAGATGGGCAGTTTCATTAATGGATACAAGGAATGGGGAAGAAATTGGTATTGTTAGCATTGTAATGTGAACCTACCTCATTCACATTTACTGAGCAAATGTGCAGATTGAAATGCAGCTATCCTTCAAATTTTTTGAATTTTAGGATGCAGTTCCCAAACTTAAAGATATGTATAAAAATATATGTATTAGGGGGAGGTGTACACATTAATGGAAATAAAGTTTAAAATGCATTATATTAGACAATTACTTATGTTAGACAAAATTGTATTAAAATGTTTATATTAGGAGAAATGCAAGTGAAAATGCTTGCCTATTTCCATGTAGGATTTTCCAAAATGTTTATGAAATAATGTGAAAATGGGACAAAAGAAGATTTAAGATAGGAAATATAGAAGAACTGAGAGGAACTGAAACCGACTAATTAGTCCATTCTTAATGGATACACTGGGTGGTAATCAATTAAATTTTACTCAGCATAAATCTACTGAAAATAATGAACATGAATAAGTTGCTCTATTAATTTAAATCGGTCTACTCAGAGTAAAAATTAGTTGAATATTATTATTTTAATTTATTCCCACCCTTTCACCTAAGGTTCCAGCGGGGATTGCAACAGTTACAACAATGTTTAGGGGCATGATTTTGGGTAGCTGAGGGCAACGTGAATATACTAGCTCCACCCAGGGTAGGAGTGTGTTTAGCTATGTTAGCTGAGAACATAATCAGCCAGAGAGATTGATGCTTTTCATCTGGGCCTAAGCCTCCTTCTCGGAAGAAATGATTGGATGGCAAAGGATCTTCAAAAGCAACTGAGGGAAAGCATTTCCCCCATGAACTTCACAGTGTGGCCATAATTGTCTCACAGCTACAAGAACACTTCCAAACAAAGAAATTAGATCAACAGCGGACAGGCTAAAATTAAAATACAACAGGTGATATACATCTAAGTTATACTCAGAATAGGCACACTGAAATCAATAGACAGTAACTTTAAATGGGCTTATTCTGATCCTGACTAACACTGGATAGCACCCAATATGTAAAAGCCCAAAACATCTAAGAAGACGGAACCAGTGTTGTCTGACTTACATAGCATTTCAGAAAACTATCTTCATTATGGATTAACACATTCCATTAATATTAAAAATTACAACTTCTGATTACACAATCTGCTTGTCCACTGGCTTATGAGTTCCTGTCAATGTGCTGCAGATATCCTTTCCTCACACTTACCCAGCTCAACTGCTTTTAAAAACACTCATGTTTTCAACTGATAATGTGCTACTCGAACACAAATCTAATTTCAAAAGCAGCCATCCTATTCATTTTCATTGCTGCTTTGATTCATTTTATTAGCAATCCCTTTGTGTGATGACAGAATTCATTACAACCTGCATAAAGAAAACTATCATTCTAATCTGTAAAAAGAGAGATTGGTAGAAAGAGAGCCTTATACACTAGAAGGAAAAAGAAGGTAAGAATTAAAAAGGTAGCACTGAAATTAAAAATAGCAAGTGTCTATCAAGCAGCTGTTCTTGCTAGAAAACAGTAGCTACTAGCACAGATAAGATACTCCTGATTTTATGTATGTTAGGCAGCACACAGCTCATTGTTGCCTCTTAAACAATGCCAATATTTGTCCATCTGCATTCAATAACAGGATTGCACTGTTTATGCCTTGCAATCACCCTGTCGCTTGTCTTATTTTACAAGAAAGGAGATCAGACTGGCCATACCAAGACTATCTGCTATTATGAGGAAAGTCAATGTTGTCTAGTGGTTAGGGTGTAGGGTATAATAAAAAATTATAAACCAAAGCATATATATTATTGTGCCATAGATTACATGCTTCTTAAACTTCCACCCTCCCAAACTAGTTAAAAGCTACCTAAATTCCTATCTGTGTAGCTACTGATCCCAAGCAGAGGCCTATATAAACAAAATCTATTCAACACTGTTCATAGTACAAAGCACAAAAAAGCTAGCTTTATATAAAAATCACAAGGAACAGCTCTGACAGGGGAGAAATAAAATATCATGAGAAGTAATAACTAGCATTAATCAGTGCTATACAATAACTCTGTAGAAAACGCAGCACTAAAAATGTAATCCAGTGCAAACATATTATAAGCAGCAAGAGAGAAATCTGAAAAGCAAGGCTCTTCTGTTTCTAAGTCTTCCAGAGAGCATAAACATGTAAAGAAGTTACATGTATACATGCATTTTAATCAGCATCATCATAATTTTATTTATATTCTTCCTTTCCATAGTTTAAAACCATGTCATGTCTAGTTTGTCCCTTGAAGACAGTGAATAGCTAAGAAGGAAGCAGGACTGCTGGAGAATCCCCTAAGACTTCACATCCAAAGCCAAAATAGGGAAACCATCAGAGAAGTTGGATAGAGATTCCATGTCATTATGTTACAACCAGCAATCTGATCAAGAATAAGCAGAGAATCAGAGGTACTGCATCAAATCTCAAAATATAGCTGTCATTCAAAGCTTGATGGGTATCCTCATTGAACTATGAGTCTTTCTATACTTAAATGCCTATTTTATTCAATGTAAACATTTGCTCTAGAGGACAGGCTATATTTACACTACCTAATAGTCCTTAAAAATAATCTTGCAAAGAGAAATTTCTTTTGGGTGAAAATTAAACACTTGGAAACATTTTTATAGTAATTCAACTAATTCACTTCCCATCAAAAGCAATACAAATTGTACATTTCTAAAATCTACCTGAAGAAAACTGGCCTCACTTGCAACCAGCACAAGGTAAAAGCTCCTTAACCGCTGACTGCATAGGACTACTTCATCCTCATCCAGAGCAGGCTATCAAAAAACTTTCAAGATACAGGAATCTTTTTGGAGAAGCAGGTCCTTCCTATAAGCTACATAAGACAAGAGACAATTAGGTTCCCTAATGTCACGCAAACATGCTCCAGTGAGTATATAAAGGAATTTCCCTACATTAAAAGAAATGAAATGATAAGTGCAGTAATTAACACTATCCTTTGTTATCTCCTAGAATTGCTGGGAACTGATAATTTCCCTTTTCTTACACAGTTCCCCAAGTAATAATTCCCTAGCAATAATCTGGAATAGATTAATGAAGGGAGGGGGGAAAGTTGGTTAAAAATGGGTTGAAAATTTGGTCTTTGAAACATAACATTTCCCATTTATTTTACTTGGAAGAAGTGCTAGGTGGATTCTTTGTGCTCCTTCGGAGGCAGGATCTCAGCATCTTTTTATGTTTAAACAGATGCAGTTTTGAAACTGAATATGAAGTTTCATAGCTGTTAGGCCTCAAAAACCCTGTGTTCTTGTTGCTAATGAACAAATCTTTTATTCTTATTACTTTATCAGAATTTCTATCAGCCACAGATGAAAGCATCAATCTATCATAACTCCTGAAAACACACCATTTCAGTGAAACATCTTTTTCTGTTGAACAATACAAAGAAAGGAGGACTTCTGCTGGGATTTAATTAGAGTGAATTTAACCCACCATAAATTATCATCCTTGGCCTGAAATAAAACTCTGCAATACAGTGTGCAAGTAGGCAGATGAATGAAGTATTCTTATTTCCTGCAGATCAAATAGTGTCTGCTCCAGCATTTCAAAGACAAAGAGCTTGCAGAGTCACTGTCATCACTCTTGGAAACTACTGTTTTTGAAAATGTCCGAATTGGAAGAGATGAATGCTGCTTCTACCATCTCCTGCAGAGAATTACATTATTACACTATTTCTTTACCCACACTAGTAAAAGGGATAAATGGAACCAACTGTAAAGAAATCTCACAGAGGAAATAAGAAACCTTCAATATGTCTTTATCACTTAGCTTTTTGTACTTAAACAATGAGATGAAAATGTTGTTTGCTGCATGTTAATTGTCAAATTAATGTAGTTTGATGGCTTTTTGCATCACAGTTCAGATTTGAAAAACTACTTGGGGTGAGCAGAAAAAAAAGTAATTATAATAATCAGGGAAGGGCTGTTGGCAAGGCAAAATTATCCCCTGTGATCTTTGCAAGTTGGTTGGATTCATGTTGAGGCAGTGGGGCTTATTTACTTGGATGCAGGACCTACTAGAATGGCTATGTATTTTTTAAAAAATCAGAAATAATTGCAAACACAAGGCAAAACTAAAGCTAAAACACAAAAGCATTGTAGAATAAAGACATTAAAATATTTGCTAACTACAGTAACCAAGTTGTTTATTAATCTAATGTTTGCCTTTTAATCACCAGAAGTACTGCTGAAGACCTCAGTTGTATTTATTCTACTTAACAAATTCTAGTAAGTAAACTCATAGCTCACACAGGTCAATGAACAAGCTGATCCATGAGTAGCTAGCTTCTTAATTTGATGAGGTGCCCACATGAATTTATTCATTTGTTCCAGCTTATGACAATAGAGTGTTCTACGTACAGAAGACTATAGTAGCAAGCCATTTTGATTCATGACACTTACAAAAATAATATTCTATTCATTCATTATGCTCCTGCTTCCTTGGCTTACTATTGGCTACGTAACCAGCTTAGCAGAAACTGATTGCCTTTCAGTTTGTCTATCAATCACTCAAATATTCACTTCTCATATTACAGATCAGGTATCATTTAGCAGTTGGCATGTAACCTCACAGAGGCTTTCGATTCTTAGCCATATTTTTGGTTTATTAAAGTAAAATGTTCTTTTCAAGAAATGTTGCAGAAATCCTTTCAACAGTTTTATTTTATAAACACACAGAAAAACAAAGCCTGCAAACTGGTGCTTCACGTCTATAAACTACTTCATTATTCAGCATTTTTTCAAATAAAAGTTTTCATGGAACATAACTCACCTTAAATGATATTTCATACTGTTCTCCACCCCATATTTCCAGGCCTGCATCATATCCTCCCAGCTCCCAGAACCACTTTCTGTCGACTGCAAACAGTCCTCCAGCCATTACAGGAGATCTTAAGGGGGGAAATCCTTCACATTACAAAACCTATCATTATAGTTATGCCACCATTACATCCATATATCAATAAATAACATTCCTGAAATCACATTTCATACTTTAGTATTTTTTCTACTGCTCCACCTTAATATTTTTAATCTATGTGATGTTGTTGCACAGTATATCTTTAAACTATGAACCCAGGAGAACTTGGCAGTTTCCTTCAGAATGAATTAACGAGACCTCCAATAGTGGAAGGTGTCAATCTGTGTGGGAATACAGCCCACATTATCTAACAAAGGCCCAATGTTGTACCTTTTAACATTCTTCCTCTCCTTAATTGGTCTAGGCAGCAAAATGGCCTCGGTCCTGTATACCTGAAGGAGCGTCTCCACCCCTATCGTTCAGCCCGGACACTGAGATCCAGCTTCGAGGGCCTTCTGGTGGTTTCCTCGCTGCGAGAAGTGAGGTTACAGGGAACCAGACAGAGGGCCTTCTCGGTAGTAGCGCCCGCCCTGTGGAACACCCTCCCATCAGATGTCAAGGAAATAAGCAGCTATCCTATTTTTAAAAGACGCCAGAAGGCAGCCCTGTTTAGGGAAGTTTTTAATATTTAATGCTGTATTTTTTTAACACTAGATTGGGAGTCGCCCAGAGTGGCTGGGGAAACTCAGCCAGATGGGCGGGGTATTAATAATAATAATAATAATAATAATAATTACTCTGAATCAAATATTTAATTTAACAATGCTGCATTTTTACCCACACATAGCAACAACGGTTAAGATAAAATAAAGTGTGTTGAGGTTACCAAAGCATGGACCAACCTGGTCAGGCTATTCTACCACTATATTAACTGAATTCATAATTATTAAGAAAATAAAGTTTACATTTTGATTTAATTTGTACCAGCATGCGATATGTTCTATTAAATATCCAACATTCTGATTTATTTCAAGAATGCAATTGAAATTATTTTTATACATCTGAAATGGACCTTATTATGTCTTTTCAAAAAGTTGTAGTAGACAGAGATAACACAAAAGAATTTTATCTTTTGAAATGAAACATTACTTGTGATGGCCAAGGATAGTTTCTATCCGTTTGAAAGCACCAGTGTCAAGAGCCTAGCTGGTTAAACACCTATTCACACTTTGTTTCATGAACTTACTCAAAAGGGTCACTCGGGTCAGGTTTCTGTAATTCAGGAGGAATGGGTATCCGCTTGTAATACATCTCCCAGTCAAATGCACCTCGCATTGCATCTCCAGCTTGTGTTTCATAGCCAAAGTGGTCATGGTCAATTACATCAATCATTGGACAAACAATAGTTTTGCGATTTCGAGCAATGCGGTCTGGGGTATAGATAGAAACATGTAACATTATTTTGCTACAGATGAAAGGAGTTGCAAACACAATTGTTTCTACAATACTCCATAAAGAATATATTCAGAAGTACAGCTACACGACTTTTTGATTTTTCTCATCTTTCCACGAAACACACATGGGTAATCTAATTCAGATGTGAACTACCTACCAATCAGAAAAAAATTATAGAGTTGTCTTGCTGAGTACAGGAGTTTCACATTCATTGGTGATTTTTCATGCTCTCCCAAAGACTACATAAAATAATAGTGTTGGAAAGGTAACATTTGGGAGCACATATACACTTGGAGTTGAATTTAGTCTACCTATTCAGATTTACACCTATTAACAAGTTGAGGTAGGGGAATGGCTGATAAGTCAGTTCAGTGCTATCTATACTACACAATGCTTGTGAAGCTGAAGTCTCCAGTGCCAGTTGGCAGAACTGGTGATGTTCATTGAGCACTGCAACTGCTTGAGGATCAGAGCTCTCAATGTCTGTGAGATCACCTTCCAAGAGGGAAGTCCATCGGTTTGGCACTATCCAGGTCCTAATGACAGCAGTAGCTGTGTGGGACAGGCAGACTGCTGGGAAGAGGTGCCATGAAACCAGGAAACTATGGTGCAGAAGCAAGGCGACTGAAGGATAGGAACTGAGAGACAGACAAAGGACAGTGAACAGAGGCAGTAGGCTAATCAAAGAGGAGTCTCTGAAGAAATTTCAGTGCTAAGGTTATGAAACACTATGGGTGAATGAAGAAAGTGCAACAGAAGCTTAGTAAAATGGGACAATGGGGGAAGTTGTCTAAAAATTGTGGAGCTGTGGTGACACTGAGGAAAGAAGGGAAAAAGAAGTTTAGAGCAAAACCTCATGCAGTCCTGCGAGTAGCATTGGCTGCACTTTATTGGCATAAGGGAAGTAACAACCAGGGAAGGCCCAAAAAGTTTGTGATGGTTCTTAATGATCTGAAGCATTGGCTGGGTAACTGTATTTTAACAGCTACATAGATAGGGAATGCACTTACTAGGGCTGCAGCACTGTGACTGTGCAGCCTTAAGAAGACAATTAAGGCCAAGCAGCAAGAGAAGGCCATTTTCCACATATTATATGTGAACTAAACAGGCCAGTTGCAGGATTCTAATGTTGAATGTCTATACACACACATCTGAAAAGCCTGTTTACCTTGGTATTAGACAAAAATTAACAGATATCCAAATGCCTCACTATTTTGTCATCCAAATGTTATATTCTTTTCTGTTTATCTGTCAACCAAAACAAAACAAAGCAAAAATAATAATTCAAAATGAGAGACTACTCTGCGTGGAGCAAGCAAACAATTACCAGCCAAGCCTTGTTTTAAACAATGGTCTGTTAATGGCCTATTTTTTCTATAAGTTCAAAACTATTTCCACAAGCCAATATGCCAGTCAGCCATAATGTGTTTAAGTTCTGTGTTAGAATCAGGCAGGAAATAATTCAGGCAAAACATCTTCACAAAACAAATAAAACTACTTTTTAACTTGAATTTACGAACACAGCTGGATTATATATTTCACTGGGCTTCAGTGGTTGCAGCCTGATCCATGGTGAGTCACAACAGGACCATCATCCAAGTATATGGTAAAATGCGTGTTTTATATATCTTTGCCTAGACTATTAGACATGAAACATAGTCAAAGCGATAAACAACTACCTGACATTCAGAAGACATCTGAAGGCAGCCCTGTTCAGGAAAGTTTTTAATATGTGACATTTTAGTGTATTTTTCATCTTTGTTGGAAGCCGCCCAGAGTGGCTGGGGAAACCCAGCCAGATGGGCGGGGTACAAATAATAAATTATTATTATTATTACTAAATGTGAACCAACTGCAGTTAAATAACTGAAATCAGAAAAACGTCTGAAATTAGAAACACTTTTTAAAGATCACTTTGCAAGCGTTGAAAGGAAGACATGATCAAGCAACACAGCCAGAACCATTAAAAAGACAATCCTATTTTGAACCTTCATTTTATCCAAGTACCTTCTCACCCTTTCTCAAAGAGAATCACACTGAGGCATTATTTGAGTAACTGATGTCAGCAGTCTTTATATAAGCCAGATACTGACTTTTTGTAGAAAAAAGTTCTGAGAAGTCCCAGAACAATAAAATTAAATTATGGATGAAATTTTAGTTTTAAGTCAGATTGTAAGCCTCTGTATTTCATATAGCTAGAAAGTATAGCTAGAAATGCCATATCAGGACATGTGATTATCAGACTGAAATACATGTTGATATTGAGAATTTATTGCAAAATTATAGTGTTACTTGTTATGCACTGGCTTGAGTGATGTAAATGCATTAGAAAGGTAGGATAAAAATCATATAAATAAACAATGAATGAGATAGTCTGCTTACCTAAAAGGGGTGGCAACCAGTTCACATTGGCCTCACAGTGAGAGTCCAAAAAAGTAATAACATCTCCTATAGCAACAGAAGCTCCCAGCATACGAGTTCTTATCAACCCTTCTCTCTTCTTAGTTCGGAGAATCCTCACTTTGGGAAACTGGGCCATATAGTCCTCCAAGCGCTTTTTTAAGTGTTCTGCATGGAAAATTAAATGATTTCTCATCCAGTCCTTTACTCTTTATTTCTCCCCAACTTTAAAACCCAATTTCCAGAATCTGGAACACCTTTAAGGTTTAATAGTTTTGTGTTTTTATAATTTTGCTATTTTATCATTTTTATATACTATCATATATACACACACACACACACACACACACATCTTATATACATCTTATATCTAGACTATTAGACATGAAACATATCTAAATGTGAAACAGCTGTAAATGAAGCAGCTAGAAAACTGAAATAAGAAAAACACCAGAAATTAGAAAAAAACTTTTTAAAAAAAATCACTTTGCAAGCTTTGAAAGGAAGACGTGATCAAACAGCACAGCTTGAACCATTAAAAATACAATCCCATTTTAGACCTTTCATGTTGGTCAGGTTAGGTACCTTGAGAAAAGCAAAGTTTCATAAGAGATCACTGCCATTGCTTTATTCTAGCTACAAACTTTAAGATAATAAGGTATTGGTAGCTGCACAGAACCTTCACCAGGCAATTAAAGTATTACATATAATTCAATAACATACATCAGGCCAATAAAACACAAATACGTGGACAGTAATGGTTTAATTTTGATAGGCATACAACAGGCAAGTAGCTAATCCATACGCATACTATAATAATACAAACAATTTTCTTAACTTAATCAAATAATTTGCTTGACACTAGAGTAAGAATGTATATTACCAACATGGGCAGATATAAATTTCAAGTATGGGATATCATGTGAAGGGGTTGGGGTTTTCTTGGGGGGGGGGTGGGTTTACATCGCTAACTACAGTGTGGCTTAAGTCTACAGTTGTAGGAGCCCATACCACTTTGCCAAATCCAGATAACCACCCTGGGATCTTTGGAAGAAGGGAAGTATACAAATGGAATAGAAGATACAAGCTCTCTCTCTCTCAAAACCAAAACTCTATTAAAAATTGCAATATGTGTGAGCTATATGATGTGAGAATATATTTGCAAGCTACTTCAAAACTGAATAAATGTTCATTTAACTGTCACATAGCTCTTTTTTAAACTGGCGAAAATAGCTATCAGGAGTAGTAATGAACCACTGTGGGACAGCTTTGCATAATATCACATCATTAGAAATGCATTATCTTAGCCAAAAGCCAAGAATAGGACCTGAAAAACTCACTCACTATTTAATATAAAAACTCACTCTCTATTAAATATTTCTAAAAATCTAATGATAATACAAACACATGTTCTCCATTTCAACAACTATAAATGATTTCCATGCTTGATAAAGCATTAGCTATTTGAGCCACTCTGAACACAAGAATATAATTAGCATTCTGAAAGTCAGTATATGAAATAATTTAATTTAAATAAGATAAAGGAATAGTGGTTGAAATTAAAACACAAATCCACAAAAAGCTCCTATGACTTAACGTAAGAGATTCTGGAGTCAGTTTGCAATAAAGGAATTTTGATGGCAGTTCCTGTTCTGACAACCTTTGTGTATGTTTTAGTTAGCTATGGATATTTCCAGAATGGCAGTTCTTTGTGTACCCAAACATTGGTTATCCACCATAAGCTGAATACAGAATTGCAAACAATCTTCCACACCTTGGAGAGGAGCATTTTGTGTATGAATATATCCCATTATATGCAACAACATTTGGAATACTGGGCAGGGTTCACTTAATGAATTTTGTCAGCAGAATATCTGCACAAGTAATCTGCTATATACCTTTTTTTTTGTTCAGTCATATGTCTGCATAAATAAATATTATAATGAAAGTACCTCTGTCACTGAAATCATCCACCAGTACAATTTCAGCTATGAGTTCAGGAGGAGAGCGATTGAGAACACTGTGCACTGTTCTGAGAAGTGATGACCACCCTTCGTTGTGGAATGGGATTATTACACTGGTGTTGGGGAGGTTTTCCAGGTATAGCTTGCTATTGCAGCTACAAGACAGATGAACACAGTAACTAGCTTGACCAGAATACAAAGAATGGTTACTACTATTATTTGAGTTTTTTCGCTTATTGTAGCTAAATATTAAACATACAGTTGAAAAATAGCCTGTATTAGGACAGATTCAGGAAGAACAAGATTCTAACTGGGTCCATAGGCCAGAGGTTCCCCATTGGTGCTATAGAAGATCGAAGACTTAAACAATGATACCTCTTAGTGGGATGGAGGAGATATCTGAAAAACTTTTTGGATGGAATGTCAAAGAGATGAGAGATCATATCAAACACCAAAAGAAGGATGACTGTCAGGCAGCACTTTCTGAATGTAATTTGTTTACAAAATACGTATCATACAAGCTGTGAGTGATTGCTGAAGAGAATTTTAAGGGCATTTCATAGCCCTGGGTACGTCCAAATCTCAAAGTGAGGATACATCCAAAGTAAACAGATGTTCCGTGACCCACAGGGTTCTTTTCTATTCCTCATTTATTCAGATAGTTTCAATGTTTTAATTGTGTGTTTATATGGTGTAACCTGCCATGGGATCTTCTGGTGAAGGATGGGCAAGAAAATAACAACAGCAACAACACTGACAATAAAACATATCCACTCTATAGCAAACCTATTAAAATAAATCACCAATAACATAAAATACAGAGGAGAGTTTATTTGCAACTGTTGGAATCTCTGTACATAAATATTTATGCTTTATTTCTTGGCTCTGATGACAGAGTTAAGAGTTGCTGAACTATCAGGTTTCTTGTTTAATACATTAGATAATTCAACCTATCAAGATACTGCAGACGTATGTAACAAGCAAGGGCAATACAAATTGGAATGACACTCAAGTTAGGATACAGAAAAGCCAATTTTAGAAATAGAAACCTTCATACTTTCAGTAACAAGAAAAGTTTGTACTTACTTTGGGTGTCGTATATCTGGTAGGGATCGATTGAGAGAAACTTTGTCACTCACAAAAATATTAAAGCCATTTTCTCTGTATGCCTGGTCCACTTGCTCGGCATCTGTCATAGGATACGGTTTTCCCTGTTCTCCATTTCCTATAGCAAAAGAAGTGGAGCCATTAATACTTATAAAATTCCAGTGGCTGAAAGCTGAATTCTGAATTCTGTCAATCTGGTCCCTCTAGATATTATGGACTACAACTCCCACTAGTCTCAGCTAGCACGGCTGGCTAGGCAATACTCATTATGCCACATTCTATCAAGGACACAGTATGATGTCCAAACACCACACTTTACATCTGTTAAAACTATCGAGCAGCTGAGAAGTGGATGATAAAACTGAAAGAACTATAGGAACACTAAACGGTGTTTATAACAGATACCTTGTTAACTGTCATTTTGAAAAAAAGGTCAGATTTGGGACTAATTAGATTTATCTCAATTTATAGGATGCAAAATATACACAACCTAGGAAGGCCAATCAGTTTCTTAAAAATATGTGGGGAACTTTCCTGCCCTTGTTCTCTGTTGGCCCCACTATTTGGTTTTGGAGACACAAACCAAGTCTGGCAAATGCTCAATTTCTATCTAGATCAATTTGATTAACTCTTATTATTCCCTCCCATTGCATAAAGTCTAGCAGGATGCTGTTGTCAGCACAACCTTCCCTCTCTCCACCAACTGGTACTACTGTACCACACAGAAGGCTGCCAAAATCAGGGATGAAAGCCCCCAAAAACCCTAACTCCGTTCTAGGGCTGGTATGACAAATCTTCACCAGTTTCAGGCTTACATTTTTTGCCACTTCAACTGGAAAAGGGAGATTTTGCATGGCCTCCACACTCACATACCAATTTACATCATTCTGCTTCAAAATAGCAAGTTACGGCAGTCTCTGGTTTGCTTAACATCAGTCATCATTTTTCTCCCTTCCATTTATGTCCCACTGATGCTTTTAAGGCCTTGCAATGGAAACTTGGGCATTTAAGCCTTCCAGTGAAGATTGAAATGGGGTGGTGTGCCACACGCAGTTCTTCCTTCTTTCCTTCTTGTCCTGCCCTTTGTGATACATCAAATTGCACTCTCAAATGGCTAGCTTGAAAGACCTTGAAAGATATCATGCTTGTAGAATGGTTGGGAGCAAGCAGCATACAAACATAGCTGCTGTTCCTTTCTAGTTTGAAGTCTGAGGTCCTGTTGCATTTTTCAGTTTCTTCCCTTGGAACAAACGAACACCCATATGATAATATAGCAAATTATCAGAACTGAAAAGAAAAACAGAAGTAGTAGACTTCTTTGCTCAACCACTGCCCGAAGCACGTTCCAGACACTTGCTAGCAAAGGCCTGCTGACTTTCTTGTAAACTCTGCTAACAGTAATCGATACTGCGTTACATATACCCTCCCCCAGTACTCTGTGCTCAGTTCCATTTTACTTATAGGTTACTGAATATGTAATTCAATATTACATGCCTTAAGGCTGAATGAGTTATCATACACACCTGTACGTTGCAAGTCTTTCTTTATAGCATCCCTGTCATGCCAGTCCTTTTTTCTTTGTCTGTTTTCAAGATAAGCTTCTTTCTTCTGCCTTGTATGGAAACCCTTTTAAATAAACATTATATATAAGTTTGGGAAAGCATTCAAGGCTAAACTGAATTACTGACAAACCATATTTTCAAAACATAGACTCATAGAACTGTAGAGTTGGATGGGACCCCAACGGTCATCTATCCAACCCCCTTCAATGCACGACTCACAACTAGATCATACAAGACAGATGGCCATCCAACCTCTGCTTAAAAACCTCCAGGGAAGAGGAGTCCACCAGAATGGTGAATGTTGACCTACAGGATGACCCTGCCCTGGTGCGTCATCAAAGAACATTTCAAAACTGTGGGGTTTAACTTATGTGGCATTTTAAGAAAGGTCAAAGGAGTATTGCATCAATACCTTTGACAGTGATATTTGGTTTGTCATGTTTTGGATTTGCTTTCTGCTTAACAATCCATTGCATAGGGCTTTACTTAGCTGTTTTCTGTACCAAGTCAATGCATCTGAGTGAGGTACATTTCCCACTAAAATGAAGAATTATAGACTTGAAGCTAATCTTTCCTTCATTGTTTTCATCCCTTGCTTTAATGAAAGTGAGGTCAGAGTAGAAAGAAATATTAAATAATACTCTAAAAATGGATTTAGATTAATAGTTGTAAACAGCCCTTTATGTTGCCTACCAAGCTGAAAAATTACCAAAGAAATCTAGTAACGTTCAATAGCTAAACATACAAAAAAACATAATTTTAATCTTTTGTTTAGTTGCTATTTGGTGTGCCTGGTCCCAGCTATGAATGGTTATTTAAGCCATGTAAATGCTATATAAAAATATAATAAAATCACCAATTAAGTGGCAGCATTATATAATGTTATTTCTAGTCAGATCCAATAACAAAACTTTTTTTATAATATATAAAGTGGTGAACAAAACAACAGATTCAGGTTTAGACCTTTTGTTAAAAAATTCTCATTAGTTAAAAGAAATCAACTCGCTCTTAAATTAAAGTATTTATAAGCTTTTTTGCAAAGTGCACCAATGTGATGGAACAAATGACATACATAAAAATACAGAAATATAATAAAACTTTAAAATAAAAAAATATATAGAATGATTCTTAGCATTTTTTCTTATACATTTTGTGGCATATCTCATATAATTGGATTGCTAGAATTATGCCCAATACAGTACAAGATGAAATGCCTTTGTGTCAAGGTGTTGTTTGTTTGATATTTTGGGTGGGGGGTGGTAATCTGGAACTTCTCAAGATTACAACTTTACACCTTGCACAAAAATCAAAGATCATAAACTTAAACAGAGCCTAGCATGCAGCCTTAAGAAAAATCATTGTTTAAGATGGGCCTGCATTTGTGGGTACAGTTCCTCCTGCGTCAGATATTGCACAAAAATCCAGGGACACTTTCCAACTTCAGTAAGAATGATAGGATTTTGTGAGGGGACTGATTTGTAAATCCGGGGACAGTCCCTGGGAAACGGGGACATCTGGTAACCTTACCTTAAAGTAGGTGTCAATCTCCTTTTGACAATTAAAACACACACACACACACACACACACACTTTATTTCTTTTTTAAAAAAATACAAAACACCACAAAGACACCCTTCAAAAACCATATCCTTTGGCTGGACTGACATTTGCAAGGGGCTACAAGTTTAATCCAAAATCTGATCCATCATGGGTATGGAATGAAAACTCATTTTCCTTTTAAGAACAAACATTTGTCTGTGGCAAGACCATCCTGAGAGATTGCTCCATTCTATTTCCTACTGGTAAAACTATTTGCTCTGGTGCTATTTCCTTCTTGGAATACTGTTGTATTCTGAATCAGAAATTATGTATTAAAAACAGCATAATACAAATGCACAGAATAGAGGTATGCAGCAGCCAGAAGGTAAATTAGCAACCCAAATGTTAAGGCTCAAGGAGCATGCATGTATTTGTGGGAGAGAACCAGTTATGGTGCCAAGCTCCTTTTTAGACAAAGCAGTAGCTTGCCTCTAACTGCCATAACAAGGACAAAAAAGCAAAGCTGTGGCTGCTGGCACTGTTTTTACTCACATGTGCGTAAACTTTCTTTTAATTCTAACACAACCCCCTTTTTTTCAAATGGAGAAAGAGGAATTCAGAAGGCTGATTATTAGTAAGATTATTATTATGAATCCATCAGCACACTGAACTAGTGTAGCACAGTGGATAAGTTGTGAACCTAGAAATTTCTACTTCAAAGCTCACTACAGCTATTATCTTGTTAGACGGCTTTAGGCAAACTCTATCAGTCTCAGTTGCCTCATCGGCAATAAAGGGAAAGCAATGCTGACCTACTTTAATGGGTGGTTGTGGCAATTGCAATAAAATCATGTATGTGAAGTTCTTAGAATGTTCTAAATGTGCTATATAAACTCCAAATATTATTACTTCAAGGAAAAATGCAGTCCTTTTTGGAGATATTGTTTGAAACAGCCATCTTTAATGAAGTAAAAATATCATGATATAAAGCTCCTTTATATCAACATTTTGGAGATAATGATTAAACATATTGGTGATAGATCATAGCAAAGCACTCTTTGGTACACCATGTGTCTCAGTGCTGTTGACTCTGATCCAGAGGAACAAACATGTCCCTTCAAAGTGCTCTGCAAGCTCCACATTTACAAAAAAAGAGAGCACAATTTAGCAGGAAGAATTTTTAATAGGGAAAAATGAGGAAAGGTGTCTATGCATGCACAGTATAATTTTCTCTTTTAAATCATTCTTGTGCCATGTTTGCCCAACCCACTTTTTAAACTCAAAGGTTTAAAGGTCTGGGAATTCTGTGTGGGGATAGCTTTTGAGGACTCAAAATATGAATACACATGGATGGCTCTTTTTTGACTCATGAAAACAGAACTCTCACATGTCACTGAATAAATTAGTGCAGAACTATTTTGATGAAGTAATTTGTATGCAAACAGTGATTACTGTTTGTTTACATCTTGTCCCCCCCCCCCCCCCAGTTTTAGCATTTTGATAAACATTGAACATTCACCAACAGTGATAGCAGTTGACTGAATGCAGGAGAAGGCCTGGAAATGATCCGGTTAACCTCCACAAGAGCCAAAAACCACACCTTAAGAGAATATGTTTTTCTTCAAACAGCAAATAATGGAATCAAACAAAATATGTCTGATCATGTGGTAGTGATGCAACAATTGGACTTCCTTTCATGTAAGACAGGTGTATTTACGGCTGAGTACAATATTGCCTGAGAAGCAAAGACTTAAGAATCTCTAACCTTTTAGATAGCTATAAGTACAGTGGTACCTTGGGTTACATACGCTTCAGGTTACATATGCTTCAGGTTACAGACTCCGCTAACCCAGAAGTATTACCTCGGGTTAAGAACTTTGCTTCAGGGTAAGAACAGAAATTGTGCTCTGGTGGCGTGGCAGCAGCGGGAGGCCCCATTAGCTAAAGTGGTGCTTCAGGTTAAGAAAAGTTTCAGGTTAAGAACGGACCTCTGGAATGAATTAAGTACGTAACCAGAGGTACCACTGTATCTATATAGCATAACTTAGGCTGTGAAATGTCATGGACTCCACACATATTATGAGCACATCTTTAAACTGTATAAGGAAGTGCAGCAGTTTATCTTCCCTGTCAAAAAAGTAGGACAGCATCAAGTCCTAAATAATTAATATGACTTTTCTGGATAATATATAAATATTTTCCATCACCTATTTTACAAGAAAAGAGAGTATTGAATGCTTAACTCTCAAGAGTTTAGACTCCATGAAACCTGATTCGCAGGGACTTATTTCTATCTCACATTCACGATATATTTATAGCCCATTCAAAATTTGCCAAACAGCTGGCTTTTAGAAGGCACTGTCAAAGCCCATTAAGAAATGATGTCTAAAACATCTGTAGATGGTTATAATACAACAGGAAAATAGAACTGTCTTTTGTACCAGTTCTTGAAAAGGAAAATCAAAATCATGTGTTTTGATCTGGGCTTATTCTGAAATTATCCATATTTTATGTATGTCAATATGAAGATGTGGATTTAATTAATTGCACCTCAGACTTTTTCTAGGATGAGCTAAAGGATCCCATACCAACCATATATTGCTACTTCACAAGAGCAGACGGGAAATACAGCCTCTACTTTTATGAATTGAGGGAGAAGTTTGGAAAGGTTACTTTGCAAAATGAATATACACATAGTGGTAATAGAAATAAATCAGGATTTTCTATTGGATAGTAACTGCTGATTGCAAAATGATAAATGTAAATTCAGCGGGAAGCTTTAGATTATTGTATTGCGCTAATCACAGGCAATTGATGGGAGGATGTGTATGAAGTGTGCTGCGTGGAAGAGATATTGATTATATGGTTATAGTCACCCTAGCTGGTAGTTCATATAGACAGATAGATATGAATAATGTAGCAAAAGGTGAATAAAACTTTTTAATCCCTCTATTAAGGATTGACCACTTAAGTTTATGTGCAGCATGTTTGAAACAGCAAAAATAAAGTATTGCTAACAACAATTAATCATTAACTTATGAAATTCACTACTGCAAGATGTTGAGAAGATGCTAAAGGGCTATTACTCACTGAGCATCCATATACAAAATACTACATTTCTGTATTTCGGATGTTAACATAACCTTATGCCTTGTTTGTCATATTCCAGAAGCATCTTGTTGTCTACTGTTTGAAATGCAATACTTCTTAATTCTTATTTTGTCTTTGTGGTCAATCTCTTTTTGGCTTTGTAGCAACATGTGTAATATACTACCATCAATTGTTCCCTGCAGATATATTGATTGAAATGTAGTGTCTTTTACACTGTAGACCAAAATTTGTTTTAAAGACATATCATATCATAAACATTAATCTTATCCAGGACAATAAAACAGCTACAACTAAAATACACTCCCTACAAAGTAAAACCAAGCTGTGGTTTGAAACAAAGCTAAAACCGCAATTAGCAGCAACAAAAAGATGAAACATATAACAAAGTTTTTCGCCTGGTACACAAAACTCACCAGGATGTTTGCCAGGTGAAAAGCCCTAAGAAAAGCATTCCACATAAAATGCCATTTCCTGCTTCTTGTGTTATGGCACAACACAGAGAAAAGGGCATCCTTTGACCTTAAATGGTAGCCAAGTTCATGTGGGAATCAAAACAGACAGAAAACTAAAAACTAAACTAAAATAAAATAATTTTTTCAGTAGCACCTTATAGACCAACTAAGTTTGGTCTTCGTGCATGCACACGAAAGCGTATACCAGAACAAACTTAGTTGGTGTATAAGGTGCTACTGGACAATTTATTATTTATTATTATTTTTATTTTGACTGCGTCAGACCAACACAGCTACCTACCTGAAGACAGAAAACTGTAATTCTGGAAACGGACAGGAATCCAATGGAGCTTGTTAATACTGGTGAAATGTATTACCACTGCTTAGTCCTGATCAGCAGTTCAACCACCATGTTTTAGTTTCCAAAAAGGTTACACATTTTGCAGCAAGTGAGGGGGAAAATGCCCTGGAAAGTGTGGGACAATACTTGCTTAAATGCAACATCATCTAACCTTCCAGCAAATGACAATGAATGCTCATTAAATAGCCAACACCATCTAATTTCCCTGAATACAAATCAGGATGAATGCTCAATAGATAAGAACATAAGAAGAGCCTGCTGAATCAGGCAAATGCCCCATGTAGTCCAGCATCCTGTTCTCACAGTGAGCCTGAATCCTGTTAAAATTAGTCTGAATCCTAGCAAAGCTTTGTAGGTGAGTGTCCCCAATCTGGGAAATCATTAATTTGCGTGTCCTGGGTGAGGTCACACTCTCTCTGAAGGAGCTAGTGCTCTGCCACTAGACACACATGTGCCTTACGTGGCTGGGAGTGCATTTCACCAACTTTGGTTGTTAACACAGCTATAGCCATTCTTGGATCAGGGTAGCTTGTCCACAGTTGTCTGTGCATTGGTAACCATGCGGCTGAATTACTGCAATGTGCTATATGTGAGGCTATTCTTGGTATGGAGGTGGAGGCTGAAACTGGTGCAGAATGGTCGTTTGTCGGTGAAACCGCCGCCAGCGTACAACACTTTGCTTGTGGGATTTTCACTGGTTGCCAATCTGCTACTAGGCCAAGTTCAAGGAGATCAGGACCAGTTTACTTGAAAGCCTGTCTTATCCCTTATATACCCAGTAGATCACTGTGGTCTGCAAGATAATTTCTTCTTCAAGTTCCAAAGATTTCAGAAGCTCATTTTGCAGTAACTCAAAGCAGGGTTTTCAATGTGACTGCCCTTGTTCTGTGCAATAACATTCCTATTGAGATATGACACTCTTCCTATAAGGCTCAACACTCCTACAACTGATTTTCCCCTCTGACATAGCCACATGCCATTCAACAGGTTTTGCAGAATATGTATGTTAACTTGTCTGAGCAGCAAGGTAGATGGAAATATGTGAACCTTCCAGAAATGTAGATCAGCTATAGGAAAATCTTGCTTATGGAAGCCATAAACAGAGGTCAGTTTGGCATATAGAAGTGGCCCCACAGCTATAGCACTTCCTCTCCTGGGATAGAAGTTTTAAATTGTTTTAAATGATGTAAGCTGTCATGGGAAAATAATGTATTTTGAATGGCAACTAACAAATTACTTTAAATAAATAACTGTGGAACAGATTCCCCTTCCTTGCACTGCCCTGTTGTTCTGCCTTTGCGTATGTTGAGGGAGCCAGGGGATACAGAACTCTGTTAAAACTTGTGGGGAATGGGCCATACTTTGATATAGTGCTGACATTGGGAATGATCATATCATCAGTTTAAAATGATTTCTTTCAGTAAGTCTTTGCATCATGAATCCTGTTCTGTTTTATTCTCTGATGTTTTAATTCATGTTTTAAATTTTGTATTTTGTATGCTTTTACTTTTTGAAAGATGCCTTGAGACTCAGATATTGTAAAAAGCAAGGCATGTCTTAAAAAAAAGAAAGAAAAATATACTTTCCACCTTACAGAAAACACAGATTACAAAAAACAAAAAACTCTGGAAAGTTCTGTCACTTAAGTCTGAGTAGGCGATCTGAAAGCATGAGCAAAGGCCTAGGATTTTACCCTCAAATGTAGTACAGAAACTAGTTAGAATTTTGTTTAGAAATGTAGTTACAAAATGAGGAAGTTTAATTATAGAATCATAGAATCATAGAGTTGGAAGAGACCACAAGGGCCATCGAGTCCAACCCCCTGCCAAGCAGGAAACACCATCAGAGCACTCCTGACATATGGTTGTCAAGCCTCTGCTTAAAGACCTCCAAAGAAGGAGACTCCACCACACTCCTTGGCAGCAAATTCCACTGTCGAACAGCTCTTACTGTCAGGAAGTTCTTCCTAATGTTTAGGTGGAATCTTCTTTCTTGTAGTTTGGATCCATTGCTCCGTGTCCGCTTCTCTGGAGCAGCAGAAAACAACCTTTCTCCCTCCTTATTGGAATAAGCATTTTCTGGTTCACAGAATCAGAAGGAACCCTCATGGGTCATCACGTCCAACCCCCTGCAACGCGGGAATCTCGAATAATTGTGCTGTGTTTGAACATAGTGGGGGTGGGGAGACATTTGCTTCTAGGGTACCGATTTAGTTCCAGACTTAGCACTTTTTACTCAATATCACACAACAGGCTCCCTTTCCTCACCAGATGTTCTGGTGACTACAGTATTATCAAGAGTTTGTGATATGGACTACAATATATCATTCAAGATGCAAACATAGCCAGCACATGACACACTGGTTGGTACTGTTACAATACTTGAATAATTTGCCCTCCATGCCCACAGTACAGTCTTAAGACTGAGGATAAGATGACTGCATGGCAGATGACTTCTTTTGCATGCTTGCCAAATATACAAACAAGAGGATACTGCTTGACTTTACAACAGACAGTCCTCTGAGAGGTGTTAACACATCCAGAAAACTAAAATGCAAAAACGTGCTTGTGGATGTTACTGAGAACGCAGCTTTCATCCTCCATCACCAGGTGTTATGATGACAGTGGTACTAATATTCCCATGCACTGCGCAGTTCATAGAGTCTTGTATTACAGTGAACTGCAAATCTATATTTTTTGTAATTGTAGGGCTAGATTTTTTTTTAATGACATGCTAACTAACAGACTAAGAGGAGGCTTAGAAAATTAATCACAGCTTTGCAGGAGTAATCTAACAAATGTTTTCCTAATGAGGAGAAAGATGAAAATACATTATTAATTATAAGCTTTATGATCCAACTGTACTCAGCTTTGTGTGATCATTTTGTAATAAACTAATGCTGCAACAGAGAGCCACTAAATGTTGTAGTCTTTTTGGTAAACAAATACTTGCAGTTCTACCATTATTGGTTTCCACTCCACTGCTGAGTGAAAGAGCTATGATAGGTACAGTAAATTTGGCATAAGGACCAGAAACCAATATTAATTATTTTAAAAGTTTTACAGGTAATTATGAACCATGTTAAATGGCATCTGCAAAGCCACTGATTTCTCACAGCACTAATCTCCCTACAATTTAAATTAAACCAATACATTGAAGGCATTCATTCATTCATTACACGGACAAGCTGTAGCAACCCCCTGGCTCACATACTGACTCCAGCACAGCTGCAAAGACAATATCTGGCATGTCTCTTTCCATTTTAGATCAACCACAATTTAGTGTTACATCCCAGCACTAAACTGTGGTTAATCTTTCCTATGGTAAGTGAAAAGCCAGCTACATAAACCATTGCTGGAAGCTGGTTTCCTCTCCCCACCCTCACTGATGATAGTTAAGAATACTGCATTTCATCTAGGTTCAAATGTTATGACATGTTATAATCTAACATAGAAGCAAAAGCTAACTCCTCCTCATGGCCTCCAGAGAGGAGGTAGCCACTGTTCCCAACGGCAAGCACAGGAGAGGCAACACTTCATCAAAGCACACACCTCTTCCCCCAATCCCAGCCTATGGTATAGCAGCCGAGAGATTTGAAATGAGGATCAACATAATTGAGAAGAAGATAACTTTCCACTTCTCTGCCTGCATCTCTGGTACATTTCCCTTCTTCCATAAACCCAATAATATATCCTGAATGCACCCTGCCCATGACTCTTCTCTCCAAGGCCTACCTGGTTCTTTTCTCACAACTGTGTTTAAACACTTGTTAAAGATTGGTCTGTTCCCTCTGTCAAACGCAAACATAACAAATTTCTCTGATAATATTTTCCCATCTCAGACACTCTCCCCTTTCCTAGTGTGTGCCAAAAAAGGTTGTTAGGGCCGTGGACTAGGTCTGTGCACATAATTTATATATAATGCCTAATTAGGCACCCCTAAGAATATTATTTTTTCTTGAAATCTGAATAGCAGTGAGGGCAATAAAGTGTGAAAATAGAAGAACAAACAAAAGTCCATGAAATGGCAACAGAAGGGATTCATGTTTAGGGCATTCAAGTGAAGACAGAACAAGTTTATAACTGACATACCAGCAGGAACTTTCAAAACTCATTGTACACGTTGCTAAGAATTTATGTTCATTATTTTGGGAGACACTGCACATTTGTGTGTCACAGCATTTTGTCTTGAATGAAGCCTTTTTCATTAACACTAAAGAAATAAAGTTACCATAGCTGTACAATACAGAACTAAATGTATATATATTTAGATAAATGAAAAGAA
Source organism: Podarcis pityusensis (assembly GCF_964106645.2). Lineage (NCBI taxonomy): Eukaryota > Metazoa > Chordata > Lepidosauria > Squamata > Lacertidae > Podarcis > Podarcis pityusensis. Next base: position 66,075,228 of record NC_138029.1, on the reverse strand, counting down.
CATTACCTTAAGTAGCTGACTGAGACACTTTCTCTATAAGACTACAGATAAAATATAAAACTGATCACCTCAATGAGTTGTGTGTGCTTACTCAAAACTAAAACACATACGTTAATGAATTCTCAAGTTAAAACAACAAGTAGTCTTGCAGCAGTAACAGATTTACTCTGCCATAAGAATCCACTTCTACCAGCATGACGAAACTGCTGCTCCCATTAGATATGCACAGGATTGCAACCTTACACCCTTAACTCTGAGGTGACCTAAACAATGAGAGCCTTATAACAAAGAAGATTAGTTTACTAGTGACAGCTCATGCTCTTCACCTTATTTTGCTCCTTAATGACAGGGTGCCAAAACAAGAATAATGCCAGCATGTTAATTTAAAAGGGAAACCCAGAAACTCTTAATACAAAAGATGCTCAATCAGGTTTTTTTTCTTAAAAAAAGAACAACCACCTGGTAATCTACAGCTCTTCTGTGTGAGCACTTGCAAAATCAACCTATGATTCAGTCTGGTTCAAAACGGGAACTGCCTATTCCCCTCCAAAAAGAAAGAAAGGAGGAGGAAAACTCTGCCTTACTTTCTCCACCTCCACGCGGTTCACTTATTAGTAGAACAGGCAAGATCAGGTAAGCCAACTATGACTTACAAGTCTTGCAAAGGGTATTAGCCCAGGAGAGGAGGGTAATGGCCGAGGAGCGGAGCCTGCCAAAAGCAACAGAGCATGGGGGTCACAAAGCCTCCCTCCACCCCACACCAGACAGCTGCTTTATCCTCAGCCACCTCTTGGCCTGAAAGGAAGTGTGGCTTCCTTCCTCTGCCCCCCCCCCCCGCCCTGTCACCCCTTCATACTAATGGGTCAATGCCCTGGATGTGTGAGAGAGAGAGAGAGAGAGAAAGAGAGAGAAACATCTGTGTAGCTCAGCCATCCTTTCCCTCTGTGTGTGTGTGTGTATACACATATACACACTGGACGTGTGTGTGTCTGTGTGAGTGTGTGTGTAAGAGAAACCTCTATGCGGCTCAGCTATCCTTTCCCTCTGTGTGTGTGTGTACACATACACATACAGTACATATGTGTATAGACATATATACACACATATATAATGTAAACGTATAGGCAATGCAGAGGCCCTTCACCCCATAGAGAGCGGCCGCTTCCTCTTCCGTCACCACTGACTATAGAAATGAGGATGAAAGGCAGATTTTTTTTTTAATAAAAAAAATAATAGTCCGAGTCGTCCCCTCAGGAGGATCCTCGTCTCCCGGCTACATCCGAAGTAGCAACCGCTCTTCCCCACAAGACCCCAGACGTGAGGCGAAGAGACAGAGAGAGAGGGAGGAGAAAAATATGCGGCTCCCTCCGCTTCTCACCTGCGCTTCTCCTCGGGCTGCTGCCGCCGCTGCCGCCGGTACCGCCCCAGCTGCCGCCGCCCCGCGGGCTCCCCCCGCGCCTCCGCCGCCTGCCGCTTCTCTGCCATCGCCGCCGCCGCCATCCAGCTGCCGCTCCCGGTAAAGCGACCAAAGCCCCACGTTGGGAAGGAAGACAAGGGCGGCCAGCGCCAGCCCCACCGCCTGCAGCAGCCGCTTCTGCTTCCGCCGCATCCGAGAAGCCGCCGGGAAGACCCCCCACCCCACCCCACCCCAACTTTCCCCTCACACAAGGGGCTGAGGCGGCGGTTACCGCGGTGGCAGCAGCAGCACTCGAGCAGCGCGCGAGGCAAAGCCGACCCGCCAACTCCGCTCCGTCAGGCACTTCCGCTCCGGAGGGGTGGGCACTACCACTCCCACCGCGAGCCGGTGGGGGGGGGAGAAGCTTGGCGTTGGAGCGCCGCCCAGAAACCTCGAGGCTAGGCCACGCCCACCGATAGTGCCCGGCACCGAGCGGGGGGGGGGAATAGAAGCGTGGCAGCTCCGGCTCCTCTCGCCGCCAACCGCCCCCCCCCTCAAATGTTTTGTAAATGGTACTGGCCGTAGTCTTCCCCTGTGGGCTGGTGGTGGAGCTGACAGGGCCAGAAGCTTAAATAGGAGCGAGTGCAAGGAAGAGGGTAGAGCGGGCGGAACCTGCCTGCCAGCAAGGCTGCCTTTCCTGCGCTGTGCCATAGGGCTGTAATTAGGCACCGCTTATATTACTGAATGTGAAGGGAAGAAGTTTGCAGCGGAGGAGCCCTTATGCTGGGGGGGGGGGCACGGGCAAGTTAGAAGGCGGGGAATGATAGCGCTAGCAGAGATCAAGCGGGACGGAACAGCCCAAGTGTTGTTAAAAGAGGGCAGTACCCAGGATTAGGAAATTGAAAAGGCTCAGCCTCAAAGCATTTAATTCCTTTACCGCCTTGAGCATTATGTTGGAGGAGACTTGTAGGGTTGGTTTGTTTTTTAATTAATGACTGAAGTAAAGCCTTCTAGGGGCGCCAGGGAAGTGATGGAGCAATGTGGAGGGACTTTCAATGCTCTTAAAATAATGCGATACGCTTTTATTAGTTTTTTCAAACGTCAGAGCCCGGCTGTGAATTTGGATCATAGGTAAACAAAAGAAGCGTGCCCAGTATACATACAGAAGTTCAAAAATTCCCCCAAGGTGCTGCTGTTCAATATCCTCTAACCACGGAGTGATCTGCAACCTTTCCATTTTAGCACCTTGTTAAATTGTACATTTAACTATATTCTAATCTTGTAAATACCGCCTTTAGTTTGCAAACTGCAGCGGTTTTTTGTTCTTTTCAAACTCATTGCGCACTTGCTAGAATTCAATAGCTGAAGGTTTTATTTTGACTTTATATAATTGTCAGTAATTATAGTCATAATGGGGAATTAAAAAGGCTTCTTTTCACTGCCACTGCTAGGAGATGTAAATAACTTTGAATATCATAAAATGGTAATGCAAAATAAGCTAGTGTCTTTGAATTTAACTTTAATTTCACTTCCAAACCAGAGACAAAATAGCTTCATAGTACTGACAGCATATTGGTTAGGATCCCCAAAGCTAAAAAAATGTTCATTTTAAGTGTGCATGTGTTTGCTTGTAAATCAGAATATTGAATACACATTGTAAAAGTTGACACTGCAGTCCCATATACTTCCAGCTTATGCCTGGTATCTGCTTTGAATCTTACATAGAACTGAGATACACCATCTGCAACTACTGTACTTGTTGGTCTGTGAACATGTGCAGCTTCAAATTATGCAGAAGAATCAGGCCTTTTCACCAGTAAATCTTAAAAGTTGTTTCACAAACGATAACAGGGCATTAGCATGCCTTTTCTTCCAGACCCAGGGAGAACTGTGTTCTTTCTTCTCACTTTTGGATCTTGAATGGGTGTGGCATGTAACCTACATAACGAAATATACTGGATGAGATCCAGTTAAATCATACTGTTGATTTAGATCTGTGGGAATGAATGGACTTGTCCATTGATTTCAATGGTTCTCTGAATATGACTAACATTGGATATTGTCCACCGTTCTCCAAAGATTTTATGTTTGCAGGAATATTAATACACAGCGCTAGAGATGAAGCCACTTCAGTGTTTCAGATTTCCGCTCTGAAATGCCATTGAAGAAAACCTCCTCATATTGCAAGTGAAACCGTTGCTTCCAAAGTTTCAAAGCTATTGTTTCACTTACAACTTTGCAAGAATGAACCATGTGATAAATTGAAGCAGCTGTAACCTAGCAGTTTGAAAGTAAAAACCATTTCCCCATAGGATTGGAAGGATGCAGAGAGCATTTCTGAAGTCTCTGGTTTTGCTAATATTGCTAGATGTATTTGGTGTCAATTTTTGGCACTGATAAATATTATTCCATGACATGATCAAAATGAGTAAATGCGTGTCTTGTGAAGGGAAAGGCAATTTTTTCAAACTTGGCATACAGGAAATATCACACCACACTGTTAGTCTTTCAGGTACCAAGAGGGAAAGTTGTTTAGACTTCCCACGGTTACTTGAGCCATTAATTCTTTGTTTGGCATCTGCAGCCACAGCAGCTGGTATAGCTGACACTGGCAATTGTTCATCAGCCTACTGCTTGAGTGTGTTCCACCATATCATAAACAAATCAAGTCTTGGCCATGACACAGCATTTCAAATAACTGTTCTCTCTCCCCCTAACAATTTCTTAACACTGCAGTCCGGTGCATTTTGACTCACTAGTGTTTAGGATTGTAGCCTAAGTTAAGAACAAACAACCTGTATAATTAGGAAGAGGAATGCTGACCAAGAGCATTTTAAGTTAAATAGCTGAACTATGGCAAAAGCACCTCCTGCTGGGTTTGTATCTTAAATAAATTAGTGTCTTGCAAGTGGAATTTCTACATTTACATTTTAATTTTTATTGCATTAAAATGTTCTATTTTTAAATTTAAAGTTGCATTTTCCCTTGCCTCCACACATATTTTCTCTCCCCCCTCTGCCACCTAACCCTCCTGTGAAGAAATATAAATTTAAACTCAGCACATAATCCGCTAGGTGGCAATCTTCCAGCTAATTCTGAATTCATCAAATGCCAGGCAAATTATCCAACAATTCATTTTAAGTTCAAGTTACAGCCCCTACGTTTGTATAACCTGTAAGGCTTTGGAGTTGCTCACTGTTTTCTTTAAAACACACTGCTCCATGGCATATTAATGGCAGAGATCCCCACAGATTCATTTTTTCATCTCACTGTGTTCCTCTTTGTCATCACTGTATTATCATCAGTGGTGCAGTGAATAATACTCTGCCCGTTGGTGAATAATGCATAACCACTTAAATTGTAAACCAGTAAAGAAAGATGTATAATACAAGAAGCTTTCTTTAGAGATTTATACCTTAAATTGCCAGGAGGGCAATTGTTATATTTACTGTTTTATATTTACCAACCTGAGGTGGCTGCACCAGCATATTAGCCACAGAAAAGTCTCTTTTGTTGCCATTTTAATTCCGTATTTTCTTTGTAATCCGTTTTGGTAACTCCTTTAATCTCTGTGCCCAATAATGGGCATTTTTTCTCTAATCCTCCTCTATTAAACCTTCTCCTTTTTTCCTTTTCGCTTCAAAACTGCTTTTTTTCTTCTCTTTCTGTATCCCTTCTCTTTCTCTTTTCTTCGGCCTATCCTCCCTTTTTCCCATTTCCTAGTTTACAGGCCTCTTTTATATACCACCATTTCAACCTGTGCTTTTTGTGTGGCTATTCACTTGTATGGAGTACAGTCACCTCTCCTTTTTTTGCTGCCTGTTGCAGCCATTTTGTGCTGGCACCCATGGCACGTTGATCAAGATATGAGTACTTTTCAACATCTTTTGACTCTAACGCTCGCTCCTGAATTGTAAAATTTCCCACTAATGTTGTAAGCACCCCATTGCTTACTGTAAGAAAGGGTTACTGATGAGGGTTAATTCAGAGCAAACCATATGAAGCTGATCCTGGAGTTGAGTGTCTCTCTCTCTCCTGTTTGTGTGCATTTAGAAATGGCTTGTTGTCTGGGTGGGCTTTTACTTAGGTCAAAAGACTGCCTCTGTATAAGCTCGCCGGTTTGCCCCAATTTATTTCTCAAATTAGTCTTGTTTATGTCTTCTGCCAAGGCCAATTCTACGGCCAAATTTATTGAAGGACTTGTATTCCTAGATTCTTGTATGTCCCCTTTAAGATTTATTGACCAGTCCAAAGCAGGAAGTATCTTGTATCTTATATCAGCTTTCTCGACTCTTTTTTACTCTCCTGAAAGAAAAACTGTGTGATTTTATTTTATCTTTTCTGAAGTTCAGGAGAGCTACTTGTAAAGTTTGGCATAATTCCCAGGGCTTTACATGCCTTCCTTGTGTACACCATATTGGTCAACCATTTGGGGAGAGAAGAGAGCAAAGCCTTAAGCCTTAAGCTTGTGCAGAGTCCCACAAAGAGTTACATCCAACAAAGTGGAGAGGGGTTAATTCTTCAATTTCTTTCATTTCTCTAGTAGTAGTAGTTTCTTCTTCTTTGGTGATCACTCGAAGCCGAGTAAGATTGTCTTCCATGAACACGGTTTTAACAGTGAGTCCTAAGTGACTGTGGAGGGCAATTCTGAATCCACACGTCCTTCCACAGTGGGGACATAGGTTTCCAGGCAGGAGTTGATCATGGTGAGGGTTTGCCAAACCTACCTTCCTCTTAGCATGTTTCTTCCTTTCGTCCTGAGTTTGAGTGTCTTCAAAATCCATGACTTTGGCAATGGTTGTTCTCCAATTGGAGCGCTTGCAGGCCAGTGCTTCCCAGTTGTTGGTGTTTATACTACATTTTTTTAGATTTGCCTTGAAAGAGTCTTTAAACCTCTTTTGTTGACCACCAGCATTATGCTGTCCATTTTTAAGTTCAGAATAGAGTAGTATTTGGAAGACAATAATCAGGCATCCACACAACATGACCAGTCCAACGAAGCTGATGTTGAAGAATCATTGCTGCTCATCTTATTTTTACCAAAACACTGATTACTAATATCTCTTTCCCCTCTGTGCACCTCATAGAATCCAGCATAGGTCTCTCTTTACCTCCATCTCTCAGCTGCCTCCTCAATCCTTATTGCACAATCTGGAAAGTATAGAAAGCCACTTGCTTTCCAGACCATGGGTGTACTTGTTCTCACAGTGAAAACTTGTGATTGATTTGAGAAGCTCATAAATCTGCCACTGGATGATGAAACCTGAGGAAGACTGAATTGGTAGAAAAGAATTCTGGCATTTTCAACTAGACAGCCTTGCAACTGAGCACCCTCCGCAGATATTCTCCTTCAGAGGACCACAGATGTTTCTTTGTCCAAGAACTTGTTATGCAGTCCTGTTATAGGACTACTTAGATTCCAAAGTCACCTGAAACAGAGTCTAGGAGCACACCAACCTTTGTTTACATGTCTTTTGGTCAAAGCCAACACCCAAAAATAGGTGTTGGAACTCCTCCAATTAAAAAATTCATTGAATAGTCCTGATACTGGACTACAAGACTGCCCTGCAATCTCCTTGCCCTCTCTCTTTCGATTAGTTTAGGCAGAGGCTTAGATGTTCTCACAAAGATGCAAGACATATATAATGGTTCTTTGAAATTCTTTGAGCCTTTTGCCCTTATATTGTATAAGGCTATTCTAGAAGTATCTAGGTTATAAATTTGCCGTAGCAAAAGAATTGCTGATGGAATAATCTGTGCTTTTGTTTATACACCCTTATTATAACATATGTGCCTTGGCTTTGGAATACATTTCAGTAAAAAGACTGATGCCTTCATTAGACACTTTTAGGTGGCAGGTGAAAACATTCCTCTTCAACCAGGCCTTTGGCTTATACCCCTTTTCAATGCGTTTGTGAGAAGGGGACAAATGGGGGGGGGGAGTTATTGGTTTGTGCACAGGTTCTTTTTGTTCTTTTCTTTATTTTGTATTTTTATTTTGTATTTTTAGGTTTGTGAACTGCCCTGAGATCTATGGATGAAGGATGGTATACAGATTTAACAAATAATACAGCATCCATGGTATGCAGAACAGACTTCATCCCTTGTGATTCACATATCATGCTTTTGTATGTGTGAGAGACAAAGAAATGGCAAAATCAGCCATATTCTTCCTTGCACAGAAATTCTGTTAGCATTAAAATCAACATAGTGTACATAAATTGTTCTTGTGTATATAGTTTTATCAGAAATCCTGTTTTTTTCATAGTTATCTGCTTTTTAGATCAGGTAGCTATGAATGAGGTTGGCTTGCTAGTGCTTAAGGAAATTACATATTCACAGGAACATCGCTGAATACCCCAGAGTATAAGAAACATTAAATTAAATTAAGGATGCAACCTATCCAATCAATTTCCCACTGACAAGGTATGCTCTATATACTAAATGAATTAGTAAATGGGAGAGCAAACCCAATTAGATTTGAGCATAATTTTTGAATGTTGACTGACTCCCAAAATTCATTACACTTAGTTAAATAAGGCACCCAGCACATAGCTAGCTCTCCCAACATAGTCACTTCCCAGAAATGTTAAAATATATTCTAGATAAGATCTACAGATCTAAGGCATGCTGCGGACCGTGGATTCTCCTGCAAAAAACTTGTGGACAGGTTGTGTTTTAGTTGGAACAATTTTATTCCACATTTACAATCATGTTTCAGAAACAGGAACTCCTAATTCCTGTACTTCATTTTTCAACAATGTTAGCTCTACTCCTGATTTGATGTAAGTTTCACTGTGGTATCCAGTGAAATGTAAACTGGAATAGTTTGCCTCCAGCCTAGTTCAGCACTGCAGACAGCTCCTTAGTGACAATGGGTATGGCACACATACATTTTTGGGATGGCAATAAATCTTGCAAGACTGTGTCACTCTTCAATTCTGTATTAGGATTTCTGATAACAAAGTTGCTCTGAATGAAACCAAAAGCTGAGCTTTTCCTATCCAAAACCAAGTTCTATTATGAATCAGTCAGTGAAGACTTGCCACCCCAAAATCAGTACCAGAACTTAGAGGTGTCATTACAGGTGAACTCTTCAAACATGAGGATTGTGATCATTGTTTGTTGTTTCTAATTTCTGTTGCCTTCAATATTTTAATATTGTTTTATGACCTGTATTATGTTTTATTTCTGTACATTGCTGAAGTATTCTTAAATGTAGAACACTCTATATATTCTGTGATAAATAAAACGTCCATCATTATGGTAGTAGCTTCCTAAAGCTACTAATATTCTTCTATTCTAAAAAAAGAGCTTATTTTTCCCACATCACATTCCATGATTAAATTTATGACTCTATTTAAAAAAAGAACAGTGCCAGATACTTTGCTACAGTAACATGAGGGTTACATCACAGTAAAATTAATGTTTTTCATTCCAGCTTTGCTTGTAATTTGTTTTTCATATAGTGATTTATTTTTGCAATGGTTTCAACCTTCCCCTTCAAAGGGCATGGATTTTTATGCACCGAACCACTGAACGGCATCTTTTTTTAGAATCAATGAATGAGTCAGTCTGTAAATATTGGGTGAAAACATTCCGCTATTTCCCTAGAACATTCAACAACACCCTTCTGTGCGTTCCAAGTCTATTTCAATTGAAATGATTCTGTAATATGAAGGGAATTTAATTATAAATAAATATTATTCTATAGAATAACATTTGGAGCACAGAACACCCTTCTCATTTAATACACATTGTCCTGAACCTCCAGCCTACCTAGCGGCAAGTCCCATACAGTATGTCAAGTCCAAAGTTCAACAAACAGGAAACACTGTGTGGGGTCAATCCATGTAAGCCAAGTTCAAAGTCCACCAGCCAGGAAACACAGTCCAGAGGTGAACCCAAAGCACAGTCCTGTAAAGGTCCTGGAAAATCCAAGTCAAGGTCCATTAACTTGAGCCAGTGTGGTGTAGTGGTTAAGAGCGGTAGTCTCTTAATCTGGGGAACCGGGTTCGTGTCTCCGCTCCTCCACATGCAGCTGCTGGGTGACTTTGGGCCAGTCACACTTCTTTGAAGTCTCTCAGCCCCTCTCACCTCACAGAGTGTTTGTTGTGGGGGAGGAAGGGAAAGGAGAATGTTAGCCGCTTTGAGACTCCTTAAAGGGAGTGAAAGGCGGGATATCAAATCCAAACTCTTCTTCTTCTTCTTCAGTTGAGCAGACAGCCCCATGGTTCTCCCCTTTTTTCTCTTGAGTCTTGATTGTAGTACCTGGGCTTGGTGAGGCACGTAACCCTCACCTGCCCTGAGCCAAATCCAGCTGAGGAATAATACACCTCTTCCCTGAGCCAAGAGCTCCACCTGGCCAGCTGGTGAGCTGGGCTGTGTGTCCTGGCCTAGAATCATAGAATCATAGAGTTGGAAGAGACCACAAGGGCCATCGAGTCCAACCCCCTGCCAAGCAGGAAACACCATCAGAGCACTCCTGACATATGGTTGTCAAGCCTCTGCTTAAAGACCTCCAAAGAAGGAGACTCCACCACACTCCTTGGCAGCAAATTCCACTGTCGAACAGCTCTTACTGTCAGGAAGTTCTTCCTAATGTTTAGGTGGAATCTTCTTTCTTGTAGTTTGGATCCATTGCTCCGTGTCCACTTCTCTGGAGCAGCAGAAAACAACCTTTCTCCCTCCTCTATGTGACATCCTTTTATATATTTGAACATGGCTATCATATCATCCCTTAACCTCCTCTTCTCCAGGCTAAACATGCCCAGCTCCCTTAGCCGTTCCTCATAAGGCATCGTTTCCAGGCCTTTGACCATTTTGGTTGCCCTCCTCTGGACACGTTCCAGTTTGTCAATGTCCTTCTTGAACTGTGGTGCCCAGAACTGGACACAGTACTCCAGGTGAGGTCTGACCAGAGCAGAATACAGTGGCACTATTACTTCCCTTGATCTAGATGCTATACTCCTATTGATGCAGCCCAGAATTGCATTGGCTTTTTTAGCTGCCGCGTCACACTGTTGGCTCATGTCAAGTTTGTGGTCAACCAAGACTCCTAGATCCTTTTCACATGTACTGCTCTCAAGCCAGGTGTCACCCATCTTGTATTTGTGCCTCTCATTTTTTTTGCCCAAGTGCAATACTTTACATTTCTCCCTGTTAAAATTCATCTTGTTTGTTTTGGCCCAGTTCTCTAATCTGTCAAGGTCGTTTTGAAGTGTGATCCTGTCCTCTGGGGTGTTAGCCACCCCTCCCAGTTTGGTGTCATCTGCAAATTTGATCAGGATGCCCTTGAGTCCATCATTCAAGTCATTGATAAAGATGTTGAATAAGACCGGGCCCAAGACAGAACCCTGTGGCACCCCACTAGTCACTCTTCTCCAGGATGAAGAGGAACCATTGATGAGCACCCTTTGGGTTCGGTCAGTCAGCCAGTTACAAATCCACTGAGTGGTAGCATAGTCAAGACCGCATTTTACCAGCTTCTTTACAAGAATATCATGGGGCACCTTGTCAAATGCCTTGCTGAAATCAAGGTAGGCTACATCCACTGCGTTCCCTTCATCTGCCAGGCTTGTAATTCTGTCAAAAAACGAGATCAGGTTAGTCTGACATGACTTATTTTTCAGAAATCCATGCTGACTATTGGTGATCACAGCATTCCTTTCTAGGTGCTCACAGACTGTTTGCTTAATGATCTGCTCCAGAATCTTCCCTGGCCTGCCTCAGCCTCCCAGAGCGTATCTCCTGCTGCTCCCTGTGCTTCAGAACCTGCCTTGTTCATGGAGACGGGTGCCTCTCTGGCTCTGATGATGCTCTTCTGGTCCTTGCAGACTGACCCCCATCCTCTCACCATCCTCTGTGTACTTTCTGCAACCTGAACATCTCCTTTTCCATCACTGGCTTGCCCAGGTAGGTTCCAGTCGTGGCTATATCCCTCACTGGGATCCTCTTCCTCTTCCCCATTCATCACACACACACACACACACACACACACACACAAACAACACTTTAGGATGTGCCTGGGTCTACATAAGTCAGGCCTAACCCTCCATCAACAGATGGGGGTCAAATTCACTCTGACAACACTGAGGAAAGCAACAACAATCCCATGTCCCAGGTAGCCCTTAACCATGATGAGGTATGAATTTCCATGTGACATTTCAGGGACTCTCCCCCCTTAATTTTGTAAATGGTGGGTGCATTTACTCCTACAGCTTTCCAATTCTACACCTATTGGAATGAATGAGAAAATTAAAAAATTATACTAGTAAGATAAAATGCTGTTGATTATCCATGGCCAGTAATGGCTCTTGACAAGCCCTTTACAAACTACAATTTATTAATCTTACTCTGAAGTAAGAAGCACTGTCATGGTGTTCTAGGGATGGGAGGATGACAGGTGGGTGAAGTCCCATTGCACGAGTGAATGCCTGCTCATGTTCAATTGGATCTTGCTTTATGCCTTGAAAATTCAGGAGGGGATAGAACTTCACAGTGATGGGCAATGGGATCTCATCTCCCTCCTCAGTCACATGCTCAAATCCTAGCACCTTGGATGCCACATATAATGAAATTGCTTCTGAGAACTTTTAACAGAACTGAAATTGACGAGGCCTATATTGATGGTTTGATATGACTTTCTAAAAATAGAGCATGACAAAACTAGCCCTGACACAGGATGCATATTATTGAAGGATTTTCTTTCTGATCCTACTGGATTAAGATTGTTTACGGTCATAAAACACATCCCAAAAGTCAATGTTAGCAGCTGCCTTAGTTTACTTTTAACAAGCCCAGGCTTAGCTGGGCAAAAATGAATGCCCTGGTTGCTAAAGCCTCCTTTCCTTTTGTGAAACTGCACCCTTAAAGCTATTCTGCAGTATGTTTAAAGGGAGCAAGGAATATCTCCTAGTTCAAAAGGAGACTTGTGCTGTTATAATTTTCATGGTCCATAGTAGGAAGGCAGAGGAAAGTGAAAAATAGTTATATAGGCATGCCATGTTTATCTGTGTTATCAAGGATCCTTTGGAAGAGCTTCCTGCTGTGTAACTCTTTAACCCAGTTCTGCCCCTTATATTAGCCATATGTTTTTGATTATCTTTCATGGCAGGAAGAGATTGCAGCTGTGTAGGCTTCAAAACAGCTGTTGAAGAGAGCAGTGATGGTGACTCACTGGGAGGTTAAACAAGGAAAGGTGATTCATTCCACCATGGGCTAGTGCTGAAACCCCAAGTGGCAAGAGTACGGTTGTGCTCACGTCCTGCTTGTGGGCTTCCCATAGACATCAGGTTGACTACTGGCAGAACAGGATGAAGGACTCGATGGGCCATTGTTCTGATCTGGCAGGGCTCTTCTGATGTAAGAAGTAACACAAAGAAGCAGTTTGGTCTTCTTCACAAACACGTTTCTCTATTTTCTTTTCCATTGCGGGTTCTTGAATAATAACATTTTTGTGGCTTATATTACAACCCTGTACCCACTTTCCTGGGAGTAAGCCCCTCTCAACTCGATGAGTTTTACTTCTGAACAGGTAATAATAATAATAATAATAATAATAATAATAATTTTATTATTTATACCCCGCCCATCTGGCTGGGTTTCCTTCAGCCAACAGAACACTAAAAACAGAATAAAACTTTAAACATTAAAAACTTCCCTAAACATGTGTAAGATTGCCCTTTCAGATTTGTACCACCATCATTGCCTGCTCTATGAAACAGGAAAAAGAAAAAGGTGTTTTTCATAATGCAGAATGTGCCTTTAAAAAAGAAATGAAAGTGAGGCACATTTGAAAACATTAATGCTGAGATCCTAAAGAATAAAAGATATAGCCAAGTCCCATGGGCTATATTTCCAAATAAAAGTGTTTAGGATTCACCCCATTGCATAAACACTGCAAATGTTAGCATGTAGTTTTGAGAAATGCTCCCATTGGGAGAGGCGCAAAAGACCAGTAGAAGAAAGCTGGGGACAGATTTCATGATGCCTAACTGTGAGGAATGTGTTTTATTGGCCATCATGAAGATGAGGAATGACACTACGTATAATTTTTAAGAGGGTACATAAGCTCTTATACCCTTCAGCCTAAACTGTATTGGTTTATGTTAGGCTAAGGAGTCTTTGTTAGGGGTAGCTGGGACATTCACAATGGTGGTGGGAAGGAAAAGGTTAAAATCTCCAGGTTGAATGTTGGCCTTCAGCTATTTCTGCTGCACCTTTCTGATCTCCTCCAATTGCTATTTTTTCTATACGTATTTGGATTCTTTGGTGGTCCAAAAGGCTATATAGATACAGTGGTACCTTGGGTTAAGTACTTAATTCGTTCCGGAGGTCCGTTCTTAACCTGAAACTGTTCTTAACCTGAGGTACCACTTTAGCTAATGGGGCCTCCTGCTGCCGCCACGCCACCGGAGCATGATTTCTGTTCTCATCCTGAAGCAAAGTTCTTAACCTGAAGCACTATTTCTGGGTTAGCAGAGTCTGTAACCTGAAGCGTATGTAACCTGAAGTGTATGTAACCCGAGGTACCACTGTATATATTTTTTGGAGACCACCTTCCTTATATAACTTCATAATGTTCCAAATGATACTAATGTTCTAAAGCAGATCTGAGACAAGAGGTGCTTGAAACTCCGTGCAGTATTTATTTTCTCTCTCCATAGAAGAACCATTCCAACTTTCCCTTTTTATCTTGGACCTCTGCTTTGGAAGCCAATAACAATTGTTCAAACATCCCCATTGGATTCCATCTCTGTTCACTGTTGGCTAATGTAGCTTTTTAATACTAATATGCCAAAAGAAACTGGATGTGTCAATAGTACCATTCTCTTGATGATGTGTAATAAGGGGGAAGAAGAATCAGAAGCTGCACTGCTAGAGACACTTGTGTGCATAATAAAATCTGTTAGTCACAGTGAGACCACTGTCTGTTAAAACGAGCACAGACACAGATTTTCTTCCTCATGCACACCACTACTGCAGGAAACCAGTAGGGCATCATTAATGTTGTCCTCCGAACATCATTTCTAAACTGGGCAAGAGCAAGAGACATCTCCTTTCACATTCCTTTTGAGTTATTTTTTGCGTGCGTCTGTGAACTCCATGGGCTCCATTAAAATACATAGGATTCTAGAAAAGGAATGAGAGACAAAATAATTTCTTGACTCAGCACAAAAACAAATATTAAAGCAATGAAGTGGGGGAGGGAAATAGGCTGACAAAACTTATAGATGCATAAAAGCTCAGATTTATTTTGTGTGTGTATATATATATATATATATTACTGTAGAACCAGTAATATTTATGATGTGATGTTTATTTATAATTCAGTTATTTAAAATATATTGAGTGCTATCTAGTTGCAGCATCCCACTTGCGCAATTGCCATTCCAATAGTGTTGGAATAGTGTCATATTTATTCTTGTTGCTGTTTAGTCGTGTCCTACTGTTTGTGACCTCATGGACCAGAGCACGCCAGGCACTCCTCCCGCAGTTTGGGCAAACTCATGCTGGTAGCTTCGAGAACACTGTCCAACCATCTCATCCTCTGTCGTCCCCTTCTCCTTGTGCCCTCCATCTTCCCCAACATCAGGGTCTTTTCCAGGGAGTCTTCTCTTCTCATGAGAGTGTCATTCTTAGTGTGGATCAACAACCAAACCCAGCGGGTTCCTTCTGCTTACAAATCTATTGTGAAACTCCTAGCACAACTGCTATAATTATACTCGGTTAACAATTATGCTTGTGTGCTACTGATTGTGGAACAACAGCAGCTCTCAAACTTCTTGTGTTAACACCATGTGTGATCTCATCCATTATAAGTAAAAAGTAAAATAACTAATGGTGAAGTTACCTATTACAGTGGTACCTCAGGTTACATACGCTTCAGGTTACAGACTCCGCTAACCCAGAAATAGTGCTTCAGGTTAAGAACTGTGTTTCAGGATGAGAACAGAAATCGTGCTCTGGCGGCGTGGCAGCAGCAGGAGGCCCCATTAGCTAAAGTGGTGCTTCAGGTTAAGAACAGTTTCAGGTTAAGAACGGACCTCCGGAATGAATTAAGTACTTAATCCGAGGTACCGCTGTACATTCAGTACACTCAGAGAAGAGAACAAGGAAAAATTATACGGAGGTTTGTAGGAAATTTTGTTTCCTACAATTGTGCTGTTTTTACTATCTGCATTTTAACAGATTCATTTTTATGTCTTAAATCCATTATAGTTTAATTACTTTTTAACCATTATCTTTTATATGCTTTTAGCTATCTGTATTTTATCCATGCTGTTTTAATTTTCTGAGCCCCAGTCCTGGGAGCATGGTGGGGTATAAATCAATAAGTAATAGTAACACAGCAGCTCTCATTCAGCTTTCCTATTTCCAGCATATAAAAGTGTGAATGGTCTACTAAGCAAATTATTGCAGCAAAAGCCACATGAGTTTGGATGAAACAGAACTTGGTCATGGTCGTAAGCAATGCTATAATATGCTTAACGCTCTTCTGAGTTCCATATTGTTTTAAATTAACATGGTGGAATTATAGTATTCCAGATTCACATACCAGGTTATTCCTCTACTATATCAATTTTTTTAAAAATTTGCAAGTCAGCTTTAAAAGAATGAACTAAGCAGATCTTTTGATTACACCTTATGTGCAGACACACACCTATTTCCACCCCTCTCTCAGGATTAGAACTATTTAGAAGTATTTCCTTTTCCAAATATATAATGAAAAGGTTCATACATCCTATGGCAAAGTTGTGTAAGTGATATATCATACCCTTCAACATTTCTCAGATGAAAATAGGGACATTCTATTATACTTCAAAATCACTGCTTGAGCATCCCCTCTTCTTACCCTAAGCATTGTTAGACAGCAATATTCAGTTGCTCACCTGATGTTTACAAACGGGTACATGCAACCCCATGTGTGCTAGCCCCAAGTTCCTGTGTTGAGCGGGGAAGATCTGTAGGGGATTTTATTCACATTCACTTGAACCTAAGCTGAATCCTTTGGAAAACTGGGAATGCTGCTTTATTAGGATACAGGATTGTGTGAAGCACTAAACCCACCTGCTAATATTACCCACAACACAGAACGATTGGGAAGTCACCCCCCCGGGCCAAAATAGGATCAGCAATTTACCATGGACAATTACCAGGGCTTATAGCAGAATATATTGGAAGGAGGATTTGAAAGGAAATTAAAATCTTATCTGTGAACATTTTTTGCTAGACAGAATGATTACCCCTAAAAAAAAAAAAAAAAAATCTCCTAAAGGTAGTTTTCTATTTGTATTACATAGGGTTATAGTTAAGATGTCTGATACTTGAAGGCCCCAGTGGCTTGCCTAATAATTTTATTTGTATCTTTCCCCTCCCTTTCTTCAGTTTGTTCTATAGTTCCCTCAGCTATTCCTCCTCAAGCACACTTCATGTCCATAAAGAAGCCTGCTACATGTTTGCAAAACTCTGGGCCAAAGTGTGATTCATAGTGTAGCATGATTCCATGGCAACCTCCTTCAGTTCCTTTCCCATGTATGTACCTGCCTGCGTTCTTCACTTTGGACAATTGTTTTTTATCTTAACTGTATATTCTTCAGGGTGACATGAAACATGCCCGTAGGGCATTCATTTCTGTGGGCCTGAGTTGTAATTAATTCATTCCCTGCACATTTCAAATGTGCAGACCATAAAATGAATTGGAAACAGATCTCTTGTTGTGAAAAGGTTTTATGGCTATAAAACAGCAAAAACAAAAAACAGCAAGCAGAACATCATCATCATCATCATCATCATCATCATCATCATCATAATTTATTATTTATACCCTGCCCACCTGGCTGGGTTTCCCCAGTCGCTCTGGGCAACTTCCAACAAAATATTAAAAATACATTAAAACATTAGTCATTAAAAACTTCCCTAAACAGGGTTGCCTTCAGACGTCTTCTAAAAGTCAGATAGTTGTTTATTTCAGGGCAGCCACCACCACCAGAAGGCCTTCTGCCTGGTTCCCTGTAACTTCACTTCTCACAGTGAGGGAACCACCAGCAGGCCCTCAGTGTTTGGGCAGAACAATGGGGGTGGAGACGCTCCTTCAGGTATACTTGATTCAGACAAGGAACCACAAAGGTGTACAGACTCCTATACAGCTTCTGTCTGAGTTTTATTCCACCAGAGTACTGGATAAAATATAAGGTCCATAGAGTTCCTGGTAAAAATTGGGAAGGGGAAGATTAAGGCCAACAGCAACTATTATTATTTCACAACAGCAAGACCTAAACATAGGCATTCCTTAACGCTTCCTTAACATTAAAAACCATGCGTGCAGATCTGCCCTGGGTCATATCCGAAGTTGCTGCTCTGCTAGTGCAAGCGTTCTGCTTGGGCAAAGGAACTTTCATCTTCCCACTCCAGCTCTCATTGGATGAAAGACTCAGACTCAGATCATTCATATATGCTCTTTATTTCTCAGAGTGCTACAAAGTTATAAAGCAGGCAAGAGTGGCAATCAGGACTGTAGCTAGGGGATGGTGAGGATGGCCCCCACCAGGGGTGCAGGCGAGACCCCCCCCTGCAGAATCGGTGAAAAATATGCCCATAAATATGTCTATAAATAAGAGCTAATTTGTCCTTGCCTAGGGGGCACAATCTGAACGGTTCTGCCAGGGGCACAAGATCACCTAGTTATGGCTCTGGTGACAATGCACAGCAGGTGCCTTGCATGTCTAAGTAGGTCAAGCTGTTGATCCAACAACAGCAGGCCCCCTGCAATCCCATTATAAGGAGCTGGGGCAAACACAACTTAGGGCTGTTTGCTAAGATGGCTGAACTTGACCTGACCGTTTGCACCTGTGCTGGCATCTCTGTGACCTGGGGGATGGAGGAGGCATTAGGAACACCTCTGGAACAAACTGAGTGGTCGCCTCCTCTTCAGAGGCTAAGTTGGGGATGAGTTCTGCTGGCTCTGGAGGGAGAGCCGATTCAAGAGGTGCATTTGGCCCAGAAGCTGGTGTGAAGCAGATACTGTGGACTAGGGTGGCTGAGGAGGAAGTGGAACGGTGTAAAGCATGGGTAGGCAAACTAAGGTCTGCAGGCTGGATTAGGCCCAATTGCCTTCTGGATCCGGCCCGCGGACAGTCCAGGAATCACCACATAGATCGCCAGCAGTGATCCCTCCCTCTCCCTCACACGGTGGCGGTGCTGGTGATGCCTCCTCCCTCCCTCCTGGCTTCTCCCTGCCCTGCCTAGAGGAGGAAGGGGGCTGGGCTTTGTTGGTGCCAGCAGCAGCAGCAGCGCTCGAGCGGCCGCCATTTTAAGCAGCCCCTCTCCAGAGCCCTTTCACACGCCACTCATCGTCCCGCCGCCAGCCCCTGCTGCTCGCAAGACTCAGGTAAGCAGCCACCGGGGCTCGTGGTGCTCTTGCATCATCCCCCCACCCCAAATATAGTCCGGCCCCCCACAAGGTCTGAGGGACAGTAGACCGGCCCTCTGCTGAAAAAGTTTGCTGACCCCTGGTGTAAAGGGAGGCGAGGATCCTCCTGCCAGGGTGACTCCTCAGGATCCTAGGACCTGCTGTGTCCAGTCCCAGCTTGCTAGGCTCTTCCCTGAGATCATCCATGGGCAAATCCTTCCGCCCCTTGTCCTGGTCTGGCCAGCCCCTCCATGACATCTCCTCAGGACCCATGGCATAGCTGCACACAGTCAATCAATCTGCTCCACAGCATTGATAAACACTCTGGAGCGGATTTTTAGGCTGTATGGGGAAGCGGAGAGGAAGGGGAAGTTCTGCTGTGCAAGCAAAACCTCAGAACCAATCGATAACAAGGTAAAAGACTCAGAAAATCTTATAGGCAGCCCTGTTTAGGCACACATTTAAGTTTCCCCCCCTTTCAAACATTGTTTGTTTGCATCATTCGGTCAAGGGAAATTTCCATCTGTGCTGAGGCAGTGCTATTTATTTTATTCAGTTAAGAGAATTAATCAGTTACAAGCAATTAATCAGAAGTTAATGGACTAAAAACCCTTTAACTGAACAAGCTTAGTTGTTTTATTTACCTCTACAGGACTTTCAGTGGTTTTTTTTTTTTCAACCAGCATTTACGTGTCCTAACGTATAGCGTGCAGCTTCAGCCATAAATAAAAGAAATAGAAACTGAAAGCAGAAAAAAGGTTTTTACACTTTCTGGCTTGCGAAGGATAAGTACAGGAAATGAATGCATTCATCAAGAAAGAAAAGGCAGGGGGAGGGAACACACACAAATCTTTGCTTCGTCTCAGCAGCCACCAGCTGCGCCAATTCTGCTTAGGATAATTCTGAAGCAAACTGTACAGGTAGCTTGGTGAGCTTGTTTGCATGTAAATGCTTGGAAACGTTTTCCTACTCTTGGTTATTTCCTAACAGAACTAGATCTGAGCTCTGAGCACAAACAAAAAAGGTTGGACAGACAAGAGTGCTCTCTCTCTCTCTCTCTCACACACACACACACACACACATTCAAAATTCATGAAAAATGCTTTGCTGCTAATTTCACATAAGCCTTTTAAAATTTCACTTTAAAAATTTAAAATATCAGGCAACCACACAGAAGTCTTTAATTCATATTGGCCGTTACATATGAGGAAAGAGGAAGGAGAAGCCACACAATTGCATGTGAGTTATTGCAGTAAATAAAAATCAACCTTTCCCATCCAGGTGATGAGTTTTCTTTTACAGTCAGCTTTGTTGCTTACACATACACTTTGTTGCTTTCTTTTCCAACTGAGGCTTGGTTTATGGGCCTTTCTCATTTTATGACTCCCCAAGCAAGATTATAAGTACGGTAAAGGTTTCAGGAAATGCAGATGGTGGCTGAAAGTGATTAAAAACTAAATGAAATAAAATAAAATCCCTACTGTAGTTTTTCTCCTTTCAGGGCACTTCCAGAGCGTTGTCATATTTGGGTGATATTTGATCACATCCTCAGTTGATTTGGAGGTCTTTCACAACAAATCTAGTTCCCAAAACGATTGAACTTTTTACAGTGAGGAAAGATGGGGAAATGAACTGGAAAGTATGGGTGGGGTAGCTCTTGCTTTGATGCAACATCATGTAACCTCCCCTCCAACAAATCGCAAATGGGAGGCTCTGAGAATGGGTACCATTCTAGCAATTGCCCTTCTCAGGGGTTGCTGGGCGCAGCCCTCCACCCCCACAAAAGGAATGATAGGAAAACAATAGTGATGCAAAGGGTGGGGCTGGAAGTCAACTTTTGGACTTGATTCCAAATATTCTGGAATTAAAGCCCCCTGAAGACTGCTTAAATTGGCGAGGCTTTACACTACAGTATTTCTTAAAACTAATGCCGTAAAAAAATTAAAAAATTGTCCAATAGCACCTTAGAGACCAACTAAGTTTGTTCTGGGTATAAGCTTTTATTTCAACTGCGTCAGACCAACACGGCTACCTACCTGAATCTTAAAACTAAGGAAGCTTAGGCAAAAGAAGATTTCACTGAGCAGCATATTCCTCTCTGTCCTAACACAGCCACTCTTGCAGAGATGATTGAGCAGGGCCTCCTCTGAAAGGGCCTTCGCCAGCTTTCCTTCCCCCTAAATGATGCCTTTGATAACACAGCAGAGACATGGAAGGAGAAGCAGCGGCAGTATTGCATAGCTCTGCTCCAGCTATGGCATCACAGTGACTCTTATGGTGTAATGCTGGCAAGGTAAAAACAACACAGGTGCTTAAGCCCCATCCTGCCTGCGTGCTCTGGAAATGGAGAGCTGGACAAAAGGATCAGGCCGTTAATCCGATTTTAATAAATCGGGTCAGTTTAATAAAACCAACGGCCTTGCACTAGGTAAACTGCAAACGCTTCCGTTTCAGTGGCTTGGGAGCAGCAGCCACAGTTGGCCATTGTGTAGCTTTAGTCACTTTTTAATTTGCTTAAGGTGTTTGGAAGCCCCAAATAAAAATGCATTGTGCAGGCTGCTTGCACTTCTGAATGAGAGAGAGGGAGAGGGAGAGATGACAAGCAGTTGTGGCAAAGCCCAGCTACCCCTGCATATAGCTTGTTTCTTTAACGTTTTATGTCTTGACCTTCCCTGAGAATTTCAGCGGTGAGGCTGGACTGCAGACTCTCTGTAGCTGGCACAGCATACAAACCAATGCAGCTGCAGGAAGAGAGGTTCCCTGGGCATTGCTGTTCCTTTGCCAGTGATTCATTTCTGGCAAACACTGATGCAGAGCATATGCAGTGAGAGTAAGGGGGAGGGGAAGGGGAAGAGCCTAGCGGAGGAACAGCATTTCCAAAGCTGTTGTGAAATTTTTATGCATTTGGAAGTTGGTCAAAGAGAGGACAAATCCAGGCAGACAAACTTCTGCCTGCATGATGATCCTGACTCTGCCTTCTAAGGCATGAAGGGAACTTGAACTATTCATCAAACTATGTTAAAAATGACCACATCTGGATCAACTGATGTTCAAATAGGTGTGACACCCCCCCTCCCATTTTTAAACTTATTGATTAACAAATAAATCCTCTTGAGGGACTCTCAGGCCTGATTCAAGCAAGCCACAGTCACACCATAGAATTAAGGACTACAATATCACTTTAGACACTCAGGGATTCCCCCAAAGCAGTCTGGGAGCACCTCGTGCATTGGGCTGCAGGTTGCGCTAAGGCCAAAATATAGAGGAGCTCTTTTTTGAACCATGTAGTTAGAAATAATTTATATAGACTTTGGGAGAAATACAAAAACCTGCTTGAAAGGAAAACACCTTTTGATGGCTCTCACCCACAGAAGCAATTTCTTTGAAAAGATTGAATATGGACCAACATTGGGAAACATACAGAGACCTTTTGGACTCTTCAGAGCAAGAGGTAAAATGGAAGAAATTAGAAGATGTTAGCAATACAGTAGCAGATTGGCATGGCAATTCTCTGTTCTTTGGAGATTGTTCTCTGATTGTCAGAGATTGGTCTCTGTAGAGCAGAAGCAGCAATTTCCCTCCCATTACAGGGCTGGGTTGGCCAGAGGATATGTCTGCTTGTGTACAATTGCACACGTCTGCCCCTGTACACGAGCATGTCTGCCCATTTGTGTGTATGTGAAAATGAGAGAGGTGGGTATGGGGTGACCATGCCAAGTTTGATGATGCCCATTTTAACTTTGGGCATGTTATCTGCTAGCATATGGTCTTGGAAGGTTGGCCAACAATGAACACAGACTGTGGGCCAAAAGAGGGTACCCCCCCCTGCCTGCGATAAACTCCTACTGGGATTTAATGAGCTGAATGGCAAAACAAACTGGATGAAGGGATTAAATAAAAATATACAGGAGATTCCTAGGCAATACTTTATCACCAGTTGCTATCTGCACAAGGTGCTTTGTGTCTCAGTTTGCTTGAGGCAAGTGAGACAAGGTGAATCAGGATGACAATGCCTAATAAGAAACCCAACATGTGCCAGAGAGTTCAAATTGTGAACAGTCATTTGCAATCTTAAAAAGGCTTTATTTGCTCCACCTTCGAGTGCCTCTCTGCTTTTCAGCTGAAAATCTCACCGCTCCCTCTGCATAGCTCAATGGAAATAAGGAAAGCATATAAATATGAATGGGACCAAGTCTTTCAATAAACTTGTTTTTCAGTGGTGTGGCTGAAAGGATGAAGGAGAGAGGTATGCTCATAAATCAAGGAACACGAATAGGCTTTTCTATGCTACTCTTGATCTGTCAGAAAGTGGAAAGCTGGCAACAATTTATCAAATTCTTTCATTTGGTATTGACCTTTGGCCAATACTCTCCAGGGGCTCAACAATTCATGCTTCAATCCAGGCCACAGCCAGAGAGTCGATTTCCTATCTTTCCCTCCACCACACAAATCTAGTATTTATGAGCCGGAAGGCAGTTTCCCCTCTAGCTGGTGAAAGAAGGTCTGAAGCTAATAACCTTTTCCTTTTCCAGTTTCCTTTTGGGGAACAGGACTCAGTTGTCACATTGCGTTATCATGGCCTCAGTCCAGTTAACAGAGATTAATGCAAAGTGTGCTCCCCACTACTCTGCTTCCGTAACAGAGAGAAAAAGGCGAAATAATGAATGGGCAAATGAACACGGCAATGTCATCCATCTGAAATATTGTGAGGGAGCTGACTGAAACCAACATGGTATGATAACTCAGTCTAATGGTGTACGTAGTAAGAATAATGAATTGCTGTCATAAGCTTATGCAAGCAGCCAAGCTGCCTCTGAATGTATCACTCCTCGATACCTTGAAGACAGAAAACAAATAATTTAACCAGGGTGGCAGTAAATCATTCGGTAGTCCCACCCTGCCAAATGTGGGAATTAAGGCTGCGTGTTAACAGCAAAGTTTGCATTCCCCAGATGCAGCCTGCAAAAACTCCCCCTGGAACCTTAAAAAAGAAGGTGTAAGTATGGAAAGGAGCAATGTCCCCGCAGGCACATAATTTGCTCATCCCAAATCTGGCTTCCTTACAGTGCTGAGCTTGCCCTTGGTTGGAAATGCCAGCTTTCTGAGCAAACGAAAGCCAGAGCATCGCTCATTAGTAGAAACATGCAAAAATGCTGGAGCAGAGAAAGGAAGATGAACTGGGGAGGGGAGAGAGGGTAATGGGTGAGTTTGTATTCTTTCTCAGAGGCAAAATATGGGAGCTGTATGTACTAGTAAATATCAGTGGTTCTCCCTGGGGATTCCTCAAGGAATTTAATTGGCTGCTTTCCTCATCACCCCCACTTTAAACCTCAGTTTTGCAATGAGACTAGGCATAGCACGGTAGAATCCATATGGCAGCTAACATGCGATGAACTCCCAGACCACCATGTGCTATGCAGGAAAGACTTTTGCAGCTTGCCCAAAGGGTAGTGGCTACTTTTGCATGCATGAGAACAACTCACTTCAAATGCAGCAACCACTGACTAAAAACCCCATGAGGATATATCATGGCTCGGTGGTAGATCCAATGCTTTGCATACCGAAGATCTCAGGTCCAGTCTTGGATTCTCAGATTCAAAGGCTCAGGGGTAGAGATGGGGGAATCTGTCCATTTTGGTCCCTCCCTTTTCCAATGTTATAAGTTGAGTTCTCCACATTTCCACATCAGTTTGCAATTTATTAAAAAATAAAAAATTAGTCCTCATGAAAATTCATCAGCAATGTAGTGCAAAGTTCTATTATACACATGTTCACATTTTTGTATGTGAACATTTTGCATGTCTAATATACATTTTTGCAAAGTAAATTTCCCCAGTACAATGCATTTTGTATGTTATTTTCACCAATAGATGCATTTCATGTATACTTTACCCATGCATATACATTTTTGTAAACATTACTTGGTTTACTTGGCTGGAGAAATGCACTACACAACTGTACCTAGCCATCTTTAAATGCAATGTGAATCAAATTTCTTTCCCTGTTCCTATGTAGGGAGCAGGTGATGGTAAAGACCTCTGTCTAACAGCCTTGAGAGTCACAGCCACCTAGAGCAGAGTGGACAATACTGGGTTAAATGTTCCCTATAATCCACAGCATCTTTGACCAAAATCCACATATGTGAACACATCCAGGACCTTTGTAATAAAAAGTGTGATGATGCAAGGGGAATCAGGAAGGCTTTATGTGAAAGTTGTGACAATTAGAAGGCAAACAGATTTCACGGAATTCCACCTGCAGGGCATTCCCATCCCTATGCATAACTGAAGGAACTGCAGGTAATGTATCGTATCTATGACTGAAACACAGGATATCTTACACTTGATACTGCTGTAAGTAGCTACTGTACAGGTGTGGCAGTGGCACATTGATGGTTCCTTTGTACAAAAGAAGTAAGTGGCGTTAGTTAAAGGTGTTTTTAAGCACCGAAACATTAAGAACACAACAATAATCATTTTAGTGGAGATTTTAAACACAAGAAGGTTATTTCTCAAAACAAGTCATGCCAGACAAATCTCATTTCTTTTTCTTTTGGTACCCTCTGGTGGATAACAGGCATGTTGTGGATGTTGTGTCTTGAGTGACTTGGGTATGTTTAGCCTGAAGAGGACACTGATATGATAGTCATCTTCAAACATCTCAAGGGCTGTCACATAGAGGATGCAGCAAGCTTGTTTTCTCCTGCTCCAGAGGGTAGGACCCAAACCATTGGTTTCAAGTTACATGAAAGGAGATTTGAACTAAATATCAGGAAGAACTCTCTGACAGTAAGAGCTGTTTGACAGTGGAACAGATTCCCTTGGGAGGTTGTGGACTCCCCTTCCTTGGAGGTTTTTAAGCAGAGGTTGGGTGCTCATCTGACATGGATGCTTTAGTCGGTATTCCTGCGTTGCAAGGAACTGGACTAGAGGACCCTCAAGGTCCCTTCCAACTTTACAATTATATGATTTTCCTTCACTTTTCTTACTTTTTATGTTTCTGACTGTTGTCTACTAATATATACATTTTTGCCATTTGGGGGGGCATTTGTCAATGTTAGGCACCAATTCCATGGAAAAAAGAAAAGTGATTGAGTGAGAATCTGTGAGCTGCCAGCACATGTGAAATTGTTTCATCCTGAAACAATATTGAGCTGCTGGAAAAGAATGATGAAATCCAGCAGATTACCTCTGAAGGGATGCCAAAACATCTGTTCAAAATAAGTGTTTTTCTAACTTAGCTGAAGATGTTTGTACAAGAATGCACAGTAAAAGAGTTCTTAAAACAAAGCAGGGAAAGGAGAACAGCAATAAATCCAGTAGTAATATACAGCAGAGCAAGACAAAGAGTGACACAAAGCTGGCTATTATAGCGGTTGCTGCAAGCTGGTGGTTCCTCAAGGTTTCCAGACCTCCTAAGTGTAAATGATGCTTCATCAGGAACAAGATTCCCCATGTATGTCCTGTAGGGAAGGCAGCCCCATGAATACAAAGAAATATTTGAGAAGAAAAGGAGCAGCTCAAGCCAGGGGGCTCATGCCAGCAGCTCCTGAAGAGACCACCAACAACCTGAGTAAACTCTGTCCTCTACCACCCTAGTGGCTATTTAAACGGCAGTGAGCCCCGAGGGAAGGATAGAACAGGACTGCCAATGGCCTGAGAGAATTCTGCTTCTTTATCGTTTGTTATTTGCATTTGTTTTAGTGTTTTAAACAGTTAGCTGCCTTGGTTGCCTTGAAGAAATGTGGTATAGCATATACACACATAGCAATCCTAGCCTTGGCTAGGGAATCAGCACGAGAGCCAGTGCTGCATCCAAAGTCTTGCTGGGTTCTGCTGGTCTGGACAGAAAGGATGTGGGACTGGTTTTCATTGGCTTTCTTTTCTTGTGTCAGATCCAGGTGTCCTTACTTGGCAATGGGCCAGCATATGATCCAGTGGGTCCTTGCCTTACCCAACTCTGCTTCTGCCCCCAAATGCCCCATTTCAGAGTCCTACACTGGCTACTGCTGGTGGACTCCTGCCTGCTTGGGCTGAATCATCTCTGTGTATTTGGGGGCAATTACAACTACAGGCATCTGTGCAGCTAGAGGCAGATGCAGAGGCCATGCGATGAACTTGTGCCGGATGCTCTTCAGTGCTAATTTCAGACCCTGTGCCTGTTTGCGGACCCAAGCATTAGGACAGCACCAGTGGTTTTGCTGGTCTACCACATGATTTCTCTCTCCAGTTCTGCTTGGTTGTGAACTGATACATACCTGATGCACAGCTCCACACAGCAAACACAATCATGGGGAGATAACAAGGATCTCTTCTGCTATTGGCAAGGAGCTGTATCACCACCCCCTCCCCTGAGAAAAAAAACCACACACTTTACTGCAATAGTTACATTAGAAAGTAGAAATAAAAAAATTCCTTCCTGTAGCACCTTAAAGACCAACTAAGTTAGTTCTTGGTATAAGCTTTCGTGTGCATGCACACTTCTTCAGATACACTGAAACAGAAGTTACCAGATCCTTCTATATATTGAGAAGGTGGGGAGGGGTATTACTTAGAAGGGTGGTGGGAATCGGAGATTGGCAGATAGCTGAGATGAGCCTGTTGACGACTCTTAACGACTGTAATAGGTCTTACAGGAAAAGATCTTGTATAGAATGTCCTCAGAATCACAAAACAGAGAAACCAGTAGGAGAACACTTCAATCTCCCAGGACATTCTATACAAGATCTCAAAGTAGCTGTTTTACTACAAAGGAATTTCAGAAATAGACTGGAAAGAGAAGCTGCTGAATTACAACTCATTACCAAACTTAAAACAATGGAGAAACCTGGTCTGAACAGAGACATCGGATTCTTATCTCATTATACATGACTAAGCCATTTCTCACCTTCTCACCCCTTGCCTTTTCCTGTAAGACCTATTACAGTCGTTAAGAGTCGTCAACAAGCTCATCTCAGCTATCTGCCAATCTCCGATTCCCACCACCCTTCTAAGTAATACCCCTCCCCACCTTCTCAATATATAGAAGGATCTGGTAACTTCTGTTTCAGTGTATCTGAAGAAGTGTGCATGCACACGAAAGCTTATACCAAGAACTAACTTAGTTGGTCTTTAAGGTGCTACAGGAAGGAATTTTTTTATTTCGACTATGGCAGACCAACACGGCTACCCATCTGTAACTGAAACATTAGAAAGTAGGACATTTTACACGACCCAAGTACTTGAAGTATAATGGAAGTTCTGTTTGTGGCCTTAGATCAGGCACAGGCAAACTTGGCCCTCCAGATGTTTTGGGACTACAACTCCCATCATCCCTAGCTAGCAGGACCAGTGGTCAGGGATGATGGGAGTTGTAGTCCCAAAACATCTGGAGGGCCGAGTTTGCCAATGCCTGTACTAAACCATGGCGATCTCTGTGGGAATGTGCTGTAGGAATGCACCCAGTCTTCCAAATAAGCAACATGCAGATGTGCCCTAAGAGAGGACTGTGACTCAAAAGTGCTTCAGAAACAGCAATGAACACGGCCCAAGCAAGTCAATACAGGACTACGTGACTGTTTTGGTTTCAGGCAGCAGTAGCGGCCACATATTGAAAGTAATTATTCTATTCTTCTTGGATCAGGTGAAGCCTCAGCGGGAACGCAGAGTCCAATTTTAAACTCCTTTCATTTTAAAGAACAAGGCTGACTGGCTGGAAAGTCTCCAGAGGAACGGAAACTTATTAAGAAGGAAGGAACTGTAAAGGAACTTTGAAGGAACAAGGTATCATTCACCAAGATGGCAGTGGAACATTTTTCAGCACCTGAATAATTTAGGTTGTGGCAGAAATATGAGAGGTGAAAACAATGTGTATAGTCCAGCAAACAATTACGTACCAACGCCTCCAGAAATCCACAGTGAGTCTTGGCCTGGTTTCACACGGGATGGATATTGCTTCATTCTACAACCCAGCTGCGAACATCCAATGGAGGGCAAGGCCTTCCAGTAACAATCAGGAGCACAGCTATCCTACTTTCAGCAGGAGGGCTGGCAAATGACTTATGGGAGAGAAATGAATTTACCTGTCTGCACATTAAATAGTTGCGCCAGGGGTGAAACTGGCTTTCCTTTTTTATATTGCAGAAACTGAGGGTGATGCTCAGCAGTCAAAGCCAGCAAAACCCATGTCATCAAAGGGATATGAGCATTAATGCCTCAGGAAAGGGGAGCAATATCGGGCATGGAAATGAAAAGTGGTTTTTATATTTTGATTGGACACTGGCTTTTCTGAATCCATTTTTTTCTTCCCAGGGATGATCATAAACGTGCAATTTTGGCTGTTTCCATAAGCCCACAGGGCTCTGCAAAATGAAACTCACTCCAAAATATAATAGATCAACCTATTGGGAGATGCTGCAGTTAGTCTTGGTTGGAAGCAGTCTGTGCATTGAATCTTTGTATTTACTGCTGGGAATGCAAAATAAAATGAGAGGGACAAGTCTTAAGATTTTCAACTGAACCCGAGTTAAAATAAAGCACCAATGAGTTTAGTTTCAACCACAGTCATCTCTAGAGGTATGTAGATATATATCTACATATATCATGCACCCTCCCAAAAGTTGTCAAAGTGCATACAAAAATTGATCAACATTTAAGGCTGCAATCTTATGCACAATTAGATGGGAATACAGTGGTACCTCGGGTTAAGAACGTAATTCGTTCTGGAGGTCCGTTCATAACCTGAAACTGTTCTTAACCCGAGGTACCACTTTAGCTAATGGGGCCTCCCGCTGCTGCTGCACCGCTGCTGCACGATTTCTGTTCTTATCCTGAAGCAAAGTTCTTAACCCGAGGTACTATTTCTGGGTTAGCAGAGTCTGTAACCTAAAGCGTCTGTAACCTGATGCGTCTGTAACCTGAGGTACCACTGTATGTGATAGTCATTGGACTTACTTCTGATGGGACTGAGATGGCCTGTAAACACTCCAGATGTTGTTGGGTTACAATTTCCATCATCACTGGCCATTGGTCATGCTGGCTTAGACTGATGGAAGTTGGAAGGAAGATTTCCTACCCCTTGTGTAAAACATATCAATTACAGATTTCATTCCTTTTCTCCACCTTGAGCAGGATGTATTCTTTCTGCTTTTATAAAATTCATGTAAAGGGCATCATTCTTATTTGTGGCTTTCCACAGTTTCTGATAACTACTCAAAAGTTAACAAAGTTCATACTAACAGAGCTGCAATCCAAGTGGGAATTGGGTGTTGTGGGTTGCATGAATGGAGTTCCACTTGCACAACTTGACTTTCACTTCCTCTCTTCTCCCTGCACAACCCCAGTACCTGTTTTGGAGGAATCACCAACGCTCTGGAGCAGATTTTGTGGTTGCACAGGGTTTTTTAGGGTAGAGCAGCAAGTGGTTGCTTTGCACAAGTGGAAGTCTGCTGCATAGTTGGAACAGCATTGCTGTTTCATCCAGTTTCCTTACCACCAGTGGTCTAGTGTGCTCCATGAGTACAACTACCTGGTTCTCCCATCTGACATTTTCTCAAGGCATGGAGGTCAGGGAAATGGAATTAAAAGGATGGATGCGAAGCTGAAAGCGGGTTCAGTAGTGTAGCCTAAGGCTGGTCCTTCCATGAAGCAGAGTGAAATACCTGTCTCAGGCGGCAAATTCTGAGGGGTGGAAAGTAGCTAGAAATGTATGCCCCTCAAACTATTTAGCTTGCTGCCCTAGGGTGCAGTGGAGGAGTTTGTTCCATCACCAATGCTGAAGTAAGAGTCAACTATCAGTCTAGTCAGATTTTGTGTATATCTTGTCCTTTGCCTCAGGCAGCAAAATGGTCACGCTTGCTGAATCCCCACCAACTTACTTTTAATCACACGGAAAAGGGACGTGGGAGGCGCTGTGGTTTAAACCACTGAGCCTCTTGGGCTTGCTGATCGGAAGGTTGGCGGTTTGAATCCCCATAATGGAGTGAGCTCCCGTTGCTCTGTCCCAGCTCCTACCAACATAGCAGTTTGAAAGCATGCTAGTGCAAATAGATAAATAGGTACTGCTGTGGCGGAAAGGTAAACAGCGTTTCTGTGCACTCTGGTTTCCATCATAGTGTTCCGTTGTGCCAGAATCGGTTCAGTCACGCTGGTCACATTACCTGGAAAGCTGTCTGTGGACAAACACTGGCTCCCTCGGCCTGAAGTGAGATGAGCGCCACAACCCCATAGTCGCCTTTGACTGGACTTAACTGTCCAGGAGTCCTTTACCTTACCTTTTTTACCTTTAATCACATGGAACCCCTTCACATACATAATGCACAAAGCGGGGGTTATGTATGGGATCCAGAATTTTAACACAATTTCATTGAAGTAATGAAAGAAAATAAGAACCTTGAGGTGAACCCTAAAAGGCTAATGGTTCACAAAGAGGCCTGTGACCTAGGCACACAGACTACCTGCTGAATATCAGAGACAGAAGCTATTCATTGGAATGCTGGAATGCCTAACAACCGCAAATCTCAATCCATTTTACATATATGGGTCAGTGATAACTCAATAAATTGTGCTGCAAATCTTAGGCAATCTTATTTAAAGCGAATTTCTTTCTACTGATGTCAATGGATTTTACATGTATACATAGCTCACTATTACTGTCAGCTGGTAGACTAAATCACCAGAGGGCAAGGACAATGACATTTCTGATCAAGAATGCTTCCAAATTTCATTTAAAATCACTAACTTTGTAGTGAATTTAGTAGCACAAGATTAAATTTTTTGGGGGGGGGGTGTATAATCCCAGGATACAATGATGCTGAGGTTGGTTGAAATCAGCAGGATGGGAACTTGGGCAATTCTTTATGGAATATAATTACTCTTGTAAAAAAGAAAAGCATATACTTCATTTCATGGGAAAAGGATTACTCTGTACTAAGTGTTGAACTATATAAACGAAGATTTGCTGCTATCCACATCAACATACTGAAGGTATTTCAGAAACCTTTGCAATTTTATGTTTGCACAATGAATAGAAATGCAATATCCAACCTGGGTTTTCAAGCAGATTGGGACAATGCGATAGATAATATTCTGCCTCTGGTTTTAAGAAAATGATTCAATTCCCAATAAACCATCTCTGAGCAGTTTGTGTGTCTTGGCAGATTTTGATCCTGCAACTCTTATACTTTCAGAAAATGTAAATGATGAATGTACAGCCCAATTATATTTAAGCAGCATGTCAAGTTGCACCCATGCTGCACAGAGAGACAGAGAGAGGGAAGAAGAGTAAGTGAGTGAGTGAGAGAGAGTGAGAGAGAGAGAGAGAGAGAGAGATGGAGAGAACCTGCTCCAGGAATATTGAACATAACACAGCCTTTCTTGAGAGTGGAACTCTGCCAGAAATACATGCAGAACTTTCAAACATTTAAAGAGGCAGTGCATCACAGCCTCAGTTTCAGCTGGAGAGCCATGATGTTACTAATTACAGCACTAATTTAAAAAATCATGTTCTGTGCACCGAAACTCCTGAATAGGAAAGAAACAATTTATGCACAATCAAATCCATTATTTGATGCACACTATTTGCACTGCTCTGCCTAGTAATTAATTTAATTAGTGTTAACATACTAGGAATAAATTGTGCTGCTTACTTCATGTTCTATCAAGTAAACAGTAGACAGCAACTACTCTGGAAGGAGGCATTGGCCCAGCAGTAGAATATAAACCATCATAGACAAGTGACAATAAGCTTAAGTCGAATGCCACATGGAAATGTTTTGGGCATTATTTATGATGACGTTCAGTACTTAACTGGCTGCTGTGTTGATTCAGTTTATATTAGCTGTCTATGCAGCAATGCACCAATAGGCTGTGTAGGACTAAACTGTTCCCTTTATCTTCTTTTAGATTAATGGCACAATTCACTGTCACTTTCAACATAATTTTAAAGCCCTATTAAGGATACATTTCCATGAGCTGCCCAAAGGGAAATTCAAGCCAGATGGATGAGTTTGTGATTATTTGCACTCTGGAACATAAATATATATATTTAGATTTCTTTTTTTTATAGTTAAGGTCAAGACCCATACAACCCAGGCCACCATACTGGGGCTTAATGCTATCATAGTCTGATTCACCTGCTCACCCACTTTTATCACATCAAACGGTATTACCGTATTTTTCGCCCCATAAGACGCACCGGCCCATAGGACGCACCTAGTTTTTTTGGGGGGAAATAAAGGGGAAAAAAATTATTCCCCCCCCAGGTGCACTGCGCTAAGCCCGAAGCTTGGGGCGTGCGGAGCTCAGCGCGCCCCAAGCTTCTGGGTGCCAGCAAGGTCTCCGCTAGCCATGGGAGAGCCGCGCGGCTCTCCCACGGCTAGCGGAGCGCTGCGCTAATCCCGAAGCTTGGGGCGTGCGGAGCTCAGCGCGCCCCAAGCTTCTAGGTGCCGGCAAGGTCTCCGCTAGCCATGGGAGAGCTGGCTCTCCCACGGCTAGCGGATAGCTTCCTGAAGCCTGGAGAGCGAGAAGGGTCGGTGCGCACCGACCCCCCTCGCTCTTCAGGCTTCAGCGAAAGCCTGCATTTGCCCCATAGGACGCACGCACATTTCCCCTTCATTTTTGGAGGGGAAAAGGTGCGTCCTATAGGGCGAAAAATACGGTAAGTGGTTTCTGTTGGTCAAATTGTATAGTCACAAGGGGCCCTTCCAGACCTTACTTGTATCTGTAGGTTTACACCTGTGTCCTAGTACTAGAAACACAATATTCTGTCCATCATGGGAAAGAGGAATAGCCTCACTGTGGGATTAAAGCAATATTTCTGTTTATTATTTGTTTTTCAGTAAGGAGAGAAGTGCACTTCCTAGTTGGAGAGATAAATAGCGTAGCTTTCAAAGCTTTTTTAAAAAGTTTTTTTTGTACCCAGACAGCTTAATCATAGTACATTCCAGTGTTGTTCCATATCTGGTAATGCAAGGGTTTTCATAAATTGTCCCCCTCGTTAAATGACTGAAGTCTGAAGACTAAGAAATGTGTGACATGGTATTCCTTCTGTATGTAAACACACATCCTGGTTGAAGCAGCAGTATGATACACGATCATGTCTGTTGATTACCCACAAATTCACGGGATAGCCTTAAATCCGTCTATCTCATAACCCATGCCTGGAGTCATTTTAGAGCAGAAATGGGGAACCTGTAGCTCTCCAGATATTATTGGACTTCATCTCTCATCAGCCCCAGGCAGCATGGTATGATGGGAGTTGTAGTTCAGCAACATCTAGAGGGTCACAAATTCCCCATCTCTATTTTAGAACACACTCTCTGGCTGTGACAGGATTGTAGGAGCAATATTCCCCCCACCATTGCCTGCAACCATGTATTCCTTCCAATAGCATGTGAAGAGTTTTGAAACAGCAAAAACGCTGTCTCATGACATGCCCAACATTTCATGCTTTTTGTGCTAATTCACTTTCAATTACTGTGTTCTGTATTATTATTATTATTTATTTATTTAATTTATATGCCTCCCTATACCCAGGGGTATGTAGACCCATACATAATGCCATGCAAAAATGTCTGACTTGCCAACTCCCCACGTCTGAAGAATTTTGCTTCTTGGGTTGTACCTAAGATCCTTGGCTGGGACCGAGATTCTAATTTCCACAGCCTCTGTGAAGATTTATAAAGATTTATTTATGAAGATTTATTTATCCGTGGGATCCAGCTGAATTGGCTTGGAATCCGTTGCTTCCTCCCACAGAGAGGAAGATCAGACAGGCAGCAGAGATCATCTTTAATTTATCAATGGACAGAAGCAAAGGCGCTCGTCCTGTCTAAAGAGCTGGATAAATAAGAAAGCCCTCCTTCTGGCACTGCTCCTGCGGGTTCTTAATGAAGTTGAGCTGCTCAAATATTCACAGACCCAGATTTTATTTTATTATTTAAAAAATAAAGGCAAGGAGGAACAAAGAGTTCTGGTACAACATCCTTCTGTGCCTGATGTTTGGAGCGCTTGTTCTTGCTGGTTCATGCATATCAAAGGAATTGACCACCAATGGGGAGCAGATAGGGTTCCCTCCTCCCTACAAAGGTCTATTCAATAATATATCTTCCTTTCCATATTCATTACAGAAAGACAGAGACTTTGCCCATGTGCTCATCAGCCTTTTCTGAACGTTCCCTGAATTAATTCTCGATTTTTGGTGACTAGAAGGCATACTGAACAGGTGGGAAAGCTTTTTCAGGGCTACATTCCCATCTGGCAAACCTGGGGTGGGGAGTGCCAGTGGTGGGAGGAGCTGGGGCAACAAATATAAATGTTCCCTTTGTATAGTAGGCTAGATTCCATACACATACCTCTCTATCCTTCCCCCAGGCAAGCAAGGGGCATTGTGGGAGATCAAGGACATGGTCCAGCCAGGCAAAAGCACCCAAGCAAGGTGTGGAGCAGGGCTGAAGAGGGTTGTAGCCTGGGGAGAGTCCTGAGGGCCAGATAGAGAAGCCCAGAAGGCCACATTCAGACCCCAGGTTGAATGCTAGGGAAGAATATGGGATAGTTTAAAGTGGGTGCTGTGCATGCAAGATTCAGGTCATTTGTTTGGATTTTGAATCCAACATCCCACTGAGTTCTGGTTGCACTACCCCCATTGAGATCAATGGACCTATGTCCACTGAATTCAATAGGATACAATTCTGTATCCAAGTCAGGTCGGGTCAGGACCATGCCTGTAAATTCCTGTTCTGCCTGCTTCACCACCTCTCCTTGCTATTTGTTAGGCCTGGGTTAACTCTGACATTGGCCATGGAGTGAGGGAAACACTCCTTAATACAGTCGTACCTTGGAAGTCAAACAGCTTAGTTCCTGAACGTTTTGGCTCCTGAACGTCACAAACCCGGAAGTGAACTATTTTTGGAAGCCGAACGTGCGACGGGGCTTCTGCAGCTTCCTGCAGCCAATCAGAAACCGCACTTTTGTTTCCGAACGATTTGGAAGTCAAATGGACTTCCAGAATTGATTTTTCATTAATGATTTTATTGCACGCCGCAATTATATTTTAATGAGCCAGCAGTTTATAAATGTTCTTATAAATAAATAAATTACTCCCCCAAGTAAAAAAGGTGGGAAGGCATAATCTTCCTTTTACTATAGAATGCCCCCCCCAAGGGGGGAGGTACTATCAGGCATTTTAGAAACCTGATAGTAATCAATGATGGGCAAACCCTTTAATTTGACAGCTTCAGCTGAAACAGTGTCCTGCTTCTGTGCCCTCCTCACTGTTACCATAAAGCACCAATGCTGCAGCAAGCAAAGGCTCTAGCAGCTCAGCCAGCTGCTTGTGGCTGGAAAGCCAGACAGGATGTTTGTGACTGTTGCCATGGGAACAAAGGGGCAGTCCATTCTGTACTGAGCACCGGATGTTAGCTCAGTGTGTGTGTGTCATATGACCCGTACTGGATGTACTTGGGAGGAGTTTCTTCTTGCTGTTGTTGAGTGCAGACATGATTCTCTGTACTGATGTAAGAGGCAGAAATAAATGATGTAAATAGTTTTCTGTCTGCTTCTTTCCCCTCCCTGGGGACACCAAAGGGGAGAGAGGAAGAACGGTGTGTTCCTCTCATACATCTGAGAAGAATCGCCGGACCTCGCCTGCTTATCAGCAGAGTGGAGACGCGGGGAGGTCGACAGGAATATCTGCCGGTGCCTACGCTGTGGCACATTCCTCTGACCCAGGCAGAATTCCAACAATGGCAGCCTTCGGATGGTTGCGATTCATCGGACATCTGCATGAGAGGCTGGTGGATTGTCCTCCTCTGCTCCAAGGAGGAAGAGAAGCGTCTGAAAGAAGCCAGAGGCTCCACAGACAGCTGGTGGAAAGAAGAGGTGTTTTCCAGAGCAACAAAGTTCAAGGTATGCTGCATTTCGGGCTGAAAGTGTGAACGCAGGAAGATTAATTCCCTGGTTCACGGAGCTGCGTTTCAAAGAAAACAAAAGCTCCGGAGGAAGAGGCCTGCAGCTTGAAGGCTGAAGCCTGCATTCCACAAATTTTTGTGGTAGATAAGATGTCCTATTGAAATGCATTGTTGCTAGGTAACGGTCCTGGAAAGTTACTGGCAAAGGGGCTGGACTCTGAGTGTGAGCCTGGGAAAGCGAAACAAAATCAGAAAATGTTTCGGCTACAAGGTTTACGAGCTCTTGGAAGGGACTTTTCAATAGCAGCCTGAGTTTAGCTGCCAGGTGCAAAAAGCACAAACAACTTGCAGTTTGCCTGCGTGAGAAAGAAAAAACAGCTGTTGGATTTTGCAGCTTGTTTGGAGGTGAGAGAGGCTTGGCTTCAAGATGGATGCCAAGAAAGGGGGAGGTTTGCCTTGCCCTCCTCCCTTAACCAATGACAATTATTCATCTTGGTCTGTAAAGATGAAGGCCCTGCTGCAGAATCAGAGGCTTTTTGATGTGATTGAAAACCCCATCCCTGCAGCACCAACCAGAGGTTGGGAGTCACAGAATGTAAGGGCCAGGACTGCTATAATTCTGTGTGTCTCAGATGATCAGTTGGTGCATGTTCAGCATTTAGAAAATGCGAAAGAGGTATGGGACACGCTGCGTACAACGCATCAGAGAGATGCTGGTTCTTCAGCGTTGCTGTATTTTGAGAAATTGACCAATCTGAGACTTGCGCCTGATGGAGATGTTCAAGCGCACCTGACAGAAATGAAGTTTCTGCGTCAACAGATGGTGGAACGCAATTTCCGTCTTCAGGAGGAAGTGTTTTGCTTCATGATGATAAACAGCCTTAGCCGCACCTACAAGGTTGTTGCCAGTCAGCTTGGTTCCCTACCGGCCGCGCAGCTGACCGCGGAGAGAGTTTGTGCTGTGGTTCTGAATGAACACGACAGACTTGCTGCACTGGAAGAAAAAGACAGGGGGAGGGAAGAACAGAGTTCTAATTCCCCCACTGCTGATGCTACTGGAGAGCATGGTGTAGCATTGAGTGCTGTCCGATGCTACAATTGTGGACAGACTGGGCATCTACAGCGAAACTGTAAGAAGCCGCGCCAGTCAAGAGGAGCAAAGAGCAGCTCTACGAAGCCTCAGGCGTCAGGCAAAAGCCGTACCAAGTGCCAGGTGAAACCTGCAAAGGCTATGATGGCGAAAGGAGCCACGCCAGATGTCGGGAACTCGTTCATAATTGACACGGGCGCAACGGTTCACATGTGCCCGCACAGAGGACTGTTTTCGACGTTGAAGAAGCAAAGCTTCACTGTGAAACAGGCCAACGGTCAGGAGCTGGAAGCGACTGGAATTGGGACTGTGTATCTTGAGAGTCTGAACTTGACTATAAATAATGTTTACCTGGTTCCAGAACTGAGATTTAATCTGCTGAGCGTGTCGCAGATTGCAAAGAAAGGACTGAAACTGTCCTATGATGCTAAAAGCTGCAAGATCTACAAAGATGGAGAACTGTTTCTTACTGCCAAAGAGAAAGATGGACTGTATTTGTTGACTTTTGATCAAAGAGATTACATGAAATGTAATTCTTCTGTTTCTAACGAAATCTCTCTTGCAGGTGTGACCAGTGTGAGCACCAGGAAGGTGACTAAGACCAAGAAGGTCGACAGAGCATTTCAGCGGGTGTATGCTGATGTGATTGGTCCTCTAGAACCATCTAGAGGCGGTGCACGATTTTACCTTTTGTGTGTGGATTGTTTCACTAATTATTCTTGGGTTTATATGATGGAGAAACCGCAAGAAACTTTAGAAAAGTTTCAGGAGTTTTGTGACAAGGTTAAAAATATGCATGATGCTAACATTGATTGTCTTTTCACAGATGAGAAGCAAATTTTTCTGTTAC
The DNA here is from genome assembly GCF_964106645.2 of Podarcis pityusensis. NCBI lineage: Eukaryota > Metazoa > Chordata > Lepidosauria > Squamata > Lacertidae > Podarcis > Podarcis pityusensis. The sequence continues at coordinate 66,036,595 of NC_138029.1, read as the reverse complement.
AGAAGTTTCAGAAGTTCCTGGATGGAAAAGGGATAGACCACAAAGTGGCAGTCTCGCAAGAAGCGTGGAACAGGGGGGTCTGTGTAAAAGTGAACAAAGAATTGCAAAAGGGAATGAATGCACAATTGCTGAGTTCACATTTGCCACATGAATATTGGGCCGAATCGCTAGCGTCCTATCTTCATGTGTGGTTGAGAAAAGTCTCAACAGAGTTGGGATGTTCTCCTTTTGAGAAGCTGTTCAATAGAAAACCTTCTGTTGCCTATTTTAAGGTTTTCGGGTCTCATGTGAGAACAGAAGCTCCAGGTGGTGTAAAGAATGCCAGAGGCATTTTCGTAGGTTATGAAAAGGGTCTCTACAGAGTAATTTTGTCTGAATCTGGTCAGGTGATTCTCACAAAGTTCCTAGAGAGTGCTCCAGAGCAAGAGCGGGTAGTACAGACATTTCCCACAGGAAATGATTCTGATGATGATGATGATGATGAGTTTGATCTTATTGAGTTCAGTAGTACTGATGATGACAGCGATAGCTCAGACAGCTCAGTTGTCACAGTCATTGAGAGGAAATCTCACATAATGACTAGACCCTCAGAAGAGGAGGATGAACCATTGATTAAGCTTAGTACTGGTTCTCCAGAGAGTTCAAAGGTTGAACCGGTGAGCACAGAGGATCAGAACCTCATACGCAGGTCTGAGAGAGCAACGAAGGGTGTACCACCCAAGAGGTATTCAAAGGAGTTTGCTAACCTTGCATATGTTGCTATTGTAAACGACCAAGGACAGATTGAAGCTGTGTCTGAGTCAGAGACAAAGGCACAACAGAAAGTTGTTAACCGAGGAAATGCGAAGTCACACAACCAGAGAGGTACATTGGTTAAACCAGTGGCGGGTAGTTCCAAGGGTGGAACTGAAACAACAGGGGAATGTTATAAATATAACAACTGTTTGTTTTCTTCTCTGGATGACGCTTTGCTCGCGGCACACATTGATACTTTAGGGGGAGTATGTTACCATAAAGCACCAATGCTGCAGCAAGCAAAGGCTCTAGCAGCTCAGCCAGCTGCTTGTGGCTGGAAAGCCAGACAGGATGTTTGTGACTGTTGCCATGGGAACAAAGGGGCAGTCCATTCTGTACTGAGCACCGGATGTTAGCTCAGTGTGTGTGTGTCATATGACCCGTACTGGATGTACTTGGGAGGAGTTTCTTCTTGCTGTTGTTGAGTGCAGACATGATTCTCTGTACTGATGTAAGAGGCAGAAATAAATGATAGTTTATTGTTTTCTGTCTGCTTCTTTCCCCTCCCTGGGGACACCAAAGGGGAGAGAGGAAGAACGGTGTGTTCCTCTCATACATCTGAGAAGAATCGCCGGACCTCGCCTGCTTATCAGCAGAGTGGAGACGCGGGGAGGTCGACAGGAATATCTGCCAGTGCCTACGCTGTGGCACATTCCTCTGACCCAGGCAGAATTCCAACACTCACACCTTGACCCTCAGCTTTTGCCACAAAGGCCACCAGCACTTCAGTCTGCACAAAATATTCCAATATTGATTGTATCCCTCAGGCTCTCTTTTCTTCTCCTCCTCTTCTTATTCATTTAATTTCTATACCACTTTATATTTTTAAGGGGGGGAATCTCAAAAGTGCTTCACAACCTACATGAAAACATTAAATACAACAACTCAGAAGAAAACATTACAGAAGAAAGTCAAATACAAAGCTACATAATTCAAGGCTACATAATTAACAGGAAACAAAAATATTATCTTAAAGATTGCAGAAGAAAACATCACTAAAGGAAGTCAAATGCAAAATGCACATTTAAATTAGCTTTTCATTTTTAATAACTGTTTGGTTTTTTAAAAAATGATGGAATGTTGCATTTTGTTTTGTGTTTCATATAAGGAAGAACAAGAGCCCTGCTTTTCTAAAGCACCCATGAATGTTGCTTGAGGGCCAGTTTGCGGAGGTGGAGCTTTATTGGTTTATTCATTTGAGTGCTTGTTTGCTCTTCATCATAAGATCCTTTGGGAAATGCTTATATAAAAAGCAATTATTGTTTTCAAATTAAAACAAAAGTGGTTGCATCCAGCCTTAGAGGAGACTTCCTGAAATGAATGAACATGCCAATTAATTTCAATAGGTTTGCTATCAGCACGACTAGCATTGGAGACAACCTAACGACACAAACCTTGCTATTCATGAGTACTAAGGGCAACAGACGGCAGAAGGTGGTTCTAGCTTCTGCCACCCTACTTTGCGCCTCTTTTTACACCTACTTTGCACCTCCAGCATCACTTTTCAGAAAGAAGCCTATCTGAGTGAGCTGTGCTGTCAATATCCTGTGAGAGAAGAGGATCCTTCCCTTAATTTACTACTTCATACACAGCACATATGTTTGCATATGGTCACCGATTCATGCCAATACTAACAGGACATCAAAATATGAAATATACAGGAAAATGGTATGCATCTTTGTTTGGACAGGGGCCATGAATGTGGTAGGATTTGAGATGCCCTTCCTACCAGGCCCCATGGAAAGCTTCCCATGATGTTCAATGATAGTCAGATAAATGTGAAGCTTGCTGAGGGGGAGTGGTTATACTGTGGTGCCCGAGAAAAATGTCACCACTTAATGTTAGAGAGAAATGTTAGATAGCAAGGAAGAGAGGCAAAGAGCTTCAGAGACAGTCATCCTGGGCTGGAGGAAACTGATTACATCCACGGGGTGGGATGGTAGTAAGGGTGACCTTTCAGGGCAAAGGATAATATCACCGAAGAGAGTTAACTTCATGATTAGCACAGCAGGAGAAAGACAGGCAGCAAACCTTGGCTCTGTCTATTTAATCCATTGATTCTGCCAAGTGGCATTTTGTTCCACCACTCAGGGAGACAGTGATTGCAGCTTGGTGTTATCCAGAAATCAAGAGATTAAAGGACAGCAGCTACTGCAGCTTCTCCACTGGCAACGAAGGCATGCTCTCTCTCTGACTCCCATCTGTTCTATTATTACCAAGCAAATCTATGTCAGATGTGAACAGTGAAAAGGGAAACACGTGCTGCTTCTTCAGTGCCTCAATAATTCCAAGTGAAAGATACCAGCTTACTTTATTGTACAACAGGGCTAGTCCCCCCCCAAAGGGAGGCTATTTAAGTGCTTTTTCTTTGTAATACCAACAACAGGAATGTTAGAAGTTCCAGTGCTCAGCCCAGGTCTTATATAACCCCCACCCCTGAACATATCATTTACCATGCCTAAATAGCCTTAGTAATGCCAATAATGTCAGCATTATATGTTAACATTGCACCTCAGGGTGTCCGGATGAAAAGTGGGTCCTCACAAAGTGTAGCTCAGGGGTTGGCAAGGTTTATCTTGCCTGGGCCAGATCGGTCCTGAGGAGATCCCTCCGTGGGCCGGATTGCGCATGCGTGCGAGTGTCCGCGCGCACAATTTTTGGCGTCTGTGCATGCCCAGCCATGATTTTTGGCATCTGCGTGTGTGCAGATACAATTTCTGGTGCCGCAGAAGCGAGTCCCTGCGCTGTGCCGGCTTAGTGCAGCGCATGAACAGGCAGCTTGTGGGCCGGTCAAACGACCTCCACAGGCCGCTTCCGGCCCATGGGCCTTAGGTTGCTGACCCCTGGTGTAGCTCCACAAAATAAAGTTGTGACCATGACACTTTTATACGGAATTGGCCCTCGTTTTCTGTCATGCTGTTTCTGTCCAGATCAAGTTGAAGGACGCAAGCTTGCCTCGGAGTGTGCAGAAAATCAATGTGATGTGAGTTTAAATCCACGGTCCATTTCAGTGATGGTAAACAACTCCAGATCACAGGATTCAGCTAATTTGATTTGCACATTAACACTTGCTCTTTCTGTACTCCCTCCATGCCAATCCAATACCTTTTATGGACAATGTTAATCAGGGCTGGCATGAACACTCACAGCAACCTTGGGCAGCCTACAGCTGCATTGGCCTTAGTGCCACCTGTTCTCCTATCCATGGACTTATCTGGCAACAGTGGCTAGGTCTGGAAAGCTTCCCATGATGTTAAATTTCTCACAGTGCTCCAGTGCTGCCAGATAAACTCATGAAGGAATGGAGCAGGTGGGAGTGGGGAGAACCAGCAGAGGAGTCCTGACAGGAGAGGAACCTCCACAAACCAGGGGCTCCATCAGATACCACTTTGCCTTGGGCCTCCCAAACATCACTGTTTCTCTAGTGTTCGTAAAGAAATAGCACATTTTATCACCTGCTACCATCCATGAATTCTTCCTCAGACTTGGCCTCCATTTCACCCCTGCTCAGACTGCATGTTCCTAAAAAATCTCTAGTCTTCGGATGCCAGAAATGCATTGCTCAAGTTGCCATGACAGCTCATGATTTGATAGTAGTTAAGGAATCTCTGCATACAATGCATAATTCTAAATATGATATTTGGATGTGAATGAGTTACCAGTGCTATGAAGATCTGTTTATGATTGAATTTCATCAGGGGAACATATTCATAGCACATGTAAAAAGCCAGTTTAGTGTAGTGGCTGATTTAGACTTAGGGTCAAATCATAAATATCATGAATGATGAAATGCGCAATTTTGTTCATGGCACTTAAACCTTAAAATATATATTTATTTTTTGCCGTAGAAAAACCACCTAATCCACATGGTAGGTTGCCTCACAAGAATGGTTTGTTCTATGAAGATAACCACTACAGAGTTATTTATAATACATTTCTATGCATGTCTACTCAGAAGTAAGCCTCATTGAGTTCAGTGGGACTTACTCCCTTACAAAGCATATAAGATTACAGCTTACGGAGTCACATGGCAACAATTTTGTGTTTACCAGCATTTACTTTCAGCTGACACCTTTTAGCACAACTGAATTACAGTGGTACCTCAGGTTAAGAACTTAATTCATTCTGGAGGTCCATTCTTAATCTGAAACTGTTCTTAACCTGAAGCACCACTTTAGCTAATGGCGCCTCCCGCTGCTGCTGCGCCGCTGGAGCACAATTTCTGTTCTCATCCTGAAGCAAAGTTCTTAACCCGAGGTACTATTTCTGGGTTAGCGGACTCTGTAACCTGAAGCGTCTGTAACCTGAGGTACCACTGTATTGCAGTTCTTCTGTGAGCTACATGTGGAGTTGCAACTGACTTTCCAATATTTTGGGGAAGAGAAATTTCTGCCTCTTGCTGTATTACATCCACACAAGCATCAGACCACTGACAATGCACTAATGTTAGAAGTATACAGTGGTACCTTGGGTTAAGTACTTAATTTGTTCCGGAGGTCCATTCTTAACCTGAAACTGTTCTTAACCTGAAGCACCACTTTAGCTAATGGGGCCTCCTGCTGCTGCTGCGTCACCAGAGCACAATTTCTGTTCTCATCCTGAAGCAAAGTTCTTAACCTGAAGCACTATTCCTGGGTTAGCGAAGTCTGTAACCTGAAGTGTATGTAACCTGAAGCGTATGTAATCCGAGGTACCACTGTATTGATTTGTAAATTCACTTTTTAAATTTGAGGTAATTTGTTTTGTTTTGTTTTAAAAAAAATGCTGCTCAGATGGCACTGGCAAGAAGGGTGTGCTGAAATTCAGAGGTATAGCAATAGTCAGTGCTTTTTTCTAGAAAATAAGGTGCAGGAATTCATTGAGAACAGACCTTTGTACTAGTAGTACTGGTGACTTCCCATTTATGTGGGGGTTCTGTTCCAGAACCACGTATAATTGTTTATAATGGGGAAAACCCTGGAGCACCCTAGTGGCTCAAAGAGAAAGGTAAAAAGGTAAAGGACCCCTGGACGGTTAAGTCCAGTCAAAAGTGACTATGGGGTTGTGGGGCTCATCTCACTTTCAGGCCAAGGGAGCTAGCGTTTGTCCACAGACAGCTTTCTGGGTCATGCGGCCAGCATGACTAAACCGCCTCTGGCACAACGGAACACTGTGACAGAAACCAGAGCGCATGGAAACTCCATTTACCTTTCCACCACAGTGGTACCTATTTATCTACTTGCACTGGTGTGCTTTTGAACTGCTAGGTTAGCAGAAGCTGGGACAGAGCAACGGGAGCTCACCCTGTCGTGGGGATTCGAACTGCCGTTCTTCAGATTGGCAAGCCCAAGAGGCTCAGTGGTTTAGACCACAGGGCCACCAGTGTACCAAAGAGGTCCCAAAGAGCCCAAAGAAGCCCCCCTGTGTATCAGCTCTGCAAGCTGCCCTGTCCCTATGGCGGCTGCGCACCAGCTGAAGAGGCAGGGAGTCTCCTGGACCAGCAGAACTGATATGCAGGGAGGCTTCATCCTGCACATCAGCTATGCTGGTCCCATGAGCCAGAGGCACAGCGGGGCTAGAGGTTCCAGAACTGCATTCTGGAGCATTCCAGGTTTTGTTTTTTTAAAAAGCCCTGGGCAATAATCTTTCTCAGGAAATTGTGCCCACATACTGTACCTGTGGAGACTGTGCTATGAATCTTTTATTTCCTCACAAGCCTGATTTTCTGAGCTATGAAAAGTGATGGAAGTACCATTGGGAAGACAAAGGAAGCCTGCAATATGATGGTGATTTGGTAACATAGAGGTCTGTTTGTAACTATATTTTTTATATATCTATAGTGGATGAAGAGCAGCAATTCCAAGGTAAACAACTAGAGTGGAAGCACCCTTAGTTTTCCAGCATGAACTAGTTTTGCTTGAGGCAGATGAAGCCCAACATTAAGCCCTGAGCTTGTAATTTCAGAGTAAGATGGGTCAGAATCAAGTCCAGCAGCCTTTCCTTTTCAACAAAATGGTTTCCTGCGCCTCAGAGTGGCTATTCCTCCAGAAGGCACTTCCCTAGAAAGGGAACCACAGAGCCTCCAGATTAGCCTAGTATCTCTGTCAGGCTGACATTGTGTCACATTCTGTCTCCGGGAGTTCTCAAAAATAGCTCTCTTTCAAATGATGTTGCATAACAGCCTCCCTGTCTAGCAAATCATCCTTCCTTGTTCCAGCGGTGATTGCCCATGAGTGAGTGCTCTCTATGCATTTGTGTTAGGGAAATGACACTCTCTGAAATCTACCTTCAGACAGAAGCACCTGCTTCCATAACTAGGACCTCAGGGAATCACTGCGTAACGAAATCCAAGATTAGCTGGTGATGTGGTGCTAGCTTTCACAAGGCCAATGTGAAGTGAGATACCAAGGCAGGTTCATTTTCTCACATGCCCCTGAAATGAATTGCTTTTCTGATACAGCTCTGAAGAGGAAAATTCATATTTAATTATTTGGTTGTTTTACTGTCTTATAACCTACCTACCTATTTCTCTCTTTTTAATAAATTGTGTCAATCCTGAGCATGGTGTTCACAAAATTGATTGGGGAATGGAATTTATTAAAGTCAAGAAAATGTCAAAAAACCTGCCACTTTCCCCATAATTTCTGCTTCATTCTTAACTCGGAAAACGGCTCTTTATGCTGTTCTCATATTGGCCTCTCACAAGAAGTTCACTTGAATCCTGATGTGCTCAACAATAAGTAGTTTTCTGTCCCAATTCATTTAAAATTATTCCAGGCTGCATCAACAGAAGTATAGTGTCCAGATCAAGGGAAATAATAATACCGCTCTATTCTGTCTTGGACAGAACACATCTCAGATACTGTGTCTAGTTCTAGTTTAAGAAGGATATTGACAAGCTGTAATGTGTGCAGAGGGCAACCAAGATTATCAAGGGTCTGGAAACCAAGCCTTATGAGGAATGGTTGAAGGAGCTGGCTATGCTTAGTCTGGAGAAGAGGAGACTGAGAGATTTGTTTGCTATCTTCAAATATCTAAAGGGCTGTCACATAGAAGATGGAGCAAGCTTGTTTTCTCTTGCTCTGGAGGCTAGGACTGGAACCAATGGCTTCAAATTACAAGAAAGGAGATTCCGACTAAACATCAGAAAGAACTTTATGATAAGAGCTGTTTGACTGTCGAACAGACTCCCACGAGAGGTGGTGGGCTCTCCATTGGAGGTTTTAAAGCAGACGATCTGCCTTAAATGCTTTAGTTGAGATTCCTGCATTACAGAGAGTTGGACCCTTGGATGTTCCAACTCTATAATTCTCTGATTCAATGAAAACAACAATGATGCTTAAACATACAATACAGTTACAGAATCTAATCTAAACTGGATCTTATCTTATAGATGCAGTTTATGGAACTGTATAGATTTTACATAGAGGCCTTTGTGTTTTAGACTACAGCCACACTTGCACCTTGCATTTAAAGAATACACAGAGCCTAGGACTTGCCGATCAGAAGGTCGGCGGTTCGAATCCCCGCGACGGGGTGAGCTCCCGTTGCTCAGTCCCCGCTCCTGCCAACCTAGCAGTTCGAAAGCACGTCAAAGTGCAAATAGATAAATAGGTACTGCTCCGGCGGGAAGGTAAATGGCGTTTCCGTGCGCTGCTCTGGTTCGCCAGAAGCGGCTTAGTCATGCTGGTCACATGACCCAGAAGCTGTATGCCGGCTCCCTCGGCCAGTAAAGCGAGATGAGCGCCGCAACCCCAGAGTCGGCCATGACTGGACCTAATGGTCAGGGGTCCCTTTACCTTTACCTTACTCTAAACAGTCAGGACTTCTCCCAAAGATTCCTGGGAACTTTAGTTTATTAAGAGTATGGAGAGTTCTTAGGACAACCCTATTGCCCTCACAGAGCTAGAATTCAGAGTTGTTTAATGGTCAGTCTCTCTTCCCAGGAAACATTGGAAAATGTAGCTCTCTGTGTGGGTGGGATAGCGGGTCTCCAAACAACCCTTAGTACCCTTTACAATTTGCAGTTCCCAGTATTTTTGGGGGGAAGCTCAAACAACTGATGACATTAAACAAGATTAATGAGCAGTGCTGGTGTGCGGAGTTGGGGAGGGAGGGGAGATCCACTAAAGTCCACATCTATTGATTGGGCATGCTTGATTCCTCTGCTTTTGCTGACATTGCAGTAATATATTCATGGCCCAGCAGGAAAAAAATGCATATTCTTAGAAGGAAATTGCTTTCTGTTATTTTCCATTTGTAAACAAGTGAAAGCAAGGGCCTATACTACTCTAGGTTTATTCACAGCACCAAAAGTCACTCAATGGTGGCTTCTTCACATATGCATCTTTCTCCCACATTTGCTCTGACCTGCAAAATGAAAATTCTAATTCAATGTATAAGGTATATACATTGGTAGTTGCGGCCTGACACATCAGCAGGCAGAACTCTTGAGAAGTGACCGAGGGCGTGCCACTGCTGATGTTGCTCCCCTAGGCTGCCTTTTCTTGGTATTCTGTAGTGTGCTGGGCAGGAGCCATTGGAACTGCTTGCAGTATTGCTGTCGAGGGTTGTGGGCCATTACAGTGGCAGCTGTTTAGCCTGTTTTGACCATGTGTCCTATTTCATTGAACATGAATGACATCTGAAGGTGGCAGTCCTTGGGTGCCTAGGTAAAAGAGAGAATAGGGATCCTGAACCACAAAGAGCTCTGTTGGAAAAGGAATTCTATCCCATCCCTCTTTTCCCCCAATCATACTTAGTCCACCAGCTAGGCAGTATGGTTCAACAGGCTGAAGGAGATTCAGGACCTAGGAGAGCTCCCAGCAGACTGCTTACCTCAATGAGGTCTTGCACTCAACTGAGGTCTTTTATATCCCTGTTGGGCCAGGCTCCCTCCCCTTCCTTAAAGGGATAGTTCTCTGACCTGATGCCTCTCCATTGCCTCTCAGTTAGCCCTCAACTTGTGCATTGCCTATGCTGGCAAGCAGGAACTGGAAAGCCTGAGGCTCCTAATTTAAAAGTTCCTCAGAACTCAGTGGTTGATGTTTCATGGGGTCTTGGCCTCAAGGGACTCCTACAGTTTAGGCTTGTTTTCTGCCCTAAGCATGCCCTCTCAAAGCTGGAAATGGCTCTTGGGGGCTGGCTCATGGGTATTTATTTTCGCCAACTGCTAGATGCACCGCTTCAGTATCCAAGGGGACACCATATTCTTGCCCAGTTCCCTTTTTTTCTTTCTACAATAAAGTTGGCACTGACCTTTCCATAGTGAGGAGGCTTGCACATCAATAGCCAATAAAACATTCTAAAATAGCTTTGTAAAATTGTCTTCTTTTTTTTTTAACAGCACTTTGCCCTTTTATGGCCTGAAATGCAGGATTTATGTGAACTTTTCCTAGCATGCAGACAGAATAGGAGGTAAAATGCCACCCGCTTCAGCTCTGTATATCAGGTTGCTAATAAGCCATGGAAGTGGAATACACACACACACACACACACACAGAAACACAAACACATCTCAGCCAGTGGTGGCCTTTGTGGGACCCACTCTCCTAACACTGATGTCACCTCAGCTTACCTGGTTTGCAATGAGGTACGATAGGAACCAATCTGGTGCTCCCACCAGTGTGCCCAAGTAGCCCCCACCTTGCCAGCCCAACATATCCAGGCAAGCTGCGGCTAAGCCAGTAATCAGAAGGTGGATCCGTAGCCCAGCTCCACCACATGGGACAATGATGTGAACTTCTCATCTAGTGTCTCCCCCCTGCTTCAGCACTGCATATACATTATCCCAAGCTGAGAGAACTGGGAAATTGTGGAGGCGCAGAGATTTTTTGCTGGATCAATGGAGATCACTGAGTTGCCAAAGAGAGGGTAGAGTTACTGTGTACAATGGTACCTCAGGTTACATACGCTTCAGGTTACATATGCTTCAGGTTACAGGCTCCACTAACCCAGAAATAGTATCTCGGGTTAAGAACTTTGCTTCAGGATGAGAACAGAAATTGTGCTCCGGCAACACGGCGGCAGCAGGAGGCCCCATTAGCTAAAGTGGTGCTTCAGGTTAAGAACAGTTTCAGGTTAAGAACGGACCTCCGGAACAAATTAAGTACTTAACCCGAGGTACCACTGTACTAAAAAACCGGTTAGGTGGCAACTTTGGGAAGGGACCTAGACTCTTAAGCATTGCACCCTTGCTGCATGGTGGTTGCATTAAGTTGGGGAAACAGGCTGAGAATTTGGCCTAATGATTCACCAGTAGCCAACTCACAAGTTTTCTTTGATAGAAGTGGAGCAAAGATCTCACAGGAGATCATGGCTCCCTGATTACATTGCTCTTGTGAGTTGCCCATTCGCAGGAACAGTTTCCTCCCCAAAGCCAGCTGCTAGCATGTAGCCAGACCCTATTGTCTGTGATACAGTTCAGCACATGAGAGTTTACATGGATCCCATAAGTGAACACAGGAGGATACGGGAACACTCTTGGAATTGTGACAATACAGCAGCTCATAGCTTTGCAGCTCTGCAAAACTGGATGCTAAATCAAACTGAGGACAAGGATTTTATCCATCCTGCAGACTGCAGGTTTAGTGCTTGGATGGCTCATTAACTAATAATAATGAGTCAGAGTGCTCAGCTCGTGGGCATTGTAAATGATACAGTGTTGGGAGACACCACGAGGATGCAGAATTTCAATGAGGCTGATCTAAGGAACACCAATAAAATGCCACAGTTTATCCCTGTGCTGCGGAACTAACAATATAGCCTTAATGAGAACACAGCAGCTTCTGTGCCTCTCTGGCTCAGATCACCAAGCAGCAGAGCCAAGGCCCTTCCTCAACTTAGCTCTTTCTGGCCAATGTTGCATAAGCAAAGAGCTTAATTTGTGGGCATAACGTTGCTCTCAGCTATTACAGTGTGAGGCTTTCTGTCATTTTCCCCTCAAAGAGACACTGAGCAAATCTCTGATTCCCTGCACCATGCCTGCTGCGTGATGTGACAATATTTATTTAACAGGTGTTACTTTGTTCCTTACTTTTCATAACTGAAGCCAAAGAGGTCTCACGCACCTGGTAAGATAGTGGGAAGGAAGGGATAAATAAGAATTAGAAATCTTACAAGAACTGGAATGCGTCGATCGGTTTTTGAAATGCACATTTTAACCCAAGGACATGGGGGTGGGGTGGGGGTGGGCTTTGGCTACCCGGATGCTGTTTGACGTCAGCCCCATCAACCCCAGTCAATGTGGCCAAGGATCATGGGGATGATGGGAGTTGCTTTAACCAGAATATAACATCATTGATTTTAGCTCTCTGGGTATCCATCTAAAATGTGGTCATTTAGTGTTACCTTCTGTAGGTTTGTCATTTCTGTCTCTTTCAAGGACCTGAGAGTGCAGGGTTTGGATCTCCACTCAGCCATGAAGCTCACTGGCTGATCTTTGGCCAGTCACCATCGCTTAGCCTAACCTACCTCACAGGCTTGTTGTGAGGATGAATAGGGCAGGAGAACCATGCACACCACCTTCAGATTCTTGGAATATAAAGGTTGTATATAAATGTAATAAACACATAAATAATAATAAAAAAAGTTTTGTTGAGACTTAATTTAGACTAATTAAGCGCTGATACTCCTGGTTTATTTTCTTTTGAACATATAGCTTTCTACACATATGTCAGGTTTCTTTCCTTTTAAACATCAATTAAAAAACAACAACCATACTTGAAGTCTGCTTTCAAAGTTCTGACCTACTTCACAAATATTAACTTAGCTTAGGCATGTGGGGTATTGCTTCTGGTTTGCTGTCAGAGCAACTTGCCAGCCCTTCTTTGGGCACGGACTCCAGAAGTTCATTTTCATAGCTGTCTGTTCCCCATTAATATGACAATAGTACAATAATGTGTGCTATGCCAAAAATATCTTGCACTCACTTTAGAAGGGCAGCCTAATCATGCTGCGCTAAGATTTATTCCCGGCATTAAAAACGCATTTTCAAGATGCCAATGGTCCTTTTCAGTGACTGATCTGGAGAACATTGCAGTTGCATTATAATATTTCTCTCTGAGAGTCAGAGGACGTGAGTACAATCATTGGATGGGTTGTGCAATAAGGCAAGCCATCACTTATATCTGAAAGATACAGGGAATTAGAATCTAATTGAGTAGGATAAACAAAAGGCATAGAAATGAGGAAACAGTTCCACACATTAGCAAGCTCCTACAAGGGAGGCAATTTGCACCTGAATGAACGTAAAGCCTATGGCAGAAAATGTGACACGTGGCCATAATAGACAAGGGTTTTACTGATGCGTGCATACCAATTTGTACAAAGTCCTCCTGGAGTCTTAGTGCTCCAAATACCCTTGTACCATGTTGTTGTTGTTTAGTCGTTTAGTCGTGTCCGACTCTTCGTGACCCCATGGACACCAGGCACTTCTGTCCTCCACTGCCTCCCGCAGTTTGGTCAAACTCATGCTGGTAGTTTCGAGAACACCATCCAACCATCTCGTCCTCTGTCATCCCCTTCTCCTTGTGCCCTCCATCTTTCCCAACATCAGGGTCTTTTCCAGGGAGTCTTCTCTTCTCATGAGGTGGCCAAAGTATTGGCGCCTCAGCTTCACAATCTGTCCTTCCAGTGAGCACTCAGGGCTGATTTCCTTCAGAATGGATAGGTTTGTTCTTCTTGCAGTCCATGGGATTCTCAAGAGTCTCATCCAGCACCATAATTCAAAGCATCAATTCTTCGGTGATCAGCCTTCTTTATGGTCCAGCTCTCACCCTTGTACCATAGCTGGAGCCAAAACCCAGAAGGTGCAAAAGATCTACTAGGTGGCAGCATGGGGATAGATCAGGCCTCCAAGAGAGCAGGCAGACAAATCTAGTGTAGTAGACAGTTTGACCCTTCAGCAGTAGAGGCCATCAGGAAAAACTACTGCTGTAATAGGAAACCAGAGGCATGCCAAAATCTTATGGAAATCAATGGGCATTAAGCGGACAGTTAATTTTTAAAACTGCTTTGGCTTCAGGAGGGGTTAACCAATAAAGCATGCTTGTTGTCCCCTGGATTGTGTCCAAAGACAGCAGCATTGAAATACAGCAGAAACTGGCGTCGCAACTCAGGAACGAGCGAGAATTGCAGACACCACTGGAAGGTTCCTTGGCACCCACAGGTCAGCAAGTGATATACAAGCAGTGAAGTGTGAAGGCTGCAGACCGAACTTCTTCAGCTGAAAGGAAGAAAGAGGTCTAATTTCGATTTCAAAGGGGCTTAATTAGTTAATTTATTTGATGTGAATAATTGATTGAACGCCCTGCTCATTGGCAAGGAGGCACCTGAGCGTTCTGTCGTGAAAGACTGCTGTTAGTTAATTAATGATCATGGTCAGGGATCAAAGGAACACTTAGTGCTATAAAAATTTAAAGGAAGAAAGCGCACCAAGCTACAATGCCCAGCTTCTGACTGCCCTTCTTCAATTTCTCTTCCACTCACTGATATGTCAGGCCTGTGCTGGATGCAATCCAAGTGGCCAATCAATCTTTGGAAAAATAGCACAGCTGCAGAGAGGGAGTCTCAGGAGAGCATTGTGCCAGCAGTAGCTACATCTAAAGGCACTGAACCGTCATCACTCTCGACAGCTGGAAACAAATATAAAAGTATAAATAAGATTCATGAGATAGAGTTCAAGACTTCACGGAACTCCTGTGTTAACATTCTACAGCTGCAGCGCCTGATTCCTGCATTGAGCAACATGGTAGCATCTGAAAATGGCTGAAAGTCCAGCTGACTATGGTTTCCCAGCAAAGCTTGCAGCTCAGGGAAAAATTATTATTTTTGTTTATTTGCAGGTTAACAACAATCACAATCTTAATACAATGGCCTGTCTTAACATCCAGTGCTTTCCCCTATGCTTTGAGAAGGCTAGTACTTGAGGGAAAACCCAGATGCCTGGTGTGTTAATCTAGTTAAACCAGGGGTGGCCAATGTGGTTCCCTCCAGACTACAACTCCCACAGAGTCTTCCGAGGGTAATTCCCCTACCCAGAGTTCCTCCACAAATTCTTTGTCAAGACCCAGAGACTGGACTCCCTAAGACAATGTCTGGGCAGCTTTCAGCACAGCAGCTGAGTTAACAAGAGCCTGTCTGGCCTTCATATATCTGCTGAGTCTGTCCTGGCTGCTCCTCAAGATGAGCTGCTCACAAACTGAGGAGAATCCCTGATTTGAATGCCCAGACTCATGCCAACCTTTGTGCTGAAATCCATGACAAACCATTGAATTAAGACATACCCTCATTCCATAATTCTGATCTGAGCCAACCACCCCAACTCAGCAATTTGAATTCGGGGCTGGCAGGGTTTCAGTGTCTGTGTTTCTCTGAAGTCCTGTATTTCAGCTCTTTCTTTCTTTCTTTCTTTCTTTCTTTCTTTCTTTCTTTCGATGTGTCCCTGGCACCTAATTAGTGCATGATGATATGCAGAGATTTGTAAAGGCAGAATAGCCGAGATCCTGGCTGAAGGAAACTTTAGGTGACTTCAGGACAGCATTGCCTTGGGCATCAACCGGGACTGAAATGATTAAGTCCTCCTTGTTTTGAAACAGATGACAAGCAGAGATCAAAAAGGTTTTCTTACCATCAGGCTTGCTTTAGGGTCCTTAACCTTGCTTGTTTACTGAAATGATATTATAAGGAAAAGTAGCAAGCATGGCTATGTCAGGAAAGCCAGCCCATGCAGTGGAGAAGAGCCACTCCTTCCATTGTGGCTTGTCCTGTTCCTCAACAGCAGCACTGATGCTCTGCACCTGAGAGGGTACCTGCGAAGACAATTGTGTCCTCCTCATTCTCCACTTTTCCTATGAATGACTGCTGGAAAGAGACCCTGGAGACAACCTATACACCTGCACTCAGAAACATATAAACCCATTGCTTCCCTTGGTCACCCCAGGACTCCTAGTCGTGCATGTGCAGCCTCTACAAGGAAAGAGGACACACAGCAACATGAACCAAGGATCCAACTTGCCATTTATGGTTTACATCAGCCTCCAGCCAACCTGGTGCTCTCCAGATAGCTTGTACTACAACTTCCATCAGCCACAGCCAACATGGCCATATAATTTGGGAATTGTGGTCCAAAACAGCTAGAGGGCGCCAGGTTAGCAGTGGCTGGTTTACCTCCATCACTAACTCTTAAGGTGAGCACACCTATTAACCACTCTAGTTCCACATTTCTTTTTATAAAGAGGGTAGGTTCTTGAGAGAACTCAGTTCAAGTTTAAGTGGTGAATTTGGTCATGGCCAGAGGTCTAGCTTTCTCTCCTGCTGCCCCAATCTTTTCTGTGCCCTTTTGTTTTAACTTATTAGAAGCACAATCCTAGCCATCTCAGAAGCATTCCACTTTGAAGTTAAGTGCCTGCCTGAATTCCTCAGCTTGTCTCATGGAAAACCAACAGAGGCATGATGGGATTGGCTTCCGTTATGCAATGCTGTTGATGGCAGCAGAGGGGCAGAAACTGGAGTGAGCTGGTGGACATGTAAAGCAGGGACGAATTGAGCATGAGAAAAGAGGGAGGCAGATGGTATATGATTATTTATATAGTGAAGTGAATTGTCTGTGAGCTAATACTCTGATTATAATAGCACATCCAAACCCCACAGAGCAATTTAATACTCTTGGACTGAAGCACAGCAGCTGAATAGCGGATCACAAAACACAAAAGATAACCCAAAATCCCATTCACAAAAATCTGAGAGAAAAAGGCAGCATAATTTCAAAAACACATGATTATATCATAATCAAAAATTAAACTTCCAGCAAAAATAGTATAAAATCATTATGATAAAGCATTTGGAATATAAAACTTTTGAAGAAAACAAGAAACCAGGTTCCATAAATAAACTTACGCTGGAAACCTTCCAGATGTGTGTGGATGTTCATATTTTAAAAACAGACTATAAAAAGCAGGATTTCACTTCTAGATGGTATCTCTAAAGTGGCTTCATTCCTCCACCATGACAATTTCTCCTGCTGAGAGCAGGAAGAAAAACTCCTTTAAGGTTCTGCGGGAGAAGGGAACAAAGCAGGGATTACTGGGGAGAGCAAACTAGTGTTTATCTCCCTTTGTAGAAAGAGGGCTGGTTACATGGCCTGCTTTGCCTTGACTCAGCACAACTCTAACCCATGCTGAGCTCCACAGCTGCCCAGAAGCAGCAGGAGTGTGGAGAAGAATTTCAAACAGGCTGGTGGAGGTGGCTTCCAAGAAAAGACTGTAAGAGTTAGCAAGGAGGAGTTTTAATTGGATATTCCCTGCGTGTGGGGACTAACAAGTTGTAGTATAGAGACTAACGATGTGGGCTTTGAAACTGGCCTTTCTCCAGGCTGGTGGCCTTAGACAAGTCACTGTATCTGTTTCCCATTTGCAATATGGTGATCATGATACCTGCTTTCCTTACAAGGTGGTAGGAAAAGAGTTTTGAGGCAATACATGTGAGGATAAGGCTTTCAGTGGCTTAATAACAATGGCTATGTTATTATTCTGTACACCTGTTGCTGGAAATTAGAAAGGGAAGGGGAGAGTGCTCTTGCACACATGTCTGGTTTCTGGGCTTCCCACAGGCATCTGGTTTGCCACTGTGAGTACAGGATACTGGCCTAGATGGGTCATTGGCCTGATCCAGCCTGGCTCTTTGTATGTTCTTAAGATGGAATGTATTTTTGCATGCTGTTAGGGCAAATTGCATGCAAAACAGAGCATACCAGGAAAAGCTGCGCATGGAGATGCTGATGGATTTTTGTGAGGAGACCATTTCTCCTCCTGTTGGGGAAACGTGGTAAATTGAGCTTAAAACTGGAAAAATGTGGAGTCAAGAGAATACAAACTGACAGATCAAGTCATTCCTAATATCATGTGGACATATATAAAGGGGACCAAATGCCATCAAAGCAATATCCAGGTGCGATGAAGGGTCTGGCAAAACGTGAGAGGAGAAAAATAATACAGATCACCCTTGTGATGTCATTAATAAAAGACTTGACTGGATCCCTAGATCCAGAGTGCAGGGCTAAACACACTATCCAGTAAGAGAACCCCAGCAGAGCTTAAAAGTCACAAAAGCAAGCATCAGTATAGTGTGGGTATATAGGCCATTATACCCTTTTGATATCTTGTCTGGTCTGTTTACAGCACTTCCCCATTTCTACCCTTCCTGCAGTGAACAGAGCACACCATTGGTAAACTTAAAAGCAGCAACTCCGATTGTAAATATATACAGTGGGACACACCCGGGCAAGCTAGAGATGGGGAAGGAGAGGTTGGTGTAGGAAATACTCACGGGGTCACAAATGGGCAATTCAGAGTGTGGAGATACGTCTGATCAAGAGATATGGGAAGTCACCGAAAACTAAGTATAGTAACACATGATGTTCTTATGATGTATTATGTGAAAAACTAATACAGTCATACCTCTAGTTACGTTTGCTTCATGATACGTTTTTTCAGGTTGCGTCCTGCGGTGACCCGGAAGTACCGGAAAGGGTTACTTCCGGGTTTTGCCACACACGCAAAATGACGTCACGCGCATGCGCAGAAGCGGCGAATCGTGACCCGTGCGTGTGCAGACGTGCAGACATGGGTTACGTTCCTTTCAGGTTGTGAACGGGGTTCCGGAATGGATCCCGTTCACAACCAGAGGTACCATTGTAATAAATATTATAAAAAAGGAAGTACTCATGGGGTAACAGAGGATGGCAAGGGGATGGAGGATCAGTACCTAGGAACCAGAGCGGCAGGACCCATCACCAGAGCCAGAGGGGCCCCTGTCTCCATGAACATGGTGGGTTCTGAGAAGAAAGGAGCAGTCAGAAGGATGCTCTAGGACAGGCACCCCCAACCTGCGGCCCTCCAGATGTTTTGTCCTACAACTCCCATGATCTCTAGCTAACAGGACCAGTGGTCAGGGATGATGGGAATTGTTGTCCAAAACATCTGGAGGGCCCAAGGTTGGGGATGCCTGCTCTCGGAGGCTGAGGCAAGCAAGGGCCACAGGTGGGGCTTGCTAGCTCTGGGAGAAGGTGTGTGATTCCTTAGCTGGAGCAGGCTCAGAACAGGTGAGGGTCACATCAACCCCAGGTGCTGCAATCAGCATGCAAAGCACAAAAGGGAAGCAGAGCTGAGGTGATGTGTCTGCTCAACTGCCCGTGCATGATGGAAAAGGTAGATGGATTTGTTTTTTTTTGGCAGAAAATCTTTGTACAAATAATCATGCTTTGCTTAGCTGGAAATGGCAAAAAAGAGGACCTGCAACAAAAATGTTCATATTAACTTTGAAATGTTTGAAGAGGAACATTTCAGGCTGCAATAGTAAGGCATGCTTGGACAGACCTTTTAAGAAAAACAGGAAAGTTGTTTTAGAACGTAATTAGAACGCAAGACTGAGTTGCACATTTGTCTCTCCCACCCACCCACACCTTAAAGAGAATCCACTGTGACATTTGGGAGCCCACCGGCTTCTGCTGCCTGCTGCCTTCCTCCAGCAGGTGTTGGTTATGCTGTCACATTTGATTAGCGTGGTGAGGATGAAAAGTCACATCATGCAAGGCAACATTTTGCTGTTGTCAGGGTGAGCAGAAGCAACCTTTACAAGTTTGGGTGTATTTTTTTTTTTTTAATGCAGAACATTTCTCCTTATTCAGATGGTTTAGGAAACATGATATATATTTGGATTGAAGGGACACATAGATAAATGGAAGGATTCTGACGCCAAAGGAATAGGGCTCCTGCCCAAATCACCTTCTTTTCATATGATTCCTCTTCCCTGCATTCTTTTCCACTATTATTTCCCCCTGTAAGAACCTAATAAGAGCCCTGCTGAAGCAGACCAATGATCCATCAGCACGCTGTTCTCAGTTTCCAGCCAAATGTGTAAGGGAAGTCCACAATAAGAGATTTGCTCTCTCCCCATTGGTGCTCCCAAACAACTGATATTCAGTTACAGATAGGTAGCCGTGTTGGTCTGCCATAGTCAAAACAAAAAAATTCCTTCCAGTAGCACCTTAAAGACCAACTAAGTTAGTTCTTGGTATGAGCTTTCGTGTGCAAGCACACTTACATCCTGAAGAACTGAATCTGAAGAACTGATATTCAGAGGCATACCACCTATGATGCTGGAGGTAGTATATAGCCATCATGGGAAGAAGCCTCATCTTCCATGAAATCCATTTTAAAGCTGTGCAAGCTGACAACCATTGCTGCATGTGGCATGTCTCCTTTCTTTTTGAAATTCATTGACTGCACATTGTTGACCTTTCCGTGGCTACAAATTTCCTTGTATCATGCAGAACTAGGTACTCCAAAATGTCTCGGAATCGATTGGCTTAGGTGAGGTTCACTGTGCATGTGTCAGGATGTAAAATGTCCAGAACCTAGTTTTCTTTAAAAAGGGATGTGTGTGTTAAAATAAGTCACTGCAGCAACAACATTTAAGCGTAAACAGTGACAGTCTTTGTAAAGTGAATAACAAAGAGGTTGACTATTTCCCAAGAAGTCAAATTACACAACTGGTTTCCAGATTCTGTACACTGGGAACAGATCCACGAGGGATTGATGGCCTTAATCATGTCCTGCTTGTGATATTCCCACAGCAGGTCATGTGAGACTCCCTATGGGTAGAGGCAGTTTTAGGGTAGCACAACCAGTTTGGCTGCACTGGCTGCTGCACTGCAGGGGGCTGAAGGGAAGTTCTCTTTCTGCACATAACTGTGGCATTATGGGAAGTCCTGCTTCTTTTCTCTGGCATTCTGGGAAATCCTGCTTCTAAGCTTTTCTCTGTTTCTGTACATACTGTACAACCCGTTCTAAATACCTAGACATTCCCTCATTCTCCCAGGCTGTTCAGTTCATCCCAAGTTCATGAAAACATTATACTCTGACCTGTTCTTAATGCACAGTTGACCACATCTACGGAACACGATTATTGTATTCTTTCATGTTATGATCAATCATTAGTAATTGTTTTGGTCATGCTATATCAATCATTAGTTATAATTTAATTAGGAGGTTTTCATGCCTGTCTAGTTCTGTGCTCCCTTTCCCAGCCTTTAATCTATTGGTGATTAATGCCTATATGTAACCCTCGCCTTGTACTTGTGTTAACCAATCAGCAACAAGTTGCTTTGTGTTTGTATCAACCAATCAGCAACTAGCGCACCTGTGGCAATGTTGTAATATTCAGTAAAAGAGTCTTCTCGGGGCTTGCTCCAGAGATGCCTCTCACATGACACCTGCTACTCGTCTGTCGTTACTGCGATCCAACATCTGGTGACCCCGACGTGATTTGCCAGATCCCTTACGCAGCCAGCCCTCATACTTCACTCGACTGGAAAAGTCTCAGCGCGCTATTTCGTGAGTATGGGAGGGGAATTGACTAAATTCCAAAAGGAGCATGCCAAAGAATTGCTCCATCTCGTTAGACAGCGGGTGGCGGGTGCGCATATTTCCTTAAAAGAAATTGAACGATTGTTATGTCATATCGCTTGTGAGTGCCCCTGGTACCCAGAAATAGGGTCCTTGGGGATGGAGACTTGGCAAAAAATTGGAAAAACCCTCTTCGCAGAACCGAGGGCTCCGATTCATTGTCTGCTCACTTGGCAGAAGTGTGCGGATGCCGTCGCTAGATTAGGTCCCCAGGCGTCTCCGTCGACACCCGCACCAGACAATTCCCCACCAACTGCCCTGCCACCTGCCCTTTTAGCAGCAACAGACAATCTACCTCCATACCCAAAGCTTTTGCCTCCATTGCAACTTTCTCTAACCCCCCCTTCGCCTCAGCCCACATCCACACCCCCATCCCCCCTTCCCTCCCTCCTTCGCCTGCTCCTACAGGAGCTGTGCGTGCTGCACTTTTTCAAGCTAGACAGGAAGGAATTCTTTCCTTGGAGGAGGAGGCGGGGTGGGCCGGGGAATTGCCGTCTGCCTTCCCTATTTCTTATACTAACCCTGGCACTGCGCAACAACAAATTATGTATGAGACGCTTCCTTATTCTATTCTGAGAGAATTAAGGAAAGCCATTACTGATTCTGACCTAAAATCCACTTATGTGACAGGAATGCTGGAGGGAATAGCAACTGCTTCAACTGCAATCGCCCAGGTCATTTTGCTAAACAATGCAGAGCCCCTGGCGGGGGTGCAAACAGGAATGGTGATGCCAATAAGGCTAAGCCTTCCAAGAAATGCTCGAAGTGCGGTAAAGGCTATCATTGGGCAAATCAGTGCAGGAGTTCGGGAAACTCCTTAGGGGCCCCACTCCCGGGCCAGGACAAATAGGGAGCCCTCCGCCGTTAGTCTCCACTATTAAAACCATCTCAAAGGATACACGCTCTGATTTTACCATCGACTTAATTAATCAAGAGACCAAAGACACTGTTTTACCTGGTGAAATTGTGCTTATGCCCACCCAATTGGCAGGCCCACTACCTCCTAAAGTCGCAGGCTTAATTTTACCCAATTTTTCTGCAGCCAAAGAAGGAATCCAGGTTATTCCAGGAGTCCTGGATCCTGCCTATGTGGGCACAATAATGGTTCAACTTTGGAGCCATATGCCCATGCAGTTAAAGAAGGGTGAGTCCTGGGCGCATTTGGTGGTGCTCCCTTCTCACCCTACTGTTTCTATTATTGATAGTAATTTGCACGAGCTCTCTCCTTTTCCCCCACAGCTGTTAGCTGTAATCCAGCGGATTGGTGAACAGAAGCTTCTTCGTAAGTATAAAATCAATGGCAAGGTTCTGGAAGGCTTGATTGACACGGGCGCGGACATTTCTGTAATTTCCAGTAGTTGCTGGGACCCCACGTGGCCCCTTGAGTCTGCCTCTGCAGTTTGGGGTGTAGGTGGACCGGGTGGTGGGTAAATTTTAGTGTCTCAGAGGGTGCTGCTGAAATTGGAGAGCCCGACATCCACAACTGCTATGGGAGACAGAATGCGGGACAAGGTGGCCTGATTCAGCAAAACAGTTCTTATTTTCTTAAATACAGGGTTAAGAACTTAATTCGTTCTGGAGGTCTGTTCTTAACCTGAAACTGTTCTAACCTGAGGTACCACTTTAGCTAATGGGGCCTCCCACTGCTGCTGTGCTGCCGCAGCGCGATTTCTGTTCTCATCCTGAAGCAAAGTTCTTAACCCGAGGTACTATTTCTGGGTTAGCAGAGTCTGTAACCTGAAGCGTCTGTAACCTGAGGTACCACTGTATGCATGATTGTGCTCTCAGGTGAAGCATCCAATTCTCAGATTAGTAGTCACAGACCCAGTTTGCACATAATACTAAGCCAAAAAATGGCTTAGTGTAATGTGCAAGCATGCAGGCTCCTGCACAAGCAGGCAGGATCTTTTGCTCCTCCCCTGCTTCTGCTGCCACAGAGCTTCTATAAGCTTCCTAAAAGGCTTTGCATTTTGTCTCAACCCAGGCTTGTGGTGCTTTTCCTTCAGACGAACCATGAACAGAACCTTTGTGGCTCGTCTGGAGCGGCATAAACCATGAGCCCTGGTTGGGATGACACGCTAAGTCAAACCATGTCTAAGCTCACAGTGGCATAGCAGCAGCAGGACTGGAAGAGGAGCAAAGCAGCTATGATCTCCTCTTCAGGAGCTTGAATACCTGTGCATTTGTGCTGGTTTGGCTTATCGTTATGTGCGACACAGGTAATTGTCCCTGGAAGATGCTCAGCAAAATGTACCCCACTTCTGGAATTTGCCCATTAAGATATGTTGACTTCCCCATAAACCTTCTGTGGGTACAAATAAAATTGATAAAACAAGTAACAGCAAAAACACCCAACCACACCCCATGCTGTGTCATTCTGAAAACTAGTGCAAAAGAAGCAGCTAGTTTGTGGCAACAATGAGAGAAAACTGACTAGAATTGCAGAATGTTCCTCTCAGCAGTGGCTAAGAACCAAGAATCAAAGTAGTGGTAACTACTTTGTGGGATGTGGAATGAGGTGACATGAGGACTTATGGAAAAATATTTGTCAAACCCTAAATGTATGGCACCAGAGGAGCTCACTTTTTCAGTGATTGCCTTGTAGGGCACAGTGCTGACTCCTGAGTGGTTCTCACTTTGGAAATGCTTTCAGAATCTGGAAAGGTACTAACTGTGAAGGACCATAAATGGGGTCTAATGGTCTTTTCCATCTCGGGAACAATTCATCTAGAAAATGGTTATTCCACAGGTCCCAGACATTTGTTGAGGTACAAACCCCAAAGTTTCCAAATTATGACATAGATTAAGAGATTTTACTGAATTCAGCTTCTGCTTGCTCACTTGTTTTCCCCCTACCTGCTTCACATCTTCTTTTCTCTGCAAGCGATATATCCTTTACAAGGTACGTAACTGAAAAATTAAAAAAACCCCACATGTGCCCCTGCTGGTCACAGAAATGGAAAAACAGCACAGCTATGTGGCTTAAAATATACGGATCCTCCAAAATTTCAGATTGACTTAAAAATAATAATCTTTTAACTATGCTGCTACAAGCAATCAATGTTAATCAGGTCTTTTGGGACTGACTGAAAGACTGGATAGTTAGACTCTTCTGATTACAGTAAGCTCTCCAAAACCCATCAGAGGAGAGAGGGGGATGACATAAATGGAAATGGGACTTAGAACAGGAGGATTAATTGGCTAATAAGCACTCATGAATTGTGTGGGTGGCAAGGTTAAATTCCCAGACTCTTCTAGTGAAGTGAGAGAGAAGAGTTATGTCACTTGCAGAGGCTGCTGAGACTGAAAAAGAGAAGGGCATTTTGTAGGTGATTTTGCTCTTCAAATTTCTAGCAATCAGTCAGCTTTTCATTTTGCAAAATGAGATGGGCATGCAGAGTTCAATTTTAGCTTAAAACAAGTGCCTTTGAAAGGGGGCTAATACCAACAGTGTTTCTGTTGGTGGCTGCTTGCAGAATTATATCTCAAACTTGGAAAACCACTGAACTTTATATACTGAATTATTGGTACAGTGAGCAGTGGCCAGTAGGAATGGCAGAAAAAAATGACTTGCCAACTTAAATCAGCTAAAGGCAAAACTAAAAATATTTGATTTTTATATGTAGTTCAGAATGATTTTATTTAATATACAAATTGAGGACACGTGTGGCAACATTTATCAAAGCCTTCCCTCATGTTATGGAAAAGTACAAATCGTAATGTTATGATGAAGTATGCGGAAAATCTCCCAAGTTCCTAGTGAATCTTGCACATATGACTGCCTACACGGAAACGGAAAATGTTAAATGCATTACCGTCTGCAATTGTAGAAGGTAATTACAATAAATTCAGAACTCTGCCTATTTTGTTTCTTTTGGTGTTGATTGTTTTTGTATCTTGGAAATAAAGAGGAAAAAGAAAGAGGTTTGGAAATAGGCTCCTAATATTTATTTAGTTCTTAAATGTAGTGTGTCTACCACTTGTTTGTGAGGAGGACCCTTTGAACTTAATGGGCTTTATATCTAAGAAGACAGCTTCTGTTTTCTATGCAAAAGCTGATGTTGTTTCCTTTTATATAACAGAACAAAGTAGGAGAAACAGTTGGTTATATTTTTACCACAAGTATGCTTTCTGCCATGCTAGGTATTTCCAGTGCTGCTTTCCAACAGAATAGCCAAAACCTCAGCATTTTTGTGTGGAAGTTACAATGTCTGCATTTTTGTGTGCAAGCAGCGAAGTTTGTCTGAAATCACTGCTAAGCACATTTGCAAAGCTAAGCAGGGTCCGGTATGGCTTCAAATTGGATGAGGGACCCTGTGTTGAGATTCCTGCATCAGAGGAAGTTGGACTAGATGGCCCTTGGAGTCCTTTCCAGCACTATGATTCCCATAGCGTATCTATTTGTCTAATAACTTATCAATTTGGAATCACCTCCTCAGACATTTCAGAGTTGGTTTATAATATATTTGTTGATAATAATCGGAAGCAGTCCAATGAAAACTAGAGTGAAAACAGCAGCCGTAAAACACAAAACCTTTTAGCACACAAAGTTAAAAGACTGAGGAAATGAAATATTTTTGACTGAAAGTGGAAGGACTGAAGCGTTGGTGCCAAGTGCTAAAGCTTCTGTAAAGAGCTTTAGCAAGCTTGGGTCTGCACCAGCGGATTTCTTTCTGGGACCAGGAGGGACAGACGATTCCTCTTTGTGCCAGAATGTTCCTGTGCTAGGAACACACCACTATGAAAATTACTATATAGGATCCTCGGCTTCTCATGGCAAGCAGCACCCACATGTTGTATGATGTATCAAAGTGGGCACTTGCCAGATCTGCCCACCTTTCTCAGCCTTCAAAATATTAATAATAAAGTTACTAGCTTTTGAATTATGGTGCTGGTGGAGACTCTTGAGAGTCCCATGGACTGCAAGAAGATCAAACGTATCCATTCTTAAGGAAATCAGCCCTGAGTGCTCACTGGAAGGACAGATCGTGAAGCTGAGGCTCCAATACTTTGGCCACCTCATGAGAAGAGAAGACTCCCTGGAAAAGACCCTGATGTTGGGAAAGATTGAGGGCACAAGGAGAAGGGGACGACAGAGGACGAGATGGTTGGACACTGTTCTCGAAGCTACAAACATGAGTCTGACCAAACTGCGGGAGGCAGTAGAAGACAGGAGTGCCTGGCGTGCTCTGGTCCATGGGGTCACGAAGAGTCGGACACGACTAAACGACTAAACAACAACAACAGCCTAGAAACAGTCTTATTAGTCTGTCAGTTCATAATATGCCTCCATGGCCAAACATTAAAAACAAAGAGCCTTTCAGTTTCCCTGACAGGCTGAAGCAATTTTTACCTGCCAAAGATAACCAAGGTAAGGGATAGCCATACAGGTGGTCTGAAGCATTAGAATGGCAGTTGCCAGCCACAGCTGCCTAGGCCTCAGTAAAGAAGTGCAGGGAGGACCACCAAGTTTTGGATTGGCTTCCAGCTTAGCAGTGGAACCCTCTGAGGACTCAGCACCATCAGGCACTGACTGACAGGAGCCAATTTAAAGTAGGTAATAGTTTCAGATTCAGTTCAAATTTCAGCCACTATATTTTAGTGGGGTGTGTTTGTGTGTGAAGATTTCAAGCGGCAAAGCTGGAGTCAGAATACTGAAACAAAATAGATGGCATCATCTCCAAAAGAATGTGGTGTTATCTAAGGAAAAAACTGCTGTTAGCATGAAGACAACCAAAGCTTAAAGTAGAATGACGGGGATCAAGGAATGGAGAGAAAAGAGCCTGCATAGGAAGGGGAATGAAGGCCAATTATAATATACAATTAAAGGAGGGGGAGGGAATTCCTCGCCTAAATTAACTGGCATAAAGGTGACACATAGATTGTCACTTCTTTTCACTGCACTGGGGAAGCTTTTCATGCAAATCCAAGGAAACGATTTCTCCATTCCCTCCGAGAGCCCCAGGAGGGCCCATTTCATTTCAGGAGCAGTAGGAGACAATAATCATCCTGAAGTGGCTTCCATCCTGAGAGACCAAGATAAGGGCTGCACGGTGGACGAACCATACTAATTTGCCGGTGGGTCCCCCGCCTCCATTTGACAGCTTTTCAGATGACAAAAACCAAGCAACATAAAACTCTGTAGTGCCCACCCAACCCCCCCTCAGTGTTTATTCCCCCTCCCACGCAATAGAAAACCCTGGGAGCACCAGATCCATAGTCCTCGGTAGTAGTTATCAAGGCATACGGGAGATATTAAAATTAATGGGCTTAGTGTAGCTGAAAGCATGCTTGATTTATAGGGGAAGCTGCCAGAGAATAACATTGTGAGCAGCACAGTGACAGTGCTTCAGAGGCGCAGAGGAACCGCCAGAACAGCTTTTTTTTTTTTTTTAAAGAAAGAAAGATTCCGTGCGAAGCAAACCTCATTTTAGGGATGGGCTTCAGGGGCCATTTGTTCCCAATTGGGTTGATGCTTTGCTCCGACTTGTACATCTGACTTGCATTCCCACACATTAATTCATTGCCCAGTAAGGACATTCAGATCAACAAATGGAACACGGTTCATCTTTCCACCAACTGATGATTCTCAGCTTGTGGTGACACAGAAGCAGGCCTTTTCATTGCTGGCACTGGTGTTGTGCAATGCCCTCCTTGCTGAAATACGGGGAAGTCCCATCTGCATGGGCATTCCGCTGGCTCTTGCAGATGTACCACTTTATGCAGGCCGTACCTTGATCACTTGATCCAAATCTCCTGTTTTAATCCCTGTGCTCTGTTGGGATTATTTTATTGCATGTTTTTTATTATGGGCATTTATAACTTAATAAAGTTGTGCCACTGGTTTTTAAATTTTGTAAACTGCTTAGAAGTCTATTTTAGCATTAGCGGTATAAGCTTATTAATGATAAAAATTCCTGGACTTAAAAGAACCTGGCGTTCTGAGGAGCTGTGCCATCAGTGGGCCAGAATTCATCGCCTGGATAATGAGAAGGGAGATACTCATGAACAGAGAGTTGGTTTTTTTGTTTTTTTGTTTAAATAGAGCTGACAGTAGGTTACTTTGGCTCTATCCTGAGAGAGGAAGAGTAATCTTCTGACTGGGCACTGCCTACCACAATGGAAGGAAACCAGATAAAATGTGTAGTTCCACCTCATTGCAATTGCCCAGCAAGAGACTAAATATATTGAACTTGCTGTCAATAAAGGTTTTACTCCATAAATGTCTTCTTTGCATAAGATTGATCAGTGAATGCTTGTGAAGTTTGCTTTACCTTAAAGCAGAGGTGGGCAACCTGAGGACCTCCAGATCTTGTTGGACTTCCACTACCAGAAGCCATGCTTGCTGTGGCAGATGGAAGCTGGAGTCTCGCAACATCAGCCAGGGAGAGCAGGGAGCTAGTTTTCCCACCACTACCCTCATGACATTGCCAACATGCATCTCCTTGTTGGAAGTCAGGAGATACTATGCTTTGGATTAAGAGCCCTGCTGGAGCAGACCAAAGGTCCATTTAGTCCAGCATCCTGTTTCACAGTGGCCAACCAGATGCCTCTGGGAAGCCTCCAAGCAAGAGCACTCTCTCTGCTTGTGTTTCCCAGCAACTGTTACTCAGAGGCATACAGTCTCCAAAAGTGGAGGCAAAGCTCAGCCATCATGGCTAGTAGCCATTTCTAGCCTTATCCTCTATGAATTTATCTAACCCTCTGTTAAATCTCCCCAAGCCATTGGCCATCACTGGATCTTATGGGACATTAGATAGGCTGATAGATTGCATGGAAAGGACTGATAAATGGATCAACATAAGAAATTCCATACTGGGCATATGTCTCATTTATTTAGTCCAGCGCTATGTATCCATAGGAGTCAACTAAATAGCGCTAGTACACTTACAATCAGTAAGTCACATTGAACTCAATGGGTCTCACTTCTGAGTAGACATGTAGAGGAGGATCCCACCATTAAAGCAAGTTAGGAGAAACAGTGCTGGGTCAAAGTCATCACTGAACTGAATTTAAAACTGGTCTGACTTTTTTTTCTTCCAACCAGTAGAATATCTTTTGTAATTTTATTGGGAGAAATGGCAGCTTATTATGTGGTCTAGAAGAATAAAATGGGAAAGAATAGTTATCACACTGGCAGAAAGTTGACAGATATTCATGGCAATACAATTTCCCCATAGGCCTTGTAAATCAAACGTAGTTATTTAGAAGAGGGTAGGGCTCCTCTCTATTTTAGCTTCCAAAATTGCCGGTGGCTGCAAGGAATCCGAATTTCTGAAGACTTCTTAGGGTCACGCTTTAAGGCTGAAAGATTTAGTTTTCTTAAGGATTTTACACTTCTCTCACCGTTCTTATCTAAGGCATTCAAGAGAAATTGTCAGGCATGATTCTGCAGGTGATACTCCTGAATACTGTAATCCCCTCTGACTTGAGGCCTGGAATTAACTGGCCTGGAATAAAAACAAGCTTCTTGTCACTGATCTGGCTGTACCATCAAATTCCTAGAGTGAGGCTTAATCTGCTCTGCAACAACACCGGTAGTTTAATAGTGAAAGACATTAACTGTTTAGGAGGTCACTACTCAACTGTAGCAACTTGGCTGTGATAGCTACAAATTCCTCCCTTTCCTCTTATCACTGGGAAAGCTAAGAGGCCCTAATGCAAATGCAGTCTTCTGGTAAACATTTCACATGCCTAAAGCATTAGAGAGAGAGTGCATAGTTTTAATAGTTTCAGGTATGGGGGTTAATGCCAGAGTGAATAAAAATGGAGGTCTTGTACAGGGGTGGCCCTGTGATGAGGCAGATATCTTGGGCAGCAGATGCCCAAGTAGTAGTGAGATATGTGAGTGCTCTGTGAGCTGCCCTGTGGTCCCTATGGTAGACTGCAGCCCTCAAGTGAAAGATACTGTCCTTTCACCAGCATTGGAGTTAAGAGCCAACTACTGATCCAATTGGCTTCTTAGTGCCTTGGAGGAGGGCGCCATCTTGTTCTTTGCCTTAGGCAGCAAAATGTTTTGAGCTCGTCCTATCTTTGCACCACAGTGCCACAGGTATCTTTGCTTGCTGTTATAATATATTTTTCTTGACACTGGATTGCAATCGTGGAATACTTACTCAGACATCCATGTCCTGATTACAGATGGGTGCATATGTCAATTTCCCCCCATTTCTCATTTCCCCCCACTCTTATATTTGGTTCTCTGCATTTCTACATCAGGTTGAAATAATAATTAAAAAATCATTGTAACATACACGTTTGTATGCAATTTTGTGTAGCGTATAAATTTTTGCAAAGCAATTCCCCCCAAAGGCTTTCTGTATGTTATTTTAACACACACACACACACACACACACACACACACACACACACACATTTATATGCATATTTTACCCTAGTATGTGCATTTTTGTTCACATTGCATGGCTGAAGAGCTGCACTGCAAAATTCAGATAAGTGCAAATTTTCAAAAGGTGGTCTGTGTGAATTGAGTTAAGTTTGCAATTGAATGCGAACAGGATTGAATTTCTCCCCCATCCTTGGTTCCAATTAGTTCTGCTCTCAGGATAGCACCTACCATAAAGCCTGATAAGCAGGGTTTTTATTAGGAATAGCAACAGGTAAATACAGCCGAACATGACAGCAAAAAGTGGGAGCAGCTAACCGTCTTCCATACTACATAGAACGTTGATCTAAAGCTGAGAAACCATACAACTTTGTCTGTCTCTCATGCCCATGATGGAGGAGACAATGAATACTTGATCGGTGAGTGCCTCGGGTAGACAACAATTTTAATCACCAGAATAGAGCTTTGTCCACTGAAGTGATGGGGGCTGAGACAAGACTAGAGCCAGGGATGCTGGTGGTCATGGCAACCCTTGTATTTAAAAAGCTGATTCCCAATATTCTGTTAGCTCTAGAATGAAAGAGGCAGAGCTCAGGAGAGGGCTATGGAATTTGGGGAAAGCTGTCTACGACCAAGAGAGGGGGAAAGCATGCTTGACTGCCCCCTCAGTGATATCCACGAGTGCCTTCTCTGATTTCCCCCCTATAAGTGAATGATGGCATTCACCCCAGTGAGCAAATTAGTTTGTCCTTGTTGTAAAAAGGAGAAGACCTATGTCATAATCCATAATACTGGGTTTCCTGGATTTTTTGAATATCTACCCACCCACTCACATACCTGAGATCCTTGAAACAGACAAATCCTCTCATATTGCATGATTCAACTTCATTGTGATTTGCATTTTCCTGGTTGATAAAGAAAAGCAAATAATGACAAGCAGCTCTAGGCAATAAGGGGCTTTACCAGATGAATGTGCTTAATTG
The DNA here is from genome assembly GCF_964106645.2 of Podarcis pityusensis. NCBI lineage: Eukaryota > Metazoa > Chordata > Lepidosauria > Squamata > Lacertidae > Podarcis > Podarcis pityusensis. The sequence goes on along the minus strand of NC_138029.1, from coordinate 66,005,027 downwards.
GCAAAATGAAAGGATTTGCTCCTTTTCTGAAAGCACACTTCTAAGGCCTGAACCTTAGTATGCCATCCTTAGTACGTCACATAGGCAGGGGTTTCATCACAAAGGGATGTGTTGGTGAATACCTCTAGTCAAGACAAGGAGAGTCTACATTATGAAGTAGAAAAGCATATAATCCTGTATGCTGCTGGCATGAAATTTAAAACAAATATCTTAAGCTACGTGCCTTTAAGGAAACCACATTTCAGTACACTACAGCCCTGAGCAGCTTGTTACTCCCCCACTAGTGATTAGTGCTTGACCAATTTCTTTTCATAGGAGCAGTTCAGCATATGCTCCCATAAATCCTATTAGGGTAGCCTCAAACTGCACAGATAGAAACACGGTTTGTGTGTTTTACACAGTTCCAGTGGCAGTATATGCTACAGGGGTCCCTGTTCACTCTTTTGGAATGGATCTACCCTGACTATGATTCAAAGGCTTCCCCTAGGCAGATCTTTCTCACCAGAGACTCTTGCAAAGTGACAAGAAAAAGAGGATCATGGGTTCTTAAAATTCTTTTCAGAAGAGGTTGTGTTAATCTCCTGTGATGGCAAGCTGGATTCCAAACACAGATAGCATGAACTATGCATGTCTGTAGACCAGAATATATAGCACTGAAAATTATGTTTAAAGGAGAGAGAGCAGAAAGGAGAGGAGTTCTTGTGATTACTGGAGATGACATTTACTCAGCCATTCTACTCACTTCCCTTATCTCCTTTGCAAACCTTGTACCTGCTAACAGACACTCTTCACACTCCTACATCCTCTCTGATTGCATTCTTCATCCTGGGTGACTTTTATCTGAGCAGTTTTGCTATCTACGAGAATCCTAATAAATCTTTAATCTACAGCCTTCATTAGAACCAACCATCTACTGCTCTAATGTTGATTCCCCCAGCCCCTGCAATCGATAACTCAATTATATATGCTTCTGATAAATCTTCGTAAAACAAATTAGAATACATAGGATCATGAACATATTTTTTAACTTCTGTCATTGCTGGCACAAACAACCGCATTTCTCAGTATGGCTCAGTGGGCAAAAAGGGATGCTCAAGTTTCCATGGTGCCTTGAGGCGATCTTTAGGAAGCAACCCTGCTTGTTAAAGGTCTCAGCGTTAGCTTATTACAAACCTTGGACATGCATCAAGGCTTAGCCTTCTGCACCCTCCCTGACTGCATCCTTCTTCAGTGTCTGCATTCTGGCCCTTCCTTCCCGTTCCACATCAGGGCTATGAACATAAGCTGCAAAGGCCATTGTGCTTCTCCCCTCACCCTCCCTCCACTACCTAGTGAAACCCATGCTGTGCACTACATGCTTTCTAACAATTACAATGCACAGTTATAATGAATCAAGTGGGTATTAGAAGTTGAGATTAATGGGGTGCTGTTGTGCAATAGGTGTGTAGGAGAACAAGAGATTGTTAGGAAAGGCAGGAAGATTTGAAGAGTGAAGAAATGACTTTGGCACAGGTCAGTCACTCACCTGCAGCTTTGTAGCCTTCACTAAATAGCAGGGCCTACAGGAGCAGCTTCTGCTGAGACTTAAACTAGTCTAATCCAGCCTTCACCAGGTACCTAGTGTCCTCCACATGTTGTTGGACTACAACCCCCATCAGCCCAGCCAGCTGTGCTCCCTAGGACTGCCAGGAGTTATCTGGAGGGCACCAGGTTGGTGAAGCCTGGTCTAATTCAAATATTGCATCTGAACCAATGGATGTGTTTCCAAAAGATGGATCCTGGATTCACCCCTTTGTTGCCTTCCTGTTACCTGTTTGCTATCTAGTCTTTACCTTTGCTGCTGCTGAAATTTTGATACCCCTTGGGAGGAATTAAATGTAGCACTATGGCAACCTGTTCAGATTGCCAGCCACAGCGATTCCCTCGCTCCTTCCCTTGTGTGCTGTTCTGGGGGATTCTACTGATCTGGCTGAATCAGTCTGGTGGGGGGAGCACATAGGGGGAGGGGTGGGTGGGAAAGCCATTTCGTGATAGCAGGCCCCCTTGTGCTGGCTTCCATTAGCAGGGCTTGTTAGTTGAATCCAACTCCTTGTATTTAGGCACTGAATTCCAGAAATCCCAAACACATCACATTTTGTGATGTTAGTACAACAGGAATACACATAATTGGGATTGTGCACTTTGTGACCGCTTTCTATAATTTTTTAAATAATTTCCCTGCAAAGGAGAAATGCATTTTTTCTATGATTTGGGACTGTCAGGATTGACGAGGGCACAGTCTGAAGAGAAGTATAATGTCAATCAGGTGGTTTCAAATGTTTTTTGGTAAACTGATTATTCAGTAGAGAGTGTTGCTTCCCTGTATGCCTGAAATAAAGTTTTCTTCATAGAATGTTGGATATCCCAGAGCCAACCCAAAGCATATTGCTGTCTGGAGTGGAGTCCAGATGGTGCTTTCCTTTGTCATACTCAGGGTCGACCCACTGAAATGGGACTCGCATTGGATATCACCCATAGACTTCATAAGGACCTCATTGTTGGATCAATATCCCTTGCACTATATTCAGTAGTTGGCTAACCATCTAAGTGAGTGACATGATATTTCTCCTGCACTCTTGAATGATCGCTCCCCCCAGCCCGATAAATAAGGTATTCTATCCAATTGCTACAGCAGACTGTTATTCCGCAGGTAATTCTACAGTCTCTATTAACAGAGTTGCAAAAATGAATGCTAAAACACTTTCACCCAAATTCACACTGTGGAACGAAACTCTGGCAAACCCAGGAGGAGAGATGTATTTAAGGGGGGGGAATCCCCCTTTCCTGCTTTGAAATGTCATGTGCTGATCTGTGTAGATGACACCATGACCTTCCTTGCTTCCCTTGCATCCTGACTTTCTCCCACCCAACCTATCCCACCTCCCCAGCTGCTTTTCAGAAAGTAGGTTAGCAGCATTTGCTGCATGATAGATTGCTAACAAGAGTCTGAGTCTTTTGAAGTCTCTGTGCATTACGATGAGAATGACTCTTGTCGTTCACTTTGAACAGATGCAATGCACTTCCTAGTGGCACTTGGATGATTATACCAGGATGAGATGAAGGCAGGAAAGTACCCGAGAAATAGCTGAGGCCAAATTCTCTTTCATTCAATCCAGTATGTGACTTCCTTTTAGGATTTAGTTATTCTGGGCCAGGCCTGCTGACTCTGTGATCCACCACATTGAAGGCAGCCCATGTAATATCACTTGTTCTGCTCACCCCAGTTCTCTGAGTGGCATCACTTATCCAGGTTTGGTTTGGTTTATTTTGGAAGGAGGTCACAATATAATGAGAGGTGGAGGCACTGTGAACATGCCATGAATTTGGTTTTAATCTTAAAGCCTGTCTTTAGCACACTGGAGATTTCAATAAACTAATCTGGCCAGTTTTTGCCAGGGCTGGATTAAGACCTTTAGAGGCCCTAAACACTTAAAAGATTTGGGTGCCCCCATATATATCTAATTCAAAATAGAAACAATAATAAACCGTAAAATACAATTTTGTTTTTCAAAATGAAACGAAACCTACTTTTTTCTAATTGCAAAGTCTTTGACCATATCCTCAATGCTAATCTTACTTAATACATCTGCTTCTATTCTTAGTAGAAATTAGGCATCCAGCCTGCCTTGCTGCATAGTTGTTCTGTTGGGATTTTTAATATACTTCAACTGAGAAAATGAAAACAATGAGCAATTTGTGACCATTAATGTTAGAAATCCAGCAATGGGAAAATTCTGTGGTGCCCCCTTCCCTTGATGCCCTAATTATGTGCTTGTTCTGCCTCACACGTAATCCAGCTCTGGTTTTCACTCAGTGGCCGACCCAGTCATATACCACAAAGGCCACTGCTGTATGTCCAGAGATGGGAAAACGTTGCTCCATCTGGAGGAGGAAGAGGAGGCAGCTGCAGTAACAGCTGACCAACAATTTACTGAGGTGCTAAAGAATGATGTTAACATGAAAATTGAGTTCATACCACATCCAAATCACAGCAAGCTCTGTTTCTATTATGTGTGCCTTCAGTGTATGGTGGCTCACCATGGTTCAGTCTCCTAATTTTTTCCTCTGCCTGTCTGCAGTGACAAAAGCAGAAGAGCTGCCAAGCATCCTACAACCATCAAACTGGTGTCAGGGATGGTGCATGCTGGCCCAAGACATTTTGGCACCTGAGGTGAACCACAGAATGGCGCCGCTCCCCACCAGGGAAGCTGGCAGGGAGAAGAGTGAAGAACTTCATTGGGTACAAGGGTAGGAGGAGACCAGCAGCACCTCCCATTCACCCAGAGGCTGCTGTAGAGGCGACATTTGGAGGAGCTACCAAAGAAGCAGTAGATCTGTTGCTGCTACTGCAACAGCGGCAGCAGGTCTATCCTTGGAGGACAGATCTGCTGCCCCTGTGGCTCCTGCAGTGGTCGCCTCACCTTGCCTCATGGGTGGGCTGGCCCTGGTGCACGCAGTGGGGTGCGATGAAGGTACTGTACAATCACACAATGCCATTGAAAGGGAATGAGAGCAGGGCATCAGTCCACATCCTTACTGGTAGGCATCACTTAATGGTAGGAGTCAGCAGCACAGTGCAGTGCACAGCAGCAGCCAACAATATCATCAGTTTGGACACATCCATGCAGGCCTGTCTCTGCTTCTACCAAGTGATGCCTGCAAGCCCTGTCTCCCCACTCCTTACACAAACACCAAGTGGTGAGTAAGCTACACTTAGCTTGGGGTGGTGCTCACAGGTTGTGTTGGAAAGGAAAGCAGGAAGGTACCCACAACTGGGAAACGGAAGGAAACCTCCAGGTACACAAGTTATTTATTTTGGAGCCCTGAAGTCCCTTGGATGAAGATCCCCTTTTCAACTATTCACATGCTTTATTTGCCTTACAGACCCTCTAAGTGTCCCTGTTTTCTAGGGACAGTCCCAGAGCTACAGAAACCATCCCAGTTTCTGATTTGATCCTAGAATGTCCCACTTTCCTTAGGATGTCCCTATTTTCATTGGAGAAATGTTGGAGGGTAATGAGTTATGTGACCCTCGAGCCAAGGAAATAAGTAACTGTACAACCTTTAGAAAATATCTGAAGGTAGCCCTGTATAGGGAACAGGTTTTTTAAAAAAATATTTAATGCTTTATTGTGTTTTTTATATATGTTGGAAGCCATCTAGAGTCAGATGGGTGGGGAATCATCATCATCAAATGTTGTTGTTGTTGCTTAGTCATTTAGTCATGTCCAACTCTTTGTGACCCCATGGACCAGAACATGCCAGGCACTCCTGTCTTCCACTGCCTCCCACAGTTTGGTCAAACTCATGTTGGTAGCTTCGAGAACACTGTCGAACCATCTCGTCCTCTGTCGTCCCCTTCTCCTCGTGCCCTCAATCTTTCCCAACATCAGGGTCTTTTCCAGGGAGACTTCTCTTTTCATGAGGTGGCCAAAGAGAAATGTTGAAGGGTATGTGGGTATTATCAAGCTCCACAGACTCTCTCCTCCCACAGCTATACCAGTGAGCCTTTTCCTGCTGGACTGGAGGCTCCCAGACTCAGCCTGTCCCACTTGCCCCCTGTGCCTTTGAGGCAAAGCCTGACCTCCATGTCCTGAAACAATCACACCTCAGCTCAGGGTCACTGCATTCTTTGACCAAGCTCTCTCTCCCATTGCTACTGAGATGCCTGGCCTAATTGCTTGCTCTGCCTTTGCTTCCCTTCTTAAGTCTCTGGGATTACATTCTTTGTCTCTCTTCCGCTTCTGCTATTTCTGAGCATCAGTAGAAAGTGCATCAAGGCTGGCGCGCCAGGGAAGGGAAATGCTTTGGTAGCAAAGTGTTGGTCCCTTCAAATTGCTTTCCTAGGGGGCCAGCTCTAGTTGCCTAGTCATATGACCTGCCTCTCCCAAGTCAATATTCCCTCAGCACTCTGCTTCTTACTTGCTGTGAGGAAGCTGACTTTCCTGAAGCTCACAGCTTTAAAAGACTGTCCTGTGATGGGAATGCAGTCAGCCCAAATCTAGGGATCAGTCTGAGAACAGCCAAGCTCTCTCTGGCAAACAACCCCATTCACAATCTCTGCTTTCTATCTCTTTTTGCACCACGGTTCTTGGGTGTGATTCATATAACCAGTCCCCATGGGACTGTAAGCATTCCACACCCAAGGAGTCAGAACCTAAGAAGAACTCTGCTGGATGAGGCCCAAAACCCATCTAATCCAGCATCCTGTTCTCGCAGTGGCCAAACAGATGCCTGGGGGAACCTGCAAGCAGGACCTGAGAAAAACAGTGCTCTCACACTTTGGGATTCTCAGCAGCTGGTAGCCAGAGGCCCTGACAATGGAAACAGAACATTGCCATCATGGCTAGAAGGAAGAATGCTGAGTTGGGTGGCAAAAGGGCTTGGCATATTGCTCTACTTTATGTGGGGTGGGGGGAAACTTCTCTAACAAAACAATGAGAATGTAAGAATTGCCTTACTGGCTCAAACTTCACTGAGTCCATCTAATACTCTGTTTCAAGCAGCAATCACCAAGATGTTGGTCCTGATGGCCATTGATAGGCCTGTGCCTACTGCCCTCTAAAATTCTCTAATCTTATTAAGTCTACCATAAATAGAATCCTCATATCTGAAATGGTTTCCTCATACTTGGGCAAAAAAGCAGAGATTGAGTCTGAGCTGTTAAAAGAATGTTTGTGTGTCTGTGTATGACACAGCCTCACCTTTCCTTGCTGTTTTCCTGGCAGTTTTAATTTTAAGTGACATATTTGTACCATGTGATAAGAATTTTAAGGTCTTAGATATGTAATAAATGTTCATAAATGTACCAAGCAAGCACATACATAAATAAATATATAAACCACATGTCTGAAAACCTTACAGAAAAAAAGTCTTGAACAAATTGACCTCAATTATTTCTCTGCAAGATCAAAGTGGGAAACCTCCTCATTGTTTTTTCCTTCACAAATCCTGTCTTAAGGGCACATTTAAGATATGAATAGGGTATGAGCCTGTGACCTGGCTCAGGAACTAAGTATTTATCATTACAAAAGACTGGCCAGGCTCCCCAGGCAATCTAATCAAATGACCATTAAACAGGTAACCTGTCAGACGAGATAAACAAGTCACTCAGATTTCTGTTTTAGACCACCTTTTCTGTTATGTAAGTATGTGGGAGGGTGGTCTTAGGCTACACCCCTTCTGTGATGTATGTATGATGTATGGAGGGGTGGTCTTGAGCTCCAGGGCAGGGAATTTAAAATGGCTATATAAGGCCTTGAGCGCCATTGTTCTGGGTTCCTCCTCCCTCCTGCGTGTGATCAATAAAGATCAGGTTACTAGCTGCGTTGCTTCTCAGTATTCTCTGGTTGGCCTCTGTTATTTTCTCCTACCAATAGGGAACCTACGTAAAGAATCTATATGGGCTCTTGGATACCCCATAAGGGAAAAGGGCAGATTCTGTTTACAACCACCAGCAGCAACTAGCCTTGCTTTTCTTCTGCCCCGTTTCCTCAGCCTGCCTTTTAAAAATATTACTTTTGCCTGCCTCTCTTTCACTCCTTTAGTTCCTGCTTCTTTCTTTCTTTTGCTTTCAGGCTCACCTTTGCCTCACAGGCCTCCTCAGAAGAAGCCCCTGCCCGCCACACTGTGGAAACTGTACTTGCGGAAGTAACCCGAACCCTTTTCCCCAGAAGAAGACCCAGCTGGCTGCTCTGATTCCCAGTCCTTTCCCAAGCATGTTGTGACAATGTCCTACAATTCCCCGCCTTAGTGCCAATCTCCCCATATTCCGCTTGCCTCTGCGGTTCTCTCGTTATCGATAACGAAGTCCTGTCTGCCCAGGGGGCACGGCCAGTGGCTTCTCCTTCTTATTAGTTCCTCCTGCCAAACATACTGTGCTCCCTAATGCTTGAAATGCCATTTTGCTAACATCATTTCTGCCAGCCTGACAGATTGCGTTTCCGTGTAAGGCTACACTTAGCCGGCCTGGCTGGGTTCCTGCAGCAGATGCGCTGACACATGACTGGGTGAGGTAATGGTCCTGACTGCATTCCCCCAGAAATCCCAGCCGAAGGCAAGCTCTCTTTCCCTGACTTTCCCCGAGATTTCCTAAAAGCAGGAAGGTAACAAAACCAGCTTGTTTCCTGGGTTGTAGCACACAGCAGCGGTGTCCGTTATTAAGCAGAGCAGCAGCCAGTAATAAGGCTGTGTTGGTGTGCTTCAATCAGCACCGCTTCAAACTGTGCAAGGGATTAGGCGATAATTGCAAATCTCCCATTATTGTCTTGGAATCCAGGCATTTTCATTATCGCATGCTCTTCTAAGTAATGTGACACTGGCAATAGGGGGTGGTATTCAATGAGATTTTACTCCAAGTAGACCCATCGACATTAATGGACCTAATCCATTAATTTCAGTGGGTCTGCTCTAAGTAAATCTTAGCCGAATGCCACCCAGGTTTTATTTAGTTTTGGCCACAGCTATAACACTTTTTATCTGGAAATAGCTGCTCTTAATAAGGGTCCACTGTTGTCTGTGAGTAAAGGTCAATTGTGAGCCCAATGTCGTGGTGCTGTGGGTCTTATCAAATAATTGTTTTGATCCTGTGCTGGCCAGTCCTATGCCAGGTTACTCATCTGTGTCTTTACCGAGTCCAGTGGTGCTTTCTCCCTAGTAAGAGTGTATAGGATTATAGCTTTAGTTTCTAAGTGGAAATCAATACAAAGCTTCCTCAGTACATGGCTGGAATTTTAAGAGTACTGTATGGAAATAATCGTATTTATAATACTTCTAAGGGCACAAAAAGCCAAGATACCAGAAGGCAGATGTATATATTGTTTTGGGTATGGGTATTATTTGAAATGGCAAACTTTTATATCACTGTCTAGAACACATCAGTGGATTGAACCTAGTGCTTTGTTATTAATACTATGTATCCAGTAAATCTGGGATAGATACATTAAATTATTTTTGCTGTAAAAATGTATATACACAAGGATGCAAGAACACAACAAAGGATCAAGAAAGGACAGCAGCTTAAAGAGCACAGAGGAAAAAGAAAAAGAAAAAAAGCTACAAGAACAAAGAATAAAGTTACAAGTTTTGTATTTCAAACTTTTAACAAATCATATTATTGCTTAATAAATGCATTGTTCTTATAAACACATTGTGTGTCAAGCCAGACACTACCAGCTTAATCGTCTTGATATCTTATTACATTCTCACAGAAGCAGAAAGCCAATCCCTGTCCCTTAAATTACTAATTATCTTTTAATATAATTCCCTATGGGATCCCAACCAACCAATGCTTCTTTACTCTTCCTGCATTTTCATTGCCATTGTTAATTTTATTAATCCCAACTGCTCCTTTATTTTTTCCTAATCAATTCTATTTGAATTGTTTTTTAATTATCTTACCAGTGCCTAGCATGCAATATTTGTGCTGTTGCGAGTATCTGTATTGGGGGCAGTGCAAGTTGAGCAGTTAATGTGCATAATAAGCTACATTTGCACACGTTCATCAGCCCTTATGAAGACTATGCACATAATCTGTCTCTGAAGAGGGATTTGTGCTCATTTCTCAGTCAATGGGCTGTCTACTAGTTCAAGCACTCTGGTGCTTGCAGTGTTGCCCTATGGACGAAACCAATACAACAGCTGAACCAGCAGAAACCCGTTCAACAGATTGCACACTCTGTTGTGCCAGTAACTTTCTGGTGCATTGTCTCATGCAGCACTTCGCCAATGGAAAAGTCAGCACGGCGACACCCGAGGACTCTGATTTTTTTTTTAATAAAGATTTTCTTGTTTTATAGAAGTTTGTGCAATGTCTCTCGTATTTTTTCCATGTAACATTTTTACAAATCAGTTTCATTTGTTGAGACATTAGGGGGAAATAAGGGGTGGAGGGGGGGAAGATGGGGGGTGGGGTGGGGTCGGGTAGCGATGTTTCTATTTTGCTTAATGTATGTAGGGTTTGGTGTGAGCGTTGTTCGTGCAGGTTCTCTGCTGTTCATTTGTGTTTCTTTGGTGGTGAGAGAGGTTGGAGTTGGCCTAGGGTATGGTTGTTTGTTTGTGATTGGCTATGGTGATCTTTGTTTTCGTGTGTGAGTGGGGTAGGTGGGTGTTTTGGATCAGGTTACCCATATTGATTTGTATGCTGTTGGTGGATTATTGTCATTGTCTTGTTGGGCTGTGTATGTGATAAAGGGGAGCCATACCGGGGTAAAAGCATCTTCTTCTGTTTGTCCCCGTGTCATTTTCAGTTTATTGGTTAATTTTACTAGTAGGACTGTTTCCCATACTATTTGGTACCATTGGTCCATGCTTACTCCTGACAGGTCTCTCCAGTGTCTGGTTATGGTGTTTCTGGCTGCTGAAAATAGGTGGGGTATGAGTTTCCTGAGGACTCTGATGAATGTGATGAGTGGGAAGAAGAGGGCATGGATCAGAACCCACCCACCCAAGCTTTGCAGCTGGGACTTTCTGTTGAAACTGTGGGAAAGCTCAGGGAGGCAGGAGAGGATATATTGTTTAATTATATCCTTCCCAACTTGTGTTAACAAGTTCTACAATTTAGCAGAGTAACATCCCCCTTTTTAAACTTCCACAGTGGATAACGTCTTTGCCAGGCTTGTATAAGCCTCTAAAATAAGTTTCCTTGGTAATTCCCCTTTATTCCCTCATAAAAAGATAGACACAACACAGTCTTGTATAAAAGCATATAAAATAGTTTACTCACATTCTGTTCACAAATGGATCCCAGAAGGCAGACTTAAGTTACAAAATATATACACCTGGAATCTATCCCATAAGGAGATAGTTCTTTTGTCCTCTTTTGGCTGCAAGCCAAGAGAGCATCTCAGGCTAAGAAGATGTTGCTTCTTCAAGGAATGGAGTCAGAGAGAGAGAGATGCCTCTGCTGAGGTATTTTGTTACCTGCATAGGTGAGGTCACGCCCACCTCTGGTCACATGTAGAAGAAGTCTGTCCCAATCCAGGAGGAAACAGGAAGTTCCGACTGGCTGGTCCAGACATCCCCTTTTATGTCTACTCTAGGAATGTTGTATTTGACTGCTCTGTGTTTCACATCCCACAGAAACCTTGGAGGTTCCCTCTTCTTCAACTCAGGATGAGGAGGCAGGCTTGGGGACAGGAGGAAGCCCATAGCACTGTTTGAGCTGTCAGGGGAAGAGCACAGCTAGGCATTGTCTCCGAGACAATGGCAATGCATTAAGAGGCAGGATTAGACCCAGCCCCCAGGAGGAGTGGCCAGGAGCTTTTGATGTGACAGGCATTCTGACAGGCTGGACTTTCCTCTCCTCTGTTTAAAAGTGTAGCCAGTAGGCAGGAGCCATTTTTGGAACAACGTCATGCTCCTGTGCAGTCTCAGATTTCAGCTCCTCATTCTGGAATTGTGATCCCTGGCCTTCTCCCTCAGCCAATCTTGAAGTCCCTCTCCTGAATTTGTTTGAGCCACCTTGTACCCCTGTCATCTTAAAGGAATCTGGACCTTTCCAGCTTTTCTCCTGCTGCTGAGCTTGCACTATCAGTCTGCTAAATTAAAGCTTGACTTCTTTACATACAAGACAGTACACCTGCCATTGGTCTTGGATGGGAGCCAGGACACAAGTATACCACTAGGTGACTTTAATTTAGCGCTGTGTTGGATATAACACTCCAACTTTCCAAGAGGCCTTGTGGAATGTGCATATATTGATTGATTTTTGTACGTTCTCTGGTTATTGTGCATAATCTCTAACAGACTTTGGGGGATGTGCATATTTCCACTCTATTCTCTGGCCATTATTCCTAATACCCGACAGGCCTTGAGGAATGTATGTATGTCAACTGAAGTGGGGAAGAAGGCAGATGGCAGCAGTGACACAGAGCTAGTGCAGTATTCAGGCTGAGAACACACCTGATGTTGCCAACTGATGACAGTGGGGCTTGTCTTAGGAATGAAAGATCCTAGATTGGCTTTGCCCTGCTCCTTCCTATGGATCCCTGCCAGCAGGAATTCCACTAGTAGCACTTCTGCCTGTTCACACATTTGATGGGTGGAAGGGGGAGACTCCATCGCAGTGGAGTGATTCTGGCATAATTATAAAAGTGGAGCCTGGCAAGGGGCCAACAGAGGCCACCTCTACCCAGTCCAAATCCCTCAGCTTGGTGCAAAGAAGTTTGGGATTGCTCCGCTAGTTTCAACTAGGAGGCTACATTAGCTTCTTATAGTTTCCCCATCTAACTATTATTTACCTTGCTGTTCTGTGAGTGGGAGAGCTGGAGAGCTGCTGATATGATAGTCAGTGTAGACAATATGGACCAATGGTCTGACTCTAAGGCAGCTTCCTACGTTGCACCCAGAAAGTTCTGAGCATGAGTGTTGGTCTCTAATACAACCTTGCATTTCAAACCCCTTCCATATATGGAATTCCAAGCAGGCAAGTGAGAGGACAGAAAGAGGAGAGATGGAGTGCTCCATTCCTCATCCACTTGCCTACTTTGTTTCTGTCACTTCCTCTGCTGCTAGGACAGACATGCCCATGGGCTGATAGAAGGCCTTAAAAAAAACGGCACTAGCCTATTAATAGGCTAGTAGCCGCCATTTTCAATCTGCCACTAAAAGAGGTAGATTCCCCTCTCCTGTGGCTAGCCTGGAAATTCAGGCTATTAGCCTGTTAGTAGGATGGTTATTTACTTGTTTATGTATTGCTGGCTAGCAGCTTTTGTGGGCTTGTTTACAAAAGCTGCTGTCATAAAAGCAAAACAACCAAGCTGATCAAAACATGTTTTTTCTGGATATGTTAAATAGCCTTGAAAAAATGAAAGCTAGGAAGGATAAAGTATTTGCTCATTCTTTTCTGCCCTGCTTATTTGCATAAATTGGGCTTCTTAGCACAATTTGCATAATCAGGCATGTAGTGTACAGCCTCTAGCCCTCCAGGCTAATTTGTATGCTTAAAGAAGCATTTTTTTTAATCAATCTGTTGATTATGCATATGAACCTAGTGAATTGTGACTGTAAAATCCATCTGGACAAAGGGACACAGAAACGAACACTTTCCTTCTGTATAAGATTCATTCTCCCAAACCAGCAATTGTCACTGTGAGATATCTTAGGTACTCCTATGTCTATAAAAGTCCATTTTTATATATTGCCCAGACTTTTCATCGTACAGCTGTGTAGCTTTCTTTATGGCTTAATTTTATTGGTTCATATCTAATGGGAACTTCTAGTTCTCAAATTTAGCTTGGCATTTATGTTTGTTTTTTAAAATGATTTTTATTAAAAATATTCTTGGTTAATGTATGTATATTTGTGTCTGTATGTCCATATTGTTGTAATGACTCTTTTAAGTGGTGGGTGAAATAAATTAGTAAATGTCAGTGGCTAACTTGTCCCAGATCAATAAAACAGCCCTGCCCTGCTTGCTACGTGAAAGGAGGTGGTAGGTTTTGAGCAAAACTGGGCAGTCAAAATAAGCCAAAATATGCTGCTAAAATATTCACAGTGCTCTGACAGCATTCTCACTTCTTTGCCTAATTCTCTGTATTAATTTCCTGCAGAGTGTAGGAGAAGAAAATTTAACTTTATGAGAAAGACAGTAAGTATTTTACACTTGCAACCCCTTTATCCTGGAAGTTGTTCATGGTTTGAAGAGGCATAACAGGCCCTGTTCAAATGGCATTACAGTGGTACCTCGGGTTAAGTACTTAATTTGTTCCAGAGGTCCGTTCTTAACCTGAAACTGTTCTTAACCTGAAGCACCACTTTCGCTAATGGGGCCTCCTGCTGCTGCTGCGCCGCCGGAGCACAATTTCTGTTCTCATCCTGAAGCAAAGTTCTTAACCCGAGGTACTATTTCTGGGTTAACGGAGTCTGTAACCTGAAGCGTATGTAACCTGAAGCGTATGTAACCTGAGGTACCACTGTACACTTATTGGAACCTGAAATCCAGCAATGATGGCTCACCTTCATGGTCTTGAAGCATATCCACATGAGCAAATTTGATCCTCCCACCTTTTCCTAATGAACATTGTGCTGCCCACAATTCTTTATTTTCCCCTTTATAGGAAACTTACAGGCACACATACATTTTTCCTCAGAAAAATGATCTAAGTTGAGCTCACCATCTTTGTTTTTAACAAAACCTTTAAAAAGATGGAAGATATAATCATGGAACTTCAGCATTGTCTAGTTTGGCCCTCAGGCAAAATTCCCAGTCTTTGCTGCTGTGAATGCTTGAGATCGATCCTGGGATCATCTGGCATGCTAGGCTTGCAACTTGACTTCTCCGCGACCCTTCCCCTCTGCAGGGAGGTGGGACCAATTCGGATGGTCCGCCCCCGCCACTTAATGGATCCAAATGGTTTCCAGAGAGTGGTAGGGGATGCTTTATCCCATGTTGATGGCCTTTCAGCTGATTCCCTGGTGGCCCGCTGGAATGTGGAGTTAACCAGGGCTATTGACTGTTTGGCTCCGAAGTGCCCTCTCCGATTGCATGGAGCCCGGACAGCCCCGTGGTTTTCCACGGATCTGAGGGCAATGAAACAATCATTGAGACGGCTAGAGCGCCGGTGGCGGATGACCCATTCTGAAGCTGACCGGACACAGGTTAGAGCTCAATGTCGAGCCTACCAAGTGGCGGTAGCGACGGCGAAGAAGACTTTCTTCACCGCCTCTATTGCATCTGCAGAAAACAGCAGCAGGAGACTTTTTCAGGTGGTCCGCAATTTAGCGGAACCACCTGCTACATCGGGGCCCAGTATGGGCCACATGATCTCCTGCAATGATTTTGCAAAGTTTTTTGCAGATAAAGTCGCTCAGATTTGGGAAGAGGTAGACAGCACCGTGGGAGCAGGGCCGGGGCGGGAGAGTGCTAGAGTCCTGTCTAGTCAAATTGCGTGGGATCAATTCCAATCTGTTACCTCTGAGGATGTGGACAGGCTGCTTGGACGAGTGAAACCAACCACCTGTCTCCTTGATCCTTGCCCATCCTGGCTTATAAAAGCTAGCCGGGAAGGGCTGGGCGATGGGCTTCGTGGGGTGGTGAATGCTTCCCTCCGTGAGGGAGCCTTCCCAGACCCACTGAAAGAGGCGGTTATTAAACCGCTTATTAAAAAACCATCTTTAGATGTGGCCACGATGGCCAACTATCGCCCAGTCTCAAATCTTCCATTCTTGGGCAAGGTGATTGAGCGAGTGGTTGCTGAACAACTCCAGGCACGCCTGGAAGAAGCGGACCATTTGGATCCCTTCCAGTCGGGATTCAGGCCTCATCACGGGACTGAAACTGCCTTGGTCGCACTGGTTGATGATCTCCGGCGGGCTAGGGACAAAGGTGAGAGCTGTTTCCTAGTTCTGCTGGATCTCTCAGCGGCGTTTGATACCATCGACCATAACATCCTTCTGGACCGTCTTGAGGGGCTGGGAGCTGGGGGTACTGTCATACAGTGGTTCCGCTCCTTCCTCCTGGGCCGTGTTCAGAAAGTGGTGGTGGGGGATGAGTGTTCAGACCCCTGGGCTCTCACTTGTGGGGTGCCTCAGGGTTCTGTCCTCTCCCCCATGCTTTTCAACATCTACATGCAGCCGCTGGGAGAGATCATCAGGGGGTTTGGGCTGGGTGTTCATCAGTATGCGGATGATACCCAGCTCTACCTCTCTTTCAAATCAGAACCAGTGAAGGCGGTGACGGTCCTGTGTGAGTGTCTGGAGGCGGTTGGAGGATGGATGGCGGCAAACAGATTGAGATTGAATCCTGACAAGACAGAAGTACTGTTTCTGGGGGACAGGAGGTGAGCAGGTGTGGAGGATTCCCTGGTCCTGAATGGGGTAACTGTGCCCCTGAAGGACCAGGTGCGCAGCCTGGGAGTCATTTTGGACTCACAGCTGTCCATGGAGGCACAGGTTAAATCCATGTCCAGGGCAGCTGTGTACCAGCTCCATCTGGTACGTAGGCTGAGACCCTATCTGCCCGCGGATTGCCTTGCCAGAGTGGTGCATGCTCTGTTTATCTCCCGCTTGGACTACTGCAATGCGCTCTACGTGGGGCTACCTTTGAAGGTGACCCAGAAACTACAACTAATCCAGAATGCAGCAGCCAGACTGGTGACTGGGAGCGGCCGCCGAGACCATATAACACCGGTCTTGAAAGACCTACATTGGCTCCCAGTACGTTTCCGAGCACAATTCAAAGTGTTGGTGCTGACCTTTAAAGCCCTAAACGGCCTCGGTCCAGTATACCTGAAGGAGCGTCTCCACCCCCATCGTTCTACCCGGACACTGAGGTCCAGCACCGAGGGCCTTCTGGCAGTTCCCCCACTACAAGAAGCCAAGTTACAGGGAACCAGGCAGAGGGCCTTCTCGGTAGTGGCGCCCTCCCTGTGGAACGCCCTCCCACCAGATGTCAAAGAGAACAACAACTACCAGACTTTTAGAAGACATCTGAAGGCAGCCCTGTTTAGGGAAGCTTTTAATGTTTGATGTATCACAGTATTTTAATATTCTTTTGGAAGCCGCCCAGAGTGGCTGGGGAAACCCAGCCAGATGGGCGGGGTATAAATAATAAATTATTGTTGTTGTTGTTGTTGTTGTTGTTGTTGTTGTTGTTGTTGTTGTTGTTGTATCACAGGCCTGAGATGCTCTCTTACCTTGCTTTCCATTCTAAAGTCCACAACTATTGCTAAGGCAGGCAGATAGGGTCTCAGCCTACGTACCAGATGAAGCTGGTACACAGCTGCCCTGGACACGGATTTAACCTGTGCCTCCATGAGAAATCTCTAGATGTGTGCTTGGGTGACTTGTGGTAAGCCACTGTAGCAGAATTACAAGTGTCTGAGCATCCTAACAAATGGACAAGGTATTCTGTGGAGATGGCATCTCAGGGCCACATGCCAGTAGAGTGGAGAAACATTCAATTCACCTGAATGTTGTTGTTTAGTCGTTTAGTCGTGTCCGACTCTTCGTGATCCCATGGACCAGAGCATGCCAGGCACTCCTGTCTTCCACTGCCTCCCACAGTTTGGTCAAACTCATGCTGGTAGCTTCGAGACACTATCCAACCATCTTGTCCTCTGTCGTCCCCTTCTCCTTGTGCCCTCCATCTTTCCCAACATCAGGGTCTTTTCCAGGGAGTCTTCTCTTCTCATGAGGTGGCCAAAGTACTGGAGTCTCAGCTTCAGGATCTGTCCTTCCAGTGAGCAGAGTACTCAGGGCTGATTTCCTTAAGAATGGAGAGGTTTGATCTTCTTGCAGTCCATGGGACTCTCAAGAGTCTGCTCCAGCACCATAATTCAAAAGCAGCAATTCTTCGGCGATCAGCCTTCTTTATGGTCTAGCTCTCACTTCCATACATCACTACTGGGAAAACCATAGCTTTAACTATACGGACCTTTGTTGGCAAGGTGATGTCTCTGCTTTTACACCTGAATGTAGTTAACTAAAAGTGGGCAATGAAAGTGGTGAGGGGCTAGTCTGTGAGGCAGCTAAACCAAGTTGGTTCAGCTACTTTGTTAAAGAGCTCAGGCCTTGAGTTAAAGTCAAGATTTCTGCTGGTTTCAAGGTCCCAGGAGAGGTTTTGCATTCCTTCAGACAAAAATGGAGACAGAAGCCAGATACTTCTCAAGTCTAAGTCCTTCAAAGCTTCTGCCTTAATGGACTTTTTCTGTTGTTAGTAGGTCTCCGTTAGGTGCTGAGAAAACAGCATATCAAAGAATTTATGCCACAATCTCACTGATCTAAATCTCCAAGAGAAAAACAATCCTAGTAGATTGTTCCTGCCATCTGCCAAGCGAGTTGTCTTAACAACATCCTACAATACACTTCAAGCACTTAAGGAAACCAGCCAACTTTGCAAGATGATACGTACACTTTCCAGTGGAAGCTGTCACACATTTTGCAAATATGTCATGCGTATTTAACCAAATATTTGATAAATACGTGCAAAAGACAGAATGTCTTCTTTCCCCATCAGGGACCAGCAAATCCAGCATTAGCAACTGATGATCATTTCTTGCTATCACTTTTAAATTTTATTAATACAGTCATACCTTGGTTTTCGAACAGCTTAGTTCTCGAACGTTTTGGCTCCTGAACTCCGCAAACCCGGAAGTGAGTGTTCCGGTTTGCAAACTATTTTTGGAAGCCCAAATGTCTGATGGGGCTCCTGCGGCCAATCAGAAGCTGCGCTTTGGTTTCTGAATGTTTTGGAACTTCTGAAATGGATTCCGTTCGACTTCCAAGGTATGACTGTATTATATTGTGCTTAGAATATATATAGATGACTTGTCATGCTTTCAATTTGGGTTTACACTGCACGTAACCACATGTGTCCAGGGAATGCAAAATATGTATTATACACTGCATGCTATATTATGAGAATCCAAAGCCACTTGCAGCTCCTCAAAATTGTTATGAATTTGAATGGTCTTGATTACTTTGAATTGGTCTCATCACTACTGTTTCGCCTCAAGTATCACCTGATGGGAATCATGTAATTGACAAAAGACAGTAATGGTTTTGAATAGCTGCAGATATGTATTCCTGAATAAGAATGTTACCTGCAGGAGAGGAGTCTGAGAAGGACCATAGCTCAGTGGTAGAGCATCTGTTTTGCATGCCTAAGGTCCCAGGATCAATCTCTGGCATCGGCAGGTAGGGCTGGGAATGTCCCCTATCTGAAACCCTGGAAAGCCACTGTCAGCTATTGTGGGCAATGCTAGATGGGCCCAGGGTCTGACTAAGCATAAGGCTGCTTCCTATGTCCACCATGCTTTGCATGTGTGTGTGTGAGAAACAGCCACATGGGCAGTTTGATTTGAGAGGACAAGAGCTGTAAGTTGAATCTTTGGGAATTGTTGTTCTCCATAGAGACTTGGTGCAAGTTTGGATAGGACTCAGCACTGTTAGGCACTTTTCAACTGCTTGAACTCAATAGTTGATACAAAAGGCCAACTACATACTCTCCAACACCTGGACATCGAATTCCCAGTTACCATCTTCTCATTTTTTCTCATGAGAGCATGGTGGCCATTTTGGGAGCTGTTACCTTGCGAGATTTTGTGCCGTGATTTCCCCCTGATAAAAAAGCACATTTTTACAGGCCTGGCACCCAAAAAACATGTGTTTTTGTGCACTGAACAAGATTGTGCCTCCCCAAGCACTTTTTGAGGGGCGGGGAGTCACAGCGGGAAATCACATGAGATCACAGTGCCCAAAATTCTCTTGTGAGAAGAAACAGGATGTCCTCTTTTTTTTCTGGGAAACTTGTGGGGTATGCAGCTACCCAGGCCTGGTGGTTCTCTGTGCTCCTTCGCCCAGAGCTAGAGCCTGGGGGGCTGTGGCTGGCACTCACCACCATAATTTCATTACAACGTATCTGGAGTTCTAATGTAGCATTGAACTGGAGCAACTCTCTGGCAAGGCCCCAGAGGCACTGCGACGGCATTAAGATGGTGAATGCCAGCAGCAGAGCTTATAATAATAATAATTTATTATTTATACCCTGCCCATCTGCCTGAGCTCCCCAGCCACTCTGGGCGGCTCCCAACCGACTATTAAAAACACAATACTTGTTGGCTGGACCTGCTTTCTTGCTACATCTGCATCTGGCTGACACTGGCAAGGAAACAGGAGGGAACTAAGGGCCCTTCCGAAATTGGTGCTTGCCTGAGATTAGTGGGTGTGCTCCCTGCTTAGAGGAGTATATGATCTGCCTCTATGTGACTCTTGTGCTCTTGCATTTTCATGTTCTTTCAGAGAAGAGGCCAGCTGAAAACGGATGTTCTTAGCAATAAACAGTCTAGGAAAGAAACATAGCTTGAACACAGTGCAACTGGCATCTTAGTCCTTGCCTATTTTGCTTACTTTAAGATGAAGGCTGGAATAATCTTTTGAGCTAGTATTTAAGATACTTTCATTTGAGTTTTTTGTGTGAAGGCCCCTTTGTATTTGATGTTGCTGCTTTTGTTTGTGCAGTTTTATTACAATATTTTATTTTTCCCTGTAATTGAAATTATTTGGATGATTGTGTAAACCACATTGGTCTGCTTTGCCAAGAAGGGCAGGATAAACATTTTATTAATTAATATCTATACTTAATGAATTAATGGAATAAATAAATAAATAACATATTGCTTTGCAAATCTTTCTGGGAGATTAGAACCTGCTAACCAAAATGGCTAAACACATCAAAGGAGGGGAAAAAAGAAAAGTGTTACTCTTAGAAAGTTCTGGAGATGAATGAATGGATTTAATGTTTTAAAAATATCCAAAGCATTAATGAGCTTTATTTCCTCGAGTGTGGGCTTTTTCCAAGTCTATAATCTTCTGAGCAGCCACTAGAGGTGCCTGGATTTCAAGCTGAAGATAGCTCTGTGTTATTCTCATTCCATGTTTTCTTTTGCTGGGCACTCTGAATTATTATGTCTCTAAAGTCAAGGTTATAAGCAGTACTTAACTGAGTGGAAAAACGTCCCTGCTTTCCCCATAATGTAATTTTCTTTTTTCTTTCAAATACTTTTTATTGCTTTTTTGTAACAACAACAAATAAAATAAATACTCTTACATTCAAAAATTTGTATGTCTTTTTATTTACCCTGCGCCTTATTGCACCTGGACTTCCTTCCATCCCTTCAACGGTTTTCATGTCTCAAATCTTTTCTTACAGTTTCTTATTTACACTCCATCCACATCACAGGATTTACATTAATCCTGCTACAGTTTTTAAATTCTTACAATTACTCCGTATATATTCAACAAATTTACTCCAATCCTTTTCAAACTTTGCTTCTTTTTGGTTCCAAATCTTATAAGTCAATTTCGCCAATTCTATGTATTCAAACATTTTTATCTGCCACTCCATTAAAGTTGGGATTTCTTGGGATTTCCATTTCTGAGCCACTAAGATTCTAGCGGCGGTCATTGCGTACATGAATAGTTTGTAATCTTCCTTTTTTAATTCATCCCCTGTTAACCCTAGCAAAAATGCTTCTGGTTTCTTTGGGAAAGTGTATTTAAATAGTTTTTTCATTTTGTTATATATCATGTCCCAATATTTTTTCATTTTTTCACATGTCCACCACATGTGAAAAAATTCACCGTCTTTTGTTTTACATTTCCAACACATTTTATTACTTACTCTATACATTTTTGCTAGTTTAACCGGGGTGATATACCAACGGTACATCATTTTCATTAAATTTTCTTTTAGAGTGGATAATGTAATTTTCTTCTCTCAATTTGATCAGGAAACAAATGCAGAAACTGCTGAGAAAACTAGCAGTGTTTTCTGATAGGATGTGTGTCTTATCTGTTGATATTGTCAGGGTATGGTGAATACTTTGAGCATCTTTTGGCTTACCAACTCACTGTTGCACATGGCTGGCTGAAACCATTTTGATCAGGGATGTCCAACCGGTTGATCATGGGATGATAGTGATCACAGAATGTAATATACACCCCCCCCCGGCTGTATGATCCCTCCTGCGCATTTTCCCCTGCCTATAGTGTTCATTTGCAGCCTTTTCTTTGGTGTTTTGATCTCAACAACTCTGGTCCCCCACCCCAAAAAAGCTCAACAACCCGGATCTCCCCCTCCCCAAGTAGCTCAGCAACTCTGGGCAATTCTCCCCCCTCTTCCCATTAGTCGCCACCTTGGGTAGATCACTGCCATTTTTTTTTTATACTGGGTGTAGATCGCAGTCTCTTGGGAGTTGGATGTGCCTGCTCTAGATCAATGATGTAGTGCAGGACCTCTGTCTGGGAGATGCTTCTTGATCTGCCTTCCTGTTTATGATGTCATTCCCTTACTTAGTGTCCTCAGTCTCAACAAGGTGGCCATCAAACATTTGTGGTCAGAGTGGTCCTGACTGTGCAGAGTACACATCACTAAGATGTCTACCTCTATTATCTTTTCCTCCTTTCAAAAATACTATTTGATGTAATCTTCTAGCTTTTTTTTTTTTAAGGACATGCAGTCACAAGATCATAATAACTCATCAGGAGTTTTAGATTCCTCAGATCTTTTTACTTCTCAATTTTATCTAATTAATTCTGGGACTGAGGGATAATTATGCACATTATGATAATGCTTTCCCCCAGCTAATATTTTAATTGCTAGCTGTCCCCATGCAGGGCTACGAAAGGGAATAAAAAGTCAAGAAGTCAGAATGAGTCATCTGAAGTAGCAGATGGAAGGAGGACTAATTGCACCAAGCAAAGGGAACTGTCCCTCCCTATATGCACAAGGAATTGGACTGTCTTGGAATGCAAAGGAGAAGATGATTCCAGAGGACAGATTTTGGATGAATATCTTATTACCTATAAATAAAACAATAGCACACTAAGTGAGTGATTTGAATTATTTCCAGTTTTATTTATTTTATATCATATCAGTGATTTATTTAAATTTGTTTCTTGAGCTCTTCCATTTAAAGGGGGAAAAAATCAGCTCTGGAGCAAGTAAGGTCAAGCCTGGTTTTACTAAAATTCTTGATTCAATCAGTGTATTCCCAATGTACTTCTGAGCCAGAAAACATTAATATTAATTTAGGTCTGTTCTGGAAATCTTTCACCACTTAAGCTTGCTAGGGATATTTAAGTATTAATAACATACACATCACTTTTGGAACACAATGTCTCCAATCTGGTTACTCATGAGGCCAGTTCATTCAGGACTTGAGAGGCCTGATCCAGCACTATGCATGGAGCCCATAAACTGGTCTTCAACTATTCAAATGGAGAAGATGGGTCCAAATGGGACCTCTCTGTGTTCAATCCTCCATATGAATACCAAAATTTCCCACCCAATTCCTGATTTTTCTCTGGACTTTAGCCTGTGTATAATATTGTATCAGAGTAGGTGACATTTGGATGTGCCATTCCTAAGCTGATGGTGGAGTTGTGTCTTAAGTATCATCCTCTAAAGTTTCATCCATGGTTAAGAAGAATCAAATCAGACCTTGAAGGACAAAAAGCAATGAATTTGACTGAAAGCGCGGACAATCTATCCAGTAGTTCAAGAGCAAAATTTTATGCAGATGCAAAATTGTTAAACATTTCAAGATTCAAATCCAACATTTATATTTTGAAATATACAATTTTGCAATTTGGATCTGAGACAAACTTTTTGAAAGTACCCAGTTGAAAAGGAAATAATACTAAGTATTGATCATCTAAAATGACAACTTGTATACCATGTTTGTCCTCATGGCTGGTTATGGGGGTGGGGAGACCCAGAACATTGAGGAGATGATTTGCATACGCACCATACATTTATAGCACACACCCTGAGAATCCTGGGAACTGTAACTCATTAAGGGTGCTGGTTTTTGTATGTGAGGAGTAAACTACAATCCCCAGGATTCTTGGGATGTGTTTGTGCGCATGCTTTAAATGCATGCTGTGTATGCCGTCATTGTATATAAAAAACTCTACACTCCACCCATGAGAAATTCATCAATATTTCCGCTTCCCTTTCATAATTTTCCAATGAAATTCTTTTTCTCATTAACTGATGGTGAAAAATGCAGGTGAGATTTTCAACACAGCACTAGTTTTGACTATACCTTCAAGAACATGGCAAGATCTTCGTGGGAAAAAGAGGGAATAATTCCAGGCACTCTGTTTTCCCCCCTTGGGCTACTACAATGTCCTTTCCAGGTGGAGCGCTAGTAGTACTAATTTAACTAGCTCTTATTGCTCATTTCCAATAGGAGTTAAGCAGATTTCTGAAGAATTTTTCAGGGTTGAGTAGCATTGTCTCCTAGTGGGATAGAAGCCCTTTTCATTACACCATAGGATGTACTAATTTCTTGCTTTCAGAGTGCAGCACCTTCACAGAACCATCACTCCTTATCCTGAGCTGAAGAGGAATACATTAGAAAACAAAGTGATTAGAAGGTTATAGTCAAGCACTTTTAGTTCATTTCCTGGTGCCAGCTGAGACTCAGAGCACCAGGATAGAAATTTACAAAAGGTCCCTTTATCATCATTGATGTGGAGCCAAACCCAAAACAAGAAGAGCTCAATATAGCTGGAAATTGGTTTCAGCTGCCAAGATTAAAAGTGGTTCCAAATATCTCCCAAATTTCAGAAAAAGAGAAAGCTTGGCTTAACTTTGGCACAGACAGTTGCTATATTCAGACCCAGATTCCAACACTTTCTCAGTTTGACTTACACAATTTTAATGTAATTTTGGGGGTCCCTTTGTAAAACTCCATTCAACATACCTTGGTGTGAGACTGTTGTGTGCAAAGAAAAATGCAGGATTATTTATTTATTTATTTTTAAAAAACCACATTGTTTCCCCCCAAAACAGGCCAAGACTTTATTTAAATTCTCTTATCTCCCCACTTCACACAAAGAGCCTCACTTCTGCTCTGCTGCTACATATAATGTGGTTTGATATGCTTTCAAAGTCCTAATCTATCCATGCCAAGAGTTTAGACGTCTAGGAGAATGTTTTCAATTACTTCTTGGAGCCCACAAAGGAAAATAAATCAGGAACTGATTTATATTGATTTAATATCCCTCAATACACCTATTCATTATTTTATACCCCTGGAGCTCATTAGAGTCTCCTTCCTCAGGAGAAAGTCTTGGTGGCTTGATCGTTTTATCAGCTGATAAAGCTTCACTTGGTCACACTAGTCCTTCAGAGCGTATAATAGTCTAAAGGGTTTTTGCTGTTCTACCCTAAAGCTTTTAACAAGCATTCTCCAAGGAGAGATTGGCTGACGTTTAAAATATAACAACCCCCTGTGATGTGGCAAAGATTGTGTTTCACTACAGTAGCTGTGTATTATAGTTATTACAATACAGAGCAGGGAGGCTGGAAACCATACACTTTACTGTGTATCTGTACGCCCTTTTCTATGCATGTAAGCAATAATCTCCCCAAAACGCATTTCAGCCCCACTCAATGATCAATGCAAAAGGAAGGTGATACTCAATTGCACACAGGTAACACACAGGGGAAAGGATTAGGTTAAAGGACAAGGAATTAAGTACCAACTCTTTCATTCTGTTTGGTTTTCATATCCTTAACCAATCTGTTTCTCAATTCTTCATGTGTGAGCCATGACTTGAATATCAATTTATTTTAAAGTGGAGCCATAATAATTCCACAGTTTCTAAATATTTTGTCTTAACCTGAGTCAGAATATTTGGTCTGCCCAGTGGATCAAAAGCCTAAGGATAAAGCAGATTCATAAGTCTATAACAGGGGCCAGGAACCTGTGGCCCATGGGCCACAAGTGGCCCATGGGGGTCATTTAAACGGCCCATGAGCCACCCCTGAACTGAGCCACCCACTTGGTGAGTCCCTGTGTGCTGCACTAAACCGGTGCAGCGTGGAGTGGGGACTTGTTTCTGCGACACCAGAAATTGCGTCTGTGCAGACGCGATCCAGCCCATGGAGCGATCTCCATGGGAGTGAACCGGCCCAGGCGAGGTAAACCTTGCTGACCCCTGGTCTATATGGTCTCGAAGGTACCAGCATGAATTTGACTAAACTGCGGGAGGCAGTGGAAGACAGAAGTGCCTGGTGAGCTCTGGTCCATGGGGTCACAAAGAGTCGGACACGACTAAACGACTAAACAACAACAAAGAACGGAATCTGAACAGTGGAAGGGCACCGGCGGCAGGAGGCCTCTTTAGGGAAAGCGTGCCTCAGTTTAAGAACGGTTTCAGTTTAAGAATGGACTTTTGGAACGGATTAAATTTGTAAACCAAGGTACCACTGTATTCCATAATTAATGTATTAGTATTTAAGATGCCATAAGAGTCTTCATTGTTTTTTGCTACAGCAGACTGACACTACTAAAAGCTTCAGTTATTTGAAACACACACACACACACACACACACACACACACACACACACACACTCAAAGTTATATCGGGGGATGAGAGCTAGTCATTCCCATTCCTATGTTGTTCCAGTGACTTCACTACAGAGACCACAACTTGGTAGTTCTTCTTCCCTAGCTGCCACTAAGTTTGACAGAAACATGCAACCCATAATTTTTCAAATGGAGGTTTTAAACTTCCAATTAGAGGATGATGGAAGGGCAATCGCTCCCTGGCATGACAGGAAAATCAATACCCCCCCTCTCTTTGTAAGATCCCTTTCATGAGTGCCAACAGAGCTTCAGTGAAAGGAGGAGAAATAAATAATTAAACAAAGTAAGGAAAAACGTAGGTATTTCAACATCGGTTGGAACAAAGCTTGGCAAGAGGACGAACGAATTCTCCGTCTGCTAGCCCAGAAGATGTGCTTTTTCGAGGACATGTTCTAAACAGTGCCAAAAAACCCATTTTGAGTTTGAGATTGCAGCCCCGAAACATGTTTTTTTTTGGGGGGGGGCGTGTGAGATCACAGTGACCAAAATGGCCACTGTGCTCTTGCAAGAGAAAATAGGATGTCCTGTTTTTTCTGGGACACTTGTGAGATATGCAGATGTGTTCATCACTTGAAGCCTACAAAACCGTTTGATAACTTCCCAAATCTGAATGAGGTATTAGAGGTGAAACTGAATTTGGCAGAACTTACACATGAGGTTTTTTTTAAGTCAATCCTTCTGTGAACCTTCTCTGAATTCATTTGGATGAGTCATTAAATGTTTTGTAATAAAGCTATTTGAAATCAAGTGCCACACATATATACGTAAACAAACTCTTCTGTGATGTGGAGCTTTGCATGGAATCACCAGGTACAGAGGCGGAGCTAGCTGCTCCAGAACCCAGAGCAGCCTGTGGGGGTGGGGCTAGCCATCTGTGGGGTGTGCGCCGCCACTGCATGTTCCAGCAGGGGAGGGCAGGGGACAGCGAGCATCTCGGGGCGCTGCCCATGGCGATGTCACTCCCCTCAGGGATGACACCTGGGGCAGACTGCCCCCCCGCTCCCTTTCTCCACCTCTGACCCTGATCTATCTGGCCCATAATTTGAGTATTTCAGTTCTTCCTTTCTAGCCATCCTTGTTGTGAATGTACATTGTTGGGATTTTCATTGTTTTTTGTGTCTCATTTTTACTTGTATTTTTTAAAAAATGTTTTAACAGAACATGGTGCTCTTAGCATTTTTGCTGCTAATTATGCTGCTCTAAATGTGGCTCTTTATTGCATTCGTCGTTCCTTTGTAACGTTCTGTTTCAATATGTTGCACAGTTGTATTCACGATGCTTTACGATAAGCCGTAAACCACTTAGCGGTCCCTCGAATGTAAAGCAGTATAGAAAATATGTAAACCAATAAATGAATACATAATATTTGACAGAAGGCAACTGACATCTGGAGGTAGTGTTCCAGATCGAGAATCTGTATTTTTGTATATGATTCAGAATTGTTGGGGGCTCAGATGGATGGAGGAGGCAGAGGAGGAATAGTTCTGATGGTAATGGCTATTTAAACAAACACCCACACCAACACCCATTTCATGTAATGTGTAATTTTGCCTTTAGTTACAAAAAATCTAAAACAGAGACTTGATGCATGAAAGAGTTTTTAAGGAATCTCTGTGATGGAAGTATCTGGCTCTTTGGGCAGCTAGACTGGTGACTGGGAGTGGCTGCTGAGACCATATAACACCGGTCCTGGAAGACCTACATTGGCTCCCAGTACGTTTCTGAGCACAGTTCAAAGTGTTGGTGCTGACCTTTAAAGCCCTAAATGGCCTCGGCCCAGTATACCTAAAGGAGCGTCTCCACCCCCATCGTTCATCCTAGACACTGAGGTCCAGCTCCAAGGGCCTTCTGGCTGTTCCCTCCCTGCGAGAAGTGAGGTTACAGGGAACCAAGCAGAGGGCCTTCTCGATAGTGGCGCCTGCCCTGTGGAATGCCCTCCCATCAGATGTCAAGGAAATAAACAACTACCTGACTTTTAGAAGACATCTGAAGGCAGCCCTGTTTTATCGTGTTTTTAATATTCTGTTGGGAGCCATCCAGAGTGGCTGGGGAAACCCACCCAGAGGGCGGGATATAAATAAATTATTATCATCATCATCATCATCATCATCATCATCATCATCATTGTTATTACTACTACTACTTCTAAATGACCTGTTTACAGAACATTCATCCTGATTTGTTTGCAGGGAGTTTAGACAACACTGGCTATTTAATGAGCATTCACTCAGACTTGTTTACAGAGAGGCGTCTGCCCAAACATGCGTTATCCCACACCTCCCCCTGCATTTCCCAGTCATTTTCTTTGTCATAAAAAGTCCAGTCTTTGGGGAAACAGGTTTGTTGTGCAAGAGCTCCAAACCAGCTATAATTGCACAACCTGAATTTGCCAGTAGGCGACTGGATCCCACCCAATAATAGCAACAGTCTGTTGCTACCCTCTTCTCCCACCTCCTCACGTCTACTTTGGCAAATCCAAAATGTTAGCATGTGGAATCTCCGGAGGGGAAACGCTGACAACTTGTGTGTGAAATTTCCCTGAAACTCCCCGATGTTCTCACAGCTGAACAAGCCAGTTACAAGCTGACGCAGTCAGTTTCCACCTTCCAGGCACCGCAGCCGAGGCAGTGAAGAGAAACAGCTCTGGTATACCATATGTTCCAGCAGCAAGCGTGCTGGAGCTTAATCCTTTCCCCTGCTGCACACAGGAGAACACACAGCTGACAACCCACTGATTTCATCAACCGGCTGACATTCTGCTGCGCACTGTTGGTGCGCTTCATTTTGCCAGTTCTGCAGGCCACATCTGTCTACCAATCACGAAAGTGGCTATAGTAGGTTCCCATTCCAGGTCACTGGCAGGGCAATGGAGACCTATGAATGAGGCATGCAGACAATGAATTGCTGAGATGCTGCTTTCGTCCCATCCCATTGTGAGGAGTTCACTGAAGGCATTTTGGGATGATGCAATCATCTCCCCACTGACTTGAGTGACCTGGGCAAGTATGTTCTTGGCAATAGTGCAGTGACACTGGGGTCGGGAAAGCTAAGCACAGCTGCTGCTTGGGCTGGGCATGAATCATTTGCCTCCCTTTCCAGCACTCCTGACATCAGTATGCTTCATCAACAAACACATTCTCCCTTCCTCCTCCTTGGTTCCTGCTTAAAGGAATATTCAGCAGTGACACAGATTCCATCTAAAAACCTGGACACCTTTAAAATTTGCTTTTCCTGAAATCTTTGGACTTCAGTGGCTTTAAGCTCCCCACAGCTTTGCTTCCTCCTGCAGGGATATTCTAATTGCTGTAGTAAATTGCTTTACTAGAACACACAAATTGTCTCACAGAAAGAGATCAATGGCCCTTCTATTGCTGCCTCCAAAAGCAGGTCAATGCTGAAGCAATGAATGCTCTTTAAGGCACCTAATTTTGCAGTGCTGTGCCAAAGGGGACGCTCCATTTTGGCACCAGCTGACGATTGCTTTATTATGTCTAGGAGCAGGGGGAAGGAAAGCTCTTCTGTCTACTGTCTATCCCATTTAATGCACTGACTGCAGAACTCTTATTAAACACACATACACACAAAGAACAAATACAAACAAAAAACAGGCGATGGGCTTTTGAATGACAGCCGCAATCAGTCATGATGGTAATGAATGTTGTCAAGTAAAGACAAATGAAGCATAGAACAAATGTCGTTAAACAAATTATTACATGACATAAATGATTCTGCATTTGTGCCACAATGCATAGAATCCTGAACCAGGTATAGAATTTAACAAGGCTTCTTTTATAAATAAATAAATATTTCTAGTTCTCATGTTGAGGGGGAAACACTGATAACATATAGACAGTTGGAGGCAGGATGTTTCTGAATATGAGCTGCTGGAAACTTGAGAAGAGGAGAGTGTTGTTGTGCTAAGATTCTGTTTGTGGGCTTCAACTAGGCCACTCTGAGAATAGGCGGCTTGACTAGGTGGGTCACTGGACTGACCAGGTGGGCTTATCTTATGCTGTTATGTACCAAAGGATCACTAGCAGAAGTCGTTTCAGCCCTTCAGTGATCAAAGAGTGGCTTTTTCATTCGGCACAGCTTAATATCAAATTAAAATTTCTATTGCGGAACCAAATCAGTTCAAGAAATTATAAACTGTGCTGTGGAAAGTATTGTGGCCTGGTTTTTCTATGTTGTTTTTGTACGGACTTTTAATTGTATTGTGGAAATGCTTTTGCAATAATTTTAACATAAAGGTTATTGGCTATGTTTTGAATTGTTTTTCGTAAGCTGCTTTGTGAAGTGTAGAGAAAGAGTTCAACACCATCAATTCTGGAGGGGTTTGGAAAGATTTGGAATATGGTAATATTAACAAAACTTACACATTTCATTAGATAAAGAAGAGGACAAAGATTCCTAGAAATGTGATCAATTTTTATTTTGTTTTAGAACAATGAAGTGCATAGTAATGTAAAGCCATATGATTTATTTACATTGCTGTGACACTGTAATATGATTTTGGTTACATTAATCCATAATTTGTAACTTTATTCAATGCTCCTAAAATATACACTTTTCGTATCTATTATTTGATCTGGAGAACTGCATCACAAAATTCACAGACGTGTGAGTTTTAAAAGAGAGCTGAGCTTCAGTTTCACATATTGTTTCACGAACAGTGCATTAGAACAAAAATTTTCCCTCATCCCTAGGTGACAGTTGTTATGTTCTCTTAACAGTCCCTGTGAATGATTTCATTCAAAACTCTGTGAGTGTGTGTGTGTGTGTGTGTGTGTGTGTGTGTGTATGCTACAGTATGGATATAAGGCACTATTTCTTCTTTAAAAAGAAGCAGCAGCAAACAATAAATTGCTCTTCTGTGTACATTGTTTACTTCAGCAAGATACTGATGAGCTCATAATTCATGTCTGGGACACACAATAGAGTCCTCAGTAAGTTATAAGAGGGGATCAATAATGATTCAAAAATGGATGCAGTTCTTTTTGTGCAGCCTCAACCTGAGTTCTGGCGAGTTAGCATTGGAGTTAGCAAACTGAGGCAGTACATAACCTGGGATGGGTGTTGAGAAGGAGAAACTGGAATTCCTACCAAGCCTCCAAATGTGAAAAGAAAGTCTCTCTGCTTGGAGAAGTAGATACTATACCTTCTGATTATTCAAGCAGCTGAGGCAACTCAAACAGCAGGTGTGCAATATGTTTCACAATGATCCATAATTGCAACCCCCCATTTTCCTTCAAGTGCAATGCCAGCAGGCAATAACTAGAGAGAGAAAGAGGGAGGCTGTCCAAGAGATGCTGTGAAGCAGAGGATCCTTTTCTTTTAGTGTACATCCGATAACAGAGACATGTTCCATGGGAACAATGGACATGAAAGCACACTCACAAGAGTCATGATGAGAACGCCCACCCAAAGAACAATAACTGATTGTTTTTATAATAAAAAAAATCCTTCCAGTAGCACCTTTAAGACCAACTAAGTTAGTTCTTGGTATGAGCTTTCGTGTGCAAGCACACTTCTTCAGATACACTGAAACAGAAGTTGCCAGATCCTTCTATATAGTGAGAAGGTGGGGAGGGGTATTACTCAGAAGGGTGGTGGGAATGGGAGATAGGCAGATAGCTGGGATGAGCCTGCTGACGACTCTTAACGACTGTAATGGGTCTTACAGGAAAAGGCAAGGGGTGAGAAGGTGAGAAATGGCTTAGTCATGTATAATGGGATAAGAATCCAATGTCTTTGTTCAAACCAGGTTTCTCCATGGTTTTAAGTTTGGTAATGAGTTGCAATTCAGCAGCTTCTCTTTCCAGTCTATTTCTGAAATTCCTTTGTAGTAAAACAGCTACTTTGAGATCTTGTATAGAATGTCCTGGGAGATTAAAGTGTTCTCCTACTGGTTTCTCTGTTTTGTGATTCTTGATGTCAGATTTATGTCCATTTATTCTTTGGCGTAAGGTTTGGCCTGTTTGTCCAATATAGAGAGCTGAAGGACACTGTTGGCATTTGATGCCATACACAATGTTAGATGATGAGCAATTGAATAGTCCCGAGATGGTATGTGTGATGTTGTTGGGGCCAGTAATGGTGTTGTCCGGGTGTATGTGGCAGCAAAGTTGGCATCTGGGTTTATTGCAGGCTCTGGTGCCAGTGTCCGTGTTAAGTCTGGTTGTAGTATTATTGTGGGTTAGGAGTTGTTTAAGATTGGGTGGCTGTCTGTAGGCAATGAAAGGTCTTCCTCCCAGAGCTTGAGAAAGAGAACTGTCATTGTCCAGGAGAGGTTGTAGATCTCTGATGATGCGTTGTACAGTTTTAACTTGGGAGCTGTATGTGATGACTAGAGGTGTTCTGTTATTTTCTTTTTTGGGTCTGATTGTTTTTATGAAAAACAATCAGACTTTTGAAAAACTTTTTTGGGTCTGATTGTTTTTATGAAAAACATGCACACCCTGCATTTCCACTTCAGTTTATAGGAGCCCAAATGGCTTCCATCAAAATTTAATACAAACATTTAAGTTAAGAACCAATGTTTATTACAGCAGCATCATCGGATGGAAGCCAATGTTGTGTGCACGGAATTCTGTCCATGCAACGGGATTTCCCCTTCCTCTCTTCTTCCCCCACACCCTCAAAATTTGCTCTGGGGAGTTGAAGCCGAGGGGAGGGGAAAGTCCCATTGTCCAAATGGAAGTCTGCTGTGCTGGCAGAACAACAGTGCTGGATACAACCCATTATAAGTATGCACACCTTTTTCACAGTACGTCATAACACTACACCTGCTTTAAATTAATAATTACAAATACCTGGTCAACATTTGTTTGGTAAACAAAGGCCGTGTAAATATGTGTCTATCACATA
This sequence comes from Podarcis pityusensis, assembly GCF_964106645.2. Lineage (NCBI taxonomy): Eukaryota > Metazoa > Chordata > Lepidosauria > Squamata > Lacertidae > Podarcis > Podarcis pityusensis. The sequence continues at coordinate 65,972,237 of NC_138029.1, read as the reverse complement.
TTTAAAAGGTGATGTTCTTAGATACAGGATTATTCTCCCCAAGTTTATATTCCCGTGACAACACCGTGCAGGGTCCCTTCACACAACATAATGCTAAACACATTTATCGACAAGTAAGTCCCAGTGAGGGACGTGGATGGCACTGAGGGACACGGGTGGCACTGTGGGTTAAACCACAGAGCCTAGGACTTGCAGATCAGAAGGTCGGCAGTTCGAATCCCCGTGACGGGGTGAGCTCCCGTTGCTCGGTCCCTGCTCCTGCCAACCTAGCAGTTAGAAAGCACGTCAAAGTGCAAGTAGATAAATAGGTACCGCTCCGGCGGGAAGGTAAACGGCGTTTCCATGCGCTGCTCTGGTTCGCCAGAAGTGGCTTAGTCATGCTGGCCACATGAGCCGGAAGCTGTACGCCAGCTCCCTCGGCCAATAAAGCGAGATGAGCGCTGCAACCCCCGGGTCGGTCACGACTGGACCTAATGGTCAGGGATCCCTTTACCTTTACCTAAGTTCCAGTGAGCTCGTGAGACTTTCTCCCTGGTTGCTGTGCTAAGAGACTGAAGCCCGATTGCACCACAGTTCCTCCGGTCTTGTCTTGCGATAGAAAATCTGTCAGTATGTAATCAAAGGTCAGAAAGAAGTTGAATGCTGTAAGGAACCAAATTGTCCCTAAACTCATGATGCTCTTTCCTAACAAGAGCCGCAGTAAGGACGTGTTAACTGCTTCCCACACTCTTCCCCAGAGGGTTGGCTATAAACAACTTTAAATAGTCAGATGGTACTTAGCTCCCATAAAATTAAAGCCTCTTTAAATGTTTGCCATGACCAGAAATAAAAGCATATCTGCCTCCACTTCCATTGTTTTCTTTGCTTTTGTTACCCCTTGTAATTGCCTAATAAATAGCCTCTGATTTGATTTTCTAGTCAACTGGCAAGTCTGCTACAGCTGCTGTTTTCAGCTTGTCTGCGCCACAAGGTATAAAGAAAGGCATCCCTTTCCTATCTTCCGTGGGTTGGGCCATGTAAAAACCCAGTGTTCCAGTTTTGGTTTCATCAGCAGAACTGGAGCTGATTCTGATCCTTCTAGAGCCTTTGCTGAGCATGAGACTGCAAAAGTGTCCCTTTTTCTATCAGCCAGGCTGTAAATATCATTGAGATGCATTATCACCCTTTACCTTGGGCCTTGCTTCGTGTAGGAAGGAGAAGCAACATAATTAAGAATGCCTTCTTAAACAGGGAAAATTATACGTTGAGTAGGACTCTTGAGGTGAAGAGAAAAGGAAGGTGATGAGAGAGCATTGAGTGGTCTCAAGCTGTATCACTGCTGTAGCTGTATGAATGAGCCATCCAGAGACACAGGTTGCTCCTTAAAATGAAACTCTGGGGCACAAAGCCAGCAACCCGTCATTGCTCTTCACTCAGGGGAGACGCTGATGCTGTGATCATGACTTCTATCTACAGAGCAGACTGGGAGGCTCAGCTGTGAAGGCCATGTGCAAGGTACTTTAGGCATACTATAGATCACACTCAGTCATGGGTAGGCAAACTAAGGCTCAGGGGCTGGGGCTGGCCCAATCGCCTTCTCAATCCAGCCCGTGGACAGTCCGGGAATCAGCGTGTTTTTGCATGAGTAGAATGTGTCCTTTTATTTAAAATGCATCTCTGGGTTATTTGTGGGGCCTGCCTGGTGTTTTTACGAGTAGAATGTGTGCTTTTATTTAAAATGCATTTCTGGGTTATTTGTGGGGCATAGGAATTCATTCATTCCCCCCCCCAATATAGTCCGCCCCCCCCCCCAGGTCTGAGGGACAGTGGACTGGTCCCCTGCTGAAAAAGTTTGCTGACCCCTGCTCAGTGATCATGGGATGCTGTACAATAATTTGTCTGGTGCAAATGATGCCAAGAGATTTAGGTCAGGTATGGAGCACAGTGCAACCTGTAAGCCAGCCCTTCTCAACCTGTGGGTCCCAAGATGTTGTTGAACTACAACTCCCATCACCCCTAGCTAGCAAGGCCAGAGCTCAGGGATGATGGGAGTTGTAGTCCAACAACATCTGGGGACCCACAGGTTGAGAACCGCTGCGTAAGCAATCGTAAGTGCATATCCATGTACTTACTGCTCTAGGAGATGCAGCCTCACTTTGCACACTCGGCTGCTGACAGGATTTATGTCTGCTGTGGTTTCTTACCTGGAAAGAGTCCTCCTCTCTAATGGGCCCGAGTTAAATGAGCCGTGGAATGCATGTGATGCTGGTGGGAAGCAAAGATAGGGAGTTGATTAGGATATTACCCGTCTACCAGCAGGGCACCGAAAGAGTCTGCCAGGAACAGCTCTGCTGTGAAGTGGGCTAAAGGGCACAGCTTCAGGCGGCAGACTGCAGGAAGCAGCAGGTGTGTCATTTTAAATTTATGTAATTGTTCTTGAAAATGCTTTTAGTGCATGTAAGTGTGTGCATGCATGGGGAGGTCTCTAGCTCCTGCTACTGCGCAGGCTCAAGCAATTTGACCTGCCAGCCTGACAGTCTCCTTCCACTTTGTATTTGCCACCTTTGTCTCAGCTACCTTTGTTACAGGTAGGACTGGTAGAGGCCCAGAACAGAGGCTGACTTGGGAGACTGCTGATTAGATGAGGGTAAAAAGGTAAAGGTACCCCTGCCCGTACGGGCCAGTCTTGCCAGACTCTAGGGTTGTGCGCTCATCTCACTCTATAGGCCGGGAGCCAGCGCTGTCCGCAGATACTTCCGGGTCACGTGGCCAGCATGACAAGCTGCATCTGGCAAGCCAGCGCAGCACACAGAACGCCGTTTACCTTCCCGCTGGTAAGCAGTCCCTATTTATCTACTTGCACCCGGGGGTGCTTTCGAACTGCTAGGTTGGCAGGCGCTGGGACCGAACAACGGGAGCGCACCCCACCGCGGGGATTCGAACCGCCGACCATGCGATCGGCAAGTCCTAGGCGCTGAGGTTTTACCCACAGCGCCACCCGCGTCCCTGATTAGATGAGGGACCTGCTGCATAATCTGTTACAATAGCATTAAGAGCAGAGTCTTCAGGCTCCCTCAGACCATCCTTCACCGCTGACCCTGGCTCACCAGCACCCACTTGAATTTGTTCTCATGCTAAGCAATCCTGGTGGCTTACTGAGTCGGACTGAGCCCACCAGCAGGCTCAGCAACTGCCAGCCACCTTCCACACTCACACCTCTGCCAACCTTGTCGAGTATGTAGGGAATGGTGGCAATGGAAACACTGTACAGTGCAAGAGTAAAAAAACCAAAAAAAACCAGAAGAACCTGTAGCATCAGGCCAAAGGTCCATCTAGTCCAGCATTCTATTCTCTCAGTGGTCACCCTGATGCATAGGAAATCTTGCAAACAGAGATTAATCTGAGCATATGCATAGGGCTCTCTAATATATATATATTTTAAGTGCCCAATTGTGCAGAGTATACTTTGCTGCTCTGACTTTGTTTCCGCCTCCCCCAAAACAACAAGAACCCTGCGTTGTGGTAGTGTTTCATTGTTTCTGCTACGGGCTGATAAACTCTAGATCTCTTTTATTTATTTTTGTTCCCGGGAATGAATGGGAACGTAATGAACGGCATGTGCAAGAATAACTCAAGCAGTCATAAAATGGCAAAGAGAAGGAAATGGTAAATCAGACATCCACTTGTCGCAGGCTGGCATTCTTTGAATCACTCTCCTTGGGCAGATTATCAATTTCATTTGCCTTTTCCGTCTTAAACTTTTATTTGGCCTGTCTCATGTGGAAAGATAGAGTGCATGAGCCATATGTTTCGGGGATTTTGCTATTTATTTTCACTGCCATCTCTCCCCACTCTCTCCCCTCCATTCTCTGGAATGACAGGCTGCTCACATTTTACCATAAAGCTCCCTAGTACCAATTCACCTTTTCAGTTCTAAAAATAAATGTCGCTCCCTTGGCTTAGACAATGAAAATGGCTTCCCCAGCACTGTTTCCAATTACTTTGACACATTCAGATTTGTATTTAGTTACCGTGAACAACAATTAGCATACCTGAAGAGGACTTTTTGTTTTTAACTGCAGCAGGAGAGATGCTTGGAGTTTTGAAATGTTTGCCGCTTCCCTACACCTAGGCGGCACTGATCTGCTTATATCAAGCAGCTGTTTCACGAGGCCTCTGAGAACTGGAAACCATTTTTGGTGCTTTATAAAATACCTCCCATTTTTATTGCTTTATTGCTTTACTGTCTTCTTGTTTGCACCTTATTTGGGTTTCCTTGCTGTCTATTATGCTGGAAGCCTTTTTGTTGGCAGAGAAACTGTTCCATCTGAATCAGCTGAGATGCTAGAGCAGTGCTTGGAGGCAGTGCCGGGCAGTGGGGCAACAAACTGAAGTTGAATCCTGAAAAGACAGAGGGGTTACATGTCCAAATTCTCACGTCTGGGAGGTAGGGAGGTGGCTTGTCCTGGGTGAGTGAAATATACTCGGAGTCAAGAGTGGATTTCATGCTCTTTATTCAGCTCATAGTGGTGAGGAGGAATGGAAATTCCCCTAGAATGTCTGCTTTATATACATTATTTACACATTGGACCCACGTGATTGGCTAATTCTGGGATTCTCCTGTGGGCCATTCAGGTTGCGGATTCACTTCCACCTGGAGCTGGATTGGGTGGCTCCTGTGGACCAATCAGACTGCTGCATTCTGGGTCCTATTGTTCTAGGACCAATCAGACTGCTGCATTTTGGATCCTATTCAACTCAGTACATAACAGTGAGACTTCAACCTGCTGGAAAGAGCAAGTCTGCAGCTTAATGGTGCTTTTGGGTTCAGCACTGTCACTGGAGAACCAGGTGATTTTGGTGGTGAGGAGTGCTGTTTTCCAGCTCTGGATGCTTTGCCAGCTCTGGCCCCTTTTTGAAAAGAAATGATTTGGCTACTGTACTCCATGCTCTGGTAACTTCCAGACTGGATTGTTGCAATGCACTCTACATGGGGATGCCCTTGAAGATGCCTTAAACCTTCCATCGGTTCAAAACACAGCAGCCAGATTCCTGCTGGGGGTTCCCATTGAGATCTTGCATAAGGCCTGCTTTAAAACAGCTGCTCCAGTTGCCAATTTGTTTCAGGGTGCTCATGTGAGTGTTTAAGGCCCTAAATGACTTGGGCCCCAAATACTTGAAAGACCATCTCCTTATCTACAGCCTCTCTTGGGTGTTAAAATTGGCAGAGAGGGCCCTCTTTCTTGTCTCACCACCCTCAGAGGTTTTGTGTGTGGCAACCTGGGAGATGTCCTTCTCTGGGGAACTCCCCCCTCCCACAGAGGTGTTTCTGGCACCTTCGCTATGCAACTTTTGATGAATGCTAAAGATTTTCCTTGACAATGTAGGGATTTCAAAGGCGGAATTGACTTCTGGGGGGAATTTATGAAAGGTGGCACTTATCCTGGATCTTAGGCAAGTCAATAAAAAAATCATGGTTTGGGGGCATTTTCCTAAAAAAACCACAACTCATCAATTTCGGTGGTTTCCTGGTTTTTACTTTTTGAAATATGGCAACCCTATCTTTAGCCTGGCATTTGACTCCTGAGATGTATATTTTTAGGACCCACCTGACTTCTGTGATTGTAAGTTGTTTTGAACTGTTTTAAAAATTGTGTTTTAATTGTAATGCACCCAGGAACTTGGAGCAGCAACAATTTGCACTTACTGAAACCCAGCTATCTTTTGCAATTCACACCTCTCCAGCTTCTGCAATGCAGTTGTCCAGCTGAAAAATGTTTCCAGAAATGTGTATATTGGGGAAACATGTGCACAAATGAAAATAAGATAAAATGCATTATATTGCTTTCATAAATACCTATATTTGGGGAGATTGCTTTAAAATGTGCATACTGGAGAAACATGTACTAAAATGCTGTTGAATTTTTGTAAGGACTATATATATATATATATATATATATATAAAACTGATGTGGAGAAGACTGAAAAAAGAGAAATACCGTATTTTTCGCCCTATAGGACGCACTTTTCCCCCTCCAAAAATGAAGGGGAAATGTGTGTGCGTCCTATGGGGCGAATGCAGGCTTTCGCTGAAGCCTGGAGAGCGAGAGGGGTCGGTGCGCACCGACCCCTCTCGCTCTCCAGGCTTCAGGAAGCTATCCCCCCAGCCCGGCAAGCTTCGGGAGCGATGGCGAGGTTGCGCGCAACCTCGCCATAGCTCTTGGACCCGTTCTGGGGGCTGGGGTCAGGGGAAGCTCGGGCTTCCCCCGCCCGCAGCCCCGCAAGCTCCGGGAGCGATGGTGAGGTTGTGCAACCTCGCCTTCGCTCCCGGACCCCCAGCCCCGAGGCTAAAAACGAAGCCAGGACAGCGAGCGGGATCCATCCCGCTCGCTGTCATGGCTTCTTTGCTCTTTGGGGCTCGGGGGGGGGGAATAAATCCACCCCTTTATTTCCCCCCAAAAAATAAGTGCGTCCTATGGGCCGGTGCGCCCTATAGGGTGAAAAATACAGTAGATAAACCAAAACTGACCAATTCACGCACCCCATACCATGGGAAAGTGTGTTGCACATCTTTCCCCCCCCCCAACCAAAAAGAATAATGACCTGAATTTGCACACTGATCTCACTAGAGGCAATGAAAATTATGCTGGTCATTTGCCCAGAACCCAAACTACTACTGCAGAGAGACTGAAAACCAAAATAAGCTATTGCTATTCTGCTACCCTATTGCACAAAGTCCAGCTCTGAGTTCTGGATTAGGTGCAGGCCGATTTCCAGACACAAAGCCATAATTGCAGAGGTTCTAACAGGGGGATTAATTATCTTGTCAAAGCCAAATGAGACATTGAAGAAAGAAATTTGCCTTAGCTGGTTTGATATACCAGCACAATTCTGGACTTTATGCATGCTGAAGAAACATAATCGTCAATATTCTATCAGGGTGATTGTTTATGAGGTGCTTCTCATAGAAACCTTTCTCCAAGTAATCTAAAATGCCCGTATTATACCAAACCAGATATCAACTATGGGAAACATGTTCATCTATGAATTTCACATCATTTACTACCAACTCCATGGTTTCTGTTTTACAATTCAATACTTTCTTTCATCACTTGTAAAAAACAAATAACAAAGCCTCTTACAGAAACTGAGAGGTGCTAATTAAAGTATCAAACGCCTTTTGTTTGCATGGAGTCATATTCTGATAAATGATTCACAAGGGGGGGCGGGGAGAGACTTGACAACAAGTTTCATATAATGGCATGCAAATAATGACATGATTCGCTCAGAGGGACCAAGCTTTTCCATTATTCCTGCCGATAATTTCCATTGTTTAAGGAACACAGTGTATATTGTGCAGACATTGGTGAGGATATTGCATCACCAAAATTTATGTTTGTGTTTAAATTTTATGTTTCCTAAAGGTGACAATGTGCCATCTTAATCTGCACTTGAATTTCTAAATAGTGGCTATTGTTTCACAAACTTTGAAATTTATTATAACAAACACAAAAGTTTGAGTTCTTCATTTGTTCATACCTTATTTTAAACGACCTGGTTCTAGCATTGCCACCTCTTTGCTTTACCTCTCTGGAATGCACAGCTAATGGCTGCTGCTGTATCTATCAGTCACCTGGATATGGACCACATCAGTGTTCCACTGAGCTGAGTATCCTGCTGAACCTTCGGCCATACTGAGTTGCAGAGTAGTCAAGAAGCCAATCCCCGCCGACAGGACCACTGTTTGGAGACACTGAACGTTTAAAACTCACTTCTGACACCTGTGTTGCTTCCATGCTCATCTGGTAGTGCAGCATCCATTCCACTTTTCTCTCCCCAATTCCCCTTTGGACGAGAACTTAGAGGGAATCATTAGATTTTCTGGCTTTTCGCTGGTGTTGTGCTATAATCAATCTTCCCCCTGACACAAGGCTCTTTTGTCATTGGGCAGGGGTACTGAGCATGGCTGGAGAGGTGCAGGCTCTAAGCACCATTTCTGGCTGGAACAGAAAACCGCCTTCTTAGCCTTTCAGAGTTGGGCTGCTGTTTCTGAACCGTTCTGTAGAGCTGTAGTAGAATGAACTTAGCAGTACAGTGGTACCTCAGGTTACAAACGCTTCAGGTTACATACGCTTCAGGTTACAGACTCCACTAACCCAGAAATAGTACCTCGGGTTAAGAACTTTGCTTCAGGATGAGAACAGAAATTGTGCTCCAGTGGCACAGCAGCAGCGGGAGGCCCCATTAGCTAAAGTGGTGCTTCAGGTTAAGAACAGTTTCAGGTTAAGAACGGACCTCCGGAACGAATTAAGTACTTAACCCGAGGTACCACTGTAGTCTTTGTATTATTTGTCAGAGCTGTGATATCCTGGAGAAATGGACTATATTTTAATGGAAGAGATCAGGTTGTTGTTGTTGGGGATGATGATGGTGATATTAGTTGTTGTTGTTGTTGTTGTTGTTGTTGTTATTAATCAGATCATAGCCTTCTACTAATGTGGGAAACAGAACAGATAGCATTGTTTTAGATGGGCCTGTTTTAATGCCATCATTATATTTGCTTTAAAATATTGCTTTAAAACATTTGCTGCCTATGAAGAAGCAGCTTTGTGCTTGCTCCTATGATCAGCTGAATTATGCAGTGGGTTGAAAAAAGCTACAGATTTGTAGTTGTACACCAAGAGGGCCTCCATGGGATTGTGTCAGCAGCAGCAGCAGAAGGAGGAGGTGAAAGATTCATGTTGATCGGCTGCATCTTCATGCAGATTCCCAAGCTATAATGACAATGAACAAAAGCAAGCAAATTGTGGGGGAACTTTTTCTCTTCTTTTTCTAAATGCCATCAGCTGCAGATTGCTCATCTGAAAAGCAGCTTTGATCCCTGATTCACATTTTGCATGTAGGAAGGTATCACAAGAAAGCAAATGTTCAGCTTTTAATTTTGTGCACCAATATGTCTTGCTGAGCTTGACAAACAGGCATCTGTTTATGCTGCCGCGCTCTCCAAATCAGATCCCAGGAGTAGCTCTAAAATTAGATTCCATCTCTCCTCTCCTTGCAGGACAAGTGCTTAATGTCAGATGAATCACGAAGAAAACTTTTAAAATGAGGTACTGCGGATGCCTACAGCTTTAAAACAACTGGGGAGGTTGACAATGGTCCCCTGTCGCTTGGAAAGCTTCCCCTTTGATTAGCATATCCTCTTGGTTATGCACTTTACTTTAAAAGGAATGCAAATGTTAGAGGGAGAAACGCACATCTGAACTCATTTCTGAACCTGGCCAGGCCACTACAATCCAATATATTTAAGGCACTGCATAGGCTGAGCAGCTACAAGTTAATGGGGAAGTGCAAAGTCCATATAGATGGGCAGCATGAGAAGCAGGGTCCAGAAACTGTCCAAGGTTTACACACAGTGGGCCTAGCAACTAGCTAGAGGCCAGTGCAAAGATGCTGTTCCAGCACTCTGGGCCAACGACTGAAGGCTTTTAAACCTGAGCCTTTAGAGTAGGGTTACCAGACATCCCCGGTTCCTGGGGACAGCCCACGGATTTGCAAATCTGTCCCCGGAATGTCCCCAGATTTGCAAATCTGTCCCTGGGAAACGTGGCAGCGGCAGCCTCAGAAGCCCGGAGCCAGCCTGGTAACGCAGTTGGCTCTGGCTGGCTTCAGGAGCTGCTCGCTGCTGCCACCACTGCCAAAGGGGAACCAGGGACGTCTGGCGGTACAGATCTCCTGCCCCCTTCTCCCTTTGTTTTGACAGATCCGGGGAGGCTCAGGAGTCGCGGGCGGGTGGCTGTTGCCCAGGAGGGGCGCAAGGCATGTGGTTTCTCTGCCAGGCAAAGTGCAAAGCCCTTCTTTTGCACCCTGTGAAACATAAATGCTCTGAGTTTTTTAAAAAACTGGGCAACGGCCACCCGACCACGACTTCTGAGCCTCCCCCGATCAGTCAAAACAAAGGGGGAAGGGGGAAGAAGACTGGGGGAGGCTCAGGAGTCACAGGCGTGCCGTTACCCAGTTTTTTAAAAACTCAGAGCATTTATGTTTCACAGGGCGCAAAAGAAGGGCTTTGCACCTTTATACAATATGCATGTGTGCTTGGGCCCAGGGTCTTTTGCCTCACCATCCGCACTACTGACTCCTTGTTGCTACTCAGTGTCAAAAAAAGAAAAGAAAAAAAATGCCCCCGGATTCATTGAAAAAAATCTGGTAACCATACTTTAGAGTCCCACGCAGAACACAGCTATAAGCCATCGGTGTTGTGTGCAGATTTGGTCTACTCATGAAATGTGGCTTGCTCACAACAAGCATTCATTTATGCCTGAGGAGACCATGTTCCTCATGAGCCTGCATCTTTTTTGCTTGCACTCCCTATGGCTCAGTGACTGCCTCTCAGTCTGTGAAGGGGCTACCTGTGTTGTGAGGGGAAGGTTGGATTACTGTCTCCCCTTGAGGGCCCTGGACCCCCCTGGTCTGCCTCCTGGTCCCCTAGCACAGCCTGCTCCTCTACGATATTTCCCTCTGGGAGCTCCAGGCTGTCCTCCCAAGATTATTCTTCTGGCAGGGACATGACAAAATATAGGGATTACGCATCAATAACAAATGCAATGCAATCCCAAGGGCATTTACTAAGATGGTAGCTTCCCCACTCACATAGTTTGATAGGCCCTACATTTTAGTAACTGTGCAATCCTATAGATGTCTACTCAAAGGCAAGCCCCACTGACTTCAATACAGCTCGCTCTCAGGAATGTGGATATAAGATTGCTGCCTGAGGCTGCAGTCCTGGACATACATACCTGGGAATAAGGCTGTGTATGTTGGAATTCAAGCCTCTATCGGGAGAAGCTGGCAACCCTCCCAGGCACCCGGCTTGAATTCCGATGACCTCCCTGGCTGCATTCCCAGCAAACACAGGCTAGGTCTCTATAGGCGACCCTCCCCAGCGTGGGAAGAGCGCACATCCTCTCCCTCCTGCTCCCCCGGCAGGGAAAAGGAGATAGACAGAAACGTATTTACATGCTTTCTTTCTGTCTTTGCAGCATTACAGAAAACATGTCTGCTCTCTTCAAACTCCAGCAAACAAGTGACTAAGACTTCCTGTACAACCTGTACATACACAAGAGGAAGAGCTCATATTACACTCTGGGCAAATTCCGGTGCATTGCGCTGTGAACTGACTGTCCCACTGTTTCCCACAGACAGTCCCAACATTCCATCATGTGATGTTTCCAAGCTAGCAGTTTGCAGCTGCATTGCATCCATATCGTAACATACTCCCCCATATGAATCAATGTGAGCTGCGAACAAAGCTTGATCCAAAGAAGAAAACAAACAGTTGTTATACATATAACAATCTCCTGTTGTTTCAGTTCCACCCTTGGAACTACCCGCCATTGGTTTCCCCAGTGTAACTCTCTGGTTGTCTGACTTCCAAGGAATGAGTGCTTCTGCATTACCTTGGCTAGGGAATGTAGCGTTACGCTTAGCAACTCCCTGTTGTGTCTTTGTCTCTGACTTAGACACACCTTTTACCTGTCTTGAGTTGTCAACAATAGTAACACATGCAACAGTTGAGTTAGCAAACTCTTTAGAATACCTCTTGGGTGGTACGCCCTTTGTAACTCTCTCAGATCTGCGTATGAGGTGCTGATCTTCTTTGCTGACTGGTTCAGTCTCAGGACTTTTTGGAGAACCGGTACCAAAACAGTAATGTGTACTGGCTTAAAATGCAGCTAACTCATTTCTCCCCCGCAAATCAGATGGAAGCTGGTTGGGGGTGACAGGCATCAAAATGCAGTGTTTCATAAGAAATAACAGGATAGATATAGATTGTGGCTAAGTGTGTACACCGCTTCTCAAACCAATGGCAGGAGCCAACTGGATGTGGAGTAAACAAGTGTGTACACTGTCAGTTTGCATTTTTTTGGTGAAGAAAGTATTGAGCTGAAGTATAGAAATCTTGTCATTCTAATTGATTCAAGGGCGTTCTGGAAGCTTCTCTGTGTGATAGAAACTTCCTGCTTGCACCACTTTGTAACTGATACCTAAGTTTTTATTCTGCCTAGAAACTGGCAGAAGGTTCCTGATGTTTGGGTTATTCCTTCAGAGAAGGTGAACAGCTAGTTTAAACTGGTTCTGTTTTCTCTTTCACTCAAGGTCATGCTGACTATAATGGGCCAGAAGGAGCCTGAGTTTCTCTCTCTCTCTTTCTTTCTTTCTTTCTTTCTTTCTTTCTTTCTTTCTTTCTTTTTCTTATGTACTGAGCTGAATCCTAGAACAACAGGATCCAGAATGCAGCAGTCTGATTGGTCCGCAGGAGCCACCCAATCAGGCTCCTGGGTGAAGTGAATCAGCAACCTGATTGGCCTGCAGGAGCAGCCAATCAATTACACAGAACAAAAGAAATTACCATGAAAATCCCTGAAACAAGAAGTAATCGACTATAGAATAACAAAAATCAAAAAATAAACTAGAATTAAACAAAGACTTATTTAAATAGGGTTATGTTTAAAACTTTTTTGAGTTTCTGCCCTGTTTTTTGAGTTTGTTTGAAACTTTAAAACCTCAATTTCTTATCATTACTGCTTGATTCTCTTAAATAGGGCTGTGTTTAAAACTTGTCATTGAGGTTTTCATACCTTTGTAAACTCGAGGAAGCATTTTCAGCCCTGCTCTTGAGCTTGTTTGATATCACTTAACTGGCATCTCGTTAAGTCTTTGTTTAATTCTAGTTTATTTTTTGATTTTTGTTATTCTATAGTCAATTACTTCTCGTTTTAGGAATTTTCATGGTAATTTCTTTTGTTCTTTGTAATTTCTTGGGTCCGTGACTGTCTTTTTTTCACTGGAGCAGCCAATCAGGCTTCTGGAGGAGTTGAATCTGCAACCTGATTGGCCTACATGAGCAGCCCGAAATTAGCCAATCACACGGGGCCCATGGTGTAAATAATGTATATATAGCTAGACTTTTTGGGGAAAGTTTCATTCATTGCTACTATGAACTGAATAAAGAACATGAAATTCACACTCGACTCTGAGTATATTTCACTTTTCCTTCTGGTGTGGTATTCTGTACATAGTATGCTTAGGTGTTAAGGTTTCAGACTTAGTGTACCGGTAACTTCTTGTAAGTTTTAAGTTAAGTCTCCTGCAACTGGATTTCTTATGGACAGTGCCAATCCTGAATGTATGAATTTGTGACCATTACGCTCATTAACCTTCAGTAGCAGCAGTAACCTCTGCTGGATGAAATACAATTGCCTCTGGTCTATTTTGGGGGGAATCCTGCAACGTGTTTAAGTGTTTATTCTGCTAACTATACATTGGAGTTTTGCTCTGGATCAATATGAGCAGAATTCATTATATACACAGCCTAAACCCTATTGAACTAAAATGTATAGGATTGCAATCTAAGTGTATTTTAGATTGTGGTTATGCTGTGCAACCTTAGCCTTTCCTACTTGGCAGTAAGATCTATGGAGGTGAATCAGACTTACTCCTTGGTAAGAGTGTCTCAGATTGTAGTCTTTGAGCAGCACAGTCTGGTATCTCCTGCGCTAGCTCCACTTCTCATTTCTTCATTACTTTCCTTGGCATATATTCCTTCAGGAAGTGAAAGGCCCACCAGCAGCGGAGCGAGCCGATTGGGAGCCTGGGGCGGTGTGCGTGCCCTGCGCCCAGGAGTGGGGCCAGCCGTCTGCGGGGCAGGGCCAGCCAGGGCAGGACGCTCCATGGGGCCTCCGAGGAGTCTGCCTGCCTCCTCCCACTCAGTCGCCCTACAGCTGAGGGGGAGGCGGTGGTTGGACCGTTTGGGGCAGCGCAGAGCCTGCAGGTGCCCAAGCCACCGCGTCACTCCCAGGCCTTGCGGTGAGTGCCACCCAGCATTTTGTCACCCCCCTCAGTGGTGACAGTCGGGGGGCCCGCCTCCCCACCCCTTCCTCCGCCCCTGAGGACCACCATTCCAATCACAGACTTGGGAGTCAGCTACACTGGCAAAGAAAAAGCACTTTATATGCGTTATAACACTATGACACCAGATGGCGCTGTGGAGTCCCGCCTTTCACCAACGTGATTTCCCTTTATGAAGTTTAGAACACATTTCCCTGAAGTGCTTTTTTGATGTGTCTAGATCCAGCCTTGCCTTCTTCACAGTGCTCTTATTCTTGGGGTACCAATCATCCTAACATGGCTTACTTGGTAATTTGCACTTTTCAAATTCAGCATCCCTATTCCTCCTTACTGATTGGCAGCATTTCAGCTCCTAAGAAAGGGCACCCTCGCAGTCAAAGCCAGTTACTCCATGTGTGCTCTGTTGGATTGGCACCCTAAAGTCTGAAAGGCAGGAAACATGTATATCATCTTTGTCAGAGAGACATGATGGGCTGCTGCTCTCTCCTGAGTGCATGTTCAGTACCAAATCTGGGTTTCCCTTGGCATTATGAATGAAATGAGACTCTTGATTCCAAGTTCTGCTGCCCACAATTTTGTACACTGAATGACTACTGAAATAGGTGAGTATTAGAGCACATGGCTGGCCACAGAATCACAGCCAAAATGAATATATTAATCATAACTTTTTTTTTGCAGATCCCACTCATTCCATAAAGACAGTTTGGCCAAGGACGCACACAGATGAAACTAAAAACTACACTTTTTAGAACCATGAGCCAAGGTTCTAGTAGGAATCAACAGGCCTTTGCAAAACTAATCCCATGAATTATATCATTTTAGCTAACCAAACAACCACATTGGCTGCTGGGGAAATGACGCATTACGTAGGAATGCTGAAATGGTGTGGTTGTTCAGTCATTCCGTTAGCCTATCATGATATTCCAGATCCAATGACAAATTTATTGTGTTATTTTTGGGTAACAACTTGCAAGGCTGGCTGGTTCAAATCCAAAGTGTTCTTCATGTCACAGCCTCTGTGCTCTGATTGTGTTTTCAGAATTGCTGAAGCTACCACAAACATTTATACTCCATGCCCAGGTTTTTTTCCTGACACCAGCATTTGTTCTTATTGCATATTTGCTCTTTGCTTCTCTCCAGTCTTCAAGTGATTTTATCTATCTATCTATCTATCTATCTATCTATCTATCTATATCTATCTCAGCCTTATTGGTGTGTCACTGCTGCCTCAAAGGAGGTGGTGCAAAGAGGGATACCGCCGCTTCTACCCTCAGCTTCTATGAGATGGAGGTAAAGATGCTTCTTGTCTGTTATGTAAGAGCACATTCATCACTGAGCACAATGAACCTGGGTCTTCATTCGGTCGCCTTAAACCTTCCCCTAACATACACATTTTTTTCACTCAGGGTTTGGTTGGAGAACTGCGTCACAAAAATTGGAGAAGTGCAAATTCCAGAGGTCAGCTACCTTATGCTTTGCATATTTTTTTCAGATAATGTGGTTAGGTTTGCATTAAAATCTGAACTGAATCTCCACACCCTCCTGCCTATCCCTAGCTACTTCTGTCTCCATGTAGCACGCCTGCTGTGCATATACATAGTGATAAAAATCAACTGCATACGACAGACTAGCTATGTAAGCCTGTAAGCCTGAGGATGGTGCAGGCATCTCGTGAGTGTCCTAATGCATTTAGAACAAGCACTACAAAAATACTTTGTCAATGGCTCCCCTGAAGAATGATGCTTTGAGAAATGCAAGGCAGTATCTTTACAAGTGTGTACTGGTGTACAGTATGTGTGTGTTCACAGCTAATGAATTCAAAGGCATGAGCTGAAGATTACAAATGGAAGAGCCAACTAGATCATTTTAGGCAGTTGAATCACATTTCCCATCCGTGCCCTGTGATCAAATCAATGAGAAGCAGCGCACATATAAAGCCTCTCTGTGGCACGTATCGGGATATTGCACACAACAAAAGCAGCAAGGGGGAGAAAGCAGTGAGCTGTTGAAGCTCCCCAGGGATTCATCGAGCCTTTGAATTGTCAATATAGGAGTTTCGCTCTTGAAGCTGGAACACTGCAAAAAGGAAAACAAACTACTGACTTGTTTTAGTGTGTTATAATTATGGGATAAATCCAGTCTCGTATAACCAGCATGCTTAACTCCAGTTAATGCATGAAGGGGTTAAGATCATAGAGTAAGTTGTCCTGCCAGGCTTAGCTAGGTCACAACCACTCACCTTAGGAGAAAGGGTTACCAAACTCTTTGTTCTCTTTCTTCCACCATGTGAACCCTACATGTAAAGTCAAAGTTGAATG
The DNA here is from genome assembly GCF_964106645.2 of Podarcis pityusensis. Taxonomy (NCBI): domain Eukaryota; kingdom Metazoa; phylum Chordata; class Lepidosauria; order Squamata; family Lacertidae; genus Podarcis; species Podarcis pityusensis. The sequence continues at coordinate 65,956,029 of NC_138029.1, read as the reverse complement.
TTCCAAGCTTAGACTGCGTGGCTTTAGCAAGACATATGAGTGTTTCTATACAAATAATTTGGAAGCAACTTATAAGGGGATATTTTAAAGATCTAACAGCCTGTATTTCCATGCTTTACTTTGTTGAGTATTTTGTGATTATAAATCTCTGCTGGGGTTCTCTCACCAATAAGTACTTGCCCCAAAATTGGATTGAGACATCCAGGGAATTCTCTTCTCCTTTTACCACATTCTATTTTCCCCTTTGAAACCAAATTACAGAAACCATCAATAATAAGAAGATACCGACTAGGACACATGTGAAGGAGGGAAGATGTGTTCACCAAATTGGCTTTATAGATCAAATACAGCCGGGGAACATTCTTATACAGGGGATTATCTCGGATGTGGGTTTTCATGATCCAACTCATTGGATACATCGTGAGGTACTGAATCCAATTTTGGATGTTAATTGGCCACCTGGGGCTGCCTTCTTTTTTTTGAAACAGTGATGCATCTTTGCTGAGTGTTGTCATAACTGCATAGAGGGAAACATGGCCATGACTCAACTGGGATGTCAATCCAGATGGCAAATTAGAATCAACATTCAGATCCAGCTCCTGAAAATTGAAACATTTATCCCCAAGCTTGTTATTTAAGGGAAATGCCAGGGTGGGAAGAAGGGCGAGTTCTTTTATGACCGATAGATCTAGCTTCTAATCAGAGGAAAATATTTTACTAGGGCTGTCCAACTGCAGTGCTTTGGGGCATTGTGCAGGATCGTACTGCACATGGAATAAACTATATGGGTGGCACTAGTGACTGTACTACGTTGCACAAAGATTGGGGGAAATATGTCAATTAAGTACTGTATGTGGAAAATATTTGTGAGTGGAAGGAATGAACTCATTACTTTATATCAATGTATTTGGACATTATTATAAACTTATAACTTATTGGGTGTGTTGTTTTTTTACACAATGAGTGCTTACGAAAATTGATTCTAATGTTAATGCATCTAGCTGGTGATAATTCATTGCCGTGCCTCCCCTGATGCAATTCGTCTCAATTTTAGCTAATACAATTTTGCTCTTCGCATTATGAAGGGTTGTGTCCAAGAAAAAGCTAGTTATATCCATTCTTGTATTTGTTTTGCATATGCTGCCCCTAAGATTTGGTTTCTCAAAGACTCTTTGCATCATTTGCAGTGGCTGAGGACACAAGAGGCCTGCAGCAAAAAAAGCGACGGCTCTGTTCTTCACCAAACATGTGCTCCATCTGCATGTGTGGCCAAAGTCCTGCCAGGAAAAAAAAAGGATAACCCTACTTAAGATGTCCATGAGAACAGGTCTGGTGCCAGCATCTGGCATCTTCAAGGGCCCCAGTGCTATTGCAGGGCTCAATGCACTGATATCTTTACCAACCCCAGCAAGGGAGCCATGGACCATAGTGCCTAGGAGTGATGTTAGGTTTCAGCTAAGGGACTGTGGAATTAGTTGCCTGCTAAACCGGCAGCCAGATTTTAAAAAAGGGCCAAAACACTTTACCAAGTCTTCTGCCCAAACCTGGATCCCTTTATGGGATTTATAATTGGGAAGTCTGGAATAGTAATTCAAGGGTTCTATGCCCCTCTACCAACCGCTTATTGATTAATCAATTATAATTTCCTCCTTTTCCTCCAAAGAGTTCTGGCTGGTGTAAATGATCTGTTTTCTCCCTTCCCTCCAGATTAGTCCCACAATAACCCTATAATGTAGTTTAGGTTGAAGGAGAGTGACGATCACCCAGTGAACATCGCATTTAATTTTTTAAGCAGAGCAGCTCTGGGGAAAGAATAGTTTTACTCTGTTCTACAACTGGCTGGATCATGCCCTACTTAATTGTGAGGCTCTCAGCTTTCAGTGAAGTACATTTTTGCCCTCCTGTTTTTACAGAATGGTTTAAAAATATGTCCATAGTTCAGCTACAAATGCACGGATTATAATCCATTACAAATTCAAAATAGGTCAGCAAACCTCAAGCTATGCACAGGACCCAAACCAGAACCTTTTGGACATGTGAGAGCTTTGAATATCAGCACACCCCACCAAGCGAACACTGTGCAAGTCACCTAGCTTTCCGTGTCTCCTTCGTGTTCAAAGCAACAGCTGCCTCTAGTGTTAAATGCCTATAGCTACAGTTTGGAAAAATTGACGTCTCTGGCCTTAGAGAAGCTGAACGGAAGATCAACAGGCATTTTGCTAGCACTTATGATACATAAATCACCCACATGGTTTGATGTAGCATCCAACAGGCAAATTACAAAAGAAGTTTAAAAACAGCAGGTACACATGGAGATTATAATGTACAAAGATGATATTTTCTTAATATGTGAGTGCATTTGCTTCTTCATTGCTCTGAGGTAATATATGCCTACTACAGTTTTTCTTGCCATTTTGTTATCAGGTGTGACTCATGAATCCTTTCCCTGGTTTAAATACTATTATTACTGTCATTTTCAAACATTTTATTGTGCCCCTGCTGTGTAAAAGGCTCTACACAAACCAATTACACTCACTGCCCAGGTTTTTAATATACAAGGTCCGTTCTGTGGGCTCAGCTGACATCTGGATCTCCCCTCTTACACTCCACTGATGACCGAATACTTTTAAAGGAAAAGGAGATAGTTGGTTTCAACACTAAGTCTCGAAGTCATTATGTGAGCAATTTGACTTCTGCTACTGCAATGGAACTCAACTCATCTGCTCACACACAAATACAGTCAAACCTCGGTTCTCGAACGGCTCTGTTTTCGAACGTTTCGGCTCCCGAATGCCTAAAACCCAGAAGTATAATCTAAAAGATCATACACTGCATTATGAACACTAACCAAATAAAACATATTCTCCCATTTTCTCCTTAAGGAGTTATTTTTTCCTTTGAGAAATAGGTTTCAGTTGGGTTGTGACAGTTATGGTCTAACCTGTGGCCTACTCACAGGGCAACATTTGAGATTCTGCCAGGCTAAATATCCTGTGCTTATCAAGTTGTAATTGTTCCATCACTTGTATAATAGATTTGCTGAAGGTTAATTACGCATTTCCCTTTTTAAAAATCCATTGTTCTGAACAGCATTGAATTTTATGAAAACTAAATAAAGAACTTATGTAAGCTCAGCAAAGGAAAAGAGCATTTTGTTGCTAGGGATATTAGTTGTAATACAGTTATTTCACAACAACAGTTCTCCAGACCTGGCATGAATTGTTTTAGATGGTCACAGGACCATCAACACTACAAGCCAAATATTTTATTATATGGCCTGACACTCAAATACTCTAGCAAACGTTATTTCATTGTATGATAGGTTTGCTGCAAGGTCTTTGCAATTAGCGAAAGCCAGCTCTCCGAACCCTATATTGGACAGTTCATTTTTCTGTCATTTTCTGGCAGGAAGACATGCAAAAATCAGGAAAAAAACAGCCCAAACTTTTAATAATGGATTTTATTCTGGGGGGAAACCCACCACCTTTTATATGAAAGTATGAAATCCTGTGCTGTTACAGAAAATTGACACTGCCCCCACCAGAATGCAAATTACTACAATATTGTTTTAAATACTATTTCAGTTAAAAGTAGATCGTTATGATTGCCACAAAATTCAGAGGCTAAGGAAACAAGACAAGACAACCTCATGATTGACAAGAGACATTAGTTTAAGTCAAGCATTGGTATAATTTATACTCAGTGAGCCAGTGGGCATTCTGCAAGTGACATTTCATCTGCAAGTGACTCTTGCCATTTGTTGGCCATCTGAGTAATCTTACATCAATTTTTAGTTAGCTGCATCAAACAAATGCAAACACAATCAATCTTCTCCATATAAATTAACAATATCACATCAACATTTTGTAAAGCTTATCCACGCTCAACAACAAATTCATCATGCATCCAGTTTTAATACTTTTCTTTTTATTTAGTCTTGAAAATGTACTGTATGTTTCAGTTGCGCCTTTGTTGCACAGGCGGGGTTCTATGCCTGTGTCATAAATGCAAATTATTTACAGAAGAGTCTAGAGAAAATAAACCTCACAGTTTCTATCCCGGAACAGAACAAATATGGACTGTCTACCAGCAATGAGAGTGCGGGTTGGAGATCATGTTCTAGGAACTGCTTTCCCCATTGCCCACCCCCTTACTCCTAGTAGACGATATCAGTTCAGAATATTTCAACGGTATACCTGAATGTACATTATATTTTCATACACAGAAATTGAAAAACAGAAATAAGTATTATTGTCTTGCACGGATCTTATACCCAGGTTCCAGTGTCATATGATTATTTGGAATTTTCCAGTGACTTTTCTATGGAAGCGTCAAACACTGCTATATTGTATCTGCTGGGTTGGAAGCCCTGAATTTGCTAGTTGTGCCTCCGTATTATACGTAGAACATCATGTTCTGCAGATTCACAAGGACAATTACGATAATCTGACTTGATTATTAGGCCTACAAATCCATTCAGCAATTACAGTGTTGCCACTGTTGCCATGTAAGCATTGCAGTGCAGTGCTAACTGGGCACAGTGGAATCCATAGCCTGTAGAATTTACTGCTTTAAACTGTAACTGTAGGAATAAATTGGTGGGATTCAAAACATTTAATCGCTTGTTTCCAGAGTTAGAAGAGCCTACGCTTCTGGAAAGTATTAAACACCATCTCCCCTCAGTGCAAAACAGTGAACTGTGTGCTTTAACATTCAAGGATGGGGCTGCTGATAAACGCTTACTGTGAAAAATCAGGATTGTGGTATTCAGCAAGAGGCAGGGGTCGCATTCTAATTCCTTCCTGCAGACTTTCTTCATCTAACAGACACACTGAAAATAAATTGACCTGTTCTTATGATCTAGGACAGAGTGGAATCCCAGAGGAATACATTTATCAGCCAAGCCTGCCAAAGTAATTTCACTCATTGCTGCCAGATTAGCTTACGTAAGTGAAGCTATTATGCATCAGTCCACAGTTTCTATCTTTAGGATAGTCAGGTAGTACAGGAAACATTGTGGAAAGCCCAGAGGAGTCAACAGATAAATACTGCAGCCTTATTTACATGTAGGACAGGCATGTCCAACAGGCCGATTGTGAGCTACCTCACTGACAGTTTTTTTAATAGTGGGAGTAGATCGCAGTCTCTTGGGAGTTGGACATGCCTGATGTAGGACACAGCTGTGTTTCCTTGAAGGAGGGTATATGTTTTTAGCCCTGCCCCCCCGTGATGTCACACCTCCTTCCTCAAATAACCAAGCTGCCCACTACCGAACAGAAATTCTAACATGTGACCTCCTGCTTGTCTGCAATTGTTTGAGGAAGGAGGCATGATATGGGCGGGCAGGACAAAAAGCACAGCCCTGCTACATGTAAACACAATTACACCCTACATGCAAGTAATGAATGAACAGGGCCTGGGTGGAGTGTAGATGTGCTAGCTCCTGACCCAGAGATCCTACCTGTTATTTGCATTCCCAAGGAGGTGTCCAGCTTATGCTTCACAGCAAGCAGCAGTCAAGTGGAGAAGAATGGGCTACTTGAGCATGAAGCAAGGGCCAGAAGCAAGCAACTTAATTTGAAGAGCACCTTTGGAGGTTAGGGAAAACTCAGATATATCCCACTGCCAAGTTAATGTCTGCACCATCTCTATTTTGCTTTAGGAACTTTTGTCAGAAGAAATTCAAGCAAAATTCTAACAGGTAAATATCATTTACTCATTTTATGAGTTACATAGCGAGCATTACTGCCAATGACTCTCATTTCCTAGGTAGCATTACGTTGCTGTTTCCCACCCACTTCTAGTGCTATAGATGTAACACTAAATCCGCCTGAAAATTGTGTTTATTCCCCTTCAGTGACTGCTAGTTCAAATGAGATTCTATGAATAAAACAGCAGAAGAAGAGCTGTAGGAAATTAATGGGAACCCCCATTGCCAATTGTTAAAACAATATGACATTATGTTTTAAGTCGTGAAAAAAATGTAGACAAGCTTTGTATACGTTAAAACAAAACTGAATATAAGATGCAATTAAAGTGACACACTCTTAAAGTATATAAAAAAACCAAGCACCAAATAGCAAAAGCTAGAATCTGCCTTGACTGGAGCTTAATGAGCAGCTAGCAGAGGCACATTCCTATCACAAAACTGGGTCTGCACAGCTATGGCCACATGAAAGACAAAAAAGAACATGGGCCAAGTAGGAAGCCAACCAGCTATATTATTCAGAGTACAGAAGGATGCCAAAAGTTAATTTTATCATCCTCCAATTATTCATTCTATTTTCCAGCTTTACATGGTATAACACGGCCCAATTCATGACATGGGGAAATGGCCACTGGAAATATTTATAGTGGCTATTAACAAATCAACCTGTCATGCAGCAATAATTTGCTGGTTAAATATCAGTCTACTTATGCCACGCAATGTGGTGTAGAAAGGACTACACCACCTTAGATCATGTGAAACATTTGGAAGATTCCTGTATAGCAAACAAAAAACAAAATGGCCAATAAGAAGTGAGGCCACAACCTCTTTTTCTGATTTTTTTTAATGTGTGTGTGAGAATTCAAATGTAGTATCCCCCATCTGAAGTGGTACAGTCCATTGTATCACCTGCTGCACATGCAGAGGCAGCTAAGCCATCAGCACAGGAGAGAAGTCACTCAATGTGTTAACCATTTACCCTTTGTTGCATTCATCAGATTTTACTAAAGTGCCAAAGAATGTTATACAGCGTATGTTCATGCAAAAGCCAGCCACAACCTCCTCATCCACCTGCACAGCTCCTCTACCCCAATCATTCTGCACCCATGGCTGCTTTTCATCAAACACAAATGTACATTAGTAGACAAATACGGCTACCTACCTGAATCATTAGGAGAGTGTTAGGCACGTCCACTGGGTGATGACTAGTTCCAAAGACTCTGGCCACACATTTGCCTCTTATAAATATTGTTCAGAAACAACTGCCTGAGAAACCAAAGAGGTTTTATTTCCCTTTTTAATGTGAGAGTTTATTGCAAACTCTTCAACAAGATCATAACTGTTTAAGTTGTCATTGCTTTCCTCCTAGCAATACTGATGGCACTAGAACACATTGGAATTTCAGCAGTGTCAGAGAAGAAAGAATACTTGAAGTGCTGACATCTGGAGCTTTACTAAAAAACCCCCCAAACAGACAGGGCCTTTTTTGAACTGCTTGGCAAGCAGCAGCACATTTAAAACAACCAAATTACCACTTCTTGGCTGCTATGAGAAATTCAGATGCCAAAATTTGCATTTGGTTTCCATTTTCTAGTTCAAGTATTGCATGTGATTGCAATGTACGTGAACATGAACAACATGACAAACTGGCAGCTCTGGTAATTTCACAGCTTACTGACATAAGGCTGGACTCAGGCTAACTTAAGTGTCACTGATTGCAATAGATCTACTCTAAACATGAGTCAGTCTGGATCCAACTCTTCATTTTAAAAGTGTAATAATCCCATACTATTACTATAAGAAATGCTAAAATGTATGTTTCTTACAAACTCAAGATAAGCTTGATCAGATATTATAAATTCAGACAAGCAAGACAAGCACTGTTCTAGTGAACTATGCCATCACACACTATGAAATCATCACTGGACATATTCAGGAATTCAACCTCCCTGTAAGAATAGCAAAAACAGTTTATGTCAATGTATCCTTGCTCTTTTGTTGATGTTAGCTGGAGATCCCATAAACTGGGAGAAAGTATCCCCTCTGTAAAATGCCCCCAGTAGTATTCCTACCAAGGAGAATGTTTAAAAACATGATTTAAGCTGTTTTCCTAATTGGTTGGTGAACACTGAGATATGTTACAAAAGAAAAATCCAAATCCATACTTTTGCTAAATGTTCAGCACCTTATAGCCACTGGAGTTTTTAAAAAGAGATAAGGTTTTTGTGCATTTGTGACTCCAGCTGCTTTTTTGTTGTTGTTGTTGCTTCCCCTTTTTTCTTGAAGTTTCCAGATGAAGCTTTCATACATCTGCCTTTGCTGCTGTACTGGCTTCAGCACCTGCATCATCTTCAGAAGGTATGGAGGGAACACTGTCGTGGGAAACAGTGTCAATGCTTTGTGCTTCTGACTGAAGGTGGATGGATACCTCAACAGCTATTTCTTTACCATGGTCATTTACAGAACCATCATCCGAGTCTGCTGTCGGTGAATTACTGCGCTTAATTTCTGGGTTTAAGGGATAGAGTCCGTCTTGGACACCGAGGGCTTGTTTGACTCCATCTCCAACTTCATCAGGGTCATCGACTCTCACTGCTTCAAATATTTCTTCCATAAAGGCCCTACAGTTAAGGATGAGCGGCGGAAGAGGGATACTTCTGGCTAACTCTTCAATGTATCGAGCAAATTCCATAGTCTTAAACTGGGTGACTTTGGCCAGTTCCAGCGTTTTGGCAGAGGTAATGATTGGAATGCGTTTGGCAATTTCAAAGGCCTTCTGTAGTTTCTCAGCCCCTTCAGTCCTGAAGAATTCATTGATGGCCTTCTCTGTCTTGCGGAGATGGCTGCTCATCATGCACAGACGTGTTATATTTAAGATCAGGGTGATAGTAAAGGCAACCAGGCAGACAATCATGTAGTAAATGCCCATGTCCCCAGATGTGGAGACCACCCTGAGGGTGACTGAGTAATAGAAAGAGCCATTTTGGGTAGTGACAACACAACTGTATCGCCCCCGGTCACCAAAGGTTACACTTGTGATATTAAGGGTACTGTTAGAGATCAGCCATCTTCCATCTAAAACACAAATACAAAAAAAGATTTCAACATTAGAGTAACAGATCATACTTGCATCTTTTCTGATATATATATAGGCATGCCCCGTGAACTGTATTATGAAACCAGCAACACTGAATTGGGAATATGGATAACAACATATGTCTGGTCATTTGCCAACCTACTAGTCAAGCAAGGTTGAATATCTTTACCTAGCCAAGAAAATACTCATCCCATGTACTTGATCTAGGTCACTGGTCCTCAACTGGGGTGTTGAGACCACCCACTTCTGGGTCACTGCCTGATCTAAGGTGGGTCACACAGCAGCACTCCCAACATACAAATATATTGTAAAAAGGAAGAAATAGATCTACAAATGCATGTTTGGGTTAGAGCTGGGCCCTGGGTCTGATTTGGGCACTTGTTTACATTATAATGTTGCTATCCATTTGCAAAGGCACTCATCCCTACCGGGTGGCCCTTCCCTCCAACCCCAATACTACTTGTGAAAATTATATTGTTAAACTGCAAATGTTTCTATTAATAAATGTAGCAAGATCCACTGGATTGCGGCAGCAGGCAAATGTGTACTTAAAAGCTTGATGGGCTATAAAAGGTGGACACTTGGACAAAATATGTGTACAGTGCTATCTCACTTTTTCATGCAATGTTTTCTGCTTTCCCAATACCCTATTCTGGCAACAACAGCAAAAAGGTAAAAAAAAAAAGGTAAATGTATTGCTGGATTGGACAGAGCCCAGTGCCATGATGGGGATGCAAACCACTCCCTTCCCCAGTCACCAGACTGATCATTTGATGACTGCATAACAGACAATAACCCCCTCTCCCCAGCTGATCTGCATGGCTCAGCTGAGGAGACTGTCTGCCCATATGAAATGGTCACATCTTCTGCTGGCATGCAGCCCCTAGAGCAGCAGTTCTCAACCTGTGGGTTCCCAGATGTTATTGGACTACAACTCCCATCATCCCTGAGCTCTGGCCTTGCTAGCTAGGGATGATGGGAGTTGTAGTTCAACAACATCTGGGGACCCACAGGTTGAGAAAGGCTGCCCTAGAGGGTTGGGTCACCAAAAATTATTGCTGCACTGTCGTCCCCCAATCTAAATGTAAATCTGGGTTTGATGAGGTGAGCATTCTCCCCTGATAAAAACCATGCAATCAGCACATGGATTAAAATATCAAGTAGCTATACTCCTAAAGCAACTAATTCGGAATGAAAACTACTAGCTGCTCGAATATTATGTAACAGTACCTAGATTGCAAGTTGTGTAAGTTATAGCCCATTTAGCTTCAGCCAAAATCCAGTACTTTAATTTAAAATAGACTTGCATTGTGTTTTAATGTAGGTATGTTTGGGCAGAGAGGCGACGAACCTAGGAAGAGTGGCTTTCCCTTCAACGTCTTCTTAAAAGTGTGACATACAAGAGAACTTCTGTGATCAATACAGCACACCTGGTACATTGTGTAAAGCAAGTCAAACAGTTGTCTCTTACCCTCTCCATCTTGCTTCAGTAGATGCCCTTTTGAGTTGAACCAAAGGATGCTGTTATGCTGACTGATGTTCAGCTTACATTCAATGAAAGCACCGTTACCTTCTTTCACTATGATATCTTGAGGTACTGCCGATTTTGTGAAGGCTTGTAGGGTGGGAAGAAATGATGCATCGAGATGAAGGAACCTTGACCCAGTAGCAGCTGTCAGGTTGGAGGCCACATTTTCTAGTGCAAAAACACTAGAACTGAGAATCAAAGTCAATAGGCAGCAGCTGAGCTTCATGGAAGCTTGAAGTATAAAGCACGCTGCAAAAAGTTAAGCAGTCTGTATTGCACCAGTCACCATGGAAGATATTGATGGGTTCATCAACTTTGGAAGGGCTTTGGGTTTTTCTTTACAAGTAAAGGAACAATCCAACTGAAATGTAAAAAAACAAAACAAAACCGATGCAAGTCAGGATTCTTAACAACGCAAAGCTTTTTGGCTTTCAAACTCAAATAATTAACAATACAATTCCAGAATGAAATGGCATATAACAGGGAAGGCGAACCCACAGACCAGATTCAGCTTGCCAAGCCACTTACAGTGGCTTCCTTGTCCTCTGTCAAAATCTGCCTCTTCTTACCTTGGAAAAGTGCCTTTCCCCCCTTAAGCAGAAGAAAAAGGCTTCAGAAATAGAAAGGAACACTTACCAGTATTTTCCTTTCCGTATCAGGGCTGGGTAAGAAAGAGGGGAACTACTCCCAGCCCACTGATGTGATGAGAAGGAAACCACCTGATCCTCTGCTGACTGGCAAAAGAGTGTGCAGGGGGTGGGCTGTTTGAATATGTCTGCATGTCTGTCTGCCTATCAAAATGTGTGGTAAGTGTGCACATGCAATTGAGTATGCACTGGTGACTTTACCCATGCCAGCTGCTGGTATGCAGTCTCCAGAAAGTTGTCAACCATCAAAGCAGCCCGAGCCACCCCTAGTATAAAATGTTAGTTGTCTAGAGCTGAAAGGAGCTTAAGGTAAATTGGCACAAATAGCAACTTTCCAGGAAAGGAATGGGACCTAAAAACTAACCATTCTTTCCTTTGGTAGGCTCAAATTATAAACAGCAACAAAATTAATAGGTCCACTGCATACAACATTCAAGGTTTTGTTCACCCTTGGGTTGAAACTGAAAAAGGCAAACCAATCAAAGGAGCAGGTGCCAAGAAGCACAGCTTCTTTGCCTGCAGAAGGTTGATCACCAAGTAGGGCTGGGAGAGGCCAGAAACCTTGGAAAGCCATTGCCAGTCAGTATAGACAATACTCCCTAAACTTGAACCCTTAATGCATTTCTACTCTTATCCTAGCTGCTTCCTTCCTAACCACCTCTTTCTGCAATGCTATCTAACTTCCCAGTAATTCAGAGTACAAAACAGGGCAGCTCATGGTACTACTACATGGCAGCGTTTTCATCAATATCTTCAAAGTGCTCTAAAAACCCAGAGTGAACTAATTCCATCCTGAAATATATGTGTTTAAACTACAGCAATATAAATTTAATGAGATTTGGTTCCACTATTCTGCTAGTGCAGAGCTCTCTGTTCTGCACACCAAACAGGTGGGTGGGCAGAAGTGGTATCAGTTCCAAGCAGGGGTGCTACTGAGATGACTTGGGAGCTGTTGGATCTCAAGTACAGATGTATCTTGGAAGAACGGAATCCGTTCTGGGAGTCAGTTCGACTTCCAAGGCATGGCTTCCGATTGGCTGCAGGAGTGTCCTACAGCCAATCAGAAGCCGCGGAAGCTGTGCTAGACTTTTGGCTTCCGAAAATCATTCGGAAACTGGAACCATCACTTCTGGTTTTCGACTGTTCAAGAGCCAAAACGTTCAAGTTTACAGGTGTTTGGATTCTGAGGTTCCACTGTAATACCAACTACCATCATATAACAGCATTGACTCAGATTGGGGTGATGGCTGCAGACTCACAGCTTTGCACCTACCTGCTTTATGCCACAGCTAGGGCATGCAGTAGGACTGTGATGGCCCTGCCACTTTGTTATGCCTGACCAGGCACCACCTAGGGCTTGGATAGCATCCTGAGGCTGTTAGTTGCAACTGGGAAAAATCCAGTTACATTGTCCTTCAAAGACCTGAGATAACTATCAGCAGTAATTGCATATGTTTTCTACTACATTGTACATTGTTTGCATAATGCACAGCAGCAGTTGTGATGGGTCATTGGATTCTGCCATTAAATCCTTCAGTGTTTGATTTATTAAACTGTTTATCCCATTTTCTTTTATGCAAACCCATTACTGTTAAGCAAAGATCTTCTGCTGCAGGGTTTTTTTTTTCTTTTGAGGAAAAGAGGTTACATTTTTATGACAGAGCCATCATATTTATATAAAACAGCTTCTGTGGCTGATAAACCACAAGGAAGAAAAGACCATATAATGCCCTAAATTTTTCAAGGAAAGCACAGCCATGCATATCATAAAGTAGCTGTTATGAATGAACATTAACACAGGTTCAACATGCTCCATGTGAGCCGCAGATGCACTATACCTGAAGACAGATTCAGTATATGTACTGAGAAGCAGAACAGATGTCTTTCATTTTCATCTGCACACTTAAAAACTAACATATGCTCAATTTTATGCAGTGTACAACCACCAGGACTCTCAGAGAACAGAAGGAAGCATATGCTCATGTTTCTGCAGCACTTTAAAAATATCTACAATATTGCTGCCTAAATAGATAGTGGAAAAGCAAAAAGTTTAGACTATGGCCCCAAGAGAACCAAAAACAAATGTTTCCTACGTTTACTGGATGGCGACATTTTATCGAATTGCAGTTATCCTTCCAAAGCGTCTCACTTTTATCAATTTCAGCAACTCCAGTACTCACAGAACTATTTCAAGAGCAAGAATTTCACTTAAACACTGAGATCACGGCAAAAACTTATTGGCTGCTAATATTCCAATGAATAGCAAAGGATCTTACAGATATTTGAGTTACCATGTTTCAACCCACCCTGCTTTAAGAGCTCTTAAGAATCACTCACCACATTTGCTAGTTTACAACATTTCTTTTTGAAAATGAAAATGTCAAAGCTGATATATCACAGAGAGTTGGGTGCTGCTTCATTTTACTGCAGTGATCCGGAGAGACAATATTTACAAAGGTGAAACTAGGGGAAAGAGCATACCCATACTTTTGGAATTTATACCGTATTTTTCACTCTATAAGATGCACCAGACCACAAGACGCACCTAGTTTTTGGAGGAGGAAAACAAGAAAAAAAATATTTTGAATCTCAGAAGCCAGAACAGCAAGAGGGATCGCTGCGCAGTGAAAGCAGCAATCCCTCTTGCTGTTCTGGCTTCTGTGATAGCTGTGTAGCCTGCATTCGCTCCATAAGACGCACACATATTTCTCCTTACTTTTTTTAGGAGGGAAAAAGTGAGTCTTATAGAGCAAAAAATACGGTATTTCTTTTTTTAAAAGCTCCCACACCAAATTTCCAAGGTGTTTTAAAGCTGAGAGTAGATTCTTCAGGAGTAGCTTCTGAAACAGCCCGATGTTATGTAGAATTATGCTTACATATGTCAGAATCAGGCTTGAACTCCGAGAAATTCGTTCCGGAGGTCCGTACTTAACCTGAAACTGTTCTTAACCTGAAGCACCACTTTAGCTAATGGGGCCTCCTGCTGCTGCTGTGCCACCGGAGAACGATTTCTGTTCTCATCCTGAAGCAAAGTTCTTAACCCGAGGTAATATTTCTGGGTTAGCGGAGTCTTCAACCTGAAGTGTATGTAATCTGAAGCATATGTAACCCGAGGTACCACTGTACATATGAAGGACTGAGAGGGACACAGGTGGCGCTATGATCTAAACTACAGAGCCTAGGGCTTGCCGATCAGAAGGTTGGCGATTGTTGTTCGGTCCCAGCTTCTGCCCACCTAGCAGTTCAAAAGCACGTCAAAGTGCAAGTAGATAAATAGGTAGCGCTCCAGTGGGAAGGTAAATGGCGTTTCCGTGCGCTGCTCTTAGTCATGCTGGCCACATGACCCGGAAGCTGTCTGTGGACAAAACGCCGGCTCCCTTGGCCTATAGAGCGAGATGAGCACTCAACCCCAGAGTCGTCCGCAATTGGACCTAATGGTCAGGGGTACCCTTACCTTTATGAAGGACTGACAATGTTCAACTTTAGACTTTGCAGCTTTTTGAGTGTTTCCAAGACTCCAAGTGACAGGGGCAAGCTGTTTATTTAAGTTCTAAGACTAATTTAATGAATTTAAGTGATCACCACACTGATATTCTTTATTAGATAATATATATATTTTCTAGTTCTACATAATATGGAGGATAGTCCCTGCAATTAAAGCAAAAAAGGGAATCTTGCTGGACTACAATTCCCACCATACCAAACTACTTGTCGTGCTATTTGTTACCGATGGGAGTTGGAGTCCAACAACATTTGGAGTAGATTTTCCCACCCTTGCTTTAAAGGCCTAGACAAAGAGCCCCAAATACTACCCCCCACCACTGTGCAGAAAACTATCCTAATAAACACTCTACCTAAAATATGCTGTTGATCCTACATACCTGTAATTTTTTTCAAACATATCAGACTTTTTAAATGCAATGCTTATATATAAGCACTTCAAATGTGTTTACACATGCCTGACACAGATGCAGATTACACCACAGGAATACGATGCTGAGAAGATGGAATAACACACACAAAAAAACGCTGGAGGTTGATTCCAGATTATTTGTTTGTTGAGCATTCATCCTGGTTTGCACACTTTGCAGGAGTGCAGGGTGTGTGTGTTATACAACACTGGTTGTTTATTGGGCATTCTTTCTGGTTTGTTTGTGGGGAGGTTACACAACATCGCATCAAGCAATGGTTACCCCAGATCTTCCTATCAATTTTCTTGATCTTCCTATTAATTTTCTTATCATGAGGTGTGATTTTTGAAAAAGTGGGTTTGTTGAGGAAGAGCACCAAACCCAGGATCAGCTCAAACTGTCTTGTCCTGGTGAGCAACCTGGCTGCTGAAGTTTCCAAACCATCTTCAGAGGCAGCCCTATGTATAACATGTGGCAGTAATCTAACCTAGAGGTTACCAGGGAATAGAAACAGAAGTTAAGCTACCCTTGTCTAGCTGTAGTGCAGCTTGGCCACCAGCTGAAGCTGATGGAAGGTACTCCAGGTCAGAAGCCACCTGAGCCAGAAGTACCCCTGAGCTATGTACCTGCTCCTTCAGAGGGAGTGTAATTCCACCAAGAGCAGGCAACCTCCCATGCATATGATCTAGGGAACCACCCGCTAACCATGTCTCACTCTTATCTGGATTGAGCTTCAGTTTGTTGGCTTTCTCCAATCCATTACCAAGGCAAGACAATGGTTCAGCACATCCTGCAAATGGTCATCATGGCAGCAATGAAGTCCTGAGCCATCCCAGAGCCAATCGCCTTGGCCTGGATGTTGAAGTCCGCCAGAACCAGCAGTCTGGGGGTCCTCAACACTGCCTTCAAAACCAGCTCCATCACCTCAGGCAGGCAGAGTGCTGGGTAGGGAGACAGACAGCAAACCAGCAGAATTCCTAATCTGTCCCAATTGCCCAGTGCCAGAAACACACACTCTAGATCCCCACATAACTGGACAGAGAACCTGGAGACAGAGATGGAATCTCTATAGACTGCAACAACTCCCCATCCCCAAGTCTGCCCTGATGCTGCCCGGGTACTCAGGTGGGCACAGCTGGGTAAGACCAACTCCACCCTGTTCGCCCACCCAGGTTTCAGTGTTACAGACCAGATCAGCCTCCTCATCGGTAACCAGATCATTTCACGGTTTGCATCTAGCTTTCCTTTTAAAAAGGAAGCCCAATACAACTAGCAATACAAACTCTATTTATGGTAGGCACTTGGATTATCAAACAGTCACTTT
Organism: Podarcis pityusensis; assembly: GCF_964106645.2. NCBI lineage: Eukaryota > Metazoa > Chordata > Lepidosauria > Squamata > Lacertidae > Podarcis > Podarcis pityusensis. The sequence goes on along the minus strand of NC_138029.1, from coordinate 65,939,815 downwards.
TTCACTGGTCCAACCAGTAAAATTGTGTTCAGTGGAAAAACCAACACTGGAGCCTGGAAAACTAGTAATGCTTCATGGACTTCTGTCCACCATAGATGCCACCAGGCTCTGCTCTTGGACCACAAGTTTCCACTAACTCCACCCCCAACTACCAGATCTGAACCTGCTCCCCCCCCCCCCCCAACTTGCCTAACTCTGTCATAACCCATTAGGGAACCATAAGGGTCTGCCTCAACCTGCCAGGTACTATTCTGACTTACCCGCCTTCTACTGAGTCCATGTCACCTCCAAGCCTGTGCAGGCTTTATCCGCTAGCCCTGCTAAGGGAGTAAACACATGTGTGCTATTATTAACACGTATAAAGTGCCTGTGTTGTTGTTTTTTCTGAGCAGCAAGGTCTGCAACCTAACAGGCAAGAGGGAAAAGGGGGGAAAGGAATAGGGAGGGACGATGAAAGCAAGCACTGTAGAACCTACATCCTCACTAGCTCATGACTTGGGGCCTTTTTGGTCTCTCTTTTGCCCTGCGAGAGAGGAGGCGCAAGTTCCCAGGAGCTGGTGGCGGCCGTGCACGCTTCCTTTCAACTCTGCATGCATGCATGCATATACATGTACACACACGATTTATGTGCATTGCACAGCTCCCAGCAGCTCACCCCCGAGGCCATCGCCCGCGACGTCATAAATGCGCCCACTAAAACACCGGCGCGTCGCTCCGGGTCCTACGACATGGCCTTGAACTCCGAGCGGGAGCGGCGCCCGTGACGAGTTACCTTGGCAACGCCCTGTCATCCCTCGCTCGGCCCGCTCAGTCCGCCTCCAGATTCCCTCCGCTGACGGGCCCCCGCGCACAGCTCCAACCGGGACTCTGGGCCTTCCGCCTTCCCTTCCTCGGAGCTGCCTCTTCTGCTCCTGCGCGAGGTCCACCGAGGGAACGGGAGGAGCGACGCGACTTCCGCCCGTCGGGCGTGTTTTTTCCTGGAATGATTCGCCTCTCCCACCCCCACGCGCCGCCGTTCTTTCCCGCCGCCTCTATGGTTCGGAGGACCGTCCGTCGGTGTTTGTGCTGGAGGAGCGGCGCGTGTGCCTGACTTGCTGAGACGTGGCTGCGGTGGGGGCGGGGAAGGCCTCTGGCGGGTGGAAACCGACGAGGCGGAGGCGGCGGACCGCGAGTTGCCCGGTGGTTTGTTTGTGTTGCCTGTAAGTTGCGCGACTCTCTTCTACGTGTCCCTGCAACGCCGCCCTGGGGAGCAGCAGCAATGCTTGGCCGAAACCTTCACAGGAGATGATTGGGGGCGGAGGGCGCCTGTCACCGTCCCCCAAACCAAAGGGCGGGGTCAGGCTTCCTCTTCAGGGGTGGGGAAGTCTCTCTGTTGGGGTCCCTCCCTGTGATGGGGCTTTCCCCGTCCCGACCTCTTGAAGCAGCCGTGGGCCTGCCTGTTGAGCATCCGCGGGAGGGAGGAGCGAGAGCCCCGGTGCGAAATCCCTGACCCACTTACGGGTTTCCAGGGGCGCTGCGGGTTTTGGAGGTCCCTCTTCTCTCTCCTCCCCCCCACTGACCCACCCACACCGTTCTCCATTTGAAAGCAGCTCCATAAAGCGGGTGTTTTCTCATAAGTGTGGAAAAAGCAACCTCTCGCTGTGTTTGCCAGCAGTAGCCTCAGGTTGATCTTTTACAGTATCAACAGATGCTGCATTTCCAGTACTTGCTGTCTGCCACTTTTCGGTAACAATTGTACTTTTTTTATATACTTTTGTTTTGCTTTGTTTTTAATGGTCCTAAGACATAGCTCTTAAAAAGTCCTTTTTGATTCACGTTTAGCTTAGCCTTGCAAATAAGTGCACGAAAGTTAGAGGCCTGCCTAGAAAAGGAAGTTTTTTTTCAGTAGTCTGCTGGGTGTTGCCCAAGGAGGGGCACAGATCTCTAGCCCTCCTGCAGCAGCATCTTGTGTTTCTGTGCTAGATACCAGAGGGGAGGAGCTTCCCTGGTTTCTATCCTAGGTGCAGAGTTCCTCCTCCAACAGCTCCCTCACTCACCCATATGGTATTCAATGCACTTGCCTATACTGTATGTCGTTTCTTGCCACCTGTATAGCTACCACTAGCTACCAGGCTATGAGTTGGACCAAACTGCGGGAGGCAGTGGAAGAGAGGAGTGCCTGGCGTGCTCTGGTCCATGGGGTCACGAAGAGTCAGATACGACTAAACGACTAAACAACAACAAAGCTACCAGGCTAGTGTTTAAGCAGAAGGCTATTTTAGCTGCCACCCTCAATAAAGCCAGTTTTTCTCCATTCATTTTTATTATTGACAACAGTGTTGTATACAACTGAACACACTGATGTCATTCAGTAATGTTAAACTGTAATAGAAGGCTGACAGGTCACTTGGGGGGCAAGTGATATGACCTGAGAAGAGCAAATGTTTGGGAAATGGGCTGTCTGCCCTGTGTCATGCACATGGACAGAGAGAGGAAGAGACATATTTGTGGTTCTGCATATGTGAAGTGTGTGTGTGTGTGTGTGTGAGAGAGAGAGAGAGAGAGAGAGAGGGAGAGGCTATGGTATGGTCATCTTTTATTTTCCTCCACGATATTGGGGAGTGCTCCCCGATGTTGTTAGCACACACACACACACACACACTGATGTTGTTTCTGCCTGTCAGTATTGTGTGATCTTCACAATCAGGATCAGCAGGACATAGCTGACTCTCTATGACAAGCATTGTCATGTTTGATACAGCAGAGGCTTTCGTGAAGAAAAACGGGAGTGGAGTGACTCGTGTGTATCAGTCCCTGTCTCCTGAAGACCTCTGCCCCACCAGTCAGCCATCTGGAACAGGCAGGGGAGAGAGGCACAGGAATCTTCAGAGCGAAAGAGGCAAAAAATTGCCTCCTGCCTTCTGTTTATGGAAGTTTTTGCTGGATCAAAGAGCCATTGGTGAATGGGAGGACACTTCAAGTCTTCAAGTGGTGGTCCCTATTAGAGCAAGTACATTTTTTAAAATGTAGATGTAGGTATGAGTAGGGAAAACATTAATACACTTCTCTCTGCTCTATAGAATACATCTTGGAATGCACAACAATCTTAAGAAAAATGTTTTGAGTAGCTACTGTACTAACTGGGCCATGTAATTTCATTATGTAGAATTTCACAACCGGACATAACCTGGATTTTAGACCCCCTATACGCTGGGACTAGTAGTGAGCAATGGTGGGGAGTTTTCAACTGCTATATTTTTCTATGGAAAACACTTTGTTTTCAAAATGCATTGTCTCATAGAATTAGTATCATAATGATTGGGTACAATGCCAATCAAATTAGGACACTTAAAAATGTAATTAACTCCCACATTCCCACGACTGTCCTTGCTAGGGAAACACATACTAGGATTATTTTTTGTAAGGAGTGTAGATTGACACCAAAAGTATATATGATCCAAACATGTTAAATCACTCCACAACCTATGTAGGCCACTGGAAAATATTCCAGTTAAGTTTATTCCTGAAAAAAATGCCGTTTATCTTGCTAAACTTCTTGTATGTGTTTTAACAATAATTCTTTATAAATCTAGGGTATGCTGTGGTCATGTCCCAAAAGGATAATGAACCCTTGAATGAAGTTGCTCATGAACTTGAGGAAAATGTTCAGAAGACAGAGGAGGCAGAACCCACTGAGACTAATGGAGGGGAAGCTGAGCTTGTGGCTATGACACGGAAAAGGCCTGAAGCGAAAATCCCTGAGCCCAGTATTGCACAACAGCCACTGGGTCAGAATGTACAGGTATCGGTGCTAAACCTGCTATCAGTAAATTCTCATTTACCACAACAATGTTCACATTTTAATATTATACATTCCCTAGCAGGATTTGGGGGCCAAGAAGATCCATTTGAATGAAATGTGGAACTGTGAGATGTGGATATCTGTGTTCTACATTTGTCCTGTGTGCTAAATAGTCAGGTGCATCATTAATATTCATCTTGTTGGATCTGTTTGAGACAAAAGGAAAACAGGAGTCAGACTTGTGTAACTTATGATGGGCTAAGAAGATGTGCATGGATGTAGCAGCGGACAGCACAGTGGCAAAACCCTGTTGTTGATTTTGCTACCTTACTCGGTCGGAACTGTGACAGTCTGTAAAGGCTGAGACAAACTGAGTGCTTTAAGGAGGATGGAACCTGTCAAAAGGGATACAAGCAATGACCTGCATTCTCCTCTGCTTAATTTTCGTTTAATTAATTATTTTTAAAATTATTTAATAAAAAGATGTATGGTGGAATCTAACACTGCTTGAGCGGGTTCCTGCTAGTGCAATGAGACTTCACCTTTCTCTCCTCCCCATATACACCCACAACTGTTCTGGACCCCCTAGAGCTGTGGTTGCTAATGTGGGGCACATGCCCTACAGGGGGGCAATTTTATTTTTAAGGGGGACAATTCAAGAATGACTTATTAGCAGTTAATGGCCTTTTAGGTTTCCTCCATGTGAATAGGAATTCACTTTTTGAATAATAAGAATGATATGTCATGGGGGGGGGGGCATCAGGATTTTAGAGTTGCTTAGGTGGGGCATGGCCAAAAAAAGGTTGCGAACCACTGCCCTAGAGCATATTTTGAGGGCATGTGCCTTTTACCAGCTTTGTCTGGATTGGGATAACTTGGCCGCTGTAGACCATGCATTGGTAAGTAGCTAGTGCAGAATGCAGCAGCTAGACTGCTGATGGGGGCAGATGGCCAACAGCATGTGACACCTCTTTAAAACATATATACTGGATGCCCATATGGCAAGGTTCAAGACTCTTGTGTTGCTATAAAAATTCCTGAATGACTTGGTTTTCCTGTCTGGAAATGAATTTTGGTTAAACTGGATGTTTAATTTCAATAGTACAGTTGGCAATGTCCTTTTGTTTCTTCCCCAGAGTTCCAGTTCCATGGAAGAGTCGCAGACAGGATGGGGTTACTGGGGGAGCTGGGGAAAATCATTGCTCTCGACTGCTTCTGCTACAGTGGCTACCGTAGGTGAGGCTGCCCGAAACCTAAGCTATGCAATCCGAATCAAATAAATTGGGTCTGCTCGAAATTGCTTTTCTTTTTCTTTTTTGCCTTTAGAAGTTAAAAGTGACAGGTGCAAAATGTTCTATATAGAAAACAACAGAAGAAAATTAATTAGTGGCAGTTAAACATGGTAAAAATGTAAGCAGCAGCACGGAAGTTGAAGGTTGCAATGTGTGCTGTCTGTTAAAGAGGAAAAAGAGGGAAATATTAAGCTACTGGCTTGATTGGGCAATTCATTGTGCTTTTCAAATGCAGCATACTGCCTGCAGCAATTCATCTTGCTGACTTGGCCTCTGCTTGCTTGGTGAAGTAATTCATTTTACCTTTGGACTAAAGTAACATCTCTGCTTTCTTTAGGTCACGGAATCTCAAATGTCATTGAAAAAGCAGAGACATCCCTTGGGATCCCCAGCCCTACTGAATTATCTTCTGAGGCTAAAGATGTTGGGGAAGGTTGGTTTCTATTAACAATATATAAACTATTTGAAGTTTGCCCCTTGTGGTACTATGATGGATGTTGTTGTTTTAATGCTATTACTTCTTGTGCAAGGGAATCTGTTATATATTTCAATAGAAGCTGCTATTTTGCTGTCACTAGTTTACTTACAGGTTGTGAGGCTCTTCATAAGTATCAGCTTCCCTTGCCTCCTTTTATCCAAGACATACACAAAGGAATGGGAGCTACAGCCCATAGCCTATGTCTTATCTAGCACTGGCACCTCCTGTATGGCTGTGGGAGATGCCTTTGCACATGAGGATTCTTTGCTGTATGGTGTAAATGACTACTGGTCCCAATCAAATCAAATGCATATTTCTCAGCTTATTGCATGTGAAACTACTGGCGTAGATTGGCTGGGATCCAAATAATTGCATTACTATTTCCTGCCAACCTAGCAGTTCGAAAGCACATCAACGTGCAAGTAGATAAATAGGTACCACTCCGGCGGGAAGGTAAACGGCATTTCCATGCACTGCTCTGGTTTGCCAGAAGCGGCTTAGTCATGCTGGCCACATGATCCGGAAACTGTCTGCGGACAAACGCCGGCTCCCTCGGCCAGTAAAGCGAGATGAGCGCCGCAACCCCAGAGTCATCCATGACTGGACTTAACGGTCAGGGGTCCCTTTACCTTTACTTTTATTTCCATGCACTCAAAGGGACTTTGAACTTGTTTGAAAGAGCAGTTCCCCATGGCAAGCTATTGAAAATAAAGGGGACTTTCAAGTTAGCTTGTGATGATGACATATGTGTCTGCTTTTGGTTGGGGAGGGAGTGTCACGCTACACTGGCCTTGCCCAAATATCTCTGCATCAAGCCCTATATACATTGCAACACTAAGCCAAAGCATGGCTAAGCATTGTTATCTTGGTGTGCAGGTGCCAACAGTAAAAACTGCAACCTGCTTCACTCTTCCTGTGATCTTCATGTTGCTGGAGCTGAGCCATGGTCTGGCTTGCTGGTATGTCCAAATCCAGGCTTGTGGTTGGTCTCACTCCAGACAAGCTGTAGACAAGGTTTGTTCTTGCCTTGGCACTTGTGGTTTGTCTGAAAGACACAAACCATGACTATGGATTTGGATGTAATGCTAAGCCAAACCTTGTGGGTGTGGGTATCAAAGCAGACCTTATTTTTACTGTTAGTACTTGCACACTCATGCATTCACAGTAAGCCATGGTTTGGCTTAGCATTATGTGCAACCTGCGTCCTTGCCTAGGATGATACTGTTACCATAACACCGGATTCCTTCATTGTAGAATGTCAATTGTAAAAGTAGACATGGAGGCAGAGGGCAGAATCCAATATTTGCATTAGGGGACTTTCACCTCCTCTCATCCCCACTGCAGCTTCCTATGCACACCTCAGTTCTATTCTTGAGGGTCCCCCAACCCTCTGGAACAGATTTGGAGCTCATGGCAAGGACTGTTTGACTCATGAACTCAAGCTTTGAATTCAACCCAAAATAAAAATAGAACTACTTGGCCGTATTCAGAAAACGTCATTTGGGAAACAGAAATAAAGCAAAGATCTGCCATTTCTTAAAGACACATGCTTATCCAAATCAGTTTTCAAATTATGACCTCATGGGTCACAAAATGTTGAACTGCCTTTTAATCACAAGTGTCGAACACAAGATTACAGCTCACTTCAGAATTCCTAGCTTTCTATCAAGTAGCTGTTTTATCACTGACCCTGAAGTCAACTATGGATTTTGTCACACGAAGATCAGATTTGCAACAGGTTTGTGATATTAAGCACTACATCTGTGATGCTCTACATTCATGTCGGCACTACATCTATGATATTGCATGAGTTTTATGTGGCATTATCACAAATATATTAAAAAAGATGCTTGGGACCTTATTTGCTGCCTCTTTTTCATAGAAGCATCAATTTTATGCAATTCAGAGAGAGAGAAAGAGATCTTAGATTTGGTATACACCTTTATTTATTTAATGAATCGCTTCCTATAAAGCATTTTGCAGAAATTTCATAATACCATAGAAACAATTGCGTATATTAAAACGGGTAAAACAATTGCCCAGACATTTTTACATTTCTCCCTCCCTTTTTTGTTCTAAACCAGGGTGGAGAACCTTTTTGGCTCTTTGACCAGATCCTTATCAAATTAGACAGGTAGGTGGTGGTAACCACCTGTCAGTCACTTGACAATCACAGTGATGTTAACTGATTGGGTGCTTTGAAGTAGGGACTTCAAATCACCATGCACAGCCCTAGGCATAAGGAGTGCAAGGGAACTCTTTCACCTGACCTAGCAGCCTTTGGCTCTACTGCTCACCAGCTGATGGGCAGCAGAATCAAAGCCTGCTTTCCTTTGCCAATGGACAATTGGGTGGTCAATTAAGGGGCTTGATTGTGCATTTGCAGCTGCTGCATCTCTGCTTGCCCCACACCTGGCACCACAAATGAAGTCAGGTGTGGAGAGGTGTGCATGGTTTGGGGGAAATGGCCTAGTAGGTCAAATTTAAATCCCTCACAGGCTAAGTTTGGCCCACACACCACTTAAATCCTATTCCCTTCCCCTTGTTTCAGAAATCCAAAACTCTGAAGAAGGCAATGATGGCAAAGAAGAGTCTGAAAATCCCTCGCCTATTAGTGGTGCATTTGGAATGTTTTCTACCATCTCTGCTGCTGTTCAGAGCACAGTGAGTGAGACTGCAAGCAATATATCAGTGAAGACCAGCTTATTTTATTATTTTTTATTGAATTTATTTGTTTATTGGAAGCTTGTCTTTCATTTTGAATTCTGAGTAGTGGAAAACTTGATTCAAGCGGTTGGTTGATACTGCGCAATGGCTCATTAAATCATCAAATGATTCTGTAGTGTTGTGTAATATGCATTATCATAACTTATTGGTTGGTAATTAGTTGCTTGTGACCTGTCTAGCAGCTGTATATGTTAAGAAGAAGTTTTTGATTGGCGTCTGAGTAGAAGAGGGCATTCTATCCTTGAGATGTAAAATCTGGAATGTCTTGACGGCATTCCTTCATAAAGGAGAATTTCCTGCTGCGTGCTTAAGACTTGGGCACCGATCTCAGTGAATTCCTTAGTCTAGAATTGATGTTTAATTGGGGTGGAGTGAAATATCCTGAAAGTATACAAGTACATTAGCAAAAGGTACATCGCATGGTGCTTTGTGGTGGTAAGGACCTTTGGCTAAGCAATAAAGATTTGGATTTGTAGTATTCTGTGGACTTTGCTAGCCATTAGTGATGTTGCTGAACTTTGTAACACTTTATTTCATTTAGAGACGTGATGTATTCCTAACATGCTGGTATTCTGAAGTAGCCTATATTTCCTCCCCTAATAGTGTTTTTCCACTACAGTCTGAGCCACAAACCACCCCCTGCTGGCTCTAGTGATGGCAGGAGGAATGTTGCCTTAGCAGCTTTCAAACACAAAGAAGAAAGGGGAAGAGAAACATCCATCCCTGTCATTTCTGCAGCCGGGTAGCTGTTGGGGGGGGGGGTGCTTCTCAAGGTTGGCTTGTAATCTAACCTGAGAAAAGACTGTAAGGTGTTAGGTGGCGGCGGCCTGGTTTGGACTAATGCAGCACATAGTAATTTTCTAGTTTAATATCGTCACCTTCCACCTCAATGTACTATATGGAGTTCATGCTGTATGTAGTTCAATGTAAAAATAGCAGGGGGACCTATACCTGGTCAATGCAACCTAACATGGCTTCTTAATCATCTGAGGGGTTTTTTTGGAAAGCATTATTTGGTCACATTCACATCATACATTTAAAGCACATTCAATGCACATTTCAAGTGCATGGGTTCCCCCAAAGCATTATGGGAAATGTAGTTTACCACCCACAGAACTGCAATTCCCAGCACCTTTAACAAGTTACAGCTCCCAAGATTCTTTGGGGGAAGCCATGTGCTTCAGATGTGTGATGAATGTGCTTTAATGTAGGATGTGGATGTGACTTTTGATTTATTTTCGATCAATGTGGAATAAGCAGACGAAATGTGTCTCACTGGGTTCGTAAAACAAAATGAGAAATATAGTTTTTGCAAACTTATCCACTTCTTACAGCATATAATTATATGCTTTTGAAAAATTATTTGTCGTGTTTATGGTTGTTCCAGCATCAAGATAAAGTGGTGTTAGGCTGTGTTGTTCCTTCTTATCGCCACCTATTATCATTCTTCCCAAAGACTACTAAAAACCCCACCCTGCACTTTGAACACTTGACTCCCAGTGCTCTCATCATGTGATTTATATTTCTGACTTGAGTTTTGATCTCTGTTCCTTCAATTTTTTGAATTTACTGTCATGCTCTGTGTTTTGTATACAGTGGTGCCTCGCAAGACGAAAAGAATCCGTTCCGCGAGTCTCTTCGTCTTGCGGGTTTTTTCGTCTTGCGAAGCAAGCCCATTAGCGGTTTAGCGGATTAGCGCTACAGTATTAGCGGCTTAGCGGGCTTAGCGGATCAGCTGTTAAGCGGCTTAGCAATCAGCTGTTAAGCGGCTTAACGATCAGCTGATAAGCGGCTTAACGATCAGCTGATAAGCGGCTTAACGATCAGCTGATTAGTGGCTTAGCGATCAGCTGTTAAGTGGCTTAGCCAATCAGCTGATAAGCGGTTTAGCGGCTTGGGGAAAAGGGGGGGAAAAGGAAAAAACCCCCGCAGGAACTCGCAAGACATTTTCTTCTTGCGAAGCAAGCACATAGGAAATTCGTTTTGCGAAGCACCTCCAAAACGGAAAACCCTTTCGTCTAGCGGGTTTTCCGTCTTGCGAGGCATTCGTCTTGCGGGGCACCACTGTATTTGTATTTCCAATGCTCTGTATTTTGATGTTTTGAATGTGTGCTGTAAGCCTCTTTGGGTGCAGCTCATTGTGGAAATGCAGCACGTAAGTAAACTCCATCAATCAAAGGTTTATTCTCTTTCTCTTGCTTCCCACCTTACCCTGCCCCACTTTTAGGGGAAGACTGTTATTAGTGGAAGTTTGGATGCATTAGAATTCATTGGTAAGAAGACCATGGATGTGATAGCTGAAGGTGACCCTGGTTTTAAGAAAACAAAAGGCCTGATGATCAGAAATTCCACACTTTCTCAGGTATTGGCTTACTTCAAGCTTCCACACAGCAACAAAGAGTAGCCTCTTCCTGGATTCCCTTAATGGCAAATGATCAGTCCCTAGAGCTGTTCACAGCAGAACACCAGATATTTCAGGACGAACCTTTCCTTTGTGTGTGTTTCTCTATACATGCACCAGCATTAATGCTTCAACTTTTCCATTTGTAGATCTTGCGAGAGGCAAAGGAGAGAGAAGAACAGCGGACAGCTACTGAGGTTTCCATGGCTACAGAGAAGAAAGCCCATTATGGGCTACTCTTTGATGAGTTTCAGGGTCTTTCTCATTTGGAAGCTTTAGAGATGCTTTCCAGAGAGAGTGAATCAAAGGTAATGGCCCTGAGCAATTTCCTTTTTTTACAGTTGAGGAGGAATAAAAATGAATATTTCTTTAAACTCTGGCAGATGAGCCCTTTTATGGATTCCACACAAGCATCAGTAAATGAAAGCCAGTAAATGCAGGAAAAACACCTCTCCCTGCCCTCCCCTGCTGTTTCTTTACCCCTTGTGTAGTGTTTTTTATTAAAATAAGAGCTTTCTCAATCTTTGTTGCTCCGAATGACTGAGCCATTGATAGTAAAAATCAATGGCACTGCGAGGTAGAGCAAGTTTGATATTTTTACACACACACCTTCTCTCTCTGCTGTGAGGGAATATGCCAAACACAGAGCTCCCCTTCTCAAAGAGTGAATTGCTTTCCATAGTCAGCTTGTCATTAGTGCTGCCACCTTAACTTTTCACACCAAATATCAAGCGTTTCTGGCTGGTGGGTTTACGGTTCTCTTTGTGGCTTTCTTTCCTTTTAAATCAGGTGAAGTCGGTGATAAGCGCCCTCTCCGGAGATGAGCTAGATACTTTGAAGGCCGAACTGGAACAGCTCAAAGAAGCGTTTTCGTTAGCTGAATTTTATGATGATGACGAGGAAGAAATGAAGGGTAATTACAAGAATTCCCACTTGCAAAAGTAACAGTAGACTGAATAGCAAAAGTAAAATGACTGAATGGTGAGTTCAGTCATTCCGTTATGAGTGTGGTGCAATAACACATGAAAGATGGAAAACTAAGCATATGAACCAGTCCATTAAGTCTTATCAATGGTCCATCTTGCCATTATTCTGTTTCTGACAGTGGACAGTTCTCTGGAAGCTTTGCAGGAGATGCAGATAACACAGGCTGTTAATTGACTACTCTGTGCACTTCCAGCTTCTTCAAGTGAATACCTTTGGCAAGATTATCTATGTCATCAAGCTCTTGGTTAATCACTACTGGTATTCTGACTCACTCACTCTTTCAGTCTGTGATCCAAAGCTTAAATGAAGGATATTGCAGTTGATCAGTGGGATCACGAAAACCGCAGCAGAAGTCTTGTGGACTTGCGCAAGAGAAGCACTGCTAAGCTCCACAGGATAATCTCCTTCATCATTCCTGACATAAAAGGGAAGACGACCATTATAATGCAAATCCTTGAGCAGGAGGCTGTCCCTCTTGGTAGATTTTAAGGAGACCAAGATACCGTATTTTTTGCTCTATAAAACTCACTTTTTCCCTCCTAAAAAGTAAGCAGAAATGTGTGTGGGTCTTATGGAGCGAATGCAGGCTGCACAGCTATCCCAGAAGCCAGAACAGCAAGAGGGATTGCTGCTTTCACTGCGCAGCAATCCCTCTTGCTGCTCTGGCTTCTGAGATTCAGAATATTTTTTTTCTTGTTTTCCTCCTTGTGGTCTGGTGCGTCTTATAGAGCGAAAAATACGGTATTTGTAAAGCAAAGCTATTTATACAAAAGGACAGAAATGAGTACAAATGCAAAATTCAAATGCAATTTAGTAAGTTTTAATGTCGATGATTAGATGTAGCGTTCAGCACTGTCATCTCTTGCTTTCAGAGGAGGAAGACTTCACAAAGGAAGTAGGAGATCTCTTTTCACAATTACGAGTCTCTACAACGCCAGCCAAACTAACCCAAGTGAGTGTTTTTTTTGTCATCTTTTGGCTGTTAGGCACGCCTCACAAACACTGTTATATTGCGTCTTTGACGAGGAAGTGTGTAGCAGCCACAAAAGGCATCAGGCTTGTTTACACATTTTTGTCTAGTTGAAGAAGCCATGGTCCGATCTGAAAAATACAAATATTTAGGTTACAAAATTGTAAAAATAAATAAAAACTAGGTTTGCAAAACAATAATTACCATGTGGTTAGGGCAGATCAACGTGTCAGTGTCCACTTATCCCCAGTGGAAATATGACATATCGGCAAGAGTTGGAAATTGAAAGATAACTATAGCATGTACACGGAAATCATTTCAGATTTGAAATCAGCATTGAAAGAACATATAAGAACAGTTGAAAAATTTCATGCAGAAGAAAATGAAAAAAAAAATTGTTCCCCAGTATACTGTGTATCCCAAGGGAATAATTTTTTTTGCATACCTCCAACTGTACATAGATATACATGTCATTTTCAATGCTATACATGTCACGTTCAATGCTATATAAGTCACTTACATTTATACTCATATTGTACTACTTTGGCTATGTGTTTAATAAAATACTGAATTCTTGCACTGTGAAAAACAAAGATTATGGTGAAAAGTGAAAAACATGAATTGCAAAAAAACGAGAGCTTACAGAACAAAACCAACTTCAGATATGAAATCAGCACGTCAAAATTAGGTTAGAGCAACTGCAGGTGTTAATGCAACAAAAATTATGTTCCCCATTGCGTAGTTTCATTCCAGAGGCAGTTGTACTTCCTCCATGTGCAGCATGATCGGGATGGTCCTGCCTCTCCTTTTGGTGATGGGCTGGTGTGTTTCTGCTTCCTCTCGGACAGGCAAGGAACTCCGCTCATGAATTGACGAAGAGCCTCAGCGCGCGAACTGCAAAACAAGAAACGCCGAACGAAGGAGACCAGCAAGTGGGCTCCGGGGATGCTGAGCAAGAGGATAAAAAATCAGTAGAGGTAATCATTTTAACCGAAGGAATATTGCACTGCTGTCTAGCTGTCAATGCACTTATATAATCTAAGCTCATAGCTGACAGCATGCTGCTTCATGCTTGCAGTTACAATCTCTGCATGAAGCCTGCGGGATGGAATTGGGTGGGAAAGTAACATAATAATTTATTTATTTTTTTAAAGACGAGAGACTGACATCTTTTTCTAACTTCTGCAGGAAATTCACGCGTGTGCGATCAGGAGCCTGGCTGAACTGACAGCTTATTCTATCGAAGCATTCCACAAAACTGCAGCTCTGGTTCTTCACGGGCAGCAGCAAGAGGTGTTAGCCCTAGATCGGGCCAAAGCCCTTTCACAGTAAGGCTGATCACTCTTGGCCACTCTGCTGTGTATAAGATGATAAGTAGAATCCTTCTTGCTGGCTTTGATACTACTGTTCCATTTCTCTTGATTTTGATATTAGAGAACTATTAGGCCAAACTATACTCAAGAGCTATATCCAAAGTAGCTCCACACCACTCATTCTGTTGATGCAAAGATTTTTGCTTGTGTAATGGATCTTCCACCCTTTCCTCCTCCCATGCACTCCTTTAATCTGTTCCAGAGCAGATTTGGGGAGCGGAGGAAAGTTCCCTTGTGCATGCATAAATTTTTATTCCAATGGAATAAGTGCATTGGATCCTGCCCCTGGTTATGTGTTGTTTTCCTCTGCATTTTAAAAAATCAAATGCGGCCATGGATGCTGCAGTCTGGAGCACAGAACTAGGGGTGGGGAAAACAGGGAGGAGGCAGATTGCTTCATATTTCCATCTATTTCATTTGTGAATCGCTTCTCACAAAGCATCTAGAAGCGATAAACAACAAAAACATACACAAAAATAATTTCAAATCCAATCAGTAGCAACCTGCGCAATGGTGTAGATGGAGTTGTGTTCCTGCTGCAAAGGTGCCAAAGTTCTGACTTGTCTTCCTGCTTGCTTGTGGAGCCAGGAGATCACACCACTCCTTTGGGGCCATGTGCTTGTTTTCACTCCACAGGGGACTTTATACTTATCTCACCACCCAAAGTGGTGGATCGATGAGACAGAATAGTGATGTCCCGATCAGCCCCCCCCCCTCCCCAGAGTGTAAGAGTGTGATGCTGACAGATTATTTGAAAAATCCCTGTTCCCTCCACCATCTGTCTCTTGAATACAGGCTTGAATTAAGCTTGAAGGAAGCTGATTCTTTCATATCTTTTTTCAAAAAGAATGTTAATTCATCAAATCACTTTTGGTTTTGAAGAGCAGTTATTGAAAAGCATTGCATTCAAGGAGGAAATTTTCTTTCAATTTGTGTTTACTGTATGCTGTTTGTTCTTTCTTAGAATGACCATTGTGTTGTGCAAAGAACTATCGGCTGTATCTAAAGGCTTCGTGACGTGCTTAACAGCTGCTGGGGTAAGAAGTCAAGTTTAAAGAGTTGTTGGACAATGGTATGATCTTACTTCAGTCATCTGAAAAGCTGGATTTCCCTTTGTTTTGCTTTTTTAAAAGAGGAGGCAGCCTATGGTCTCTTGTGGCTGCAGCAGTCAGTTCTGGACTTTACTTTACTCTCTCTTTATTAAAAGGTTTTTTAAAAAAAGAAAAGAAGGGGAAAAATCCATAGGGTGATAATCTAGTTAGTTATACTCATAGAGTTGACCAACTAAAATCATTGGATTCAAGTCCATTAATTTCATAATATGACTTAGTGAGATAACAGTATTTTGCAAACTGTTGTTTAGCAACGTCTGTGGAAAATGTCCATTTTGCACTATGCTTATTTTAGAGATATCTTCTTGGTTTCTGTGCCCCCCCTCCTTTGGCGGCTGACATTGACTGCATATTATGAACTTCCTATTCATAATTTCTGGTAGCCCCCTCAGTACACTTGGTTCATACTGACCTTTCTCTCTCTCAAGTAGCGTGATGCCCCAGTATTACAGCTGTTGTTTTAATTTTTGCAAGCTCATCTGAGAAACTGACTTTACTTTGTATGTAACATGTTTTTGATGTGAAATACATCAGAGCTGCATTTTCAAATAATGTGAGGTGGATTATCAGCTAATCTAATCAGTGTATCTTTAAATCATTTTTAGACTGGAGATCAGATAATATTCAAGAGGTTTTGTGCTGTGTTTGGTAATGCAACCTAAAATATCCAATCTTTCCAGGTGGAAGAGAAGGCAGATGTCCTTAACCCTTTAATCACTGGAGTGTTTTTGGAGGTCAGTTGCAATGTACTTGAAAATTTTAGCTAGTTAAACAATGTATATTTTTACTGGCTATGACTTTGTCTGAAGTGGGCTGGCTGATGACTGGAGTGAAGAAAGAATAAGTTGAGAAATCTTGTGTGTGTGTGAATATTGTCATAAAGTTACAGCATCTGGTTCATATTATGTAACTAGTTTCTGAAATCTCATTACCGAAAGAGCTAAGTGTGGTGTAATCTTTCTGTTGTGCTGATTGGGTGGCAAGTAGAGGATAAAATGTTGAGAAATATTTCTGACTGCTCATTTAGACTGCGGAAGGTTATGCTGTAAAACTTTAATCTGGATTTTTGGAACAAAAATAATCTTTAATACTTCCCAAACTCTTATGGATTGCAGATGTAGAAAGTATATGAACTATCTGCTCAAATGACAGTGGGTGGAGGGTGGGCATAGCTCTTCAGTGAACATGGTTTGTAGGCTACCAGATGGGACATGGCTATATCTCAGCCCTTTCTCCTAGATGCCTTTTGTTGCATAATGTCCCATTATTCCATTGAAGTGGTTGATTTGGGGAGCAGTGGTTGTGAGATGCTGAACAAATGCTAACCTCTAGAATTAGCAGGCACTCTTTATGGAAAGGGGCCCCCAGCGTGATTGCCCTTTTATGTTCTTCTTTGCAGGCTTCAAACAGTGCCTCTTACATCCAAGATGCCTTCCAGCTACTCCTGCCAGTTCTACAGATTTCTCACATCAAGGCTCGTACAGAGTTAACACGGCAATAAATCAAATCTCTGCACCTAGAGCAGTGCCCCAGCCGGCATAAATGGCACCTCCCCGGTTCAGCAAAATAATAGGAGCTTGTAACAAAATACAAACGTTTTGACTGTGTTTCACTGACCAGTAATAACTTGCTGAATGGCCATCATTTATCTGCCTAGGCTAGCGAGGAGGATAAAGTGCAGACAACGTTGCAAGTTCAAAGTATGGGGAGGCTTTGTCACTGTGTCGGTTAATGTTTTTCCCCAGAGGTTCCTGGAGAAAGAATCATTAAGGTTGCAATACTGGGCACAGTTACACGGGAGTAAGTTCCATAGGACACAGTGTGACTTCCTTCCAAGTGAACAAACATGGGGTTACACTACAAGTATGAGTGTTTTAAAGAGATTTCATTAAAGGCCTGGATCAGCCCCTTATCTTCCTAGCCTTGCTTCTTTTATTAATGAAACCTTAGAGACAAATTGGGAATTCTAAAAAAATCGCTCTTCAAGTGGCACTGTTTCTTTGAGCTTACTTGTTTGGATAGAACAGAAACTTAGACCAGATTTGGTCAATATACTTGGAATGTCTACCTTTTCAGTGATCGATGAAAAGTAGCTCAAAGAGAACTAGCTAATAAAAAGCTAATATAGGCTAAATGTACATAGTTGGTGGCTGTATTTTGTTCCTCTTGGCCCTATCTTAAGTGGCTGAATGCTCTTGCGCTATTGTATTCAGGAGTGTGGGATCCCTCCCTAGATGCCTAGGCAAAGGTTTGTTGCTGATTCATATGGACAAGCCCCAAGACTTTCAGGACAGAATTATTTTTATAGAATTATTACTTTGCATTGTTTATATCTTGCGTGGCTATGGGAAGGTTTTCCTCCCCCCCCCCCCTTGTGCTTGCAGTCTGGGAGGAACACCCTGAATATTTTTGTATTAAACAACCAAGCAACTTGCTATGATTTGCCCCACTTAGAGAATAAAATGAGTGCTTGACTAGTAAGGGAAAAGGCTTGGGTTGCATCCAATTAAGTCTTGCTCACTGAAATTAATGAACTTAAGTTAACATATCTATTAACTTCAATGGGTCTACTCTGAGTAGGACTAGCATTGGATACAGCCGTTTGAAATGGTATCATGGAGTTGTAGAGTTGGAAGGGTCATCTAGTCCAACCCCCAACCTTTCTCTTATTTTAAGAGTGAATTTTTCACCATCTTTATCAGGATTGGTCTATTGCCAGGGTAGTGAACATGGTGCCCTCTTGATGTTGTTGGGCAACATCCCCAATAGAGATGATGGGAGTTGCAGTCCAACCACATCTGGAGGGCACCATGTTGCTTATCCCTGGTTTGTTGTAATATTTTTAGTATCTTTTTCAGCCTTCAAACTGCTCTGATTTCTAAATCCTCTGACTACTGGCATACCCTGTTACTCAGAAAAGCAGCATTGCAGCAGCACACTCAAAATGGTGGCTACATCAGGGCAAACGTCTTTCAGCTTTCAATAAATGTTCTATTGTTTGGGACAGATTCTTTTTCTACCAAAGAATCTATATTTTAAATATGTATGTTTGTGAAATCTGCACTATATTATATAAAGAGAATAAATGTTCTGTGATTCAATAAAGAGAAAGTTTTCCATTAAAACCAGGCTATCTATCCATTGTCTGTAGGATGCAGGCATGCTTATTCCAGGATGGGTCAACAAAAGGTGAATCACACTTGTTGCTACTGCTCTAAAGCTTGTTCCCTTACATGTGCTTTATCCTGCAAAGGAGTAGCAGGTCACAGTCTTATGTATCATAGTCTGGCAGTCCTGCATATGGTGTTTTGAAATATAAAGAGAGATGATAGTATATATGCTCGATAAACTGACTCTGGAACCTGTGAACAGAGAGTTTTGCAGAAATTGACAGCTTTCCATAAACTATGACTCACAGCAACTGTGTTTTTCATTGTAAACACAAACAAAGGGGGATGTATTGTTAAATTGCAGGAAAGGGAAAACAATTCCCAAGAGGCATTAATAATTTTAATGGAAAAATCTTCAAGCAACATCCAAGATCTGTAGTGTAATGAGCCTTGCTAGTTGTTCAAGAAATTATAAGGCTTCTCCCAAGGCACCAGGAGGAGGGGGGGGGAGGAACTAGTTGTCACCCCCTCTTCTCTCCTCCATCCCCTGCACATTAGATGTAATTCTGCAGTCACTTAACATGATTTCCCAACACATTTTGAGTGTTTTCCTCTTGCTTTTTTAATAGTGGGAACATGCAACAGCAGGTCTCTAAAACTCTTACTTCATGATACAGCAAATATGTTTCTAACGGGGGGGATCTTCTCAGCCTCTTTGGGATTTCCCAGTCCCAGACTGGGCTACTTTGCTCTTCCAAGTTCAGACTATTTATTAACTAGCTATTCTGTAGCAGTAATACTAATTTATTTCTTTGGTGCACTCTACTGTTTGTTTCCTGCTGTTGTGAAGCATCCAATTATTGCTACCATCTGCTTCCCACATAGTTTTGCATTCCCACCTACTCCTTTTTCATGGTTATCCTTCCGCAGAGAAAAAGTAGAACTGTAAATCGGTGCCAAGAATAGGAGATAGCCATGGCAGTTGTGAATAAACATCAACAAGATCAAATCATTTTTCTTCTCTTCCTGTGTGGAATTGTATTATGCTCTGGCTTAGCAGGCATCATCCCTCCTGCTGCTGTACTCATAAAGAAAAAAAGAGAGAGTATTTATTCAAATGGAATAATGGTGTGTTCTCTCCAGCAGTTTTCCTTGTTAAATCTTGTTCAAATAAAATATAGAGCACTAGAAAATGTTTTGCACCCCCAGGGAAGAGTGGTCAGTATCCTGCTGCCTCCAGGAATTAAAAACAAATCCTTGCTTGGACACAGTAGGAGGGAAATTGCACTGCCAAATGTATTCAGGTTAAATGAGCGTGGAGTCAAGTTATATAAGTAGCAGGAAGGAAATATGATAGACTAGCTTCATTCTCAGTTTTGGAAGGGCATGAGCAGGGCTAAGGAAGGATGGTGTTGCAAACGTCTCCTGCTAACTCAGGAGGTGGTCCTAAGGGTATCTTTCCCCTAAAGAAAAATGGTTATAGATTTCCATCCTTCAGCATATTCAGTAAAATATTCAGCTAGTTGCAAAGAAAGTTAAGTTGCACATGTTGCATTGTGTGATCCTGCGCATTTGGAGACAAGTCCCACTGGGTTCAATGAAGTGTGCTCTTGAATAAGTTTGTATAAGATTGAAGCTTGGAGCTGAATTATGCTAGCTGGTGTTACTGGGTGGTTGGGGCTCTTTTTTGTATAAAGATACTCACAGAAAAGAATTGTAATGGTCTGCCACCATAGGCTAATCCTAGACTGAATATTCTAGCTGTCAAGTCCTACTTCCAAGGAGTCCTATCTTCATCCCAGCTCTAGAAACGTTAAAACAGTAAGGAGCTTTGACTATACTTCCTAATGCCCAGAGGACACAGGACGTAAGAAAGCTTTGTGAAATTCTAGCTTAACAATAAACCTTCTTTAAACCTTCTATTTATATTTTACTTGCTTCAAGAGCGTATTGAGTTTCAGAGTAGAAGAGATTCTAAGAGTGACTTTGATGATTATAGGAAGAAAAGAAATACTGACATGAGACTTCATCTATTTATGGGGATTTGAGAGCAGTAAAAGCTGACCCCTCGATGGAGAGGGACAGCTATTTTGTCCAATTGTGAGAGGTGCTGCATCTCGGATGTCAGTCTCTGTAGCCAATCAGAATTTACTTTAAAGGCTGTTCCCACAATCTTAATGCCTTTACTGGAGGAAAAGTTCAACTCCGTTCATGCTTAAAGGTGAGCTTACCTGATTTGCGCCAATCCAAATCAATATGTGAACCAAAAAACATCCAGCCTCCAAATTCAAACTTCTCTGCGTTTTGCAATGCCAGTGATGTGTACAAACATATGTATACTAAGATAAATTCACACATTAGTGAAAATAACACACACAAACATTTTTATATAAAAAATACATTGAAAAGATAAGTGGAAGTAAATTGCATCTTAAGACCATAGGTTAAAAAAAAACACAATTCCCCTAAGAGGAAAAGATGCGTTATTTGGGGACTTGTTAGTTTAGAGATAAGGTGAGTAAGAGGGTGACATTACATGGGTTGGAGAAAGTGGATAGAGAAATATTTTTGCTCCCTCCTAACACCGGAACTTGTGAACATTGAAGCTGAATGTCAGAAGATTCAGCACCGATAAAACAAAAGGACTTATTTATACATTGCATAGTCGAACTATGGAACTCACTGTCCGCAAGAAGCAGTGAGGACCATCAACTTGGATGCCTTTAGAAGAGGATTACCCCAGTTCATGGAGCACAAGGCTATGCATGGCTTCTAGTCTCAAGGGCTGTGTTCTACCTCCACTGCCAGATGCAGTGTGCCTCTGAATACTGGTGGCTGGGAATCGCAGGTGAGCCCAGTTCCATTGTGCCTCATGTCCTGCTTCCCACAGGTATCTGGTCTGCCCCCTGTGAGAACAGGATGCTGGACTGGATGGGCCATTGGCCTGATTCAGCATGGTCTTGTGTTCATTAAATTATCGGTAAATGCTTTGAAAATAATATAGATATTCTCAGTTTCCAGTATTGACCAATTGTCTCTGTTTCTAGCCATTCCCTCCATAGCTACAATCTAATTGAGAGTTAAGCATGCTTAAACCTATTGTAATCCATCATCTTAAGCAGGGCCTGGGTCTAGGAAGTGGCCCTAAGCCTCTACATTTAAGTAGTTGAACCTGCTTGTAAAGGTAAAGGTAAGGGGACCCCTGACCATTAGGTCCAGTCGTGACCGACTCTGGGGTTGCGGCGCTCATCTTGCTTTACAAACCGAGGGAGCCGGTGTACAGCTTCCGGGTCATGTGGCCAGCATGACTAAGCTGCTTCTGGCGAACCAGAGCAGCACACGGAAACGCCGTTTACCTTCCCGCTGGAGCGGTACCTATTTATCTACTTGCACTTTGACGTGCTTTCGAACTGCTAGGTTGGCAGGAGCAGGGATCGAGCAATGGGAGCTCACCCTGTCGCGGGGATTCGAACCACCGACCTTCTGATCGGCAAATCCTAGGCTCTGTGGTTTAACCCACAGCGCCACCCACATCCCCGAACCTGCTTGTACCTGCCTATTAAAAAGTGGATTATATCATCCCTCGAGACACGGAGACTTGCTTACCTGATACTGTGAGAAAGCATAGGAATATGTTGACTCTGGGTTTTAGGTATGCACCATTTTCAAAAGCAGGCCCTGATCTGAAAGTAAATGCACATACAAATATGTTATAGAAGTAGTAAGGTGGTTCCATAAAACAGGAAACCTGATGCATGTTGAGCAGGGATTGAGCAAACATAGGCTTGTGTATGTCTGCGATATCAGCCATGTAAATTTGAATTTAAGAAGACAGAACGTGCTATTCTAAAGCAGGGATAGGGAACCTGTGGTTGGACTAGAACGCCTATCATCCCTGACCATTAGCCATATTTGCTTGGGTTGATGGGAGTTGGAGTCCAACATCATCTGGAGGGTCAAAAGTTCCCCGCTCCTGGGCAGGAAATATCTCCCCAATGCAAATATAATTGTACCATTTGCAGGCCACATAACATCTCTTTTCTATTATGCAGCTAATAAAAGCAATTCCGTAGCACTATTTGCTTGTCGCTTCTGTGCATTCGTACACTCATCCTATCCCTGCTGGAGGTCTGGTACCGCCTGAAACAACAATGGCTTCTGACGTGGCCAGCTGTCCACAATCTTTCCCCAAGCCTTGCTTCCTACCTGTACACACTTAGTCACATCAGAATGGGGAGAGGGAAGCAAGCCCATTCCCTTTTGTTTTAACGACTGCTCCAAAATTAAAGGGCCAGCTTGGTATGTTTAGTATGCGACTTACTAAGTACAGCATGTAATACTTAAAGAAAAAAGGACAGGAGTGCTAAGCAGGACCAGATGCATCAGATTTAATAAGCCTGTTAAGTAGATTCCATGGAAATCTATCCACTGTCAACAGCTGAGAAAAAATTGAATTCATGTCATATTACGGAGCTGTCAAAAACGTTAAGTGATTTTTCCTAACCTGAAACAGAAATGAAGTGTTGTGAATGATTGGCCCCTCAAACAATATGGCTACTGGCCACATTTTCTACAATGAATGACATGAATGTCGTCAGTTATGAACATCTGCTGACAGTGTGGGCTTCATCAGCCAGGCAAGCAACTGGCAATACTCAGAGTGCCGAGAACAAATGGTAAGACTAGAAGCACTTTCTAAAAGTAAAATGTAGTGAAAGTGAAACACAAAGGCGGATTTAGGGCAGTACGATGAGTTCTGAACTGGGTGTTGAGCCTAGCGGGTGCTGCAGGATATCAAAAATATGGCAGTGAATTGATCAGGATGGAAGGCAAGACGTGGGAGGGTGCCGAGTTTTGGCCTTGCACAGGGTGCCATTGAAATTTGAAAGACTAAAGTCTGCCCCTGTGAAACACATGTGTTACATGTACTTGTGGTTAGGCTTTCTATGATGGTCAAATTAGAAGAGATGATGGAGATTTGCAAGTGGGTCTCCATTCTCCCTAAACGTATTTCTCCCCCCCCCAAAAAAGCACCTTCAGATGGAGGAGGAGGGAATTGAGACTGGCAGCCTTGTGCCCAGGAAGGAGGAGAGGGTAGTTTGCCGATTCAAATGTCATCTAAGCAACTGTCTGCCCCACAAAGGGAAATATACAGGCGCTTGTGTTTTCCCTAATGTGACAACAGAAGTCAGTGTATAATAAAAAATTTCCTCCATGCTAGCAGTGGGCAACACATCACCTATTTATCTGCATGGAAAGGCAGATCATCAGATAAATAGTGACCCTGGAGGGAAGGTGGTGGGTGTGATACTGAAAAGGAATGGATGTGTTGACTACAGTTTGCGGTTTTGAATGAGGTCATTCTAGGAATAGTAATACTACTGCATACAAATCCACACCCCAAAGGTGCCTTTTGTTAATAATAAAATAGTATACTACATTATTCCTAGTTCTCCATCCTAACGTTTCATAATGAAGTGGTATTTCTGGGCAGAAAGCAACATAACGGCTTCTTCCTCTGGCTTCTACTTTATTACTGCTTTGGACCCTAATAGGCAGGTTGCCCTTGCAAAGCAAAGAAGCTGCAAGTGAAACACAAGAGGAACATGCCATCAAGTCACTTGCACAGATGGGATACCTGTCGCGGGAGCAGCAGCCACCTAGAGCAGACAACAAAGTCCACAGTGAAGTTGCCTAGCTCAGAATATTTGTTTGTTTATGGCCTGCAGGGAACAATCCTTTAAAGCTGCTGATAGAGTCATACCTTGGATCTTGAACGCACTGGCCCCTGAACAAATCGGCTCCTGAACGATCGAAACCTGGAAGTGAGTGTTCCGGTTTTCAAACGTTCTTTTGGAAGCTGAACATCCAACGGGGCTTCCACAGCTTCCTGAAGGAGCTTCCTGCAGCCAATCAGAAGCTGTGCTTTGGTTTCCGAACGTTTTTGAAGTCAAACGGACTTCCGGAACGGATTCCATTCGACTTCCAAGGTACGACTGTATTACATGCCCCAGAGATGTGTAGATGTTTCTATCCTTAGTTCAGATCTTGGACCAGCCACTCTCATCCTGACCTACCTTGCAGGATTGTTTTGTGGATCAAAGCTGGAGGGGTATATATCTTATATGCTACCCTGAGTTCTTAGAGGAAGGGTGGGATAAGAATGAAATGAGTGAATAAACTCTATGAGCCAGGAGAGAACTCTGGGACATCCCCCCGCAAAGTTGATAAATAAAAAACAAGTTCTTGAATCAAGAGAAGATTTCACCCATCACAGAGTGAGGAAGCCAGTGCTGAGACCTGCAGCTTACACTACACTCCTTCAACCAGCCTGCTGACCTTAGGAGACTGCTATCCCTTAAGGTTAGCAAGATTCAACTATCTCTGCAATCAGCTCTTGTACGTGGAATGGGGAGTGGGGAGATGCAAGACGGTCCTTTGACTCAGGTGGCCAATAGTATTGGGCTGCCCTGCAGCTGACCACCATTTGATTCAGTGGCTTAATTCTAACTGTGGAGCAATAAGGGAAAGATATCTCAAATGTGATGCAGAATTGTTCTAACTGCTTTGAACCAGACCTTTCTGGTAGAAAGTATGCCAGGATTACAGAATGAGGTTTGCCTGAGCAAGGACAGAATCTACGAAAAGGACACTCCCTGATTGTGTGTGGTGCCTGGGGTGGGTGGAACAAGTTTTTCTTCTTGTCCATGTTGCAATATGGGAGGAGAGAGCACAAATGACAAGGCGGCAGGGACGGAAGTTCCATAGGTCAAAAGAACATTGGAGAGGCAAGGCTGCTTTTCTTTCTTCCCTACCAGGTGAGCTTGCTTTCCTTTACCTGCTTTCCTTTTCTCCCATTAAGAAAATTTAACTTGATTCTCATTCTGTGCTTATAGAAGACGCTATATTTTGCACATGCATTTTGAAGGAGTCTATTGATTTTAGGCTGTTTGCATTACATATCACCTACTGAACTAAGGTTTGGGACATTTTTGCCTTGCGGTATAGGTTCTTCACCTTTTAGGGGGAGAAAGATGCTGTCTCAGTTGTGGATTAAGACTTCACCCAGAGACAAATCTACAGGAGAAGTAAAAGTTAGGGCTTGCCAGATTTGCATAGGAAAATAAGCATATGCAGGATGGTGAAATTTGCATTGACTTTATGTGCCTGAGTTCCTCTGTAGTGGTTTTGCTGGTTTATTCAGCCTTAGCTGGGGAATCGGGAGGAACTAAACTTTTCCTCTTTTGCTACACAAAATTAGTCAATTTGCTTATCCAGTGCTGGCTACTCTGTCCGGGTATGTTATATAGTGGTGGAGGTGGGTGAGGCCAATAACAGGCAAAACCAGATTCTTTTGTATGTGCTAGGATGATATATACTCTCTCAAGGCAAGTCTCCTGAAGACAATTTAAATCAGGGTATTTGGAGCAACCCCATGGCAGAAATATTTTGTCTCCCATGTAAAAATCCCCTTGCCTCCAATAACCTTTTCACAGTCTTTTTCTCCTACCCCTTCCAAATCCTTACCAGTCCCCTTGATATACTGGGAATGTGCATTGTGTGGCCTTAGGAAACAGGTTTAAATACTAATACATCTACATTTCCTCCTGGCAAGAGCTGCATCACGACTGAAGAATGTCTTCCATTTTAAAAGGTGGGTCACTTTTGCTTTGTATCTATACTGAGAATACTTCTGTTAACAAAGAAGTAGTTACTGTACATGAAGCTGGGTGAGGCAGTTGCCTCAGGCAGCACCTCTCAGGCAGCATTACCCTATTCCGCTGCCCAGCTTTGCAGTTGGTCTTCCCAGCCTCTAGGGGCAGAGAGGGACTGGTGGCAAAGCTCTGTGGAATGCCTCCCCTCCTACTAGTCAGCGAGAAGGGTTCCACCACATGGTAGTGTGGTAGGGCTTTGCACTGGCTTCTCCTGAAAGGATATGCAAAACCCCTTGGCCGGTGGGAGGGAGGGGATCTGGAATGGATTTCCCCCACCACCTAGCAGGGGAGACTCCTTACGAAGCTTGTTCCCCCATTGTGTGGGCAGCAGCAGGGCATTTCACCTGGTGAGCTATAGGTTCCCCATCTTTGCAAAAAAGCATGGATGACCAAGTTGTGGCATACACAACAGTGGTTTGTGGCATTCCTAGACTGAAGGCTGAAGGGCCTTTGGTAAAGTGCCTATAGCAGAAAAGCAGACCTGCAAAGCCTTGGCATGTGGCACACTTGGCAAAAGCAAGGATGGCTACCACTGCAATAGTGTTTGGAAGTTTTCTTGGCTGGGGAATGCAGATGAAGGTGATGGATCTTTGACTTCACTTTGTAAATGTCACAGCATCTCTGCTTCCTGTTTCTCTGTTTTCTTTCATCTCATAACCATTAGTGTTTGGGAGAGACGAGAAGGAAAAGGAAAAAGAAAAGGAAAAAAGCCACAAAGAGGGTGAGAAGAAAGATAAGAAAAAGAAAAAGGAGAAAAAGGTAAGAAAAAGGATGCTGAATTAGAGGTGGCTTTTCTTACAGTTGGGAGGCATGTCTCCACCCAATGCACATTTACTTGCTTGGTTCCCTTCAAGTCCCTCAAGTGAAGCTGTCACCTGTTCATGAGTTGTCACCTGCGAATGTCTCAAATGCACACATCTCAGCTTAACTCTGAAGTCTGATGTAAGGTGGTTTCATCAAACTACAAAATAGATACAGACTGTGGTGATTGTCAGGGTGCACATGGCTTCAAACATCAGTGGTGAGAGAGCACTGGAATCGGAGTAAATGGTTATGCATACACACCTTCAGTCTGTTTCATTTGGTGAGACAGATGATTCCTCAGTACAATGTCCTGAAAGCCTTTGAGTGGTTTTCAAGTAAGTTTTACTTAGAGTAGACAGTGGCGGAGTTTCATGCTCCAGCACTGGGGGGGAGGAGAGCAGGCGTGGGTGTGGCTGGCGTTCATCCCGGGGGTGTGGCGCACGTTCTGGGGGCGTGGCCTGCTGCCTGCGGGGGTGTGGTGCCCAGCATGGACAGGGGGGCAGCTGCGATGGCACCCCACCAGGATTGCGCTGCTGGGGACGGTGCATTCCCCCTGCCCCCAGCTTCCTCCGCCAGTGAGAATAGACCCATTGAAAGTAATGGACCTTAGTCATGTTCATTAATTTCAGTGTATCTAGTGTGAATAAAATTTAGATTACTAGTACTCTTTAAAACCATTCCAAATGCCCCACAGAATGATGGTCATTGGCTAGCTTTGTATATCCTGATGCATGAATTTGCAAAAATCAATACAGTAAACACAATCCAATTTTATGAAGTAGCATGGAAATCTTTAATAGCTCATTCACTGTCTGTGCCATATGAAATCATCACATCAGAGCTACTGCAAGCTCGTTTCTTCTGCTCAGATGGCAGAACTATTTATCACTCTGAGGCAGCAGCTGCTCCTGTAAAGCTGCATTGATCCAATTAATTACATGATGTTGCAGTTTGTGAGAATTTGTCCTACAATGGGAGTTCAAATTATAGGTGATGTCAGTGGCCGCAAAGGACTGACCACATTCTACCAACATCCTCCAAGAGGAATACATTTACGCAGATCAGGAAATTCATTTATTTGTGTAACACTTCAAAAAGATATATACAGTAGTTGCTTCACTTTTATATTCTCTGTGCCAATGTGAGTCTAGGTGGCAAGAAGAAAGATATAGGAATGTGAAGGGTAGTGAAAGTTTGGAATAAAGGCCTATGACTGGAGGCTATGAAAGAAGGCTTAAAACTCAGAGTCTTTTACAGACACTGGCTCAGATTGTGCATCTTGGTAAACTACTGCTGAGAAGAATTGTTTATCTAACTGTGAGGCTCCCACACAGTGGGTCTGCAAGACATGACATGCCACAATCACTATTTGGCTATGATTCATCACTTGTTTTCTTAAGACCTTTGAAAGCAATGCAGTTCAGCTGACTGTTTCCTCCCTGCTCTGTATGTGAGTCAACCTGGGCCCAGCTTGGATAACTAAAGGGAAATTTTTAATCGGGGAAAATGCCTACAGAACTCAGCATTTAATAGGGAGATAGAAAGACGCTGTTGCGAAATGTAGGGGGAAAACAGCTGGATGGGTGTGTAGCATCTTTCAAAGGGCGCATGATGAGTGAGCTTTTAGGCTAGAATGAGAGTGCGGTGATTTTTTTTACCCTTCAGAATCCACTTTCATGTTCCCACATCACAGCATAGAAGTCCATGACTGGCACAAAGTGCATCAACATGCATTGAAGTCAAGATGCTAATTCGGCCCCAGGTGCCTTCTTTCAGTTACCTTCTCATCCTGCAAGATGCAGTAGGCTTTGTTCATTTATGTAAGCTTTGGCAAATGTCGAGGATTCAAAATCTCAAAAGATTCCCATCCATTTATCGGCCACATTTAAAAAAAAAAATTCCCCAAATTTGCCATATGTCTTGTGATGGTAGGGATGGATGGATCTGTCAGTTTAGGTTCTCTGGTTTCTCTTTTCCCCCATTATGACTGCATCCACCCAGTCCGTGATGCTGTATAGCTTTCAGCATAGGCTGACAATGCATCTCCTTACCCTGACAGCCAAGGAATGTTGTTTTTATGACCTGCCTGAAAAGTATGGCTGTTTGGGGTTGGTGGTTTTTAAATGGCTGCTTTTGTTTAAATTTATGTTGTTGTTGTGTCCTTATAGGGAAGGGTGAGTAAGAAATTGAAGAAACAAATATACTGACTAGCAGCAGCTCCCCATGAGTCTTTCCCAGGCCTTTCTAGAGATACCAGGATTGAATCTGATGCCTTCTACTGTATATACAAAGCTGTTTTTTCCCCTAAGCAAGGGGGATGGTTGTGGCTCAGAGGCAGAGCAGACGCTTTGTATGCCAAAGGCTGCAGATCTGATCCCTGGCATGTCCAGGGTAGGGCTGGGAGAGACCCCTGTCTCAAACTCTGAAGAGCTGCTGTAAGTCAGGCTAGATGATGCAAGCCAGGTGGAACAATGGTATGTTCCTGTGACTGCCAAGTTCTGTGTTCTGTACCACCACTGGTCTAATCGCTTGGTTTTTGCTCCCTAGCATGATGGGAAAGATGATGACAGCAGCAGCAGCTCAGACAGCGATTCTGAAAAGGTAATGAGATGCTTGGTAGACTGAATGGGAAGGGGTTCAGCTGCTGGCAGGTAGGTAGGGATGCCGATGCCGATGCCGAGGCTGAGGCTGAGGCTGAGGCTGAGGCTGAGGCTGAGGCTGATTATTATTTGGTCCCATATTATTTTAGCAGACAACACTCCCCCCCCCCACTTTTTATCCAAGTTAAAGAAAGAGCCACTTTCTAAATGTTTGCCTTTCAGTAGGCCTGCTGGAAAGCTAATTGGCAGCCCTGCCTGTATTCACTGCCAATGTACTAGCAGCAGACACAGTCTAGTCCTTCAGAGAGGACGTAAACCTTTGTCTGGGCTGTACCACTTCAGACTTCAGTTGTGGACTTTCATGTTGCAAGGCACTCCGTGGTATCAACAACCACCCATCTCCTTGACATGCCAGTTTATGCTGTGGGGGTTTCATTGTACAGTGGTACCTTGGTTTACGAACTTAATCCGTTCCTGAAGTCCGTTCTTAAACAAAACCTGTTCTTAAACCGAGGCATGCTTTCCCTAATGAGGTCTCCCACCACCGGTGCCCTTCCACTGTTCGGCTTCCGTTCGCAAACCGGAACACTACTTCCAGTTTTGTGGAGTTCGTAAACTGAATAGTTCGTAAACAGGGCTGTTCGTAAACCGAGGTACCACTGTATGGAGAATCACACAATCACATAACACCCCCATCCACACCCAATGGCAGTCTGAAGTGGTACAAACCAAATGAAGGTTTTAGTACCCCTGTGAGAAGTATTGGAATATTTATATCCCACCTTAAGATTGGAAGATCGTTAAGGTGGCTTACAGTAGACTTCAATAATGTATGGACATTTACAAGCCTGAAACCCACACCACACTTTTAAGTCCTGTTACCAATGGATGGTCAGTTGGCAGATGATTCCTTTGAAGTCCCAGTGCAACTGGCAGCTGAAGCTGAATGTGTTTTTTCTAGCAGGGAAGGGGGGGGGGGAGTAAGCAGTTTCCTATAATTGCTCCTTCTTTGGCTGGTGGATGGGCCAGACTGCCCTCCTTCTTGCTATCATCACCCTGTATTTGCATGCTCTGGGCAGATACACTGAGAAACTGTGTGGTCTCAGGTGCAAAAGCACTTCTGTCTCTGAAGAAAAGAGAAGCAATGGCAGCGAGGATGAAAACTGTCCCTGATAAAAAATATCCCTGCTTGAACTGACAGAAGCCTCTGCTTTTTGGAATGTGGTTATCATAATGAAAGGCGAAAGAAGGTTGAGGGATTGTGAAATGTTCCTCAGCTCCAAATTACATTCTCTCTTCTTGTATGCCGCAGGCTCGCAGTGGTGACAAGAAGAAAAAGAAGGAAAAGGATTAAATTTGGGGCAGCCAACAACTAGCAGAGGACATGAGCCGAGTTGCCTAAGAATGTCTTCAGGGCATTTGGAAAGGAAGGAAGAAGTGTCTGGGTTCAATGCATGTAAAACGAAGTGTATTTGTTTTGTTTTCCATTAAAACTTAATACTCTTGTTTAATTCTCCCTTCATAAGCAATCTGCTTCTAGCCTTAGTGAAAGGTGATAATAACTAAATACCATTGTGGTAGGATTCACATTGTGGAATACCCTGTTGCAGGAAGGATGGCATAATCAGCTGTATAAAAGTGAGGTAGCAGTGCCACCAGCTGGTGCTACAAAACTGCTGCATCTATACTCTAAATCTTATCTAATGGATGCTTGTCAAGCCTTTTTCAGCATGATTCCACAGTGCCCAAAGGAAAACAAAAATGCATTAAGCATGCAGGCTAGGCTTCTGGCACTTGTTAAGTAATTATGAAACGTGGTCCAATTGTGCAATGGAACTTTCCCACACCTCCTCTCCCCCCCCCCCGGCGTCTCCCACCCCACAGTCCCTAATCCTGCTCTGGAAGGTTGGGGACAACCCCAGAACAGAAGAGAGGACACAGATTTTGCATATGCTAACGGTTATCTGCACATGTAGAAACAATTACTGGATCCCAGGCAAGTCAGGATTCTCCCCCCACCCCCCACATGAAGGAAATATAATACGCATTCTCATAAGGTCTCATCTTATGCTCATCAAACATTTAGCCAAACATGTTTGAACATTCCTGCTGAGTTTGTTCTTAACTAATGACTACTACGGGTATGTACTTTTTTTAAATAAAAAAAATTGCTTCACAAAGTGGGGAGGGGAGGATACTGGAAGAGACCTGTGCAGGAGCTGCAAATTAGACGCTACTATCTTTAATCCTAAATGTCAAACAAGTGTTCAGGTGAAGTTGTTTGATCCCTAACAAAGCAGAGAAGATGTTAGGGGTCTCAGAGCTCATCAAAAAGTAATGTGGGAGCGAGAGGGGAAATCACAGAACTGTAGAGTTGGAAAGGGAGCCCAAAAGTAATCTAGTCTTGGATGATGGACTCAAGGGCATCCTGATCAAATTTGCAGATGACACCAAACTGGGAGGAGTGGCTAACACCCCCGAGGACAGGATCACACTTCAAAACGACCTTGACAGATTAGAGAACTGGGCAAAAACAAACAAGATGAATTTTAACAGGGAGAAATGTAAAGTATTGCACTTGGGCAAAAAAAATGAGAGATGGGTGACACCTGGCTTGAGAGCAGTACATGTGAAAAGGATCTAGGAGTCTTGGTTGACCACAAACTTGACATGAGCCAACAGTGTGACGCGGCAGCTAAAAAAGCCAATGCAATTCTGGGCCTCATCAATAGGAGTATAGCATCTAGATCAAGGGAAGTAATAGTGCCACTGTATTCTGCTCTGGTCAGACCTCACCTGGAGTACTGTGTCCAGTTCTGGGCACCACAGTTCAAGAAGGACACTGACAAACTGGAACGTGTCCAGAGGAGGGCAACCAAAATGGTCAAAGGCCTGGAAACGATGCCTTATGAGGAACGGCTAAGGGAGCTGGGCATGTTTAGCCTGGAGAAGAGGAGGTTAAGGGGTGATATGATAGCCATGTTCAAATATATAAAAGGATGTCACATAGAGGAGGGAGAAAGGTTGTTTTCTGCTGCTCCAGAGAAGCGGACACGGAGCAATGGATCCAAACTACAAGAAAGAAGATTCCACCTAAACATTAGGAAGAACTTCCTGACAGTAAGAGCTGTTCGACAGTGGAATTTGCTGCCAAGGAGTGTGGTGGAGTCTCCTTCTTTGGAGATCTTTAAGCAGAGGCTTGACAACCATATGTCAGGAGTGCTCTGATGGTGTTTCCTGCTTGGCAGGGGGTTGGACTCGATGGCCCTTGTGGTCTCTTCCAACTCTATGATTCTATGATTCTAGTCCAACCCCCTGCAATGCAGGAATCTCAACTAGATCATGCACGACAGGTGGCCATCCAACCTCTGCTTAAAAACCTTCCAGGAAGGAGAGTCCACTATCTTCTAAGGGAGACTGTTCTATTGTCAAAGAGGTCTTACTGTTAAAAAGCTATTCCTGATGTTTAGTTGGAATCTCTTGCAACTTGAATCCATTTTACATAAATGAAGCATGTCTACTTCTATAAAGTAGAAGAGGGGAATGTGTTTTGTTGTGGGTTTCTCTGATTCCACATGTGGAGACTCATAGACTTGGATCACCTAAGTTCCAGTTCCTACTGAGCTCTGAACTTGCTTTGTGGCAAGTCACACTGGTCTCAAGCAGTCATTTCCCTATGATTCTAATGTTGCAGGGGATAAGTTTGGTTATAGGTTTTCTTTTTTCTTTATATTTGTATTCTTATCTTGAAACCCAATTAGAAAAAATGTTGTTTTTTTTAAGTCATGTGGATCGACAGTAGAAAGGCAATTTGGAGAGAAGCTCTTTGTGCTTTTAGGCATAGATTCATTTATCATATTTATATCCTGCCTTCCCCCCCCCCCTGCAATGGGAATGGAATGAGCTAGATGACCTTCAAGTCCCTTGCAGCTTAATGGCTCTAAGGCTCTGGGGTCTGGACAGCAGAACTATTCAAGTCAGGGGTAGCCAATGATATTGGATTCTCATCAGCTCCAGCCAGCAAGGTCATGGATGATGGGAGTTTGGAGTCCAGCAACCTCAGGTGGTCATCATACTGGCTAACCCCAGCTTAACCTACCAAAGGAGCCTGGTTTTTTGTTATTTAAATTGGCCAAGTATAGGTGATTGATTGCTGTATAACCTGGCTGTATAACGTAACACCCTTTCCAGGGTTCTAGCCAACCAGCCAATCCCTTTACTAGGATTGAAAAACACCCACATGTATTTCATTACCCCCTTTGACACACAACCTTGCATAAAATAACCAGTATATAAACCAAATGCCTGTTATATAAGGCATTGAAGGGTGGAGCAGAGAAAGCAAGAGAGCCAGTAATGATTACTTAAGAGATATCTTGTTTACATGCATCCACTCATATTTATATAACCATGTCATCACACACAGGTTTTCTTTAGGAGTCCCTGAACAGAACATCTGAACAACAACCATAGCAGCATCTTACTTAATTATAAGAAATACTCAGGCGAGCTCACGCATAGAGGAATAATTACAGGATCTCTGTGCGTCAGGCACTGTCTGAAAAACAAAGTCTGTATTGTTGGTCTGCATCTAAGTGTGCATGTCATGAAGATCTAAAACTCTAAAAACCATGTCAAATAACATCTGGGTAGCAATGTTGTGATTGTATTCTAATGGATTTCTGTTCTGAATACTCGGAGGAATGTTACGGTAGGGCACCCTTATGGAAGGGAAGGTATCTGTGGTTTTGGCATTTGGATAGCTATCATGTGAATGACTACCAGTAGATGCAGCTTGTTGTGAAATGGGTTTAATAGTAGCAGCAACAGAAGCACATGAGCCCATTTAGTTTGTAGCGGTCATAATCAGTGTCTATAAAATTTGTGAGCTGGCCAGAAAGCAAAGTTCTTATGAGGAAGAAGAATCAGGGAGATTCTAGTGGCTGGCATCCTTGGGAATCCTTAAACCCATGGCCCTAGCAAGAGGGTCCAGCACTGATCCCCAGAAACCCCTTTTCCTGTAACTGGGACACCACCTTGCCAGCTTTCCTCCAGTCCTCAAAGTAATTTTCTGTATGACGTGGAGAGAACCAGACAGATGATATATATATATTTTTCAAAATTAAATGTAACTATGCTTTGCTATTTCAAGGGATTGAAAAGGCACATGGTCAGAGGCAAGGGTTTGAACCAAAGGACAGAGAGAGGGAAAAAGAGGTCTTCAAAGAAAGTGCGTGGCTTCCTTCAAAGTACCTTGGGGAGTACAGTTTGTTATGAGTGCTGAGAATCGCAATCTCTGTGAGGGGTGAACTACAATTCCCAGGATTCTTTGGGAGAAGTCATGTGCTTCAAATGGATGGTGTGTGAATGTGACCAAAGCCACTTGGGAAAGGAGGATGAGCCATAAAGAGCTGAACTGCAAGCCAGGTCAACCTGACCGGACTGTCATATCTTTGCTGAATCAGTCGTTGCCTGCACTTGCGCGATGCACATAATGATTAGAAACTATGTTGATGGTTTTCATGCCAGAAGCGACTTCTCACAGCTCTATTGCTAAAAGTACAAAACAATCAAAATCCAGTTCTGCTTCCCCCACTTTTTAATGGGCAACATTACCTGCAAGAGTTCCTTTCCCAAAATTTATCAGATCTGTAGAAACATTTCTGTTTTTGTGAAAAGGCTTCATGGTTTTCCGCATGTTGGTGCATCAATTGCATTCTTTCCCAGAAAAGTTTCATTTTTCTACAATTGGAACCTGCTTTTTAAATGCACTTGAAGGTACACCTTGGGAAAAGCCCACAGGGTGGGTTGTAGGTCTCTAGGCTTGACCAAAGTGCTTTGGAAGGACATAGAACTCCATAAATGTTTTGTTCTTCCCTTGCTGAGAAGGTAGGCTTTGCTGTGACATAACTTGAAAGTTCCTGTTATGTAGCAACCTCCCGACGTGTGCAAAAGCTGGTGTTCAGACTCCCTGTGATTGCTGAATCATTAAAACAAGTATGATTCACGCAGTGCCTTAAGTACATGACGGTGATGGTGGTGAGGAGAACCCCACAGATTACATATTTGTCCCAATTTAAGAGCTGGTTAGCATTTCTGTCTACAGTGAGTTCTTCTAAATAGCAGTCCACCCACCTGCAGGCTTTGGAAAGATGAGAATTTTGCACAGATGATGGAGTCTCATCAACAATTCCCCACAATTCCCTCATGTTTTGGCTTGATGGAAGCCTGCTTCCACTCCCACAAGTGGCGAAACATCCAGAGCAAGGCTGTATGTGTCACGCAACCCTAAGTATTTTATTCTAAGCCAGGACTGCACATGCTTATTTAGAAGTACCTTCTACTGAATTCAATGGGACTTCCTTCCAGGCAGAGTGGATAAAAATCAATGATTTTTTAAAAAAATCAAAAATCAGATTTTAAAAATTTTTAATCGGATTTTTTAAAATTTAAATTGGATTTTTAAAATAAAATGCTTTTGGAGGGAAAATCTTTCAAAAGATAGTTTTTATATTTAAGTTACGTTATAGTCCAAAGGCTATTCAACAGGAAATAAGGATTTGTTTCAAGTTTTTCATGTGTGCTAAAACTCAGTCTAAGTTTTCTTTTAAAAAAAATTGTTTAACCACATCAGCTAACAAACATGGATACAGATGCTATAATGTTATTCTTTTAGTTAAATAAATTGTTTAATTGTTATTAAGGAAATAAAGTACAGCAGAAAAACTGTCCAAATATAAACAGTTAACTTATTAAACCTCACAATAATTTCATAATTGTATATGCCTTTCTAATAGTATAACTAAATCAGTAATTTTTGATATAAACTGTAAATACTACTTATTATTCCAAAAAACGAAACCTTCATCTGGTTGTAAATATTAAGATTATACCAGCAAGAATGAGTCTTTCTTTTTTAAAAACGATTTAAATCAAGTCTCACTGAATAGTGATTTAAATTGTGATTTAAAACAATTTGATTTACCGTATTTTTTGCTCTATAAGACTCACTTTTTCCTTCCTAAAAAGTAAGGGGAAATGTGTGTGTGTCTTATGGAACGAATGCAGGATGTGCAGCTATCCCAGAAGCCAGAACAGCAAGAGGGATAGCAAGGGAGCATTCATTCAAGAGTCAATGTGGTTGCCCCGTCTCCCCAATAGATTTCAAATCACTTGTATTTCTCACCAATTTTAATGTTGGGCCATTTCTTTTCATCCACTTCTTTCCTGATTCCGATGCCGTCTGTTGGTGAGGGTTTTTAAAGAATAAATAAATAAGGGGATTTGTTGCCCAACCATCTCAATCCCTGTGGTAGTGTTCGACCAAAAGCTTTCATGTTCAGATACAGTCGCAACCCTGATTGTGTGACTGAAATCAAATGGATTTATTATGGGGTTCTTTTAAAAAGTGCAACTGACAGAAGTTTGCTCAGAGCAAAATTTTGCGTGGATAATTCATTCTCAACGGTGCCATCTTCCATCATTCTAATTGCTACTGCAGTAGGAGCAGTCGGATTCTTCAAGCTCACTTTAAACTCATGGTTAAGTTTGTGGCCACATCCTTCGCTGCCCCATACCTGATGACGTCAGGTGAGGGGTAGGGGGCATGTTTTGGTGGAAATAGTTTTGTGGGTCAAGTTGGGATCCCAGGTGGGTTTCCTTTGGCCCATGGGCCAGCGGATCCTCACCCCATCTAAATTATCATAATTATTTCTAAAGCTGGCATCTTATATAAATTATAATGTGCAGAATTTACGCAAGTCTGTATCCTCTTCTGTCCTGGGGGGGGGGGGGTGATGTGTAAGTGACCTCCAAGAGTGTGATGGCCTGGGACTCAGGCTCGGACTTGGAACCAGAGGAGACTCAGTCTGCACCGGATCCTTTGCCTCAGGTATCATCTGAGCCAAGTCTGGGGCCTGATCCTGAAGAGTCCCAGTCTGCACAGGTTCCCCTGCAACAAACACCAGCTGGGTGGAGTCAGGGGCCTGAGCCTGCCCTGGCTCCAGATGCGAGAATTACCTTGTTGCCTTCAGCTGGGCCATCACTTACAGCTGCTCCATTACCGGTTTGGTCAGGGGAGGCTGAGGTGGTCTCTGGGTCTAGTAACCCACTGATGTCTCCCGAGCTGCAGAGACTAAGGTCTGAGAGAAGGAGAGACCTGAGTACTCGCAGGAGGTGTGCTCACCTTTGGGCGAGACAGGGAGGTGAGTCGCCAGGAGATCAGTACCGGCATCTACCCCGACAAAGATAAAAGGCTGTCGGACCCCGCCCCAGGTTGCAGGAGCAACATTGCTGTATGCTAGATCCTGCACCTGTTCTTGCCTCGTGTCCTGCCTTGGCCCTGTCAGACTGACTCCCAGCGGAACCTTCGGGTTCTAGACTGGTCCTGGACCATGTTTCACGGGTTACCCCCGGGCCCAGTGCAAAGAGGGAGAGAGATTGAGAGAGAAAGAGTCTGGTTGAAAGTAAAGCACCTTAGGGCTCTCTCTTGGAATCTGATAACAAATCAACGGCTTTGATGTCTCTTTACAGGAGTCTGTATGCTTCTGGTCTGCTTGTTGCAATCACATCTTAAGTCTCAGTAATAGATTTGTTTCTTTAATGGGCGTGCCTAATAAACCTGTTTAAAATTCCAACGTTGCATAAAGGAAACATCTACAGTATAGAGATCATTTCGCATTTCATTAAAAGGTATCATATTTTGTATTCTGTTGTTCAGTCAAGCATCAGTTATGGCCAAATCACACTCTGCAATACTAGAATATATTCCCCAATCAGCCCCAGTTCATATTAACTCATACTGTTGTAAGTTTTGGCAGTGTTGCTTGATTTCAAATAGGATTGCCAACTTTTGAATCAGCTGCTGCTGTCCCTTTATACCAGTGTTTTGATCTTACTCTCAAACCAGGGTTTAAACAAACCAGAGTTCCCAAAGTTCAAACATCATAACGCCATGGCTTGCTTGAAACCAGTCAGTGAAGCTTATAATATCCATCTTGGGGTGTGAAACAGGAAATAAGGGGAGATGGAGCATGGTAGGCTCCCTCATGTAGTGGGAAACCATGCCTTCCAATCACAACTGAAAACAAACTTTGTGTGCAGCAGAAAAACAAAGGAATGGCAGTTTGAATTTGGACAATGACAGACTGAGAGCTGGAGCTGTCTGAAGAAGGGATGCAACTATTGCTAATGGGGAATCCAAAACAGGATTAGCATTTATTCTGTCTGATGTAAATCTCATTGGTCTCAATATGCTATGCTGGCATATTTGAAAATAACTAGAAATTACAAATACACCATAAATCTTCACCTTTTTTTTATTGCAAGGAAACAGAGCAATAAGTGGCAAACCTCTCAAATTTCTTACTAGCAAGGGAAGTGGGGCATGCCACTCTCTTAACATATTTTTTTAAAAAGTATTTTTTTGAGTATTGTTAAAATAATTAGATAAGTTAGGAATGCTTATATATACTTTGTCGTTAATAACATTGTTATTAATTAGTTATATAACACAACCATCAATATGCACGGCCCTCTACAGAACAAGAAAAATCAACCAACCAACAACAACAAAAAAGACAGGCTGTTAACCTCACAATATCAGGCATGGATGCAGAAACCTTTGGCTGGACTCCATATCCCATCAGTCCCAGTCAGCATGGCAAATGGAGAGGGTTGTTGGGAGCTGCAGTTCTGCAACATTCCGAGGGGACCAAGTTCCCCTCCCTGAGATATCTGCTTATTTTACTGCATAAGCACACCAGCCCCCTTGGTAGCATTTCACATCTTAAAATGCATTTATTCCACGATCTGCATGACGATGTAATGCGTAGAGAGTTTGTTTCCATGGCAATCAACTATTCCAATTTTCTTCTTTGAAATTACCCCTGATAACGTCTTTGTGAGGGGGGTGGGAAGTCATGTGTAACTTTGAATGCTAAGGGGAAGGATACATAAGATGGTGTACGATTAGCAAACTTTGCATCAAAAGACATTGGTGAACGGTGGGAAATTCGTGTTATGCCCAAGAGAATGAAGACAGCTCTTGATTTCCTACACTGAAGACCATTTTGAAAGTCTTGCTTTGGAATGGAGTCCATGGTCTGAGAAAACATTTCCTGTGATGGCTTCTGTGTGGTAACATGCAAACTGGCTCTAAGCTCAGCAATGAATGTGTGTGAACTGTTTTTCTGAGACTCCCCGATATTGTGCCCATCCCAGTAGCCATCTGCCTCTGCCCTCTTTCGCCAGTGCTGACTACAATGGTGTTATGAAAGGTGGCCAAGCCCTGCCCGTCACTCAGCTCATATGCTTTGTCAGGAAAAAGAATGGTGAGGCTCCTTGAGAGCTTTCCATAATCATCTGTGAGATTCCCATATGCTGAGAAAACAGGTTGCTGGGCTAGAGGGCCCTTTGACACTTCTTATATTCTTGTGTAATGGCTGCTTGGTGTTCCTTAATGAATGTCTGTGAGTGTTAAAAGATGGGTTCTTGGTACCTAAATCTTTGGATTATTCAGAGTATTTCCTGAGGCCCCTTGACTTAATTGAATGAAGGTGGGTGTGTCTGTGAAAAGGAACAAAAGAGAAATTGTGCCTTGAGACTCACGCCTGGAGTTGTAAGCACCTGGAGATCTGATGTGGGGAAAAATGCTGTTTTGGGCATGTTTAGTTTGTCTCAGTCCATGTTCTACATGCATATTTGTAAAGAAACTCAAATATTCAAAAATATCATGTCTCCAGTGTTCTCTGCTCCAAAGGAAACCAAACCCAGGTAAGCAGTACCACCACTCTTGTTCACACACCCTTTTCCACCTCATCCATCCATTGCTTGTACTTACAAGTCCCCTGACACGAGTCGATTCTATCCACATATGGGATTCAGCAACCGCAGACCAACACAACTTGCACCCCAAATGGAAAGCAGGAAATTGCACAATGTGCAGAGCAAATAATGCAATGAAGTTCGTGAAACCTGACATTATATCATCAAGTAATTAAGAAAGTAGAAGACTTTCCCAAAACACATGTGCCCATTTTAGAGATGGAAACATAACATTTAAGCTTGATAGATGTAAATGAAGATTCTTTTTTTAAAAAACAAACAAACTCTAAGAGACTATTACAGTTTTATTGCATTCTGAATTCAAGATGGTAGTTTCTCCTCACCCTCTCAACTTTGGCAGGAGAGTGGGACCACCTACCTGCCAATCACTTTATGTTCTAATCACATTGGATGATTGAACTTTAAC
The DNA here is from genome assembly GCF_964106645.2 of Podarcis pityusensis. NCBI lineage: Eukaryota > Metazoa > Chordata > Lepidosauria > Squamata > Lacertidae > Podarcis > Podarcis pityusensis. The sequence continues at coordinate 65,899,214 of NC_138029.1, read as the reverse complement.
AGCTGACAAAGAAGGTCCCCGTAACCAGTGGCGTAGCGTGGGGGGTGCAGGGGGGGCCGGCCGCACCGGGCGCAACATCTGGGGGTTAGGGTTAGGGGGCGCAAATCCACGGGTTAGGGGGTGCAAATTACTTGCCTTGTCCCGGGTGCTGACAACCCACGCTACGCCCCTGCCCGTAACTGCCCATCAGGGCCTACAGCAACTTCCTCTTAATGCTCCTTTAACTGGAGCATTTTTTCTTTCTTTCCAAAGCAGAACTCTCTAGTGCCACTCATGTTCAAGCACTGACAATCAGCTGATCATTGGTGCTTGCAATTTGCACTTTAAAGTTCAATCTGCTGACTGTTTGGGGCTTCAAAGCATCTTCCAATTCCGACCTCCCTTTGGCCCAGTCCTGTGTGTCCCACACCTGATCTCAGGGTTGTGCCTTGGCCCAAATGGTCTGGTGGGCCAAATGGGGAAGCCTGGGGGACCTAAACAGGCCTATGGATTGGCCATTCCACTCCTGTGATGGGGGACAAACAGCAGGGGAACTGAATTATCCTGATGGCTCACAGGTTACCAGATACATGTTATTTAGTGCATTTTTAGTGCAAGGGGAAGGCTGTCCCATGGCCACCCAAGTAAGCCTGACAGCCACCCAGTAAATTATGCCACCGTTGTCCCCTACTGCTGCGTTGTCCACACCACACCCAAAAGGCCACTTTCACCAGGTTCTTCCATGGGTCCTGCTCCCTCTAAGTAAGGGGACAGCTCACCTACCAGCTACGCCTTTCCCTGGCACTTTGGTTCTTCCGAGCAAACTTGCCTGGGATTGCTCGCGCTGCTCATTTCATGAGCAATCATTTCAGATCCGGAACATTTTGTACTCTGCATGCAAATACTTTCCGGGAGCGTCATTTCACCGGGGGAAGCATAACGACGAAGAGTCAACGCCGAGCTGAAGGGCTATAGGTTGACTAAGGGCTGCCTGCGAGTACATGCAGAGCTGACCCAGGAGACTTGGCCTCTTGCAATGCATCAACTGCGCTTCGCAAGCAATCGCCACTCCCTCCTCCTGGTTGGGGACTTCAAAACAGATCGCAGCCCCCAGAAAAAGTAGGGTCTTCTCTCTCTCTCTCCCGTCTTCCCTTCCCGCCCCCACCTCCAAACTCCGAACTGCCCATTTCAGAGGTTATGAAACGCGCTCCGCAATGGCTGTTTCACAACAGGGGCGGGCCGAAGCCGGCAGCCAATGGAGCAGCTCTCCGGCTCCATCACATGGGGCTACTCCACATTTTATGTAATATTCGGGCCTTTTTTGTTGTTGTTTCATGTTTGTGCGCGCGCCTGTGTTCAGAAGGTAACCAAAGGGGTCGTGGGTAGGGTGGGGGAAGCAATCTGGCGAGTGAGCAGGAAAAGAAAAGTGACCGATTGTGCTTTTTCTGTTTGCAAATCCTGCCGCCACGCTTCTCCCCTCCTGCTAACTCGCCCCAAGTTGACGCACGCGGAGAGGCGGCCGGTGCGCCCTGCAGGAATCCAGAGGCGAGGGAGGAAATCGGATGTCCTTCGCTTCTCTCCCAGCCTCTTGGAAAGGGGAGCGGATGGGCAGCGCGTCGGCGAAGTGGCACGATCGCAGCAGGACCCGTCAGAAGAGTTTGAGGAGAAGGGGGCGGGTGGAGCTCGCACTTACACAAGCAACCTCCACTCCGCCCCGGCCGGCACCTCTCCAAAAAGTAACCTGCTCGCTTAGTTTCCGCGCAGACGCGGCAAAGGAGCGGCGGGTGGCGCGCTGCGAGCGAGCTTGACTTTTCCCCGGTCGTGGTGGGGACAAAGGGTCATCCTCCCCTGCGCCGCCGCCTCCCCCTGTTGTTTTTGTTTTGGTGTCTGTCTGGATGCATTCGAAAGCTTCTATGTCTCGGGCGACGAGGCTGAGCAGGCACCTCTTGGGTGAAAAGGGATGAAATAGGGGCAATAAAAAAGGGTGGGACGACGACCCGCAATAAACAAAGGAAAGTGAAAGCGGAAAGCTGCTCGCATTGCACCAGCTGCTGCTTCTCGATCCGTTGCAAAGTTCTCCGGAGCTCGCTCTGCGTGGGGAACCTCCGGGGAAGAGCGCTGCGCCTTTAAGAGCCAGCGAACCACTCGGCTCGTGGTCTTGCCCCCCCCCCCCCAAAGCAGGAAGGTGAACCTCCCGGCCTTTTTGGGAAAGTGTCCCCGGTCGCTGCAGGAGGCTACTTCGCCACGCCAAGTTGCTCCCACGGGAGACTCGGTTTTGCAGGGAAATCCTCTTCCCACCCCCGCCCCCAATTCCATCCCCGCACCTTTTCGATGCCGCTCTTCTTCAGAGGCGATCGCCCTTCGCCCGTTGCCCTGGGAGGCACCCTTTAGCCAGCCCCGCTGTCTGCCTGCCCTCTCTCTCCGTGGCAGGAGCCATGGAGATTTTCCTGTGCGCCGCTTGCCACCGGGCTCTATGGGACCCAGTGACCGTGTCGTGCGGCCATACCTTCTGCAGAAGATGCCTCGGAGGAGACTTGCCCTCCAAGTGCCGGCTCTGTGGGGGGAAGTCCGTCCTGCTGGGATCGCGGACGGTGGCCTGCAACGTCCTGCTGTGTGACTTGTTGGAGAAATGCTTGGACAAAGGCACTCAAGTGGCCAGGCTGAAGACCGACTTGCAGGAGCTGCTGAGAAGCAGAGACTACCGGGCAGCGCTGAGGAGCGTGCAGAAAGGGCTCGCGCTGGGTAAGCGTTGCATGCCCCAGAGATGCCTTATGGGGGACTGGGGACACTGACGGGTCTGGTGGGGGTAGAGGGGCAAGGCAGGTTAATAGGGGGGCTTTGACGGATTTCTTTCGGGAGTCTTGAATTTGAAGACACACACCCCGCCGTCGCCGGTTATGCAACTTGTCACCGTATCGCATTGTGTAAGCAGCGAGGGACAATCCTCGATAACAGTTTGTCGCCGAGTTCCTCGTTTCCTGCTCCTTACAGGCAAGAGACTTTGCGGACACGGAGCCGCCTTCCGCGTATGCCACATATGCATGTCGCATTCTGCCAAAACGGCTCTTTGCATTAATTTTTTTAAAAAAAAATATTATTAAAAGTAAACTTTTGGGAAGTTTGCTTCTCTTGCAACTTTTTATGCTGCGCGTGTGTCAAGGAGAAGAAGGCGTCCAGTGGCGATGGTGACATCAGAAAATTACTTATACAACGAGGGTTTGTTGGTTTGTCTTTTTATAGAAAAAAGCATGGCTTTGCCTTATATGGCAGGCACAGCCCTTTTATAGGGCACCTCGTGGGACCTTTGAAAAGCTGACCTATGCGAATTGTGCTGCCGGATTTGCTGGATCTGTTCAGGGGTGTGGGGAACATGTGGTTGCCTTTGGCTCCTCTTTGTGGGCACAGAACACAAAAATAAGGGTAGGACATGGGAGCAGCCAAGACTTTTGTTAGGGGGGCAGGGCTTTTGTGGGGGGGGGGAAGAACCTCAGTTTCCTATGTACTTTTATGGAATTTTATTGATGGGGGGCAGGTGCCCCCCCTTGGCTAAGTCCATGGAGTAGGACGTAGTCATAGTTCAGGATTACTGGTCATTTCTGTAGCTGTCCTTTCTGAACTTAATAGGCAGTATGACTTGCCCAAGACTGTGTGGGGATTTGAACCCAGTACACGCTTTGCTGCACAAAATAAAAGTGTAGCGGGCAATACTATTTCTTCCCTGATCATAGAACTGGAAGGGACCACAAGGGTCATCTAGTCCAACCCCCTGCCACGCAGGAATCTTTTGCCTAATGTGGGGCTTGAATCCACAGTCCTGAGATTAAGAGTCTTATGCTCTACTGACTGTGCTATCCTTCCCTAGAGAAGACATACACTCCCTCTTTCACCTCATCATTTACATGCCCACTCCCCAAACTCAGGGAGTGTTGTGATTTCCACCCCCAGGTTTTCTTTAAATAGTTGGCTGATAGGGAGAAATTCAACAGGCTCCTGGTATAGAGAGGCAGTGAAAGAGAAAGCTGCACCTATTGAATTAGCATGACATTGTGTTGGGGGGTAACCATCAAACTGAAGAGGGGGAAACTGTCAAGTGGAGGCTGGATGAGCTTATTCCACTGTGCTAGGCTCACCTGTTTTATGAAACACCTGTTCTCCGCGTTTGAGTCATTGCGGACTCTGAGCTGGTGTTTTATAACAGGCTCTTAACAAATGAAGAATGATGTGAGGGCCTCAGCAATTCTATAAAGAGATGAAGGTCTGAATCAGTGAAGCCTGTATGATCCAGCTGCTCTTGAATCCCACAAGCTCTAGGTCACCTCAACTTTACCAACCTCAAAGGCAGTCCTCCTAGATTCCTCTTTAGGCTTATTCAGGAGGGAACATGTTGCAGGGTGCAAATAACTCTCTGGATAATATAGATTAAAGCTGTAAGTCTATGCATGCTTACCTGGGTGTAAGCCCCATTGAACACAATGTGATTTGCTTCTGAGTAAACCTGCTTAGGATCTCACTGTTAAATCCTTTAATTTAGCACTTGGTTTTGGGGCGTGTGTGTGTGTGTTTATATAACACAGCACAAAGATTTCCGTTTCTGTGACAGTAATCAGCGGTTAGCATAAAAGCTAGCCCTCACTTTGGGTCATGAATTTCTTGTCAGGACTTGCCTGTAAACAGCATGTTATGTTATTTATGTTTTGTAAATTCAGCAAAATATGCATGACTAGCAGTAGTCACAAGGATTCATTTAGGAATTAGCTGGACATTTATTCAGTTTATTATGGAGAGATTTATATTTCTTGTGTAGAAGTCCAACTATATTCCTGGTTTTACAACAAGAAACTGATCTGAAATTAACCTTTAATTCCACCATGAGCTATAGTACTGGATTCACTTTTGTGTCTGTAACCATTTAAACCACTCTCCCAAACTGCTTAATGGCTTGTTTGTCACAAAATACCTTTATTTTTGTATGGTATTTGCATATAGATAGACAGTGTGTGTGTGTGTGTGTGTGTGTGTGTGTGTGTGAGAGAGAGAGAGAGAGAGAGAGAGAGAGAGACTTTCCTGAAAAGGCTGGTCCAGATCAGTGATTTTTTTTTTATTCAGTTGTAAAATCCTCACCCTTTCTGCCAAACTTCTAGCATGCAAAGCTGACTGCGTAGTCTGTTGGAGTCAGTTTGGGTTATCACATTTTTCTTCTGGAGACTCTGTGTCTTTGACAGCCATGCAGCAGGCAGCTATTCAAGAGGTGCAGCTCTCCCAACCACTGTCTTTGTGCTAGGCGGGTTTTTGCATGTTCAATTTCTGCCTGTTGTTTTGCTAGCAATGGTTTAGAGACTTGGTCAGGAAAATAAGGCAGCCCTATGTATTTAGTTAATATTGCCTGTTTGATAGAAAGTGCTCTTTCTTCAGCTCACCTCTTAAAGCAACAATTTAATGCATTTCACAACAGACAATAACTTCCTTATGGAAACTCACCAAACTGGCATTCTGTTGTTTTCAGAGCCACATTTATTGCTCTATTCATCTTCACTTCATAATTTCTTTCTATTATTGTTTTGGTTTGTGAAAGAAACAGCATGCAATAAAATCCAGGGAAATTGAAACCTTTTCATTTTAGGCTAGTTTAATGTTTCTTCTCTTCAAAATTATGATTGCTAGGACTCCCACCTCAGTCAAATATTTTCCAGTAGACTAACTTAAAACAAACCTTTGGGATCTTCTCTGCCTTTAGCAGCAATCCTTTACACAATTACCTGCGAGTAAGCTGCACCAAATTTAAGTTGGTTAGAAATCGGTTCCTACCAATCCCATGTTTTTGTGTAATCCTAAACCTGATTTCCGAAGTCTGAAATGGATTGTGAACAATATTATTTTGATTCATTAAATTTCCATCTTTCCCTTCTTTGAAAAGGAGCCCAGGGTGGCAAATAGCAATGTAGTAAAACAATAGAATTTAAAAAATGAAATAAAACCTGTTTAAAACATTAAGGACGAGAGCATATGCAAACATCAGGAAGAGTTTTGCATACAATAGTTAAAGGGCAAGTACTGCTGCTGTTGCAGAAATGATTGGGTTTCATGCAGGGGCAATTCTTAAGCCGTACCTTTCCTTTTCATCCTGCAAGGCTACAAGGTGGTTCATTTGGCCAACATGCACTTATGTGCACACCCCATACAGCACATCTGTGTGCATGCAGACCACACATGAATGCACATAAGCAGGTGCGCACACACACATGCACTGAGCAGAGGTGGTACAAACAGGTAGACAAGTGAACACACAACATTTACAGATTCAGCTAGGCTCACTTGCCAAAGGCAGGGCACAAAGGCAGCCAGGCAGCAGTGTCTCTCACACATCCCCTCAGCAGTGAGGGGCATACACAGACAGACAAACACATTAACACAGGCAGGCAGACCAGCCAAATAAGGGGGGGGGGTATTTCTATCTCTTTTCCTCCCCATTATACTGCTCTGGGAACTAGAGGTTTCCTTCCACAACACTGTGATGGGGAGGAAAAGGGAGTCTATTCAAAGATCTCTTTCCTTTGCAAGGGAATCTCTTCTTCTGGAGTTGGTGCCATTGGAAGAAGGTCCTGGGGCTCAGGAAACAGGAAGAAGCATTTTTGGTCCCTGTTTCCTTAAAACCACCTTGACATGGCTGCCACACAAGAGGGAGAAGAAGTGCCTTAGCAAGTCAAGGCAGAGGCTGATGGACCCTCCACAGCGGAAATACCATGGAACTACAATAGGGAGCCCCTTCAATAGAACAGTTACATTAAAATAAATAAGTAATTATATCCAACTTTTTTTAAAAAATGGAACGTTGTTTGTTTCCTCACCAAATGTTTAGGAGTGATGGAGATGCATTAGCTATAATTATGTGGGAACACAGGGTAACTGGAGAGGAATGGTATTGGTGTGGGATGTGCTCAATGCAGCCCCCTTGTGTTCTTCATAATTCTCTTAGACACAGACTGTTTAAGCAATTAAATCTTGGTCCACATTTTGAACAGTGCATCAGCCGCCTATCCAGCAACCCATCTTCAACCATATCAAATGATTTAAGACCCTCAGCTCTTTATTTACTCACACAAGAAGAAGACCTGGATACAAAACAGAACAGTTGAACATCAGGTGTAGATGTTGGGTGGGAGACAGGTGAAGAAACAGCAATTGGTTAATATGACATGTGGCAAGACCCTAAACTCAGGCTGTTTTTTATTTCATATTGCAACCTTCATACAAGCAGAAGGTTGTGATGTCCCACGTGTGACAAAACAGGTGAGCAAGCAGGTGAAAGAGTGCAGCTCCACTTACAAGTTAGATCTATATTTATAATCTTCTTGCCTACAGTAGCATTAGGATAGGGATGAGGTACCTGTGATCTTCCAGCTGCAGGTGATACTGGGCTCATCAGCTTCAGCCAGCGTAGCTGATGGCCAGGGACCATGGGAGTTGTAGTCCAGCAACATCTGGAGAGCAAGGTACCCCATCCCTTCTTTAGGTGGCTGTCATGAGCTGCCCCCTCTCTTATAATGCCCCTGTAGGAAGGCCTTGGCTTGAAGCTGTACTTTAGAAACAGGATGCTCTAGCAAAGCAACATATGAGAAATGGCAGAATGTAGCCACTAGAAATGGGAAGGAATCTTATCCTTCACCTCAAGCAGCAAAATGTCTTGGAACTGTCACCCAAGTTGTACAACTGCTGCTTGTGCTTCCGAGTCCATGCCTCTGGCATGACCAGAGAGGAGGAGGAATTGGTTTATTTCCTGAAAAAATCTGGTGTGTTTTCAAAGTAGGATGTTGCATTTCCAGTTCCTATAGGCTTCATATTATCAGTGAGAAGAACGCTCTCAATAAGCCTGGGGGACTAGGACAAATCAACTGCTGCTTGTGCCTCCGAGTCTCTTGCCACTAAGCAATACCATCCACATAAGATACCAAGCCACCTCAGATTGTTCTAACACAATCCAGACTTCACTGTGTCACAGGCAGAAAGCAAGAACTGAAGGTACACGCAGTACAGATAAGTCGAGCTTGACTATAAACTCACTTCAAATCACCTCTCTCTTACGCTCATGTTGTCAGCATTCTGTCGAGCATTTAGAAGTCACCAACCCATTTTACAGATGGATAGTGCAGAGATAGAGATGACTTCCCCAGCACAGCGGGTGAATCTATGGTGGAATACTCGAGCACAACAAACACTAGATCTTGCTGAGCCTGGCTATGGCATAACTTTTTAGTAGAGCATGTTGTGGATCAGGTATGTAGGGCTATGTAAGAAGAGCCTATAAACTGTTAATGGGCCTGAAGAAGTCTGGCAGTAATCTGGCAAACTGACACAGTCCTAAATTCTGTGCATCCACTCTTGGCATGTGGCTGGTCATCACCAACGCCCCAGACAGGAGACAGTGTGGCAATCTTAAGTAAAAGAGTTGGATTCTGCAAAGCATGGTACTGCTTGCAGAAGTAAGGTGCAGAGTTGTTTGCGTGGTGATCCCAATTATACTTGACACAAAGCAAGAGTGGTGCTCAGATTTAATTGCTTATTATATACTCTTATTATATAATGTGCCTTTTCCCCTGACGAGACTCAGGGCCGCTTGCAGAATCTGTACCTTGCTACCGGGTTGCCTTTAGACTGCTTTTTCAGTCAACCAAGTCGGACAAAATGAACAGTCTCTCCACTACTTCCTCTTCCATCTTATCACCTAGGTCAGGGGTCAGCAACCCACGGCTCCGGAGCCGCATCTTTTACACCTTTGCCGCGGCTCCGGGGCGGATACTAGCGAGGGGAGGAGGCGCATTGTGCGCCCCAACACTCCCCACTGTGGCGGGCACTGTACTGGCTGTGACGTCGCATGGGGGCGGTGCGTGCTTTAGTCACGCACCGTCCCGACGTCACCTTCCCGCCCGCCCGCCTGCTACATTGTAAGGGGCATGTACGCTGGTCACTGCATTGAAAGGGGGCATGTACGCTGGTCAGTGTTTTGAAGGGGAGTGAAGAACACACACACACAAAAAGGTAACTTGTTAATTTAACATTTATTTCTATGAGGAGGAGTAATTCTGAGGGGTCAAACAAAGAAATAATAAAAAAGTGACAAAAAAGTTATTTTTATAATGACGAGTTTTGCGGCTCCCAGTTTTTTTTTCTTCGGAAACGGGTCCAAGTGGCTCTTTTTGTCTTAAAGGTTGCAGACCCCTGACCTAGGTTCAAAGACCCAACTGAAAGAAGACATACTTGGGTGCTGTGAAGATGCAACAATGTACCCACCAGTCCATACAACCCCTTACAATGTTGCTTGCCTAGGAAATGGCAAAGGCACTTAAATATTTTGTGCAAGGCAAAGGCTTGGCGAAGGCCTTAAAGATACCGGAAAGCCACAGGTTAGCCTTCCCTGCTATTATCCAAAAGGGATTTAAGGCAAGGATAAGGATATTATTGTCTGCGGAGTCCAGGGCAAACTTTCTCTTGCTCCCACTAAAAAGTATTTTATGCAACAACATGCCCTCAGGGAACCTGTATTTGGCATCTGAAGGGGGAACCTGTGAGCCATGGAAGCTGGGAAAGTGCTGCATTTGTTTGTTATGCTTGTTTTTTTTATCAATTCTTTATAAGAACAGAATGTACAGTCATTGGATAATGCAGACATAAGTGGTGAGCATTAACAAAATAACTAGGGCATATGCCACTAAAAGGTATTTTGATCGGTCAGAAGCTGTAGATTGTTAAAATATTCACGAATGATAGACGTCTTGAAACACCAAGCAAAACAGTATCGAGGCAAAGCTTACTGCATTTTCCAAATGACTCCCTCCTCCCTCCTTTTTTTTCAGCCTTGAAGACTGTGCCTGCCTCCTCCTCTAGTCATTTTCACTTGTTCAGTGAACAAGGTCTAAAGGTCTGAACACATTTCTGTGAGGGGGCGGGACTAGCTGACATAACTAGTACCTGCTGTTAGTCTTATCCTTCATGAGTTCATCTAATCCCCTTTTAAAGGCACCCAAGATGGCAGCCATCACCATGTCTACACATAATGTATATTTGCAGAGATCCTGCCTCTTGTAGAATTCCTGATTTCGTATGAGGAACTATGCACTATACATTCAAAGTGGAATCATTCTGCTTTAAACCATTGTCACTTCCCCATATGAATGCTAGTTTAAGGGGGCCGAGAGTTGTTAGGCAATCCCTCTTTCTCTCCTAGAGCTGCAATTCCCTCAATTAAGATTGTTGAACCATTCTTGAGAATCGTAGCTCTGTGAGGAGAATAGGGGTCTCCTAACCACACTCAGCACCCTTAACAAACTACACTTCCCAGAACTCTTTGGGGGAAGCAATGGCTGTTTTAAAGTGCCATGATACTGCTTTAAATGTTTAGTGCAGGTGGGATTTAACTATGCATACAGCCTTCAGATGTGTAAGGGAGAGGCCAGGAGCTGGGACAGTAGCTGTGAGCCTGATTCCCCCTTTCTCCATATGTTCACTAAACACGTGAAGGGAACTTCTCTTCAACCTATGACCACGAATAGTGGCAGTTTGTACTCTGTTCCCTACTGTTTGCATTTCTGGCTGGCCTTGGATCGATTGCTTCTTTTACATGGAGTTTGGCATGAGAATGAGGTGTGGGCTCTCGGTCCCCATCTCCATGCATCATACATTTGTATGAGAGTAGGTGCTCACCCAAAGGGACACGGGTGGCGCTGTGGGTTAAACCACAGAGCCTAGGGCTTGCCGATCAGTAGGTCTGCAGTTCGAATCCCCGTGACGGAGTGAGCTCCCGTTGCTCGGTCCCTGCTTCTGCCAACCTAGCAGTTCGAAAGCACGTCAAAGTGCAAGTAGATAAATAGGTACCGCTCCAGCAGGAAGGTAAACGGCGTTTCCGTGCGCTGCTCTGGTTCGCCAGAAGCAGCTTAGTCATGCTGGCCACATGACCCGGAAGCTGTATGCCGGCTCCCTCGGCCAATAAAGCGAGATGAGTGCCGCAACCCCAGAGTTGGTCACGACTGGACCTAAATGGTCAGGGGTCCCTTTACCTTTACCTTAGGTGCTCTCCCGGATCATCTGTCCATCACGTGCTTATGACGTACACAGCTTCTTTGTGTTACTATTATTTCTGCATTTGCTGCATAATCAAAGCCTGTCGCCCCAACTCTAAAATATACATTGGGAGCCCATGGCAACACTTGATAAGATCTGTGGGTTCTACATTGGGGTAGTGTGACAAGTTCTTAGAAGCACTGGCAGCTCATGGCTTACTCTAAGGATCTTTGTCATCTTGCGATTGTTGGGTTCCGCCAAAAAAGGGTTGATCGTGATGAATTTCAACCTTCCAGCTCTAAAAGCATTCCAGCGCACTTTGTTTAGCAACTGACTCTGGGATGATTTCATTGCAGGTTTCCAGATTTAAAGTTAGACACGAGGGTCAGAGTTTAGCTAATTTATGTAAGGGGAGAATGTGACCCGCAGCTCACGGCAAGCAGGCTCCCTGTGCTCCGTGGTTCTCATTCTTTCAACATCTCTGCAATGGAAACTGTTGTTGTGTAATCACTTTTCTGCAGCACTGATAGATGAATCACTGCTGCAGTACTGATAGGTGAATCACTAGAGCAAAGGCAGCCCTGTGGTGTTTTTTCTTTTTTTAATTGTGGAAATGTACTGGCTGGGGACGGAGGGGTGGGTGGGCTGTTGACAGTCCAAGAACCATGTAGGCTACCAGTTTTAATTCCTCCCCTCTGAGGTAAAATAAGTACAGCTGCATCACTCTAATTCAAAAGCCAGTAGGTCCTGTCATTAAACAAACTGAATTGAGTGACCGTGTCGGATTCTGCTGAACTGCACAAGAGCATGCTTTTCAAATGAGGATTTTTGGGCATGAATCTGCACAAAGAGAAGATTATCTGAGATACAGTTCAGATGTTTTATTCTAAATAAGGCTTAAATGTGGAATCTTAGTGTTGGAAGAGACCCAAGGGTAATCTAGTCCAACCCACTGCAATGCAGGAATCTCAGCTAAAGCATCCATAATGATGGAGGGCAAGTAAGGTGCTGCTATAAACTGAGGGATGTAGACTATATGAGCTTTCTCCCAACCTTGGTAGAATGTTATTTCTATATCATTCTCTTTTTTTTGAAATCATTTTTTATTTGATTTTACAAATGTAAATTAATTGCAATACCAAATACATATCCATAAAATGAGATTTCTCTGAATCTCGAGACTCCCCCCCCCCATCCCCTTCATGGGTTCTATTGTCAGCCTTTCCAACTGCATATTATTTCATAGCCTATGCCTTTCATCTATCCATATTGTCCATAGTATTTGTTACATTACAAGTGGGATTAAAATCCTGCTAATGTTTTCATCTGCTTACAGTGGTCTCCTAAATAAATTACAAACTCTTCCAATTCTTTCTTGAATTTCTTGTCTGCTTGTTCTCTGAGTTTCCCTGTCAGCTTTGCCATTTCAGCATAGTCTAACAGCTTAGTTTGCCATTCCTGTCTGGTAGGGAATTTCTATTGCATTATCAATACACATAGCACCTCTTTAAAACTTGTGGATTTTGTTTTCTCTCTCTAAATAAAAGCTGATTTCCATCCCGCACCTCTGGTGTAGATTTGTTTTTTATTTATTTACCTTAAGGCATTTGTAGCCAGCTTTTCCCTCCAAGGAGATCAAAGCAGCATCAGTAGCAGATGGGCATGGTGGGGCAAAGGTGCTAATCTGACCTCCTGGCAGGTGAGTCAGTGCTGCTTACCAGGGTTTTGGGGAAGGCAGTGCAAACGCAGCAGCAGGAGACTGGAGTGCTGTATAGGCTCTGCTGGTGCATTTGCCCCACACTGACCTTATAGTGCCTGTGCCTCACCTCTTCCTGTAAGCAACAATGACTCATCTGCCAGGAGGTCAGGGAAGCCACTCTGCCCCACCACGCCATTTGCTACTGAAAGCAAAACATTAAAACCTGGGAGCAAAAAAATAAAATAATATGAGTAAAAAGGTAAAGGGACCCCTGACCATTAGGTCCAGTAGCAACCATATTAAATAGAGACCTCAAACAACACAGAGTGTTGCATCTGTGAGTATAACCACAGAAAGAATCCTGCATTGTAGAAGGATGGACTAGATGATTCTCAGAAATTGGGGGTGTATATTCCTGTCTTGTATTCGTAGTCCTATGCATATGTACTCATAAATAAGTCCCGCTGAGTTCAACGAGGCTTTCCCCACGTAAGTGTGTACCAAATTGCAGCCTTAATCTGTGATGGGAATTATTTTGGGCTGTGTCACACAGAACCTTTATCTCCAGTTCCTCATTTCCAACTTGCCCTTCTACTGCAAATTCAGATCTGGAAAACGTGTGTGTGTGTGCGTGCGTGTACGTGTGTGTGTGTACTGGAAGGTAACATCACTTATAGATTTTATAGATAGCTGGATTGTATATGTGGTGAATGGGTTTTGGAGATGATGGGATTTGTGACCAGGTTAGGAGCAAACTGAAGTCACCCAACAATCCCATCATTTCAACCCTTTTGATGTCTGCTTGTACAGTGGTTTCTGATCCCCAAACCTTGCCCAGATGAACCATAACGCACTGGAAGATAACACAGTCTAGCTAGTATTTATTATTATTATTATTATTACTACTACTGTTTATTAATTAAATTTCTGTACCACCCTTTATCAAAGAACTACAGGGTAGTTTACAATATAAATACACAAAAAATACATACCATAGTAACAAACAAAAGCAACACACACAGTTTAAAAAGTTTATGTCACCTTTCATTAACTTGGGAGCAGGGTGGATAAAAATCAATGCTTATTTTTTTAAAATAAAAAAATCAGATTTTAAAAAATTTAAATCAGATTTTTTAAAATTTAAATTGGATTTTTAAAATAAAATGCTTTTGGAGGAAAAATCTTCCTAAAGATAGTTTTCTATTTAAGTTACATTATAGTCCAAAGGCTATTCATCAGGAAATAAGGATTTGTTTTAAGTTTTTCATATGTGCTAAAACTCATTCTAAGTTTTCTTTTAAAAAAATTGTTTAACCACATCAGTTAACAAACATGGATACAGTTGCTATAATGTTATTCTTTCTTTTAGTTAAATAAATGGCTTAAATTGTTATTAAGGAAATGATTATTTTTCTCCTTCCAATAAAGTACAGCAGAAAAGTTGTTCAAATATAAACAGTTAATTTATTAAACCTCACAATAATTTCATAATTATCTGTCTATGCATTTCTAATCGTATAACCAAATCAGTAATTTTTGATATCACTGTAAAAACTACTCTGAAAATTTACTATTCCAAAAATGAAACCTTCATCTGGTTGTAAATATTAAGCTTATGCCAGCAAGAACTAGTCTTTCTGTAAAAAAAGAAGAAGATTTAAATCAAGTCTTACTCAGTAGTGATTTAAATCGTGATTTAAGTCAATTTGATTTAAATCAAATCCACCCTGCTTGGGAGTGCAAGAATTTGTGGAGCAGGTGGCTCCCCAGATATTTCTGGACTATATCTCCCATTGGCAAGGGCTGATGGCAGTTGGGAGTCCAAACGGATCCCAGGTCCCCAACTTCTGGCACAAGGATTTACCTTGACTACTGCTTTGCTAGCAACAGTTCTGAAGTGTCCTGCTTTTGCCTGTAGCTCCTGATGATCTTATGCTGAGACTATGCCGATCGGAGGTGTATGTGGCTTTGCAGCAATACCCAGATGCCCTGGAGGATTTGGAGGTGCTGTGCAGGCAAAAGCCAGAAGAGAGTGAGGTGAGTTGAATGTGCAGTTTGATGTTTTTGTCCCGGACAAGCATCTGTATTTGCTCACAGGCAATCCATGAATGTGATGGAACTGTGTTCTGTAATAGGCTGAGTGTGCAGTGAGATACTGTAGCCCTGCAATCAGGTGAAAAGGGAGCAGTTAATTAATGGGCAACTCTTTGCCAAGTTGCCAGCCTTAATGATGTTGAATCTACTAAGCTTATTAGAATGCTTCAAATGATCCTCCTCCTCCTCCTCCTCTCTCCCTTCCTCCCTGGCTACCGAAAGCCAAAAAAGATGAATTCCTTACTACTTCTGGAATATTCACAAACTCTGGTGAGGTTTTGGAAGGAAGGCATTCTGTACCTGAGGGACAGCCGCCAAAATTGCCTCCCAGTGCACTGTTACTGTCAAAATTTGGTAGACAGACAGTAAACTTAAGAAAGTGTTACCAGAATATTTTATGGTGCTTGAATTATTGGGTGCCAGAGAAGAGGAGCGGCATTTCAGTCTATAACAAACAACTACAACAACCACCCAAACACAAAACCCCTCTTGAGCATCTAAGCCCCATGAAATGGCATCCTTAAAAGATCCGTTGTACTGTTTGATGTTTGTATATGCAAATTTGCTTTGACAACGTCTCTGGTTATTTCTCTTTCCCCGGAAGTATACATGGTCATATGTTAGATGGCTGAAAACCTCATCAATTGGAGCACTGATTTTTGAGAATGGTATTTGACTATCGTTCTATAAAGTATTATTACTATTAGTATACATCCCATCTATAGCTCTCAGGGTGGTTCACAACATAAAATACATGATAGAAACAAGAACATATACAGTCGTACCTTGGAAGTTGAATGGAATCTGTTCTGGAAATCCGTTTGACTTCTAAAATGTTCGGAAACCAAAGCGCAGCTTCTGATTGGCTGCAGAATCCCCATCGGACATTCTGTTTCCAAAAATAGTTCGAAAACCAGAACAGTCACTTCGGGTTTATGGCGTTTGGGAGCCAAAACTTTCAAGAACTAGGCTTTTCGAAAACCAAGGTACGACTGTAAATGCAAACCAATAACTGCCCCCTCTCCTGCAGAATAGGCTTGTGCCAGAGTAGGTAGCAGACATGCATCCCATGATGATGGAGAGCTTCTCTTGTGTCTTTTGTAAGGAAACGTTTGGATCCATGATTGTGACATGGCATCTGTGTAATTGCTGTAAGGTACCTCTGTACCTTCATGGATCACTGCCTTGCCGTGGCGAAGGGGCTTGAATAACTCAGAGAAGCTACGAGCTATGCCGTGCAGGGCCACCCAAGATAGACTGGTCATAGTGGAGAGTTTTGACCAAACGTGATCCACCTGGAGCAGGAACCGGCAAGCCACTCCAGTATCCCTGCCAAGAAAACTCCATGGACAAAGACAACAGGCATATAAAACAACAACAACAACAACCTCTGTACTCTGTATATGCTACAGATTTTCCCCTTTGCAGCCCAACTTGAACTGAAGCTACGGCGAATAATTTGGAGCACGCAGTGTGCAATGCTAATTCTTTCTTTGAATCACCTGATATCATGTGACTTCATGCGATCTGACAGATGGGTGGAGCTGTTTGTTTGTCAAAGTAGCCCACAGGGGATGAGGAAGTTTTGGATCTGGCCCATTAGCCAGATCCTGCTTCCCCATCTTTGTGCTAAACCCAATGTATCAAGAAGGGTTAGATAGATCGTCCAGGAAATTCTTATTGTCTTCAAATTGCCAGGAGAAAACAGATAGCACAGGTCTATCATCGGAGAGCAGAAACAAATGTGTTCACTTGCTGCACTGTGAATCTAACTTCTGAATTGCCAGCAGATCGCCTGTAGCCATGGTACAGCTGTTCATTGGTAATCCTAAACGTAGACATTCCTGGCGGCTTTGTTGGGTAGATCTTCTTCGGAAACACACTAACCAAATCTGTCAATGAAGCATTAGGTTTCAAGGATAGAATGTAAACACTGCATTATGCTAATTGGTTCATCTGTCAATCCTCGTTAAACTCGGTGTGCCTAGACAACTCTATTGGGTTAAAAGAAAAACAGCACCCCACCCCAAGAACTTGTCTGGCTTCCTGTCATACACAATCTTCATTCATTCAGTCAGTCAGTTTCATAGCTTGTCTGCCAGCAAATTAATAAGGCAGAAGCTATGAAGAGGCTGGAATTCCTGCAGTGAGCACAAGTTGCGGTGGTGAGCTGAACTGATGAAGCTGACCAGGTAAAGGTGTTCTGTTTCTTTAATTGAAACAATACACAGATCAGAAGCATCAGGACTACTTTCAGAGAAAAGCAACGATTAGCGTGAAATGGCATTAGAGTAAAATAATTCATCTGTTGGTTGGGGGTAGGTGAGATTTTCCATGGTCTCGGAATGGGTGACAAGGCTTGTAAAAGTTGATAAGAATTAAAATGGTCTGGAAGTAGAATTGCCTTTTCCCATATGAGTCTGCCCTGCTGGCTTCAGAAAACCAACCATAGGTACCATGGCTGACCACACAGCCTTTTCAGTGGTGGCATCCTGTCATTGAACTATCTTTCCTAGATAGATTTATGTGGCACCAATACTACCATTATTTAGACATGAGCCTGAGAGATCCAGCGTTACGTTTACAAACTGCGCTTTTTAAAATCACTAAGACTTTAAATAGCTTTACACTCCTGCTGTTCTATTGGGTCTCCTGACTCCTGTTTTGTTTATTTTGTTCGCTGTTCATCTCTGTTTTATTTGTCTACCACATTAATTCCAGCTTTTCATTTGACTATCCGTTGATTTGGAGACATTTCTAGGAATAGTGACTCACAAACACTTAAAACAAATTTATAATATGCAGAATATGTATACGTTTGGACTAAGCAAAAATCTAAGTCCAAACAGGACAAGGAAATGCATTGCTTCAATAAGATTATTTGGCTTTTGCTTTGAGGAGGTGGGGGTGTACAGCAGCCACAAGATTAGGTTCAGACTAAAATTTTATCTTTGATTCAGGCTGCACCAATCTGAAGACCGCCTAATTCAACTTGGGGCCTTGAGCCTACTTTGTTTTCCCCAATCACTATTGGGAAATAATAATAACAAAGCTACAAATTTTGTTCCATTTTGACAGAAGTGGATGAAGTTTGCAAGCATAATAGCCACTCTTTAGTGGATAAATCCTACCAAATTACGGCCAAATAAGTCCAGCAATCTTCATGCCGGATGTTATACCCCAAAGGGCTAAAAGTAGTTTTGTGATTGACAGCTTGTTCAACTATTGCTGCTTTGGGAGGAAGGGCGGCATAGAAATATAATAAATGAAGAAACAAATAAATTCCAGGTTTCCCTTACTGTATTCAACAGGCTTCAACAGCATCACAAGTATGATTTTTGTACTGATGTATCTTGGTTAGCATGTGAATCATAAATAATTCCCAGTCACTGTTAGGAACATAGCATACTGTCTTATTTTAGACCATTGTTCCATCACATGCAGTGCTGTCTGCACTGTCTGACAGAAGGTCTCCAGTTCCCAGGCCTGACTTGGAGATGCTGGGAAGTGGACTGGTGCCTTCTGAATTATGCCAAAAGCAGCACACTAAGAGAAGAATATGGAGGTTCAGGAAGTCTGAAGGCTTTAAATTAAAATTCTATGTTGTCTGCTTCTTTGCAGGTCTTCTTTAGGAAGGGAAAGGTCCTCCTGGAAATGGGGAAGCAATCTGAGGCCCTGCTGCAGTTCCAACATTGCCTCACGCTGAATCCCAATTTTCATGCTGCTCAATACGAAACAGAAAAGGTATTTGTTTATTTTAAATAATTTTATGTTCCTTTAAGGTAAAACTTTCTCAATGTGGCTTGTAAAACATAAAATGTGTGTGTGTAATACACACACACACACACATATGTATATTACAGTTTACCTAGACAACACTGTTAAAATGCACAATGGCCATTTGAATTAGCTTCAGCTTAAATTTTGGGTATAAAGAATTGTTAGTGTTGCCATGTCTGACACTTTATTGCCTCCCAGCAAAATAACATGAGATTCTTCATCTGTTTGATCATGCAGCATTGCAGCCTCATGTTTGTGCCTACATGGACTGCTCAAAAACAAAAGATGGAGTATTCATTTTGATTGGCCGCAAAACCAAAGCTAAACTGGCGCTTCCATGTTTACACTGCAAACTTCCCTCCCTTTGATGGCTTGAGCATGAAATAATGCTACAGGACCTTTTAATATAATCACAGCTTTGAACGGAAATATTTCAATAACGGCAGGCTCAAATGAACCAGACATTAGTATTGCTAGGTGTTAAGAGTGTACTAGGCAACAGGTGCTGTGAGCATCTGTCATACTGTTTAAAACAGTTTAGCTCCTGCCATTATTATGGGTTAGGAGTAAAACACTCTGGTGAGGTAGTGTGACTGTTTGCATTTCAGAACAGTACACCATTTATGCTGACAGGGGACTTTAGTTCCTGGAGTGGAAATCCTCCAATAATTTGATTTCAGGTGGGTTCTTTAACTATAGTACTACAGTCAAATATATTAGTTAATGCATTGTGATATAAGTATAAGCTTCTGCCTTTGCATCTAGTCTCATTGCATGCATATTTTTAAAGGCATGTTGTTATTGATTTTTTGGAGCTACAGGAAAGAGTTTTTCTGTCCAGTGAAAGGGAAAGACTAAAAGAAAAACGGTAAACAAACTGGCTTGAAGTCTTGTTTTAGTTGTGGCATCAAAGACTATTTTAATTTGCATTTAGCTAGCTTAGCAATTTTTGACTTAAGAAACTCTTAGTAAGAGAGATAATGGTATTTAAAAGCAAGTTCTACCTTGAAGTTTCTTTTCCTTTCAGAAATATAGTAACCTGTTTTCTTCTTCTTGCCAGATTCTCGCGAATGATGCCTCCCCTCTTCCAGGCACTGTTATGGAGCTGAAGAGTGATGCCAGTCAGAACTTGAAAGGGTCTAATTCACGGAAAGAGCTAACTGCCCTTGTGTCTTTTGAAGGAGAACCCCTGCAGGTAAGCAACATGGAGTGGCAGTACCAATTACAAGGCTAGCAGCAGCATGAAAGGGAGGTATGCATTTGAATATCACTTTGGATGGGTGTGCACATCATATAGACCACCTAACCAGCATACATACTGTGTTTTAGTAATTTGCTCTTGGAAATTTTATTCCTGTGTTCTAAATCTGCCTCTTGAATGAGATTCTACCTTTTTGGAGAACTGAGGGTCTTAATAATAGTGGAAAGAAGTAGGCAACTGTTGTTGCAGACAACAACTTTAGATTTCAATAAAGCAAAACGTTAGTCAAGAAATGTGAGGTTTGCATGTATGTGCTTTGCAGACTACAACTGTCTTTTCGTGTCTTTCTTCACCTGTAGTCTTTTTGCTTGGTCTGCTCTGGAAAGGAGGTGTTTAAGAGGATGCTTTTCTTTATGAAATAGGATTTGAAGGGAAGAAAGGAAGTTTGGCTGGGAGAAGATGCTTCTGATCACAGCCAAGCAGCACTTTCCATACCAGAATGGTTGAGGAAGAAGTCCAATTCAGGTTTTCCAGCAGAGAAGGAAAGGGGTAAGGATATATATAAAAAACAATGTTTAGAAGTCAGTATTACCTGGGGAAAACAAAAGGTGGCTACTTAAATCTTCATGGGAGTATGGTATCTTAACCACTATTCTCTAAACTGCACTAGTCAATTTTTATAGCTTATATTAGGGTGCAAGGTCTTAATGGAGGAGCAGAGGTCCTGTCTACACAACGTATGGCAGTGTTTGGATTGTTAACCCTAGCCTTGCCTGGGGCTCACACACTCCCACTGGTTTGCTTGAAAAAGAGCCAGATTGCAGCAACTACTGGGTTCAGGGGTGGCTGGTGTGGTGATGCTATGGAGCTGGCCAGGCAGCGATGGTGCTACTTGGAGCAGGGCAGGATGGCAGTGAGCTGAGGGTAATTGTGCACATCGGTGGGAAGGCCAGACTGGTTCTGCCCTTGCCACCCTGCCCTTTTTGCCACTGTGCCCTGCCCCACCACGGCAGGTGTCAGTGATGCTGCTTCCAGGAGGCTGTCTCCATAGTCCACAGTGCTCCTCTTGACTGGGTCTGATGACACAGCATCCTATTTGGTGTTGTTGCAGGGAAGGGGGCATCAAGTTAACTCAGGCTTCCTCAACCTCGGCCCTACAGATGTTTTGAGACTACAATTCCCATCATCCCTGATCACTGGTCCTGCTAGCTGGGGATCACGGGAGTTGTAGGCCAAAAATATCTGGAGGGCCAATGTTGAGGAAGCCTGAGTTAAGTGTTGCAATTATGAGATGTCAGACACTACGCAGGGCAAGTTTGCAAAATGCTGTCAGGTGGCAGATTGCCTCTGCAAATCCCAAAAGGCCATTTCACACATTATACCGAGGCATTCATTCCTTTTATTTGTAGGCAGCTTTTCCACACAAAAAAATCACGCTCAAAGTAGGTTGTAACAAATAAATAGGAATGCATTTGAAACAAACAATCCAAAACCAATTTCGTAACGACATAATAAAACAATATCAAATATAACACACCAAAAACTACATTCCAATACTATAAATATAACAACCTGCAGCTTCACAGTTTCAGCTTAGTCCTAGAAACACTCCTTCCATGATTTTACTCACAGTCCCTCTCCTGCAGAAGCTTCTTATAAGTCTTCAAAGGCAAATGGTGGAGTAGCTGGAAAAACCGCTCCCATGATGTTACTAGGTTTGCCACTAAGTTACTAGGTTTGCTACTAACTCCCATGATGTTACTAGGTTTGCCACTAAGTTCACATTCAGCAGGGATTCACTTTAACCCTCAGGTTTCTACCTAAAAATGTATGGTGTGAAGGCACCATTTATTGATGCAGTTTCCCTTGTCGCTCAGGTGTAGCTTGAGACCACTGGTCTGTGGAGGTACAAAGGCATGGGTTGTTCCAGTATGACTGTGATCATCATGTGCAAAGCAAAGTTGATGAAGCTGCCCTGTGGACTTGAGGTGGGGTAATGTGTGGCATTCAACATTTCTCTCTTGCTTTTTCTTTCACTAACAAAGATTTTGAAGAAGGGGCATCGGCAACAGGAGCCAAGTCAACCCAGGAACATAAACCAGACTTTGCAGATCTCTTGAGTACATCAGACTTGGAATGTTCTCTTTGCATACGGTCAGTTTCTAGAGTTGCTGGATAAAGGATCACCTGTGCACTTTGACGTGAGAACTTTGTGATCAGTCATCTGCTTCACATTCTAGCCAAAGCTTGAAAGGCGGAGAGTGAAATGCAATATATATAATGGGAGGTGTGAAAATGACTTTATAATAGCATTTGAGAATTCAGCGCTTTTCGTCATCACGGATGAAAGTGTTGATAGTCATTTATTTAACAATTTATTAAAATACTTACCATGGCCTCCGTATACATAAGGCAATGCTCAAATAGATTTTATTCAGAGTAGACCCATTAAATGGACCTAACTTTAGCATGTTCATTAATCTCAGGGGGTCTGCTATGAGTAAAACTTAGTTGAATTATCACCCATGATTTTGAGTCGGGATACATACTTCATATAAAACAACACAGACACAAAAATAATATAAAATTAGCAACCCTTATTTATTTATTTCTAGATTTATATCTTGTTTTCTCTCAGTAGATAGTGTTTTAGACTGTAAACTGCCCTGTGATCATTAGATGAAGGGCGATATAGAAATTTAATAATAAAAATACAGAGGATCTGAGCAAAGCTGATCCCCTGCATCTCTGCCTACTTTTGCTGAGTTGTATGGAAGTATGAGGTTGGGCTCTGTGCTGGAGCTTTGTGAGATTGTGAGATTTGGGTTCATTTGGATGTCCAATTAAACACATACCTTGTCTGCCTTTTTTTATGAACCTTTTCCAGCCTTTCCTTTCCTTGTTCATCAAGGAAATGACAGGGAGAAACCGATGTGAATGATGCCTCAGTGCTGATCTCTTTCTCTCTCAGGATTTAAAAGCTTAATTCTCCCAAGCCTTGCCAAAAGGCTCATGGCCTGGGGGATTTATGCCTGTAATTAGGCAATATCCTTATTAGCAACTTTGTCACCCAGGCTTATCCACCTAAACTTTAGTTAAGGGAAATGAGATGACCACATGCCAATGCAGTCGAGGTGAGGCTTGGTGATGCCTCCTTCAAAATGGAAGAAGGACCAATGGGAAATGCCACATGCTGTCGATGAAAAATCAGTGGCTCCTTGTGATGGCCTACAGTGCCTATTTCTCCTTGTTTTGTAGCAAAGCAATTTCTTCTCATGAATGAGGGTGATGTTGTGCCTTATGAACTTCTGAAAAATTGACATTGAAAACATGGTTGGCTTGATACCAGGCCATGGACAGACAGACAGCAAGCCTTTCTCAGT
Organism: Podarcis pityusensis; assembly: GCF_964106645.2. Classification (NCBI taxonomy): domain Eukaryota; kingdom Metazoa; phylum Chordata; class Lepidosauria; order Squamata; family Lacertidae; genus Podarcis; species Podarcis pityusensis. Next base: position 65,876,026 of record NC_138029.1, on the reverse strand, counting down.
TAGCTACCCCATGCCACCTTGGAACATTCTTGGATTGCCATCTTACCACATAAATGAGGAGGTGCATGATCTGTTGGGTGCACCAGTGGCTGGAACAGTCTGTGTCACAGTTAAAGTGTGTGATATTTATTTCATTTTTACTTACAGTGGTACCTCGGGTTAAGAACTTAATTCATTCTGGAGGTCCGTTCTTAACCTGAAACTGTTTTTAACCTGAGGTACCACTTTAGCGGGTGGCACTGTGGGTTAAACCACAGAGCCTAGGACTTGCCGATCAGAAGGTCGGTGGTTTGAATTCCTGCGATGGGGTGCGCTCCCGTTGCTCAGTTCCTGCTCCTGCCCACCTAGCAGTTCGAAAGCATGTCAAAGTGCAAGTAGATAAATAGGTACCGCTCCAGCGGGAAGGTAAACGGCGTTTCCGTGCGCTGCTCTGGTTCACCAGAAGTGGCTTAGTCATGCTGGCCACATGACCCGGAAGCTGTACGCCAGCTCCCTCAGCCAGTAACATGAGATGAGCGTCGCAACACCAGAGTCGGTCACGACCGGACCTAATGGTCAGGGGTCCCTTTACCTTTACCTTTACCACTTTAGCTAATGGGGCCTCCCTCTGCTGCTGCAGGATTTCTGTTCTCATCCTGAAGCAAAGTTCTTAACCCAAGGTACTATTTCTGGATTAGCGGAGTCTGTAACCTGAAGTGTCTGTAACCTGAAGCGTCTGTAACCCGAGGTAGCACTGTATTCATTAAATTAGTAGACCGCCCTTCATCTGCAGATCTCAAGGCAGTTCACAACATAAAAATACAATAGGAAAACACCAAATACCATATCTGCCTGAATATAAGCTGCGCTTTATTCCCAAATGAATTGCTTGATGTTATCAGGCAAAAAGAAAAAGCAAGTTTTATATAAATGCTTGGGATTTTCAGCAAATAGCGGATTTGTGCACATACACACACAATGTGCAAACATGACTCTTGGAAGACAGTGAAGCATAACACACAGTACTCCTTTCCCCATAACAATGTAATGATCTGTACTAGAGATTTTTCATTGTTAAGAAATAAGTCCCTGTATATCAGTCATCAAAAATTAGCAATGTGGCTTCAACTACCAAACTTTCTGCAAATGGACATATTTTTTGGTACATTAAAAAAACAAAACACAACTTAGCCTTGTCTGTGATGCTGCTTGGGAATTCTCTTGCCACCTGAATTTTTCACGTTCCCTTTCTTCCCCTGGTTTTTCTGCAGAATGTTCTTTGAGCCTGTGACCACACCTTGTGGCCATACTTTCTGCAAAGAATGCTTGGAGCGTTGCCTAGATCATAGACCCAACTGTCCACTTTGCAAACAGAGCCTCAGAGAGGTAAGAGAAATCTTGCAGGATGTGTGCATAATGGAGGAAAAGGAAGGTCTGGATTTGTGTTTAATTTAACCTGAATTAGAGCTTTTCTTTGTAGATTCTATCACTGTGAGTAGGTGATGGCATTTATTCAATTCCATTGTTGACCTGGATAATTGTTAGAAAAAGCAGCATGTTACTTAAGTGAAATTATGACAGGTGCAGTGCTATGGTAGAAATCGCTGCACCTGCTTTCTTGCTAGGATCATCAGACCAAAAGGTACTTGGCTCTTCTCCAAGTGCTAAATCAATGCGGGTTTGTTGAATATTGCCAGGTATGACTTGCATAGATAATTGTTGATTAAATGGAAACATTATATTTGCATTAGATGTGGAAATGATTAAATAATGCTTTCAGCCTCCAATTAAGAGGGTCCTCTGAGCCACAGGTTTATTGCTGAGCAGATGACATTATTGAAATGGGAAATCACATAACACATCCCATAATGGAGAAGGGTCAATAGCAGACACAAGCAAACTGGCCTCCTGTGAACAGGTAGCAAAGTAATGGAATAGGAAAGCTAATCTACAGACACGAGGCAAATACAGTCCGTCCCCCCACCTTGGAAACATCAGCTTAAGTTATTATATGGATGCTATAGATATGGTTTCTGTGGGCCATATCCTGCATAGGTAGAGGTCCCTCCCCCCGTGCAACAGGATTCACATGAAGAAAAGAAGCGGTTGACATGATGAGTGAACAATAGCTGTAATTTCCTGCTTAAAGGAAGCAATTAAGGAAGACATAGTCATATTACTTCAGAAGTAGGCTGCCTTATACTGGTGAGACCATTTGCCTACCTTGATCATAGAAGAGTAGAGTTGGAAGGGACCCCCATTATCTAGTCCAACCCCCTGCAATGCAGAACTATTCCGTTATCTCATACAAGTATTGAACCTGCAACCTTGGCATTATTAGCACAACGCTCTAACCAACTGAGCTATCCAGGACCAGTATTGTCTACAGTGACTGGCAGTGGTTCTCTAGGTTGTCAGGCAGTAGTCTCTCCTACCTGGAGATTCTGGGGATTGCAGATGCTTTGGCCCTGAGCTACAGCCTTGCCCTGATTTAATTCCACAGAGTAAATGCTCCCACACCTCAGTTTCTATATTCTCTCCTTCTTCTACCTGAGTTTTGTGCTTTCTAGACTTACACATAGACAGGAGCAGCTCACCCTGTGGGCTGGAACCACAGCACTAGCCTCTTGGCAGCAGCGCCACTGCTGTTTACTAGGAGGGGTGGGTTGATATCCATGTCAGATTTGCTCTGCTGCTGTAGTCATGCAGCCCTGACCTTTCCACCACTTTGCCCCTCCCAGTAAGTGGCAGTGCCAGGAGGTTTTTCTTTTTTTTTAAAAAAAAATGATATTTATTACTTTTTTAACATTTCCAACACAAACAAAAAAAGAAAAAATGAAAAAACAATGCAAATACAATACAAAAACGCTACAGAAACTAAAAAAAAACAAATAAAAACAAGCAAAAACAATTTAAAATCACCTCAAACATTTTCAATATCTTATATTTCATTCACTTATTTCCAGCGACCTCCTCCCACCTCCCTTTTTGTATTCCACTTCTATTATTTGTTTCAGCAAATCCTTTCCATCTTACTCTGTTTTCTGTTCTATAATTATCTTAACACATTCTTACCATACTTTTCCTTTAATTTTCTATTAATCTATTTATACCTGATTCCTTATGACATTTCTACTAAAGCCATATAATTTCATTCCAACATTTTTCTGACATTCCTTAGTTTTACAATATCTCTATAAATGGTCTTTATAGTGATATACAGTGCCAGGAGGTTATTGCTGCAACTCTGCCTCACTTGGGTGAGGCTCTCCTGATAGTAGATACTGGTTTGTTCATCATGAAAACAAGAAGAAAGAAGGCTGTGATGTGTGTTGACTCTAAGTTTTTTTTTTTTAATTCTAGGTAGCACAACATAGACTCTTATAATAAGAGGGAACTGATCTCAAATAGCGGCAATATCAAACATGAAAAAGGCACATGCCTTTCTCCTTCAAATTTTTTATGTTTTTCTGTTTAATCTTTTACTGAAATCTTAATAAAAATCATTAAAAAAACAAAAAAACAAATTGTGTTTGGAAGCCCTGTAGATTTTTGTTTGAAAACATGCTAACCTGGAATTCGGTTTCTGGTGTTGGGATGTATCTGATTTGTGGTCTTGGCTGTCAAAACTAGATAATTACATTCTGTTAAAAAAAAGAAAAGAAAAACCATTCTGTTGTCTAGAAAAATGCACAAGGACCTATACCTCTCAAAAAAGAAGCCTTCCCCAGCCTTGTTTCACCCATCATCCCCAGCCAGTATGGCCAATGGTCAGGGATGATGGTAGTTCCTGTCCATGGACATCTAGGGACCCAAGGTTGGGAAAGGCTACTTGAAATGGTGAATCCTTAATACATGCCATAATGATTTTTCTTCCTCATAAAATGAAAGTGATGCCTTTGGGAATCAGATGTGGGGAGAGTGGGATTAAAGCCAGGTCCTCTTCCTGGGCTTGCCATAGGCATCTGGTTAGCCCCTGTGAGAGCTGGATGCTGGACTAAATGGGCCTTTGCCGTGATCCAGCAGGACTTTTCTTACGATGTTATGGTTTCTTCCAGTACCTGAGAGCTGGAAAATACAACACCACTCTTCTGCTGGAGGAGCTCATGATGGCTGTCTTCCCTTTACAACTTGCAGACAGGAAACGCGTCCACCAGGCTGAAATGGCAGAACTTTCAAAGTAAACAGAGACTTTTGCTTTCTGTTTTGTAGTGTCAGGGCTCAGGTCTGGTGTAGGTGAGCAATAAAACGACAGATCTCCAGAAGTCAGTAAAGTTAAGTCTTCATTCAAAGTGAAACGGAAGCACTCTGGCCTAGTACTCCCAGCCACCCTTCTCTGCAGGTCTTTCCCAATTGAGGCAGGGATGAGGACTGAAGGACCCCACTTTCCCAGTGTCCACTAATGCTCCTCTCTCCCAGGGTCTTTCCTAAGCAGTCTCATACTTCACCTGCACACAACTGATTTCTGCTCAGCCTGCTTCATTTCCCCGCAAGTCCTAGGAGATCAAGGGGAGTTGTGTGGAGCTGGAGTCTCCTGGGCTTCTTCAGTGTCCTGTCTCTCTGCCTCCTGGCCCCACACCTCTCCAGCCTGTTCTTCTGTATCAGAGTCTGAACTGTCTTCTGCTGCTGGATAGGCCCATTTAGCAGGAGGAGGATATGGGAGAGCAGTGGCTCCATGGCTGTAGCAGTGCTTGGGGCCTCAAGCAGTGTTGGGCTCTGGCAGCAATGCTTCATGAGGGCCTAGTGTCTCAGGAATCAGATAAGATAGGTAGCAGTTCCAGTGGGCCCTGCCAGGGCAACTAGACCCCAGAAAATGTGAAAGGTGTGAAAAGGACATGGAAGTGAAGAGTAAGGGAGAGGATCAGTCTTCCCCATTCCTTTGGCAATGACTGCCTTTCACAGCTGCCTAGATTCATTTTGTGTGAGAGAGCTTGTGCCGCATCTCTAAGTGGTATAACTTTACATGTGGAACATACACCAATTTGGCACTCTCCAGATGTTTTGGACTACAACTCCCATCATTCCTGATGGGAATTGTTGCCTGAAACATCTGGAGAGCTCCAATTTAGCGAATTATTCACATGTGCACACGCACAAGTAGAATTTATTTTAGCCACACTGAGAGCATGTAATTATGCTTCTTTCTCCTTCCTTCTGCAGCTTGACTAAGAATATCCCAATCTTTGTGTGCACAATGTCCTTTCCAGGCATTGTGTGTCCCCTTCATGTGTTTGAGCCTCGCTACCGCCTCATGATGCGAAGGTGTCAGGAAACTGGCACAAAGATGTTTGGCATGTGTATGTATGAGAATGGGAAGAGGTAAGTGGCAGAGAGATCCTGGCAGAGTGGCGCTGATCTCTCTAATCCCTTTGTTCCTCTATTGAACTTTAGTTGAGATTCCTGTATTGCAAGGAGTTGGACTAGATGACCCTAAGGTCCCTTCCGACTCTACAATTTTACAATTCTTTTATTCTATGAAACCATCTCAATATTGGTTTCCTTCTCTTCAGTTTTGCTGATTATGGCTGCATGCTGGAGATTCAGAAGATAGCATTTCTACCTGACGGACGCTCTTTAGTGGATACCATAGGCAGACGGAGGTTCCATGTTTTGAGACGTGGGCATAGAGATGGCTACCACACTGCAGATATTGAGTATCTGGATGATGAGAAGGTGAGTAAGGTGTCCCATGTAGCTTATGGCTACAGTAATCATAACACGGAATAGGACAGAGGCAATAAAGTGGCGTCTCCTCCATTGGCCGTATAACTTATGTGCCAGCTTTGGTGATGGGGTGTATGTGGCAGGCATTCATCTTACTGAGTTACTAAATCATTGCAGTGACAGGTGCACTTTGTTGATTGAAAGTTCTGTGCAGGAGAAATGCAAAACTAGTAGGTTCCAATTAAGGAACTTGAGCTGATGTGTTAATCTGCCTTTCAACTGATTAATCAAATTAAAATTTCAGACACACAAATGTGCCCTTTTAGGATACTGATGGATGTGGGAGAGCAAATTTATTGTTACAAGGAAAGGCCACCATTCAGTGCGGATAATAGGAGACATCTTTGAAAACCAAAATAACCTTAAAAAGGAGAGAAGAAAGCATGGCATTAACTCTCAGCTTCACCAGCTAAAATTTGCCCACTGCCAATTAGTTACCTAAAGCTTTAGTTGACATCCCTTTAAATCAAGGCCTTGTTGTTCGTACAGAGCTTTTCTCCCTCTTTCCGCCCTTCTTATCCTTCCCCTTCCCCTTCTCCATCACCTCCACTTCTTTTGTTCTTCCATCTGCTGCTCTCTCTGCAAAGGTGGAAGGAGAAGAACTGGCTGAGCTTCAAATTCTTCATGACTGCACATACCAGCTAACTCAGAGATTTTATGAACATGGAGACACCACCTTCAGACAGCTTTTGATGCACCATGGACCTCTTCCTGAGAAAGAGGAAGATATACAGGTATTGGCGCTTTCTCTCTCCAGGCTCCTAGAAATGGGAGCTGTCCAGATTCAAAAGCACAATGTACTAGTGAAACAGAGGGAAGGGTCAGAATAGGAGAAAAGTACCTAATGATACAGACACTCTCGCATCCCATTCTGTTTCTCTTTTTGCTGAAAAATCATGGGAGATCCAGTCTTGTTAGATCTGGATGCTTCAACAATGTGCAGAGTGACTTGCACTGGCATGCATCCTATTTCCTGCAAGCCCACCCTAAGAGCCTAATAGAGCATATACACTGTAGGTTTGCACTGGCCTAGCTGCCTTCCCAATGGGCAAAATGCTCACAGGATTCTACATACAAGATGCGTGGGCCATTTATTAGATAACATAATAAGGTGAGGAACCAGTAGATGCATGGCACTCGTGGATAAAAGCAGCATTGACTTGCATTACTACAAGGCTAGTTTTAAAAGCATTGAAAAAAATTACCGCAGTTCATGGAGTTGTGTTGGTTTTGGCCCCTCATCTCAAACTCCCCTTTAGTGAAGTGACAGTTCGTTGACTCAGCCTAACGGGGATACTAATAGCCCAGGCCATTGTTAATGTTATGCTTTTCACACTGTTGAACTGGCTGTGCCTATGGCGATGCAAATGGCCTGCTGCCAAGTTTAGCAACAGCCTTGTTTTGAAAGAGCTCAGGAACAGTGCGATTAATTGCATCCTGTGATTAATCTGTTCCATCTTCTTGCTGGCTTGCCGAGATGCAGGAAGTTAAGAAATAGCCTTACTGAGATCAGTGGACTGTCTCAAAGACCAGTAGCCAATCTCTACAGGCACCTGCCAATCTTGGCTAAATTGTGTGGGGAAAGAACGCAATAATAGTGAAGGAATGAGGCAAATATAAGACTTGATCCAGCGTGATCAAGTGTTGTATTTCTGTTTGTATACCAAATAAGACTTGGCTATATATTAAAGCACCAAACAGCTCCTCCAGTTCCTTTACATCAGCCTTTCCCACTGTGGTCCTCCAGGTGTTGTTGAACCACAACTTCCATCAGTCCCAGCTTTACATCATAAGATTTTCAGAGCAGCCTGCCACTATGGATAAATTGATGCTTTGCTCTATGTACCTTAACTGTGGGAATGGAAAATTTGGTCCATTTGTTAACTTGCTACCCAAGGCCACTAAAGTACCATAACCTTTGACCCCAACCTTGAACTTTAGACCACAATATGTAATCTTCAGGCATATTTGATCAGCCAAGAACAATTTTACAGAAAACTAAGCTCTTGCATTGGTCTCTCAAGGGACATGGGATGAATCGAAATATTTGTTTTCTTTCCCAAATTTATTTCTAGAGCATATGTTTAAAATATGTGCACACTGCTAAATAGATAAATGGGTCTATTTACAAGCTTTTCTTATGGCTTCCCAAGAGACATTGCCTAAATTTATTGCCTGGGAACTAAGCAGGTTTTTTAAATTACAAAAAAGGAATAGGAAAAAGGAACTATTATGGTATTTTCTTTTTTGAGCATGTGGTTCATTGTTTTGTTACTAGTTTTTTTTTTAGTATGTCAAGTAAATTGGGTGCTAAGCAGTTTAAGATTGTTCACTGTTTAAGTTCATGCAAAGTTTTAAAAAGTAAACTTTTTAAATGCAATACATCCATTAAATATGAACTTTTAATGCATATTTCCCATGAAAGTAAACTTTAATTCTTTTGATGGGAAATGCAGATTGCAGTATTGGTTGTGTGATTTCCTAGAGAAAGGGTACTTAATATTTGGTCAATGGACAGTCGTTGGAGGGCTTCTGTTTCCATATCCATGGAACCAATACACTGTCATCCCTATTCATGCATTTTCCACAAGATGCTTCATCTTGGGCTGTGCAGCAGAGGCAAGAAGAGAAGTCTGTAGAAGGATTTACTACCTGATGTATTTTTAAAAATCCTGGAAGTGAAGGACTTTCCAAATCAGTCCTGCAGCTATTTTCTAATTCATGGTGGTAATGGGTGGGCTTCTTTGCACTGCTAGTTCTTCTTATTAAATGAGTGCACAATCTATGTACCTGTGTACACAAATAGGTGAGCTGTACCAATCAACTTGCATATTTTTTCATACAAACACTTGTACATATGTAGAAACAGTTTGTTCCTTCATTCAGTATAGCATGTGAAGAAGCCTGTTAATTTGGGTAGATTCTTTTGTCAAATTCTACCCAGTTGGTTGGTTAATTAATTAAAGTACAGGAATTATTATCTTGCTGAACAGCACAAAACCTGCATATCTTTATTCTGAAGCAATATGGAAGTAGGAATTACAGCTCTGAAAGAAGGAACTCTTTCCTATTCTCAGGAGTTCTCAGCCCTTATCCTGATCTTAAGTGGGGAAGGGGCACATTTGGTTTGGTTCCTGTTGTTATTTTTGGTTTGGTTCCTGACGTTATGTTCCCCCTTACTGTTCTTATTTAGATATTTTCTAGGCAACCTTTCAATATAGTACTCCCAGAGCAGCATACAACCTGTGATATGCTTACATTGTAAAGGCGTAAGAACGGAACAAAGATAAAAAGCACAGAAACAACAGCTGTATGTTTCTGAAGAGTAATATCATAAAATTAATTGAAGGATTCTATTTATTTAAGAAATTTATGTCAGAAGCTCATGTGGTGGGCTTACAGCTTAGTAACATAATAAACAAGACAAGATGCATACATCAGCCATCACTGTTGCAGGTGGGGAATGCAGACTAATTAGCCAAAGAAGGAACAATCCCTTTATGCTACTTAACATACCTTGGTGTTGCCAGATTCGTTGCCCTCAGTTACTGCAACAGAACAGGCCATAACTGATTCCTCCATGAAGTGATATGGAACCCCTAGCACAACGAGTTAATGTATTTTCCCTTGTTTTCTCACAAGGCATCTCCAGATGGACCAGTTTGGTGTTGGTGGCTTATCTCCATCTTGCCCCTTGACTTGACCCGCAAATTGACGATCTTTTCTGAGACCTCCCTGAAGGCTCGTCTCACTCAACTGAAGCATATTCTGAATGTCATTCTGGAAAGTCGTGACTACAACAGCTAATTCTCAAGCCTCATTCCCAAGAGAAGTTGTGTGCGTATGCATATATATATATATGCAGAAACAAAGTGGGTTTTTGCTGTATTCACCTACCAGTTTTCTTTCTGGGGTTGGGGTAAAGCCTTAACCTGTTCTTCTATTTCTTTATTTCTTCTGTGTGTTTCAGTTACTTCTTTTCATTGTAGAACTGACCAGCAATAGGCCATGAACCAGATAACTGAAACTGTTGTGCAATAGTAGCAAGATTCAATAGCAAAGATGTACCGTCCACAGGAAATATCCCTTGAAAGACTTTCAGTTGGCCTTGTTGGGTCTAAAAGAATGCAGTGATCTAGATGTGAAATCTGTCCAAGAAACCTGACTACCATTGTGCTAAGTGAAGAAACTTCTGAGCAACTACATCCCTTGAAAGCAAAAACCAAAACCCCACCACGAATGCTAGGACTTCCTGGGCTTTGTCCTCTTATGTCATTTAATGATGCTTGTGTACAATTATTCAAAGCTCTACAAAATGTATATTGTGTATATTGTGCCATTTCTTCAACTTAAGCAATCTGCTTGAAGTTACAGAGTAGGATAGAGAAAGACAGGATCAATACAGGTATCTGTATTTTCTTTTCTTTTCTTCGGTTGTTACCTCAGAAGGGAGCGACTTTCCTCAAGGCCACAATGCAGGAGCAAAGGGTTAAAGCCTCTCCCTTGCACCTCAGCCTCAATTCAAATTGCACCCCTTAACCCTGCTAGCTGCATTTTAACTAAAGAAAAATTCTGTGGGAGAATACACCACAGGAGTCATGTGTGGCTTGGCCCTTAAGACATTGTGAAGAGAAGAAAACTGTGGAGAACAAGGGTATAGCCAGGGATAGAGAAATTGTGGACCTCCCAATGTAATTGGACTGGAAGTCCCATTAACTGTAGCTAGTGTGGCCAATGGTCAGGGAATATTAGCAACAATAGCCAAAGATTCCCCACCCCTGCTGTAGTCATGTGATAACCCCCCCCAACTACTTCTACATAATGTGGAAGTAACACTCCAAAGCGGTATAATTAGGGAAAGGCTGTTCATGAATAAAACAATGTAACTTCTAAAAGATGACTGCAGAGAGATTTGAAGAAGAAAATTTAAATTCTGGAAATCACTTCTACGGAATGGAGCAAAGAGCTAAAACAGTTGCTGTGGTCTAACATGTATTGGCCAAGAATCACCCTACATTTGAGAGCATCAACCAACAAGGCTAAGGCTTCAGCTCTGTTGCACTGCCTAGTTATTGTGTGCCTGGCTAGGCAATTACGTGAAATACAAAAACACATTGAAATGCCAGCTGATTATGAGTTTTTGTAACCAAGGCACTACTTCATCTGATACTGTAGGAGATGGTCACATAAATGTGACCATCCAGTATAGGAATCTGCTTTGCAAGCTATGAGTGGTCATGCATTTTGTTGGTCTTTTAAGGTGCTACAGACCTCTTACCTACATAGAAGATGGGAATGTTGTGGTGCTGATAATATCAAGGTTGCAGGCTGGACATCTGTATGGGACAGCTGCATATTCCTTCATTGCAGGGGGTTAGACTAGATGATTCTCATGGTCCCTTCGAATGCTACCATTCTATGATTAACAATTATTAGGCCAAATCAGTGCTTTTCTTCTAGAAAAAAAGGTGCTGATGGTGCGTACCCTTCAGTACCCTCAGATAAAAAGCACTTGACAGAATGACCTCAACTGCCACCCAACTGAAGGACATAGATGTGAGGAATGAGCAACAAAGCTTGATTACAACTGTCCTGTTATTAATGTCTTCAGATTTCTAGCTCTGTTGCTTTTTGGTTGACCTTAAATTTTCCCCCCATGACATTGAATAATAGTGTTGCAGGTCCTCTTATTTAGAAAGAAGATTTAAGACTTTATTGTAGGCAGGTGAACCTTCTGTTCAGAAAACCAAATTATTTTGACAGATTGTCCAATAATTGCCACATTACAATTAGCAAAGCGCATGTTCACCATCTCCTGGGCAACCACAATCCTTCCTACTAGGTTCATCTGCCTAACCACCTGGTAATAGGATAGGAATGGTTCAAAGAGAAAGGAGAGAACTTGCTGAAAATCACCCAAGCAAATCAGTATTATGACAACATGTCTGGAAATGGTTGCTGTCTTGAGTCAAGTTGAGGACACTGTTATGCGAGTAAAAAGGGTGGTGTAAGTCAAATTTTATTTTATTAGCTCATTTCCTTTCTGCCAGGCTTATCCTGGCTCAACGGGCAGTAGCCCTGCTCCTAAATGGAATTTGGAACGGGGCTATAGTTCCACTAGCTTCCTAAACTTAGGATTGCTCTGCTTATCAGATAATGTAGGGAGTGCCAAGCTACCAAAATGCCTATGGGTGTGAGTTTTGGGCCATGTCTAGTGTTTCTCCATATTTGTAACCTCTGCTTTCTCACAGGATGCAAGTGTCTTACAGTCTGAAAGCTTCTGAATCTGGAATCTGCACTGTGTTTGGAAGGTTTAGTATACAGACTTGAAAGGTCATCATGTTAGCTCCTAGAAAGCACAGGTCCGAGCAGTTCTCTGCTTATCCTGGACTTTGTATGAACGAGTCAAAGTGGTTTTGCCTTTGCCTGGCTGCTTTCCCCTGGAAAACCTGCTCTTTAGTACTAAATTGGAGCAAATGGCAATCCACAGAAAACCCAATTGCTGCTTGTTCCAATCCATTGCTAATCTGTAGGTTTTCCCAGGGGAAAGGAGCAGGGTAAACATAAGTGTGAATGAGTCCTCTGTTCTTAAAAACACAAGGAGAAGAAAACCAGTACTTTAAGTTACCATTGTAATTATTTATTTTTCATTGCCTGCTTAAACTTCGCTGCAGATGTTGTTTTCTTTAATGGATTGCAAAGGAACAGAGAACATCAACATCGTCTAGTGTCCTGAATTTTTCTGTGGTGGGTGGCTAGGCTGGTTCTTTTTTTCATCTTGAATTTCATTCTGTATTTATTTGGAAGCATCTGGAGAGATATTATTTACATTATAAGCCGTGCAGCATTTTGACATGGTTCTCCAGCCAATCACAGTATCTGTCCCATTAGCTAAAAGTCCTAAGTCAGGATAAGTGATATTTATTTATAGAGTATAATTGAGATTCCTCAGCCTCGCTGCCTGTTTTGTCATGCTGGCATCAGCTGTTTATTTCTTTCAAATGTCTTGTTCTAAAGCATTTGAGTCGAGCCCATTCTTCTGTACAATGTGCCTCATTAAGGGGAATAATAAGCTTCTGCAACCAAAGATGTTAAATGATGCTTAAAAGGGATGGGGCAAAGTTGGGTTCTTGAAATCAGTACTAGTTTCTTTTCAACATGTAAAAATAAAATAAAATCCTCTGGTTCATTTCGAGTATCTAGGAAGTTTGTATGATAGACACTTTAACGCTGACTTCCCAGAGGCATTTTCATACACGGAGGTGTCAGTATAACAGCTTGGTAGCCTCAACCTTCAGTCTTTTTGTACATGGCAAGCCAGTCTGTGTGGGGAACTGCTGTCCGTCCTGCACCATGTGGAGCAGTCTCTTGTTCAAAGCTGGCTGCTTGGCCTTTGCAGTCCAACCTTGTGTCTCCACAAGGAGGGTAAAAAAGGGAGCCAATTAGCATTGGAGTCTTATGGATGCTAGGCCTGTTCACGTGGCCTTGGAATTATGGGTAAGGAGAAGTGAGGCTATCCCAGCAATGGAGTGGGAATAGGGTGAATGCCTCTTTTGTATATATATCCCTGTTATGGAAGGGATTTGCTGCTGCTGCTTGCTTCACATGCTATAGGAAATGGAAATATGAAGGGAGTGTTTAAAGCCACTGACAAACGCACAAGTTTTTTCTTAACTGGAAAGTGCCTTTTTTTCAGGGTGGAGCTACTTCAGAGCCAGGCCAGGTTGAAGGAAGAGAGGGTGGCAGCGGTTGTTTTACTGACCCTCTGGCAGTTAGGATTTCTCAAACTGCATAGTCAACCAGCAGATATACTCATCCTGCTTGTGTGTGTGTGTTTTAACCCCACATGGACTTCCTTGTTTCCCTCTTTCCCCCCAAATCTGTAAATGTGGGTGTGGATCGTATTTAAAATGTGTTTGTGTGCTCTTTCTTCATTGCAAAATTATTACTTAGATAAACTGAGGCTGTGGTCCTATATACAGTTACCCAGGAGTAAGTATCATTTAATTCAGTGAGACTCACTGCTGGGAAAGTGCGTTTCGGATTCCACTGTTAGTGAGTTGTTTATTTTACCTGGTAGGAAATGTGTTAGGGAATTATTCCACTCCGAATTCATTTGAATTTGTATCTTTTTATTCCCTGCTGGTCTAATTATTATTATTATTTTCTTATCAAACTAATAAACTTTTGTGTTTTTGAGCACAGCGTTTGTGTCTACTTGGATCTATCCGAGGTTTATATATTTCACAGGAATTGCCTTAAGGATTCTCTAGCTTTCAGCTGTAAAGAGATCCAAAAAGACCCCTCCTCCTTGCAGTTCCAATCACTATGCTCTCATAATTGGGGAGGCAGTACACAGATACATGAAAAAGTTGTAACTGGCCTGAAGTATTTTCAAGTGAAGCATGGTGGAAGCTAACAGAGTAATGTGGTATACAGGAAAGCCATGGGCAGGATTCATCTATCCAGCTCTGAGGAAGGACTTCAACTTGTGCAATGGGGCTCCCCCCCCCTTCGCTCCCCTGCAGCCTCTGATACTGGCTTGGGGGATATTGACTCTCTCCCCCCTCTCCCCCTGCATATTCCCTCTTGGCCAAGTCTCTAGGGCAAGGGTGCTTAATGTGATGCACATGTGATGCACAGCTCCTATAGCTCTGATTTTTGGCCTCACTAATAGGGGCTGATGAGTGTTGCAGTCCATCAAAATCTGGAAGGCATTATGATGTCTACCCTTGCTCTCTAGGGGGTTGCATATCAGCGGCTTGCCACACATCAGGAAAATTTCTGCCATGTCCTGTTTTTTGGGTGTAAAAATGGCTTTGGGGGAATTTTGCCGAATCGGCAAAATGTCAGGGACAACCCAGATGTATGGCAACGCAACGGAAAAAGCAGAGGAAACGGCTTAAAATCACCATGGGGGGGCATGCAGGTGATAGAAGGCCTTTTCCAAGACTAATTGTAGCTTAGTTTGTGCTTTCAGCAAAGGGTTGCCACACACAGGGAGAGGAGGGTTCCTTTCCTCAGTTGTGACTTCTCTGAAAATGCACCTTCCTATTGCAATCGGGCTTGCAAAAAGCATTCTGTTGGGTACAATAAAGGTGTTCTCCCCCAAGTCTGATTGGGGGGGGAGGGGGTTACCATATACCATATGGCACAAGAGGCCAGCAGTTCATCCCCTTGCCATATGGGTTGTGTATTACTTCTTGGGTTACATGTATCTTTTGACGGTGCAGTGTATTGAATGCATTGGGATGTACTTTTGCAATGAAGCCTCTTTCCACTAGGTGTCATTATAGATCAGAGGACTTCACAGACAAAGAAAGAAAAATTAAGCACGCTGGTGGTTATCAATAGAAAGAGACTATTTCCTCCAGCATCCAAGCTTTTCGACTCCCAAATCAAGTGTCCCGTTTCCGAATGCACCAAAGCACTCTGTTTATGCGCAAGTATTTGTGGGGGGTGGTACATAATGCACAGAGCGAACCGTTAATTTTGCTGTTTCTGTTCAGGTTCAGTTGCAAGTTTCTGTGGCCTGGTTCCAGTTTGGGCCAGCAAAGCTTCAGTAGCTGGTCTGGGACATATAACCAACTAGCTCAGGCTGCATAGAGACTCATTGGTAGCACAAAAATGTCGTTTTCCTTGATCTGGAATTGTTCATGCTCGTCCTCAATATGCTGCTTTCAATGTAGATTGATTCCAGATCCTGCCACCTGCAAGGCTGGGTGTCCTTACCTGATACACATTTGAAACCTCCCCCAGATTAGGTTATTTGCACCTTTCCCCCAGCTGAATGAAGAAGGAAGCCTGCAATTGCCAAGACTGCCCACATCTGTGTTTGAACGGACACACTGCAGGTTAATGCAGAGTTAATCAGCAGTGAGCTTTTGCTTTCTGAATGAAAGCAGTTTCTCCACCATTGCTTTTCAGGAGCAAAACAAATATGCAATATATCTACATGTGTGTGGACTATGTAGAAAAAAAAGTACCCAGTCTCCACCGATTCTAGGATAAAATGTCAGTAGTTTGAAGATTGTTGTTGTTAATTGAATTTATATACCACCCTATACCCAGAGGTCTCAGGGCGGTTCACAGAATAAAACCAAAATATAAAACCACAAAATACATAATCAAAATAAAAACAACAACCCAATACCCCCCCCCCCCAAAAAAACCCCACATTTAAAAAAGGCATTGGATGTCAATGAAATCAACCAAAGGCCTGGTTAAAAAGGAATGTTTTTGCCTGACGCCTAAGGGTGTATAATGAAGGTGCCAGCCGAACCTCCCTGGGGAGAACATTCCACAGACGGGGAGCCACTGCAGAGAAGGCCCATTCTCGAGTTGCCACCCTCCAGCCTTCTCATGGAGGAGGCACATGAAGAAGGGCCTCAGAAGATGATCTCAGGGTTCAGGTAGGTTCATATGGGAAGAGGCGGTCCTTGAGGTATTGCGGTCCTGAGCCATTTAAGGCTTTATAGGTCAACACCAGTTCTGGGTCTGGAAACTAACTGGTAGCCAGTGCTACCAGGATCGGTGTCATATGCTCAAACCGTCTTGCTCCAGTGAGCAACCTGGCCGCTGAATTCTGCACTAGCTGAAGTTTCCAAACCGCCTTCAGAGTCAGCCCTATATATAACACTTTGCAGTAATCTAATTTTGAGGTTACCAGAGCAAAGACAACAGTAGTTGGGCTATCTCTGTCCAGAAAGGGGTGTAGCTAGGCCACAAGCCAAAGCTGATGGAAGGCACTCCAGGCCACTGAGGCCATCTGAGCCTTGAGCGACAGCAAAGGATCCAAGATCCAAGCTATGAACCTGCTTCTCCAGAGGAAGTGTAACCCCATCAAGAACAGGTGATCTCCCACCCATCCGGTCTAGAGAACCACCACAGTGCCTCAGATTTATCTGGATTGAGTGTCAGTTTGTTGGCTTTCATCCATTCCATTACTGAGGCAAGACACTAGTCCAGCACTTCCACTGCCTCACCTGAAGATGTAAAGGAAAAATGGAGCCGAGTGTCATCAGCATACTGCTGACAACGTACTCTAAACCTCTAAATAACCCCACTCAATGGTCAAAATTAAAAAAATCCTTCCAGTAGCACCTTTAAGACCAACTAAGTTAGTTCTTGGTATGAGCTTTCGTGTGCAAGCACACTTCTTCAGATACACTGAAACAGAAGTTGCCAGATCCTTCTATATAGTGAGAAGGTGGGGAGGGGTATTACTCAGAAGGGTGGTGGGAATGGGAGATTGGCAGATAGCTGAGATGAGCCTGCTGACGACTCTTAACGACTGTAATAGGTCTTACAGGAAAAGGCAAGGGGTGAGAAGGTGAGAAATGGCTTAGTCATGTATAATGGGATAAGAATCCAATGTCTTTGTTCAAACCAGGTCTCTCCATGGTTTTAAGTTTGGTAATGAGTTGCAATTCAGCAGCTTCTCTTTCCAGTCTATTTCTGAAATTCCTTTGTAGTAAAACAGCTACTTTGAGATCTTGTATAGAATGTCCTGGGAGATTGAAGTGTTCTCCTACTGGTTTCTCTGTTTTGTGATTCTTGATGTCAGATTTATGTCCATTTATTCTTTGGCGTAAGGTTTGGCCTGTTTGTCCAATATAGAGAGCTGAAGGACACTGTTGGCATTTGATGCCATACACAATGTTAGATGATGAGCAATTGAATAGTCCCGAGATGGTATGTGTGATGTTGTTGGGGCCAGTAATGGTGTTGTCCGGGTGTATGTGGCAGCAAAGTTGGCATCTGGGTTTATTGCAGGCTCTGGTGCCAGTGTCCGTGTTAAGTCTGGTTGTAGTATTATTGTGGGTTAGGAGTTGTTTAAGATTGGGTGGCTGTCTGTAGGCAATGAAAGGTCTTCCTCCCAGAGCTTGAGAAAGAGAACTGTCATTGTCCAGGAGAGGTTGTAGATCTCTGATGATGCGTTGTACTGTTTTAACTTGGGAGCTGTATGTGATGACTAGAGGTGTTCTGTTATTTTCTTTTTTGGGTCTGTCTTGCAGCAAGTTCTCTCTGGGTATAAGTCTGGCTCTGTTGATCTGTTGTCTAACTTCATCTGCTGGGTATTTTAGTTCTGAAAAGGTTTGCTGTAGATCTCTTAGGTGAGAGTCTCTGTCTGTAGAATTGGAACAGATGCGGCTGTAACGTAGTGCCTGGCTATATACAATGGACTGTTTGGTATGTTTGGGATGGTAGCTAGAGGCATGTAGATATGTTTGTCGGTCAGTTGGTTTACGGTATAAGGTGGTGTCTATGTGCCCATCCTGTATTTTTATAGTAGTGTCCAAAAAATGTATTTCTTGCATAGATTGATTCATTGTAAGGTTGATTGTGGGGTGAAAATCATTAAATTTCTGGTGAAAGGTGTCCAGGGTCTGTTGACCATGTGTCCAGATGATAAAAATATCGTCAATGTATCGCAGGTACAAGAGAGGTTTGAGTGGGTAGGAGTTTAGGAAACGTTGTTCTAAATCTGCCATGAAGATGTTGGCATACTGTGGGGCCATGCGGGTGCCCATTGCTGTGCCGCTGATCTGAAGGAACAGGTCATCACCGAATTTGAAGTTGTTGTGGGTAAGGACAAATTGGCAGAGTTTGGTGGCAAGGTCCACTGTGGTTTTATCTGAAATGGTGTTCCTTATAGCTTGTAAACCATCGTTGTGTGGGATGTTGGTATACAGAGATTCCACATCCATAGTAGCTAGTATAGTATTGTTGGGAAGATTATTTAAAGATTGTATTTTCCTCAGAAAATCTGTGGTGTCACGTACATAGCTGGGAGCACTGATGGCATATGGTTTCAGAACAGAGTCCATATAACCGGAGACACCCACTGTAATAGTGCCAATACCTGAAATGATGGGGCGTCCTGGATTTCCTGGTTTGTGTATTTTAGGTAGAAGATAGAAAGTTCCTGGTCGAGGTTCTGTTGGTGTGTTGGTGAGGATCTGTTCTTGGATGTGTGGGGGTAGCTCCTTAACAATCTTGTTCAGTTCTTTCTTGTATTCTTGTGTGGGGTCTGAGTCCAATTTTGTGTAAAAGGCGGTATTGGAAAGTTGTCTGTGAGCCTCCTGAATGTAGTCAGTTTTGTTCATGATGACGACAGCTCCACCTTTGTCTGCTTCTTTAATTATAATGTCTGGGTTGTTTCTGAGATTATCTATGGCTCTCCTTTCAGCATGGTTTAGATTTTGTTGTAAGCGATGGTGTTTTCTGGTCACATCTGTTTGGATTCTGTGGCGGAAGCAGTCAATGTACAAGTCCAGTGTGGTATTGCGTCCATCAGGAGGGGTCCATGTAACACTTTTTCGGAGGTAGTTGGTGGTCAGTGTTCATGTAGATATTAAACAATGTAGGGAATAGGATTGAGCCCTGCAGAACCCCACATTGGAGGTTCCACGAGGCTGAAAAGCATTCCCCCAAATAACACCCTCTGGGAACGGCCATCCAACTAGGACTGGAACCGCCACAAAGCGGTGCCACCCACCCCTAGTTTGGACTGTTGCTTCAGAAGGATACTATGGTAGATAGTACTGAAAGCTGCTGAGAGGTCAAGGAGAATTAGCAGGGACATACAGTGGTACCTCGGGTTAAGAACTTAATTCGTTCTGGAGGTCCGTTCTGAACCTGAAACTGTTCTTAACCTGAGGTCCCACTTTAGCTAATGGGGCCTCCCCTCAATGTTCTACATTGATTTGTGTGTGCATCAGCAAACACATGAAATGCTTCTTACATGTGGATCTCTCCATTAGGGGATATATAGAATTAGAAGGCACCTCAAATATCATATTGTCCAACCCCTCCAGCAAGACCCCTGGTAAATGGCTGCCCTGCCTTAAAAACCTCTAACAAAGGAAAGCGTATTCTTTTTCATGGCAACCTGTTCTATTCCCCAGCCGCTTATACTGTCAGGACATTATTCTTAGTGACTAGTGAAATCCCCTTTTCTTGAAATTTGAACCTTTCTGAGGCAGCGAGGGGGGGGGGAGAGGTGCTCTATCATATTTGTGACAGCCTTTCACAAAGACGTTGCAGTTAAAGTGAGCAAAATAAGATAGGAAACTATGTTATATTGGTTTAGTTAATCCAGTGACTGGCAGCCACTCTCCAGGACTTCATAAAGAAGCTCTATCTGGAGATGCCAGTGGATTCTCTGCCACTGAGTTATGGCCTTTCCCCCTGTACAGATGGAACGGCAATGGAGGAGATCATAGCCCTTGTGGCCAACTCTGGGGTTGCGGCACTCATCTCGCTTTATTGGCCGAGGGAGCCGGCGTACAGCTTCCAGGTCATGGGGCAAGCATGACTAAGCCGCTTCTGGCGAACCAGAGCAGTGCACAGAAACGCCGTTTACCTTCCCGCCGGAGCAGTACCTATTTATCTACTTGCACTTTGAGGTGCTTTTGAACTGCTAGGTTGGCAGGAGCTGGGACTGAGCAACGGGAGCTCACCCCATCACGGGGATTTGAACCGCCAACCTTCTGATCGGCAAGTCCTAGGCTCTGTGGTTTAACCCCCAGCACCACCCGCGTCCCACAGCGGTTGAATGCAAATCTCCACCTGCTTCCGCAGTGACTAGCATCACTCCATTGTGTTTCTGACACTTTCTTTTTAGGATTTGGGTGGCTGTGCCTCTCCAAAGACCTTGAAGCCATCACACGCTCCTTTCATATATGAAAGGGCCAATAGCCACTGTTTCAAAGCCATGGGCGAAAGGAACATGAAAAGGTAGAATCCACAGGCTGCCCAGGGGCTGTTGCTTTGTTCTTCCATTTTAACTTGACTCTCAGCTCCATTCTACTGAGGTCAACAGAAACTAGAGCAATGGTGGCTTTTTTTTTTAATGCCACAGGCTTGAAAAGTGCCTGTTAAAAGAATTAAAATGGGGGGAGGGGAAATGCAGATTCCTATTCTTTCTCCATATTAGAACCAAGCAGACATTAATAGCATGGCACGCTTGGTTGCTTATCTATAATTACTGTGAGGCCTCTTCTCCTTCCCTCTTCTCACACTCCAAATAAATTACTTATGCTCCCCACCCCTTCATTTCAGGTAGAACAAAACAACCAGATTTTCTGTGGGCTAAGCTGCAGAGACAGGCAAGGGTTTTTCTTGCCTTTTATGGACTTGGTGATGTTAAAGCAGGAGGGGGGAACCTGCGGCCTTCTGAGTGTGGCTGGACCAGAACTCCCATCACACCTGGAATACTGTGTCCAATTCTGGGCACCACAATTTAAGAAGGATGTTGACAAGTTGGAACGTGTGCAGAGGAGGGCGACCAAGATGATCAAGGGGCTGGAAACCAAGCCTTATGAGGAATATTTGAAGGAGCTGTGTATGTTTAGCCTGGAGAAGAGGAGGCTGAGAGGAGACATGATAGCCATCTTCAAATATCTTAAAGGCTGTCACATGGAAGAGGGAGCATGCTTGTTTTCTCCTGCTCTTGAGGGTAGGACTCAAACGAATGGCTTCAAGCTGCAGGAAATGAGAATAATGCAGGATTGTCTGTAAGGATTTCTGAAGCCCTCACTACCCCACACCCCACACCACAGTGGCAGCTAAATTTCTAAAATTTAGTTAGAAATTAGTTAGAAGTTAACAGCAGTCATGCTTCAAAACCGTCCCAGGAAACAAACTGTCTGGGAGCTGCACTGCTTCATTTGTCATGTAAGATGGGAGAGGGCCGACAGTGATGACACACAGTGGTGAAGAATTTGTTTCTAAAGAAAGCCATCTGGTACCATGCCAAGCTTATTTGTCCATCTAGCCTAGACCTGTTTACTCTGACTGGCTGGGACTCCCCAAAGTCTCAGGCAGATGCATCTTTCCCATCTCCTGCTCCTTGATCCTTTTTAACTGGAAGGGCTGCTGGGAATCATTTGCACACAAAGCCTATTCACTAGCACTGAGCAATTGTCAAGGTCAGTGGTTCTTCCCTTTGAGCGATGCCCGCTCCCTCAATGAGAAGTGTACTACTTTACGTATTGCAGGGCTTATCGGTGGCATTGAAAGCAGCCAGATCAGCCCTAAGCCCCAATGCAAGTGAAGTCCTGGAGGAGATTGGGCTGAACAGCCTTCTTGTCAGTGTTCCACAGAATGTCATGGAGACCCAACACCCATATTTCATATATCAGATCCCCAGGGTGTTGCTTCATTTTGAAATGTTAACCTAGTAACACACACAACCAAAGTCCTAGAGAGGAGGATGGCAGGAAGAAGATTTGTTATTATTATTCTGGGCATGCCTTATTTGTCTATATTTTTGATTCTGCTCCGTTATAGGAATTTGAAATACAAATATTAGGAAGATGGTTCTGTCTCACAGAGGCTCTCCCTTTTACATAGACAAAGGAGAGCCAACAAAAGAAAGAAATGGAACAGCATTAAAAGCCTAATTTTATGAATGGTTTTGCTAAGCAACTGGGTTGCTAGGAGCTCAAAAGAGCTGGTGCTGGGGTTGACTGTGGGAAGTGAAATATGGCTCTGTGTGCAAGTCCTTCTATGTCTAAATGCACACTAGGTGCACTGGAAATTCTATGACTGTGTCTTCTTTGACTCAACAGAGGCCTGAAGGGCTCTCCAGCCACCATTCTTCAGGCTGACCACCTCCAAAGTATGTGATCATGCTATTCTTGGGGCAGAGGTGTGCCACCCTTATATACCCATGGAATCATAGAACTGTAGAATTCAAGCCCCTACAATGCAGGAACCCCACTTAAAGCATCCCAGACAGATGGCCACTCAACCTCACTGCATTGCAGGAATGGCTAATGTTTTGTAGGCTACTGAGGGCCACATGGTTAACCCTGGAGAGTAAGCTAATGTGACAAGAACCACAGTTTTCAAGGCTGTTTCCAAAATAATTTCTCACCAGCTATTCTACACTGTTTAAAAAACTTTTTAAAATCATTCACTACTCAGTAAAAATAACAGAAGAAACCCTGCCCCTCTTTTTAATTGACTGATTGAATGAAAGATTAATGAGAAGATTTATAAATCAAACAAATCATGGTTTGATGGGAATTCTCATTGCAATATAACCTTCCTGCAAACAAATCGGCATGAATGCTCAATAGAGATGGAACTGGGCTTTTGCTCCTTTTCTTGGACAGCTCCCTTGACTTTTGAAAAGCATGCTGAATTCATCCTGTGCTGGCTCACTCAGAAATAAGTCCTAGCTGTCCAGTGAAAGCAGTGCTTACAAGACTGAGAAAAATGACAAAAAAAGGTTTCCCTTTATATATATATATATATATATATATATATATATATATATGTAGAATTGATATAAACAGAACACGTGGGGCTACCTTTGAAGGTGACCCAGAAACTGCAATTAATCCAGAATGCGGCAGCTAGACTGGTGACTGGGAGTGGCCGCCGGGACCACATAACACCGGTCCTGAGAGATCTGCATTGGCTCCCAGTACGTTTCCGAGCACAATTCAAAGTGTTGGTGCTGACCTTTAAAGCCCTAAACGGCCTCAGTCCTGTATACCTGAAGGAGCGTCTCCACCCCCATCGTTCAGCCCGGACACTGAGATCCAACGCCAAGGGCCTTCTGGCGGTTCTCTCATTGCGAGAAGTAAGGTTACAGGGAACCAGACAGAGGGCCTTCTCGGTAGTGGCGCCTGCCCTGTGGAACGCCCTCCCAGCAGATGTCAAGGCAATAAACAACTATTTTACTTTTAAAAGACAACTGAAGGCAGCCCTCTTTAGGGAAGTTTTTAATGTCTGATGCTGTACTGTTTTTAATATTCAGTTGGAAGCCGCCCAGAGTGGCTGGGGAAACCCAGCCAGATGGGTGGGGTATAAATAATAAATTATTATTATTATTATTATTATTATTATTATTATTATTATTATGTGACACCCCCCAATAAATTAATAAACAAATACAGTGGACGCTCGGGTTGCGAACGTGATCTGTGCGGAAGGTACGTTCGCAACCTGCACCGTTCGCAACCCGCAGCGCTGCGTCTGCGCACGTGCGGGTCGCGATTTGGCACTTCTGTGCATGCGCAAAGCGTGACTTAGCACTTTTGCACATGTGTGAGCACTGAAACCCAGAAGTAACCTGTTCTAGTACTTCTGTTTTCGGCGCAGTGCACAGCCCGAAATCGCGTAACCTGAAGCGTCTGTAATCTGAGGTACCACTGTAAAGCAATGACAGTGCTTCTTTGTTTACCTTAACTGTTTTCTCTTCATTCATTATCATTTGAGAAGAAATTTTGTGCAAATTGAAATAAATTAATCAAATTTGTTTAAATCTTTGTGTTGATAGTGGCGTCTGAGGGTCTCGATTAGGTGAGTTCATTTGGGTGATGAGATTATGTTTCCTAGATTGCTGTTCTCTCTTTCAGAGAGAGAGAGAGAGAGAAAGAGAGAGGAACTTCCGGGGTGGCACCATTGGTAATGGCGGACTCCCTCTGATCCGGAGGGACTAGCTCTACGGGAATCGGGTCTGTTCCGCTACGGCGAAGCGGGGACCCTTGAAAAAATCACAGGCGGGTGAAGCCTGTGACCGTGGGACTCGGCGGGCACCTTTTGCGCCCCCCCAATCTGCAAAGGAGCCCAATTACGGGCCCCCGAGTGAAGCGGGGAAGTGGCGCGGTGCTGAGAGTCAACTGCTTCTTCCGTGGAGCGAAGCCGCACAGCCGTTACCGGAGAGCGCTACCTTTTTCCTGTGACAATCTGGCTACAAAAACAACTACCCGTGAGTAGGTTAATTTTGGAAATAAAGGAAAACAAAGACGTAATTTGATACCGAAGCGGGGAGGCATAAACAGGAAGTCTGCCTTCCGTTCTTTGTAAATAGAGTAAAGCAATGAACTTGTAAGCTAAAACCTTGAAAGAATCTTGAAAAGGACTATAATTCTAACATCAAAACAAGCGATCTCCCCCCTTGGCTGCAGGAGAGGAGGGGGGAAAGGTGTGAACTGTATTTCCCTGCAAAAAGAGAGAAAAGGAAGCTAAAATCCACCGCTTAAAACCTGGGAACGGGCTGCCAATGGACAATAAGAATGCCGTACTGTGAAATGTGCTGTTGGTGAATAGAGTACTTTTTGACAGCTAACTCTGCAAGTGAGATGCAATGTTTCTGGTTGGCTTCTCCTGGTTTTAAAGTAACTGGAAAATAACTGAAATTGAAACTGTCGTCTATTTTGTGAATTGGGGGATTAAAAAAAAGGTTATTTATTTTAAGGCAACAACTTCTGACTGCTACTGTGTCCCCCTAGAGGAAGTTTGAAATTGTTACAATAACAACTGGGCCAGGGGAATTTTCCACTTCAAAACAAATTCTGGCCGTGGGACTGACCTTGGGCTTTAACTAGAGTGCTATGGCAGATGGAAAAGAGAAGCTAGATTTGCCTCAGGAAAAAACAACGAGGTCTGGTAGATCATTTTGCCCAGACGCTGGGCTGCAGCAAAGAGCATCAACATCTGGCCCCTCTGGCCCATCAACAGGGGCTGCATTTGTACAACCTAAACCTAAAGGAATGGCATCCGAAGATGTTTTAGCTCAGGCATTAGGCAAAATTAATGAGTCTCTGGAAAAACTAAGTAAACAAGTAGCTGAAGCATCAATTAAAATTGATCAAAATACTACAAGTATCAACAATTTGGGACAGAAGGTAAATACTAATACAGAAACTATTGAGAAACTGCTACAGGAATCTACTTTGACCCGAAAGACAGCTGAAGAAGCAAAGGAAATAGCAGTTGCTGTAGAAGAGACCACCGATACATAGGCAACTTGAAAACCACAGGTAGATATTGTCTATGATTGAATTGAAGGAGAAACAAACGAATCTGAGGATCAGGGCCATACCTGAACTTGAGAAAGACAATCTGACTGACTTTCTTATGCAGGAATTTGCAGACTTTTGGAACCCAGATTTGGAGAAGGAAGATTTTAAGATAGTGAGTGCTTTCAGGCTTGGAAGAGGAGGGAAGAAGAACAGGGTGAGAGACTGTTTGATCACCCTCCGAACAAAAGAGGAGAGAGACAAAATCTTGAGTCTGCACTTCCAGAAGACTTTGGAAATACATCAGTCAAAAGTGGAGATATTTAAAGACATTCCGAAATACCTTTTGGACCTTAGGTCCAATTATGGAGATTTGGTTGCCCTGTTGAGAAACAACAGAATCATCTTTAGGTGGGAATTTCCCCAAGGCCTATCTTTTAGCTTCAAAGGAAGAAAGATAAAAATAAGATCAGTGGACGACAAAGAAAGATTTTTGAAAGACCACGGAGAAGACCTGCAGAAAGAATCTGGAGAAGAGTTAAGAGCACTAGAAAGAGGAATATTAGACATAGCAAAACTACCTTTTGGATTAAAAGACTGCCTAGAGAAGGTGATACCACCGACAGAGCAGGAACAGGCACTTGGTGCAGTTGGAGGAGAAGTAAAGTAACTACATCATGGCTCTGCAACTTTTAAGCTGGAATTGTAATGGTCTCAACTCCCCTCAGAAAAGGAAAACAGTGTTTCATTTATTAAAAAAGGAAGAATTGGACTTGATTTGTCTACAGGAAACACATGTGACAAGGCTACATAGAAAAGTATTGATCAATAAAAGACTGGGCCAGGAGTTTATTTCATCGGATAAAGTTAAAAAAAGAGGAGTAGTGATTTATGCAAAGGAGAGACTATTACCGAAATTTATCTTTAAAGATGACCAAGGAAGATTTGTGGCAATTGAAATTCAAATACAAGGAGAGAAATTCTTAATAGTAGGAGTTTACGCACCAAATGAGGGGAAATCTGAATTCTTTAAAAAGTTGCATGAGACCTTGATGGACTATTTGGACTATAATGTGATTTTGATGGGAGATATGAACGGAGTGGTATCTACACATATGGACAAGGCACAAAGACAGGTAGTCACTAAGGATGGCAGACTACCGAAAACCTTTTTTGAGATGACAGACAACTTGGACTTAGTTGATATCTGGAGAACAAAGAATCCCTTGGCTAGAGAGGGAACCTTCTTCTCTGAAGCCAAAATGACATGGACAAGAATTGACCAAATATGGGTAACTAGAGGAATGGCACCAAAGACAAGAAAAGTGGAAATTTGCCCAAAAACCTGCTCCGACCATAATGCTGTGAAGATGGAGATGAAACTAACACCAACTGGCTCTTTCAGATGGAGGATGAATGACACCTTATTTAGAGATGAAGAAGTGACTAAGAAGGCCCAAAAAACCTTGAGAGACTATTTTGAGACAAATATGAACACCAATGTTGAAAAAAGAGTAATCTGGGACGCAAGCAAAGCTGTTATGAGAGGGTTCTTGATACAACAGAATGCAATAAAGAAGAGAATTCAAAATGAGAAGGAGGATAAAATATTGGAGAAAATAAAGGAAAGTGAAAAGAAATTGAGAGCAAAACCAAAGTCGCAAGAGATCTTGAGAGAAATAAAGTTATATCAAGTACAATACATGAAAATGATGAATCAGGAGATAGAATGGAAAATTAAACAAATGAGACAAAAGACATTCGAGTCGGCTAATAAATGTGGGAAATTGTTGGCTTGGCAAATGAAAAAAAGACAAAAACTAAATACTATTATAAATTTAGAAGTGGAAGGAAAGAACATACAGAACCCAGCTGAGATTAGAAACTGTTTCCAGAGGTATTTTAAACAATTATATACACAAGGGCCACAGAAAGAAATTGATGTAGACCGATTTTTGAAAATAAATGGATTACAAAAAATCTCTCAAGAAAATAAATTAATGCTGAACTATAAAATAACTGAACAGGAGGTAGAAGGTGCCATTCAGAATATGCAATTAGGTAAATCTCCAGGACCGGATGGACTGACTTCTAGATACTACAGATCTTTAAGAGAATGGTTAGTACAACCTTTAAAAGAAGTCTGCAATGAAATAATGGATGGGAAAAGGGCACCAGAGTCGTGGAAAGAAGCGTATATTACACTTATACCAAAAACAGAGACTGAAAAGACGCAGCTTAAGAACTACCGCCCCATATCATTGCTTAATGTGGATTATAAAATCTTTGCAGACATTTTGGCTGAAAGACTAAAAAAAGTGTTAGTGGAAGAGATTCAGAAAGATCAAGCAGGCTTTCTCCCGGGTAGACACTTGTCTGATAATATGAGAAACATAATCAATATTTTAGAAAAATTACAAGTGAATATTAATACCAAGGCAGTTTTGATATTTGTG
Organism: Podarcis pityusensis; assembly: GCF_964106645.2. NCBI lineage: Eukaryota > Metazoa > Chordata > Lepidosauria > Squamata > Lacertidae > Podarcis > Podarcis pityusensis. Next base: position 65,848,104 of record NC_138029.1, on the reverse strand, counting down.
GACGCGGAGAAAGCTTTTGACAATATTTCTTGGAGTTTTATGAAGAAGAATCTACAGGGGATGGGGGTAGGTCAAGGTTTTGGAAACGGTATAAGTGCAATTTATTCAGAACAAAAGGCTAAATTAATTGTTAATAACGTGGTGACGGAGGAATTTAAGATAGAAAAAGGGACACGACAAGGTTGCCCAATCTCCCCACTGCTTTTTATATCGGTCCTGGAGGTCCTGTTGAATATGATTAGAAGGGACCAGTTGGTTAAAGGTATACAAGTCGGAGCTAAACAGTACAAATTGAGAGCATTTGCAGATGACTTAGTATTGACATTACAGGAGCCAGAATCTAGTACCAAAAGAGTTTTGGAACTGATTCAAGAATTTGGTCAGGTTGTAGGATTTAAACTAAATAAGTTAAAAACAAAGGTCTTAGAGAAAAATTTAACAGAGATTGAGAGAGAGAGGTTTCAGAATGAGACAGGTTTAACAGTGGTTAAGAAAGTGAAATACCTGGGGATTAACATGACAGCTAAAAATGGGAATTTATTTAAAGACAATTATGAAAAATGCTGGACTGAAGTGAAAAAAGATTTAGAAATCTGGTCAAATTTGAAACTTTCACTGCTAGGCCGTATTGCTGCGATAAAAATGAATGTATTGCCTAGAATGTTGTTTCTGTTTCAAACATTGCAAATTTTGGATAAAATGGATTGCTTCAAGAAGTGGCAGAGAGATATTTCTAGATTTGTCTGGCAGGGCAGGAAGCCTAGAATAAAATTTAAAATACTAACGGATGCAAAGGAAAGAGGTGGATTTGCCCTGCCAGACCTTAGACTTTACTATGAATCAGCAGCTTTTTGCTGGCTGAAAGAATGGCTGCTTCTTGAAAACACAGACGTTTTGGATTTAGAAGGCTTTAATAACGTATTTGGATGGCATGCATATTTATGGTATAATAAGGTCAAAGCACATAAAGCATTTAAAAATCATATTGTTAGGAAAGCATTGTTTAATGTCTGGATAAGATATAAGGACCTACTCGAAAATAAAACCCCAAGGTGGTTGTCACCGATGGAAGCGAAGGCTCAGAAAAAGCTCAATATGGAGGCCAAATGGCCGAAATATTGGGAAATTCTGGAACAAGAGGGAGATAGACTGAAATTGCAGAGTTTTGAAAAACTAAAAAATAAAGTGAGAGATTGGCTTCATTATTATCAGATAATGGAGGCATACAATTTGGACAAGAAAATTGGCTTCCAGGTGGAAAAATCAAAATTGGAAACAGAACTGTTAGAACCCAAAACCAAGATTTTGTCAAAGATGTATAACTTGCTGTTGAAATGGAATACTCAGGATGAAACGATGAAATCTGCTATGATTAAATGGGCACAAGATGTTGGACATAACATAATGATGGCTGACTGGGAACAGTTATGGACCACAGGTATGAAGTTTATGGCATGTAATGCCTTAAGAGAGAATATTATGAAAATGATATACAGGTGGTACATGACACCAGTCAAGCTTGCAAAAATCTATCATTTGCCCGATAATAAATGTTGGAAATGTAAAGAAACTGAAGGTACATTCTTTCACCTTTGGTGGACATGCCCAAGGATTAAGGCTTTCTGGGAGATGATCTATAACGAAATGAAAAAGGTATTTAAATATACCTTTCTGAAGAAACCAGAGGCCTTTCTCCTGGGCATGGTCGGCCAATTGGTGCCAAAGAAGGACAGAACTTTCTTTATGTATGCCACAACAGCAGCAAGAATACTTATTGCAAAGTATTGGAAGACACAAGATCTACCCACTCTGGAAGAATGGCAGATGAAGGTGATGGACTACATGGAACTGGCGGAAATGACTGGCAGAATCCGAGACCAGGGAGAAGAGTCGGTGGAAGAAGATTGGAAGAAATTTAAAGACTATTTACAGAAATACTGCAAAATTAATGAATGTTAGAATGATGTCAGAATGAAGTTAAGTGGTTTTAGCAGCAATGTTATAAAGGTGTATGTAAAAATGGATTGTTAACAGGTGAGAATCTAAAGTTATAATATATTAAGTTAAAGGATTAAGATAAAAACAAAGAGGGAAAGGAATTGCTGAATTAACTAACTGAACTGGAATACAAAAAAGGGAGGCGTGAGGAGGTCAGGGAAAGAAGTAAATGAAAGACAAGGTATGGAAAGATTGATTTGTTTTGTATTTTGTATTTTTTCTTTTCTTTTTTTTTCTTTTTCTTATCTCTGTAACCTTTTTTGAAACTTTAATAAATATCATTTTTTTTAAAGAGAGAGAGAGAGAGAGAGAGAGAGAGAGAGAGAGAGTGCTGGGAGCACAGTCCTGCAGGAATGAATGAGAATCAGCTGTCAGAAAAGCATTTTGATCAATGATGTTTTTGTTCCTTTGTTTGTCACTATAAATCAGCATTGCAGGGGACAAGAAACAGCATCCATTCACTGTGAAACTCAGCCAAAGGATACATGCTGAAAGAGTTTGAAAGTAGCAGCAGTCCTAGCTGTGGTGAAATGTGATGCTGAATAGACAGACGATGCCTTATTATGGTATGGCATGTACCCTGGAACTAGAACTAGGACTGAAGTGCTTCAGCCCAAGCAAGGTCAGCCTTAGTGAGTTTGTTAGGGCTTGTCATACCATCACTTTTAGAAAATAAAATATATACTGTTAATATACAGCAGTTTCTGGCATTCATTAAACACTAGTGGCCCAAATGTGGATTGATTGATTATTTGATTTCCATACTACTTAATATATTTAAAATATTTCTAAGCAGTGTACTGAAGCAATGACAGACAACCTATCATTTTACAAAAACACACAGTTACATTAATACAAAGTTACTAATATATTTATATAAAATGCCCCCCAGATGTACAATTTGGGGTGCCACGTGAGATCACAGCTCCCCAAAAGTGCTTTTTTTGAGGCAAGTTGTGTGAGATCATTATGCCTAAAATGGCTGCTATGCTCTCACAGGAAAAACCCAGGGTGTCCTAATTTTCCTCGGACACTTGTGGGGTATGCCCTTATTTGGCTGGATGCCACATCTTCATAGAAAGGAGAGTAATAGGCCGGAGGGTTTGTGCTGCTGCTGGAAGCTGGAGAGACAGAGACTTGTCTTGCTCTGTGCTGGGCCCTTAGCTATAGCAAGATTTGTTGAAGTGTTAATGCTATAAACCCTTTCATTCTAGGGCTAGGTTGTATATAAGTGTAAATAAACATGTATGTACCCTAAAGACACCACAGTCTCTATTCACCTTCACTCCAAGGCAACTGAACTCTGGATAGCTGTAGGCACCCTTGAAGTTTCTCATTGCTTGGAGACTGGGGTGCACACAAAAATATTCTTCTAGCAAAAAAGTAAGCATTTTTTAAAAAAATGTGTGTATTCACTGGGTTGAAGGAAGACAACCTGCCCACACTGGAGAATAGAGAGCTCCCACCTGGCTAGATAATGGAGACTGAGCAGAGAATTTGTGCTGCTTGCTGGATATATAGGTTTCAAGGAGAATATATTGGTTGTAGAATTAGTGAAGAAATAGTTATGCTTAAGCAGGAAAGGGGTTGCTAGCTGGTAAGAAGGAGAGAATGAAAAATAGGCAGGCCTTAACCTAACAAAATGCAAACTTAAGGAAAACACAGCCAGCTATCAGCTGACCCAGCAAAACATAATAAGGTGTGTATTTAGTTCCCTGCTGTCTCCCTCATTCCTTAAATGAAATGTCAGCAGAATGCATGTAGGTACGAATGTTTGTCTTAAGCTGTATCACAACACTGAGAAAACAAAAGTGTCTGTATTTCCATACACCTTCACTTGCCTGCACTTTGTGGCATCTATACTTCGTTGTGGGTGCCTTGTGTGAAATACACCCCAGTAAGGTGTGCAATACTACAGGCAAATGTACTGCTTCAACTTTACGTCGACATAGTATGCAAAAGAAATGTAGATGGATGAGAGGCACACATAAATCAAAGTGACTACAAGTGCCAACTCACACTGCTCTGCTAACAGTGGCATTTATGGATGGCAAGGAGGGAGAAGTTGAATTCAGTTCACGTTCAAAGGTGAACCTATCTAATTCACGCTTTCTCTGAAACAAAACACAAACTGAAACACAGCCAGCCTTTGAAATTCGCACTTCTCTGAATTTTGCAAAGCATTTCCTCAGTTGTATCTTTTGTGGACAAAATTGCATCTACTAGCGTGAAATGTGCATTTATAAAAACATATATATGCAATAACAACACTGGATTGTATTAGGAAACATCGCTTTACAAATGTATATTGTAGGCTGAACTGCATACAAAAATGTGAATATTAAGGGAAATCTGCACTACAATGCTAATGAACTTTTATGGGTTTTTATTTTATATATAAATATAATTGTGAGCTGATGTGTAAAGGAGGAAAACTGAAAAGTGAGAAAACAGCCTTGTGCAGAAGATATATAATCAGAATTAAAGAAATCTGAACCCAGGAATTTGTCCTAAACTCACAATACTTCCATGCCACACACACACACACACACACACTTATAACAGTGATAGTTGTTTCTCTTTGCCTCTCTTAAAATATATTGATTTATAGAAATGAGGGGTGGGGCGCATAAATTGCAACTTCCACTAGGGTTATAGGGAATGTGCATGGAGCTTTGAATGGCTCAATCCACAGCAACTCTGGTGTGGGTGGAACGTTAGATTGATGCATTTTGCATATGCAGTTTTAGGTCTTTGGTATCAACCACTGCTAATGGTGTAATTTTAAGTGCATAATGTTTGGGCTTGGGTTTACTTCAGGGCAAACCGATGCAATTAGAGACACATTTCTCTGCATCTGAAGCCAGGTGAGACTTTTCAGGGTCCAAGACTTTGTCTGCTTGAAGTTGGAGGTAGAAAATTAGAGCTGCCCTAGGCATTCCCCTGAAACTGCAGTATTCAATATCTGGGCTGATTGATTATTCTGCACTGAATTTCCCTTTGAGAAAGCTGAGAGGCCTGAGCTCCTTTTTAAAAAGAACCTTGGCAGGCAAAAGCTACCCTTGAGGAACCCATTTTTCAAATTTGCGACACTGACGCCTTCTGTCGTGAGGACCCTGTTATCCAACAATTCTGACTTTCAGTCTGACCGCATTGTAATATAAGTGACAGGCCCAACCTGGAAAGAGCAATAAAAGTTTGCACATTGAAGGAAAACAGAGCTCGCTTCTGTCAGAGTGGCGTGGAGGTGGTAATTAATTTAGTCTTGTATAACAGAGCAACAGAGTTTTCCGGTGCAGTTTCCACGTCTCCTTCTGCCATACAACCTTCTGGTTGAAGCTTTTCGTTTCAGAAAAATATAATTAGGCCTGCCAAGTTTCCCCATTTGGCCGGTGAGGGTATTTCAGCCAAGCCACACCCATTTGCTTGACATCTCATGCAGGGCCGGATTTAGGTTTGATGAGGCCCTAAGCTACTGAAGGTAATGGGGCCCTTTATATGTCCAGCTGTTGTTTGTGAACAACAAATTGTCACTGTTTCTTGTGTTGAATATATGCTATATGGTAATTTATGGAACTAATAGGTATCTAAAGCCATTTGCACATAACAAAACATGTATTTTACCACAGTAATTGTTGAACTGAAATACAATTAAGAAGAAGTATATTAATAGTGAAATACAATTAAGAAGAAGTATACAAATAGTGAAATAATTATTAAGCTCTAACTGTATGTAGGTTTTATTTTATTTGTTTTTTAGCTTATATTTTGGAAATGGACATCCAGTTTTTTCCCTTTAAATTTTCCTGAGGCCCCCAAGAGAGTGGGGTCCTAAGTTATAGCTTGTTTAGCTTATACGTAAATCTGGCACTGATCTCATGTCTTCATATAAAATGCAGTTGAGCTGAAATGGGCTTTGCAGGCCCCACCAGAGCATTGTGAACAGACCTTTGCAAGCCCCGATGACTGGCTGATCACCAAGTGTTGCAAAGCCCAGTGATTAGCACTTTGCAGAGTGCCAACAAGTGAGGCACTGTGCACAGGGTACAACATCCACTGACAGCCACTGTGCATGATCAGTGACTCTGTAAGTCTCATTGGTAGCTGCTCTGCCTATTTGGAAAAGAAGAAGCTAGACCTATACAGGTTCCGTGCTTTACCTGCCCTGGAACAAAAGATCCGGCAGGCAGTGGCACAACAGCAGAGAACCTGAGGACAGGAGAGGAAGAGGGAAGCCAGAGTCGAGATGTCAAAATGTTGCCCAGTGATGACCCCTTTTCACAGGCGACTAGCATCTGACCAGCTTGGGTTGCGAGTCCTTTCATCCCATTCCAGTCTCTGCAGGCATCGTGAAAAACTGATTTGCAGCCCAAACCGTTACTGCTGCCTCTGCTTAGAATAAAATAAAATAAAAAGGGCATTTAAGAAAACTGCCGTGAACTCACTTCAAGCAGCAGAATAGCTTTCCTTTCTTTGGAATGCATTGCTACGAAGATTACGGAGCAAGGTCATGCTTTTCAATTCATGTACAAAATCTATAGGCCCTTGGCAGCTCCTCTCCTCCCACGCCTGCAGAGGTGGAGGAAATCCAAAAACCCAAATATAGAGGATCTCTCCCCCCCCGGGATCTCTCCCCCCCCCCCGGAATATATGTGTTTGATGGAAATCTGAATATTTACCTAGTATGAGCTTTGGATTTGTACATTTAAATAGGACACAGTGCCAGGTGCTCTGGAATAGATAAGGGAGTTAGGAGGTGCATTTCCACGTTAAAATATAGCCAGATTAATCTAAAGAAATTCTTTAACAGCTCAATGCTTAACACATCATTGCATTGCTCTGATGATGATGATGATGCCTGTCTATCACTCTCTATGAAAAGAAAAAAAACACTTGTTTTGCTTAAAATAAAAGACTTTCTGATTTCTGGTGTTCCCTGCTGTGCCATTATATATGTTCTTCTTTAACAAAGAAAGAAAGATACTGTAACCTTGCAGGCTGAAGGTCAGTTTTAATGAATACCATATTAAAGAAAACGGAGATGGAAACGTGGGAGGGAAGGCAGATGCAAGAAGCTTGGTTAAACATGTAACAGAGGCTTGAGACATCTTGGCTCTTCAGGAAGAAGTGTGTGAGGGAGAAATAAGGATCTGTTTAAGATAATTAAAATGCTTTCCAAAAAGTATGTTTTAGAGGTGGAGGTGATAGTCTAGAAACATTCGGAAATGCTCACCGAATTTTCCCCTCCTGTTAGAGACAGATCTGCAGCTAAGCTTAAACGTGACATCCCCTTTCTATTAAATGGAAATGCATGGCATTAAAATTTACATTCAGCTTCCTAGATCAAGAAGCTGGAACACCTTTCCTATGAAGAAAGACTTAAACCGCTTGAAGATTTTTATAAAAAATCTTTAAAAAGAGGGTGGCTAAGTGGGGGGTGTCAGAGGTTTTTGAAATTATGAATTATGTGGGGAAGAGTTGTGATTTCCTCTCCCATCTCTCCTAAGACTAGAACCCAGGGGGTCACACAGTGAAATAGATTGGCAGTGGATTCAACATATAATCATGGAATTATGGAGTCAAAGGGACTTTTTTGCAGAGGGTGATGAACAAGGATAGTCGTAATGGCAGCAATTTGACAATGTTTCAAGTACTGAGCTGTTAGGGGATTCTAGTTCAACCTTGTGCTCAAAGCAGGATCTGCAGTCCAGGATGCAGTTCTAGCATCTCTGACAGATGGCTTTACAGTTTCTGCTTAAATGTCTCTGGCAAAGGAGAGACCGCCATCTCCCAAGACAGTCTGTTCCACTCTTGCAGAGCTCTCCCACATTTCCCCTAATGTCGTGCCAAAATGAGTTCCTCACCCATCACTTCTAGTCCTGCCTTTGAGTTTGGTCCTCTAGACAAACCAAGGTACTGAGCCTCTTGGACTTGCCGATCGGAAGTAGGTGGTTCAAATCCACACAACGGGGTGAGCTCCCGTTGCTGTGTCCCAGCTTCTGCCAGCCTAGCAGTTCTGCCAGAACTAGCAGTTTGAAAGCATGCCAATGCAAGTAGATAAATAGGTACTGCTGCAGTGGGAAGGTAAATGGCGTTTCCATGCACTCTGGTACTTGTCATGGTCATCTGTGTGCCAGTAGAGATTTAGTCATGCTGGCCACATGACCTAGAAAGCTGTCTGTGGACAAGCACTGCCCCCCTCAGCCTGAAAAGCGAGATTATCACCACATCCCATAGTCGCCTTTGACTGGACGTAACTGTCCAGGGGTCCTTTACCTACCTTTTACCTTTACTTTTTCTCAGAATACGTAATCAACTTGCAAAATTTGCTGCTATGAATTGTGCTCATGGTAACTGGTTTAGTTGGCTTGAAAATGAGATTAGACAATTCTTGTGGGAGCAAGCTCCATAGAAGTGATGGTATCAAATTCTTCAGGGTGGTGAAAGCAAACAGGGGTTGAAATATCTCTCCAAATTGGGTGAATGGCCACAAAAACTGATTCAATGTAAATAACTCTGAAGTGACATACATTGGTGAGCTTGCCCACATTGGAGCATGATTCAGCTGTTGGTCTATGTTTCCTTATTTGAATTAGACTGGAGGAGTCCACACCCACACATATTTTAATTTGTACAAGAAGAGCAACTTTGGTCTTTCCCATTTATACCAGCAGGTGGTTCCCTTTTGTGTTTGTCCCTGCCTTCTAATTTGTTGATTCTATTATACTGCTTAAGTACCAAAAGGGTTGGTGTGCAGAAAGCTGCATGCACACCCGATTTATTTTTGGGTTTTTTAATTTCCTGCCAGGAAGTATGCAAAAGCACACTGTCAGGCAATTGCACATTCTAAACACACACTTTGGTGGTTTTCTGGTTTTGTGCAAATCTGATGGATCAAAACTCTGAGAAGTCAAGATACAGCCTGTGGAAGCAAGTTCCAAGGAGTGTGTTTGTCTGTGTGTATGTCGGCTGGCATCCTTCTTCTTGGATGCAGGTGGGGGTGGTCAAGGCTTTTGGCTGTTGTGAAGCTCTTTATTAGGAAAGATTAGAAGACAAAGCAAACAAAAAGGCAACAAGAATTAGAAGATGCCCCCCTTTTTGCTATCCATCTGCTCCTGACATGGCTGTTGGCTAGCTTGACTGGCAGAATGAAGACAGCTGCTTGTCTTGTCAAAGACAAAATCGACAGGAACATAATGGGGATTGCAGTGTGTCACAGAGCATGGGAAATCAAGCTGCTAAGCATAGAACGTGATGACAAATTGAAGAGGTGTCAATTTTTGAAATGAAAGAATTGGCTGTGCAGCCTCTCATTCTGGAAGTAGTTTGCAAGGGCTGATTGGGAAATGAAGAAATCGGTATACAGAATCTGTGGCTTAGCCAACAGGAGAAGGAAGGCAATAATTTCACCCATCAAACTACCAGCAGCTGTGTTCATAGTGTTTTCACAAGTTTCTCTTTATGGAGCATTCATGTCAAATCAACAAATGTCTTTTTTTTTTATTCAGTGAAGGAGTTTGAGGGCAGCTGTGGGGAGAAATGTATGCTGCAGGTCTAAGCTCACTGAGATGAAGTCCCACAGAACTCATTGTGGCTCACTTCTGCATAGACAAGTATAGGTTTGCACTGTCAGACACATAAACCACACCCCCTTGGAGTTTATTTTATTTTATTGTAAAACCCCACCCATCAAGAATATTTTCTCCCAGAACATCATGACGTGTACCTTTGTAGACTGGTGCTCATAGGTCTGAAACTCTCCAATGCACATAAAACATCTCTTCACATAGGAAACTAGATGATGGGGAAAGGAGTTGTAGGAGAAGAGAACCACTGAACTGCTCAACTCAGTCTCTTTGTTAACATAATGGCTGTACAGTGGTACCTCGGGTTAAGAACTTAATTCGTTCGGGAGGTCTGTTCTTAACCTGAAACTGTTCTTAACCTGAGGTACCACTTTAGCTAACGGGGCCTCCTGCTGCTGCCGCGCCACCGCACGATTTCTGTTCTCATCCTGAAGCAAAGTTCTTAACCTGAGGTACTATTTCTGGGTTAGCGGAGTCTGTAACCTGAGGTACCACTGTAGTGGGACCTGTAAGCATCCTGCATGTTCAGGATTAAAGAGTTGCCATGTTGCCAGAGACAAATTGGTGGGCCTTCATCCCCATTTTACATGGCTAAATGCTATGTCATCCTAGAGGTAGAAGAACAAGCATTTTGAGAGAGAAAGAGAAAGAGAAAGAGAAAGAGAAAGAGAAAGAGAAAGAGAAAGAGAAAGAGAAAGAGAAAGAGAAAGAGAAAGAGAGAGATTGTCCCTGGAAACCTAATGGAGTGTTAATGCTGTGACCTCCTCTATCTTGTGCTCCAGTTGTGTATAAGTGTAAATAAAACCATATATCCTGAAGATATCACAGTGCCCAGTGACCTTCATTCCAAGAAAACCAAACCCTTAGTACATGTTGGCACACCTGGGAGATTGGAGCGTGTGCAACCATGGTTTGCAGGTGGTAGCAAGCAGTAATCTAAAGCTTTGTGTATGTAAAACACTTTCCTGCAACACATACAACAAAATGTGCAGCAAATTGCTCACAAAACAATGGGGCAGGAGGGAATTCCTTTTAAAAGCAGCCCATATCTGGTATTATATAGTGTGCACAGTATACATTTCCATATATATTCTCAGTAAAGTGTCATTCATCTGCAAAAGGAACGATAAAGCATTTTCTGTGACTTTAGTGCCAACTGAGGAGAAAACAAAGGAATGAACAAAGCCTGAAATCATTTTTCATTCACAGCATCTCCCTAGGCCAATCCTCCTGAATTCTTTGGCGTATTTGCAAAAGGAAACCTCTACATTGTGTGACGTGACCGTACAAACAGCCCACAAAACTTCAGATAAGGTAGGGCATCCCACCTTTTAAAATGCAAACTTTAAAGGTCTGTCCATTTCCCCTTGTAATTCGTAATAGCACACTGACAGCATTGAACACACAGTTGTTGTGAAACCTAAACCGTTGAAAGCTTCATACAAGACTAAACTCTGAATAGGAAAATGGGTGCTAAATCCATTACTGCACAGTTCAGAGTTTGAAAAATGACCCATGGGTTCCGCTTTCACACCCCTTGCGCCACTGCTGCCATTCTTACTTCAGTGCCAGTCTTACAATAGCTGATGTGTTTTGGCTAGCTAAGCATGCAGAGACAAATAAGACCGAAATTGCTGCGACAGAGTGTGACTCTTTCATTAGCTGTGCAGTGCATGGGCTTGCAGCCTTTAGGGGTAAATACAAGTGGCGGCTTTATGGAGAAACCATATGTCAGCTGGTCGATTGGGCTAGGGTAATAAATAATGGGCTGTTTTAAAAGGCCCCCTCCTTCTGTTACAAATATGGTTTGCTTTGGTTTGAAGTCCTAGGCTGTGTATACATCAGAGTGTTAATGCGTACATGAGCCCATGCCTATTTTTGTGCATGTTAAGTGTTTTCAATTAAACTCTATCTCAGTGTTTCCTGCCCACACCAGTGCCTGGGGCCTGATGAGGTGCAGCCATACTGTATACTGTTGTTCTTTCCGCTCAGTTAGTCCTTTCCCACCTACCCTGATTTCTGGAAACCTGAGCTCCATTGTGGAAATGCATGCAGGAATTTGCAGAGGCGGAGCTAGATGCTCTGGCACCCAGAGTGGCGCACATGCTGTGCACCTGGGAGTGGGGCTAGCCATGCTCATCCCAGGGGGGCTAGCTGCCTGCCCATGACTCTCCCCCCGACTCCTGAGCTGTCAAAATGACAGCTCCCCCTTCCCCCGACGGGGTAGAGTCCCGAGCCGTCGGGTGAAGGGGGGAGCTGCGCCACTTTGCCAGCAGCCTTCTCCTTTTGTTTTGACAGCTCGGGAGTCGGGGGAGGCTTGGGAGTTGTGGGCGGGCGCACGGTACGCTGAATGTCACCCCCCCTCAGGATGACCCCGGGGCCGACCGCCTCCACCGCACCCCCTTTCTCCACTCCTGGAAATTTGATTACCTCTGCATCCAGCCATTTTTTAAAATTTCAAGTTTGTGAGTTTATTGTTCTACCAAAGGCCATGACAAACTTGTATTGGGCAATTTTTGTTGGCATCTGTCTGTCTCAAGAGACAATGGAGTGCATCTCCAGGGGTGAAGTCAAAGCACTATATTTGTAGCAGCGAAGCGAATCTATCCAGAGCAGCCAATCCCTTAGTTGATATTATTCAAGGTCAAAGCAGAGCTCAGTTTATTTACTTTTGAGATACAAGTTTTCCTATACACAGACTTACACAAAACATTGGCAAAAAAAATATGTGTGTGTTGCGCCTTTCAGCACCACCAACCCACCAAAGAGTATCTTGCCCCTGGAAGTAGGGGTAGGAGTGATAAATGCACTAGAGAGGGTGAGGAAATTTGATTCAGTTTTCATTTAAAGGTGAACTTGCCTAATTTGTACTTTCCAAAACAAGATGTGAATTGAAATGCAGCCGCCCTTTGAAGTTTGCATTTTTCTGAATTTTGCAGTGCAGTTCTCCAGCCAAGTAATATATGCAAAAAATATAAATATATGTAGGGGCATACAGAATATAACATACAGAAACACATTACATTAGGGAAATTGCTTTGCAAAAATGTTTATATTATAAACTATTAAAATTGCCTACAAAGATGCACATATTGGAAGGAATTCATTCTAAAATGCTGATGAATTTTCATGAGTTTTTAAATATATATACACACACACACTGCCAGTAGTAGTTCTGCCTCCCTGAACTTTTAGCATGAGAAGGCACTGTTTTAGGTTGGGTCAAGTGAGAGCACTTCCCCTTCTGACTGCAACACCCTGTAGCACAGCAGATTAGGGATTTGGATTGGAGTCTTTATTTCCATTCTAGCCATGAAAATTACTTTAAACACCTATTCAACACTTACTGATAACTTCTAAAAAGAGAAGCATTCTCTTAACATTGCCAAGATACCAAATGGCAGAGCCTGTTGGCATGAGAACATGAAAAAGCATGGACGCTTTGGAGAGCATTGCAACAAATGATAGGAGTCTTGTGTTCCAATTATTATTCACACTTAACTGACAAAAGCTGCTCCCTTGTGAGTTGCTTGACAAGCAATTTGCTGTTGGCAGGGATGAAAATCACCAAGTGTTTTGTTCCATCAGAAACTCAGAAAGTTCTTTCCTTCCCCCTCTCAGCCTCTCACTCCCACTCCCTCATCTTCTCTGTTCCTGTTGCTTCTTTGTGAAGTTCAGCTGAAATGAGCATATAATGGGGAAATCTGAAAGCCAGTAGGACCCATCAAATAAATATTGTACAAAACCAAAAACAAAAAATGGACATATCCCTTCCCACCATCTGGCAATATATGGGAGAACTCTCTCTTGTGAAAATACTTTATGCATTTGAGGCTGTCCTTATAGTGCTCCACGCAGAATGCATAGTTTTTTGAAGTGGACCTTTGGAAGCAGTCTAAGGCCTTTTAATTTGGCCTGGTTGTTGGTGGCAAAGATCTAACAAGCTGATGCTGGGATTTGGATATATTTTAAACTGTTGCCATTTTGATGAATGGATATCTGCCCAACTGGCAGTCTACAGAGAACCACTGACTTCAATCTGATTTCGGCTATCAAACAGGAGTGTTTGGGTTGAAAACTGCAGTAAACCCAATTTCTAGTCTGGAGGTGCTGCCAGTGACATAGTTTGGTCTGCATGGAGGGGTGTATGGGAGGGAGGGAATGGATGGAGTACACATGCGCATTCAACTGTCTGTGTCACCCAGGAGATCACAACCGCAGAGATAAGAAAATAAGAGTCCTTCCGTTATCTGGAGAGGTTACTTCCTGGTTTGCATGGAGAAGCCATTTTCAATGGAGCCCAGCGACGGAAGCATGCAGCTGTATTGAGGCAGCAGTGGATGTTGAAATTTTGTGCTCCTAACCATTTTGCAGTCGGTGCAACCACCCCTGTGGCTCCCCCATGCTACACCACTGAGTGCTGATAACCATATGAAGCTTCATTGTGTTTTGATATTAATGCTTGATCAATAAGTTTTCTTTATTATAATTGCACCAAGCATTATATGCACATGTGATATCTGCATTCTTGCACTATTTCATCCTTGCAAACCAAGCTGCAGGGAAACAATCAGTTTCAAAAGCCAGTTACAGAGGTACAAGCCATTTTGTTTAGGTACTTCTATCGCTAGAAATGAGTGCTGATAACATGTTTGTCAAAATTAGGGTTAAAACAAGATGGGTCATTTTAAGTTCATTTTGTGCCACTAGAATGAATTTGCTTCCGAACCAGAAATAATTTTTCAATGACAAGTCATGCCGCCGAAATTAGCAAATTTTAATGAGTGCAACATTTGCTGCAAATATTCAGTTCTGATGGAAGCTGGTCAATGCAGCCAAGTTTCTGAGTGCTAATGTCCATAGCAATAGCAGTGGGAGCTGCGCAGTGTTCCAGCACAAAAGTTAATTGACCTGCAGACCACTTTTAGAACAAAAGAGTATATAATTTAATCTTCTGAGCCTTTCAATACAACTGCTGTGCACTTATAATGCCTCTGTGTTCTTACATGACTACCATTTACCACAATCACTACTTGCAGTGAATGCTAATTTTAAATACAGGAAGACAATAAAGAGATGTTTCTGAGTGGGGACTGTGGTTTAATCCCTGGAGAGGAGGAACAGAAGGGTCAGGCGGCTTTCTCCCATTGAACACTTATCACAAAAAAGAAAACCTACCTGTTGCTGCTTCAAGAGCAGTGGACCAAGGGCTACGTGTGGCCTCCAGCTTTATTTCATGTGGATAGGGGGAGCTTGGAAGAAGATGAGGGGGATGAAGGAGAAAACCCAGGGGAAAAATGGAAAATGGAAGAAGTGATGGAAAGAGGGGGGAAAGCTCCGTTACAGTTGAGACCTTTGGCATGAGCAATCTTTTCCCATACTGCCAGGCAGGCAGCTGCGGAATCAGGGAGGGAGACAAGAGAGGAAGAGAGAGAATGGTTCCTGTTGAAAACCCTGGTGAGCCACAGCCAGTAGAGGCACTGACTTGGGCCCCAGACTGTGCTGTCATGACGTCGTGTGCACACGCTGCTTCCACTCTCCAGACCACTTCCTTGCTTCTGTGGTGGTGGGGTGGTGGAATGTGGGTGCATGTCTGTGGCAACAACGGGCCCCAACAAAGACCCAGAGGTGGAGGTCCCAGCCCAGTCACCACCACGGCACTGGAGGGCTGGAGGGAAGGCAGTGGGCAGTGGTGGTGGGCAGAGGCCGGACACCCACAGTGAAAATTTTATGGGTGCCCAGGCCCCCAGGGCCCCCTGGAGATGGCGCCAGTAACTGCCAATCAGTGTAGATAATTCTGAGCTAGAGGAGCCAATAGTTTGACTTTGTATAAGGCACCATCCTATGTTTCTACAATTTTTTTCTGCTTCTGTTGCTCTTACTAGGTTGAAGTTGTGTGAGAGTTTCAGCTGTGCCTGCTGAGTTTTTAATACTGATCGTTTTTCTGATGATGTGGTTGTTTATGAGTATTGTATAAGTTGCCTTGAGGCCTATGGTCAAAAGGTGGGATCGGAATATTTTAAATCACTCAAACAAGTAAAGTTTATGAAGGGAAGAAAATGTGTTTGTAATAGGAAGGTATCTAGGTATAGGACAGTATAGAAATTAAATAAATAAATAAATAAATAAATAAATATTCATTATGGTCCAAATAAGCCATGTTTTTCAGGGTGTCGAATACCTGCTATCATATGTGCATTGCTTATCCAAACATCCGAACAACCCCAACTCCCAGACAATGCAGCCCTATTAATTCACATTTCACCCCCCACCTGCCCACCCACCTTCTCTCTCACAGTCCCCAGCTGCCCCTGTCTTCACCTGGAGGGGGGGGATAATTCACCCCTTTCACATTTTGGTTATTTCACATTCCCAGACATCATCTAACAAACACCACAAAAAAGCTTATACCATAATTAGGGTACCATAAAACGATGCGCCCCTATCCCCCTGCAGCAGATTAACATGTCCACCCCACTGGAAATGATGGTGTTGTGGTGAATGCTGATGGGGAGGTATCTTTCGCCAGAATTTTATGCAGGAAAACATAATGTGCAATGCCAACACTGGCAGCCTTTCCATCAGGCTGTGACAGAGGGATGGCAGGACCAGCTCTGCTGAAAGACCTGTGCCGTTATGCCATCCCTCCCTCAACTATCCCCTGGAGGAATATATATTTTACTGGGCTACAACAGAAGGAAATATGGTAAGCAAGGACACTCCTTTGTCTCTGCTGAGAGGCGGGTTCCATTCAGTTCTCCTTGAAAGGTTTCTATTCCAGCTGGCCCTTGTAAGAACTTTGTAACTAAGAAGTCATCTCTGAGTTTGCTTGTTTCATCTGCTCCCCCCCCTTTCCCCTCCTTTTTGTGTTTTGCCTCTTAGGTTATAAGCCTGAGGGTAGAGACTGTCTTATTACTGATCTTTGTTACAGATCTTTCTTGTGGATCTTTGGGAGCTACACTGGGAGCCTTTTTTTTAGCTGAAGAGCAGAGTAAAAAAAAAATGCTTCAAATAAATAAATAAGTTTCCTCAGGTGAATTGCCTGGTAATGACTGAGGAAGTTCAAGGGATGTGTCTTCATGGGAATTCATTAGGAGAGGATGGCTCGGAATGTGAAAACACCAAAACTAGAGGGAGTAGGTAAGGAAAGAGAGAGAGAGAGAGAGAGAGAGAGAGAGAGAGAACCACAGAATTAGTTTTGGGACAGAGAAAAGGAGCAGGTTTTGTGAGACTGAAAAAGGAGCTGCAGTATTTGGCAGATTGTGAGCTGAAGACTCAAAGGCATATTGGGGTGTGGATATGAGATCCTTGATTTGCTGCTTTTAGATGTGGCTTGTTTGTTTTATCGCCCCATATTTATTTACTGTAAATATAGCCTGCCCTTCACCAAATGGTCCCAGGGCAAGTTACACAAAAAGGAGAAAGAAAAAGTAAATCATGAAATAAAATAAAAAACCCTACAAAAACAACCAGTATCAGAGCCACAAAACAGCAGCACAGAGCTGCAGTACCCAGCAACATGTCATCCTGGGCTGCATCAGTAGGAGTATAGCATCTAGATCAAGGGAAGTAATAGTGCCACTGTATTCTGCTCTGGTCAGACCTCACCTGGAGTACTGTGTCCAGTTCTGGGCACCACAGTTCAAGAAGGACACTGACAAACTGGAACGTGTCCAGAGGAGGGCAACCAAAATGGTCAAAGGCCTGGAAACGATGCCTTATGAGGAACGGCTAAGGGAGCTGGGCATGTTTAGCCTGGAGAAGAGGAGGTTAAGGGGTGATATGATAGCCATGTTCAAATATATAAAAGGATGTCACATAGAGGAGGGAGAAAGGTTGTTTTCTGCTGCTCCAGAGAAGCGGACACGGAGCAATGGATCCAAGAAAGAAGATTCCACCTAAACATTAGGAAGAACTTCCTGACAGTAAGAGCTGTTCGACAGTGGAATTTGCTGCCAAGGAGTGTGGTGGAGTCTCCTTCTTTGGAGGTCTTTAAGCAGAGGCTTGACAACCATATGTCAGGAGTGCTCTGATGGTGTTTCCTGCTTGGCAGGGGGTTGGACTCGATGGCCCTTGTGGTCTCTTCCAACTCTATGATTCTATGATTCTAGGAGGAGGAGACAGGAAGAGATCTACTCAACCAAAGGCCATCAAAAATTGCCATTGAAAAGCATACAGTGATGGTGAAAGGCACACTTAAGAGAGAAGGTCATTCTACAATACAACCTCAATGCCCCATTTTCTATATATGTAAATAAATAAAATATTATAATATGATGCAAGTTTCCTGAGAAAACCCAATTCAGGTACTTGTTATGTACTGAGTTGAATAGGATCCAAACTGTAGCAGTCTGATTGGTCCTAGAACAATAGGATCCAAAAGGCAGCAGTCTGATTGGTCCTAGAACAATAGGATTCAGAATGCAGCAGTCTGATTGGTCCTAGAACAATGCAGCAGTATGATTGGTTGGCAGGAACCACCCAATCCTGCTCCAGATAGAAGTGAATCCACAACCTGATTGGCTTACAGTAGAATTCCAGAATTAGCCAATCATGTGCAGCCCATTGTGTAAATAATGTATATAAAGCAGATACTGTGAGGGGACATTCATTCATTCCTCCTCACCACTATGAGCTGAATAAAGAGCATGAAATCACTTTGCGACTCTGAGTATATTTCACTGGCGACGAGGATGGGATCCCGCTGAGCTGACTGCCACACACAGCACCGCAGCACCGCCAACTGCCGCACCGCTGCCTCGCACCGTGTATCCAGGCTTCAGCTCCGGGGCACAAGGAACTCAGAATGGCAGCCAACAGCAGCTTCTCGCCATTCAACCCAGCATCTGGAGACTGGGAAGCGTACGCCTCCCGTTTCACCTTCCTCCTAGAAGCCAAAGGGGTCACCGACGAAGAAGACGCCAAGAAGAGGGCGATATTCTTCAGCGTCTGCGGAGAGGAGACGTTTGAAATCGCCCGGGCTCTCCTTGCGCCTGAAGACGTCGCTACTGTTCCATACAAAACAATAATGGAACAGCTGAAGGGGCACTTTTCGCCGCAGCCCTCAGTGGTGGCTCGTCGAAATGCCTTCTACGCAAAGCGGCAAGCCCCTGGGGAAACCATAACTGGGTTTGTGACCTCTCTCCGCCAAGCCGCCCGGTTCTGCAACTTCTCAGAGCTGGAGAACATGCTTCGTGACCGCCTCGTCGGTGGCCTGAAGGATGAGAAGCTGCAACGACGCCTCTACGCTAAGAAGGACCTAACGTTCCAGGTCGCTCTGGAGGAGGCCCTGGCAACAGAAGCTGCCGAGAGGTCGACCCAAGAGGCACGGCCGAGCCTGCCATCCCAACCGAGGGTCCACCATGAAGACCTCACCGACGACTCAGGATCCGACAGGGAGGAGGTGCACCGAGTACAGCAGCGCACTCAAGCAGCGCACAGACCACAGCTGCCTCGACGAGAAGGAGGGAACTGCGCAAGCTGCGGGGAGAGTCACGAGAGGAGGACCTGCCGTTTCCGCAACGCAGAGTGCAGGCAGTGCAGAAAATCGGGACACATCGCCCGGGTGTGTCGGGCTCGGCCCACCCGACACCAGGCATCAGATGACCAATCCAAGAGCCCCAGGTCCCGGGGCCCAACGCACCAAGGCAACTCGACGGAGCTCACGGACTTCCAGGTATACCAGTTGCCCCACCCCAACGTAGAGAAAATTTATGTAGAGGTACAGATAGAGGGGGCCCCATGCCGCATGGAGCTTGACACGGGTTCAACTCTATCCATAATCTCGGCAAGGACCTTAAGGAAACTGTGTCCCACTGGGGGTCCCAAACTCAGGCCGGCCCCATTCACCCTCCGGGACTTCCAGAAACGTAAGGTCCCCACAATGGGGGTGGGGACCTTCAGGGTGCAATACCGAGGGCGGACGCGGCAACTGGACTTGCTTGTGGTCAAGGGCCCCTACATTAGCTTACTGGGATTGGCATGGTTTGGACCACTGGGGCTAGCTGTCACCGGGGTGAACCACACTAGCTTACAAGTGGACGTGGACGCCATATGCAAGGAATTTCCAGGGGTTTTCGATGGGAAATTGGGACAGTATACGGGCCCCCCCATTGCGCTACAGCTTGACCCCGCAGTACGACCGGTCAGGCTCAAGGCCCGCCGGGTCCCGTTCGCCTTGAAACCCCGTATAGACGAGGAATTGGACCGACTCGTAGAGCAAGGAGTGCTGGAGCCGGTGCCTAATGCTCCCTGGGAAACCCCAATCGTCACACCCGTCAAGCCTAATGGTTCGGTCCGCATCTGCGCAGACTACAAATGTACCATAAACAAGGCCCTCACGGCCCACGCATACCCAGTGCCAGTGGTCAGCCATGTCCTTGCCACCCTGGCTGGGTCGAAAATTTTTGGCAAGCTGGACTTGGCCCAAGCATATCAACAGCTGCCAGTAGATGAGGCCACAGCAGAGGCACAGACGATTGTGACGCACAGAGGAGCGTTCAGGGTAAAGCGGCTGCAATTCGGTGTCAGCGTGGCACCAGGCATATTCCAGAATATAATGGACTCTCTCCTTAAAGGGATTCCTGGCGTCACCCCCTTCTTCGATGATGTGTTGATTGCCGGCCCCACACCAGAGGAGTTTGAGGACCGCCTCCGCACCGTTCTGCACCGTTTCCAGACGGCGGGTCTCAAGGTGAAGCGGGAAAAATGTCTACTAGGAGTGCCTCAGGTGGACTTTCTGGGATTTATGGTGGACGCAGAAGGGGTCCACCCGACTGGGGACAAGGTACGGGCCATTTGTGATGCCCCAGCGCCCAAGAGCAAGACTGAACTTCAGGCCTTCTTGGGACTATTGAACTTTTACCATTCCTTCCTTCCCCACAAGGCGGCGGTAGCGGAGCCCCTACACAGACTCCTGGACAAGCGGGCCCCTTGGGTGTGGGGCCAGCGCCAGGAGGCCGCATTCCAGGCAGTCAAGGACTTGCTTGTCTCAAACTCGGTCTTGGCACACTTCGACGAGAGGCTGCCGGTGGTGCTAGCATGCGACGCCTCACCCTATGGCATTGGAGCTGTCCTGGGGCACCAACTCCCGGATGGAAGAGAGGTACCGGTGGCGTACTTTTCCCAGACACTCAACACAACCGAGCGGAACTACTCGCAAATCGACAAGGAGGGTCTGGCAATCGTAAAGGGAGTAAAAAAATTCCATGATTTCTTGTACGGGCGGCCCTTCACCGTGGTGACTGACCACAAGCCGTTGCTTGGCTTGTTTGCCCCCGAAAAGCAGACCCCCCAAGTGCTGTCTCCTCGCGTCCTCAGGTGGTCAATTTTCCTTGCCAGCTACCAGTATGCACTGATTCACCGACCTGGGAAGGCGATGGGCCATGCGGACGCCCTCAGCAGGCTACCACTACCGGAAACAGGCCCTGACCCAGCACCTGCACAAGAGGTTATGAGCCTGGAGCTGCTTCCCGACCGCCCCATTCAGGCACAAGAAGTTGCACACCATTCCAAGAAAGATAGGGTCATCTCCCGGGTCCTGGACTGGGTGTGGAGGGGATGGCCCAGCAGCAGCCCCGGGCCAGAATTCGCCGGCTACACAACCCGCAAACATGAACTGTCGGCCCACAAGGGGTGCCTGTTATGGGGAAGCAGAGTCGTTGTTCCCCAGCCCCTCTGCAAAAGGGTCCTCACAGCCCTACACGAGACACATCCAGGGGTAGTAAGAATGAAGGCCCTTGCCAGGAGTTATGTGTGGTGGCCGGGGATCGATGGAGAGATAGAGGCCTGGGTCAAACACTGCCAGGCCTGCCAAGAATCCCGCCCAGATCCCCCAAGGGCCCCAGTCCAGTCCTGGGAGTCCGCCCGAGCACCATGGTCACGCCTGCATGTGGATTTCGCTGGCCCCTTTCAGGGGAAAACATTCTTCATAGTGGTGGACTCCTACACCAAATGGCTGGAAGTCGCACTGGTACCGTCCACTTCCACGTCCGCAGCCATCCGGGTACTACGCAGGCTGTTTGCAACCCACGGGCTCCCTGACACTCTCGTCTCAGACAACGGGACTGCATTTACGTCAGGAGAATTCCAAACCTTCACAGCGCAGAACGCCATCCGCCACATCCGTTCGGCGCCGTTCCACCCTGCCACCAATGGCCAAGCAGAACGCATGGTGCGGACCACCAAGGACACCCTTCGCCGCATGACGCAAGGGGACTGGGAGTACCGCCTTGCCACATTCCTTCTAGCACAGCACAGCACCCCCAGCTCAACGACTGGCCGGAGCCCCGCTGAGCTACTAATGGGTCGGCGCCTTGCAATCAGATTGGACCGCCTTCACCCCGATAGAGCTCAGGATGAGGTAGGGGTGGGGGAAGGCAGGAACCCCCGGACCTTCGAGGCCCAGGACCCAGTGTACGCAAAGAATTTTGGGGCAGGCCCAGCATGGGTACCCGCCACAATCACCAGGGTCACTGGCCCCGTGTCGTACGAGGTGCTAACGGATGGGGGGCAATGCTGGCGCCGCCACTGCGACCAGATACGGCGACGATTCCCGGGAGAAAACCAGGAGGAGGACAGGTCAGAGGAGTCCCAAGGGAACAGCGGGGCAGTGAGGCCCATAGAGCAGGAGGGGCCAGCAGGAGAGGCAGAATCGGTAAATACAGAGAGGACCCGTGAGGCCGAAAGGACACCGGAACCAGAACCACGACTGAGCGAGCCGGTTGCACCAGACCAAACAGCCGCATCACAGCCAGCATCCTTGGAACACGAGCCAGAACCCGGAGCCCGGACCAGGGAACACCCCAGGCCACAACGCACACGTAGGCCGCCGGCATACCTTGAGGACTATGAATGCGACCTCCCGGGCAGGACTGGAACTTAGAGGGGAGGGGTGTTATGTACTGAGTTGAATAGGATCCAAACTGTAGCAGTCTGATTGGTCCTAGAACAATAGGATCCAAAAGGCAGCAGTCTGATTGGTCCTAGAACAATAGGATTCAGAATGCAGCAGTCTGATTGGTCCTAGAACAATGCAGCAGTATGATTGGTTGGCAGGAACCACCCAATCCTGCTCCAGATAGAAGTGAATCCACAACCTGATTGGCTTACAGTAGAATTCCAGAATTAGCCAATCATGTGCAGCCCATTGTGTAAATAATGTATATAAAGCAGATACTGTGAGGGGACATTCATTCATTCCTCCTCACCACTATGAGCTGAATAAAGAGCATGAAATCACTTTGCGACTCTGAGTATATTTCAGTACTCATACTGACTCTGGAATGCCTAAGGGATATGGGAAGCAAAGCAATAATATTATGCCCTGAGAAATGGCAGGGGCAGAAAATACCTCTGAAGCCACAATGATTTCTGCTGATTCTAAACAGGCATGCAATACTAGGTATGCTTATTATTTATTTTTATCTATTTATAGATAAGTTCACAACCAGAACCCACAGAAGCAGCATACAGCGAGATAAAAGATGTCTGTTTACTCAGAAATAACCCCCACTGAGTTTCGTGGGGCTTCCTCCCAAGGAAGTGTGCTGAGGACTGCAGCTTTCACGTCATTTTCCAGAGGAATTGTGAGCCAGTGCAAAGGCAAAATGGAGAGAAAATGCTGTCTGTTTGTCATTGATGTGGAGGGTTATGCAACTCATCCCCAGGTCTGCATAACAACAGCTCTCCCTGCTTACTGAGTCAGTGAGATATCTCTGCAAAGCACAATAAGTTTGGTAAAATGTCACTTCATTTTCTAGGAAGTGATCCTAATCTCTCTGAATTCTCTTGCCGGCAGGTGGCGCCCCCTCCTGAGCTCTGCCCTGCCTGCCTTCTCCAAGCCCAGTGGATTGATCACAAGCGCCAGAAGAGCAATCTGTTGGAAACAGGTTTGTTCCTCCTGCAGCTCCCCCCCCCCCCCACCGCTGCCGCCTCTGGTCTGAAGAGGTTTGTTTTCAAAACATCTGTGATTACTGCTGTGTGTTGAGCAAGATTGCTCCGTCCCGTACTTCATCTATTTTCCTTCCTCTTTTGCATGGTGCCAACTCCACACACAGCCTGGGGCATGGATGGAGAAGAAAGTCACTTTTGACCTGAAGTGAAGCATTGCCAGGAAAGTTAAAGTAATGGACTGAAGAACAGACTTTAGGCAACCCTGAAGTCATTTCTAGTATTTGCCTGACATGCACCCCTGCAGCACTGAGGTGAGCTACCTGCAGCCCAAGTGTTGTACGCCACCCTCAGCTGAATTTTATGTGGGAGGAAATAAAAATGGGGGCAGGGGTGGGGAAAGGGTGGTAGAAAGAAAGAGAGAAAATGAGGTGGCCGAAAGAGAGAGACAGATCTGGCTCCGCCCACTGACGCCATGCAGGCCCCAAGATATTATGCCTCAGGGGATGTGGCCTTGACAGAAAGAGAAAGGGTTTCCCACTTCTGGCAGCATCTTAAAACCAACGAGCTGGGATGGCAGTGGCGGCATTTATTTAATGACATCTCTGTCCCTCCCACTTATAGAGTAGAGCAGGGGTCAGCAAACTTTTCCAGGAGGGGGCCAGTCCACTGTACCTCAGACCTTGTGGGGGCCGGACTATATTTTTTGGGGGGAAATGAACGAATTCCTATGCCCCACAAATAACCCAGAGATGCATTTTAAATAAAAGGACACATTCTACTCATGTAAAAACACGCTGATTCCTGGACCGTCCACGGGCCAGATTTAGAAGGCGAGTGGTCCGGGTCTGGCCCCCAGGCCTTAGTTTGCCTACCCATGGAGTAGAGGGAACCGGCTTTCATATCAAATCTAAAAGTAGCGCTAGTGGATCTCAGACCAAAGGCCCATCTAATTAAGTGTTTCCCACAACAAGCCAACTTGGGGCCGGCCCAAGATATTTTGGCACCTGAGGCAAATCACAAAATGGTGCTTCCCCCATGCCAGGGAAGATGGGGTGAGTGAAATCTCTATCAGGAACAAGGGGGGAGGGAATAAAGAGCTGCATGGGGAACAAGGGTGGGAGGAGACTGGCAGTGCATACTATTCACCAAGAGGCTGCTGTAGAAGCAGCAGATTTGGTATCCAAGGAGTGTGCCACAGCCATTGCTGCCGTGAAGGCAGCAGTGGCAGCAGTGGACAATACATTCCGTTGAGGCTGGATCGGCTGCTCCTGTGGATCTGCTGCCTGAGGCAGTTGCCTCACCTTGCCTCATAGGTGGGCTGCCCTGAGCCAGCCAGATGCTTCTAGGAAGACCACTGGTCATACATGAAGATTATTTTTATCCCCTGCTGTTGCTCTCCAGAAACTGGTACCCTGAGGTACCCTGGAACGTGTATAGAGCTGTTATGACCAGCTGAATGCTCATCTTGTTGGCCTCACAAATATTCCCCTTTCCCCTCAGCCTGATTCTGATACCAGAGGTGATCCAGGCTGGGACAAAAGTAGATGGGGCAGCTCTCTACAGAGCTCTCCTCACCCAGACACCTCATTTTGTTGCTAAAATCACACACATAAACCACCACCACCCACCTTACACATGAACAAGACAGACCTGTGATGACACATCTTGTGGTTGGGAACCTAAAGGCCCTAATTCACTAAAGCAGCGTCAAAATCTCCCTGTAGACCACTGCCCCGTTCACCTTTCTCTCATACTGGATCAGAATCAGGTGGGGGAGAGGAATGAAATTAAAAGGAAAACTTGTTGGCCAGGTGATAAAAGGATTAGCATGAAATCCTTTTTTAAGGGGAAGTTCTGTGACATTTGTCTCCCTTGCAAATTATGATAAATGTTGAGAAACAAATAATTATGGAGTTGCCACAGCTAAGTGTAAACTCCACTGATGATTCCCACATGGACTTGATACTGACCTGCAACTTATGTTTAGAAGCTTTCACATTTTGCATTGGTCTCTACGGAATTATCCCTCAGTCTTCATGTTACTGATGAGAGAAAATGTGTGTGTGTACGCGTGCACACACATTCACAATAAAATAAAATTGCACTCTAAAAATAATGCAACAAAAACAGTGATTTTGAAAAGAAACGTATCATTTTCTACACACCACCAATTGCTGAAAGCTCTCCAACTCCTTTCCTCGCAAAGTGCTAGGGAACAAAATAATTGCATAATTAGTAATGAATCTCACACGTCATGGAACATGGAGCAAGTACAAAATGTCTCACTTCAGTCTTCTAAAGTGGCAATATACTGTTTTTTATCTTTTAAAAAACACACACACACACACACACACACACACACAATTTGGTTTGAATATATCCATAGCCACACTAAGAAATCCTTGAAACACACAAAGAGAATCTCTGTGTATATAGCTGACAAGGAGGTGTTGTCTTCTTTTTCTAACAAACATAGGCCAGGATCCAAAGAACCATGAAGCTGGTTCCCTGCGGCCAAGGATGCTCTTCCTTTCTGTTTCTCCAGTGGCACATGCCTGTGCCAGGTTGCCTCTTAAACCAAGGGGATATTAATAAGCACACTTTGAGATATGGCAGGTGGGGTTTGCTAGACAAAGAAAGTGGGTCAAAACCTTCACTAGACTTGCCCAGTCTCTGCCTCTCTGAATCTCTACCAACAAGAAGAAAACTAGATTCTGGGCTGGCTAGTATGTATGAAACTGTAAGTCAATGCATTAGGTACAGAAATAGCACGTGCCCTTAACCAGTTTGGTTTGTTCACTCACCTGCATCACCAACATCATATTGTTCTGTGCACAGGGCAACTAGGGCCAGCCATGTTTCTCAACATTTTAAGAGACCCCTGTTTGCCAGAGGATGCTGTCAAATGGCCCTTGTCCATGGCAGAGGGATCGGAGACTTAGATAGAAAGAGCGTGTTTATGAAAAGAGATGTTCCCTGTTGGGGCATGTGCAGACTGCCAATAGCACAGAAAAATGCCAGGCAATTCTAGGTAGGGTCAGCCCCTTGACTGACAGTATAATGCAGTTCTACAGCTTGTAGGTTACATACAGTTGTAATATACAGTCTTTCCAGCAGCATACAATCTCCTTGCAGTGTTCCAACACAGACTAGGCTCTGGGCAATGGCCAAGAACAAACTTCCTCCAAATACAAGTAAGTAGTACCTCGGGCTAAGAACTTAATTCGTTCTGGAGGTCCGTTCTTAACCTGAAACTGTTCTTAACCTGAGGTACCACTTTAGCTAATGGGGCCTCCCGCTGCCGCAGCGCCGCCACCACACGATTTCTGTTCTCATCTTGAAGCAAAGTTCTTAATCCGAGGTACTATTTTTGGGTTAGCGGAGTCTGTAACCTGAAGTGTCTGTAACCTGAGGTACCACTGTATATTTATACTTTATATTGTGCTGACTCATTCTCACATGATTAACTAGTCGCAGGTGCAGGACAAACACACCCAAAATTAACCAGCACACCTAACTTAACCCTCTCTTGTCCCTTTTCTCTGCATGGATAAACCCCTTATACATTAACATTTCCCTCTTCTAGGGTTGCCATATTTCAAAAAGTGAAAATCTGGACAGAAAGGTTGTTAAATTGTTGGGTTTTTTTTGCCCAAAGTTGTTGAGTTTCCCTCCCTGAAATTCATCAGCTATTTTTAATGAAATTCATCAAAATTGACTCTACCGACATGGGCTGCCATATGACTGGATTTTCTTGGACATTAAAGCAATTTCTATTTACAAGGGCTGAATACTTCATATGTCCGGGAAATTCCAGACATATGGCAACCCTACCTCTTCACCTCAATCTGTTAAACCTGCCAGAACTAGGTCTGGAGTAGCACTGGTGGAATATGGACTCCCAGTCGAAGAAAAGTAACACGTATTTGTTCATTTGTTATTATAGACATCAAAGCGGAGCATTTTCTAGGGTTCTAAGGCAGGTGGGAGCCTCCATGAGGTGGAATGGCAACAGGGAAAGAGGACAGAATTAGTGCGCTCATTTTTTGTCAGTGTCACCCCACATGTTAAGCTGGACACTTGATGAGGACTTGAGACTGGGACCAATGCAGGCTGCGCAACAGGTTCACTATTTTCGGCATGAAAATGGCAACCACGCTACACCACTGAACTAAGAGCCATGCGGATATGCGAGGATATTGTGCTCTTATTCTGTTGCTTGTCTGTGGACCAGCTGGGTGCCCTTAAGCAGAATAATCTGGCAGCTTAACCCTGCTAATGGAGCTGAAGCATCACCACCTTGTAAGAAACACATCCTAAATAGTGTGCATGATATATAGGTAAAGGTAAAGGACCCCTGATGGTTAAGTCCAGTCGTGAACAACTCTGGGATTGCAGCGCTCATCTCGCTTTTCTGGCGGAGGGAGCCAGTGTTTCTCCACAGACAGTTTTTCAGGGTCATGTGGCCAGCATGACTAAGCTGCTTCTGCCGAACCAGGCAGCGCATGGAAATGCTGTTTACCTTCCCATCAGAGCGGTACCTATTTATCTACTTGCACTTTGATGTGCAAGTCGAAAGCATGTTTTTCAAACTGCTGGGTTGGCAGGAACTGGGACCGAGCAATGGGAGCTCACCCCGCCACGGGGATTCAAACTGCCAGCCTTCTGATCAGCAAGCCCAAGAAGCTCAGTGGTTTAAACCACAGTGCCACTCACGTCCCTGCATGGAATATATTGGATGCCCAAGAAAGCTTTGATCTGATGCACAAATGACGAAACATTTGTTAACGGGCTTGACACGTGGATCAGTGCAACTGCATGAAATGTTTTCCTGCCAGCACTGGATACTGGGGGACACACCTCTGCAGGAGTAATGATCTGCCAGGGAATGGCTTCAGGAGACATGGATGTGGTCCAGTGGCATCTGCGCAATGCAGACTGCAAGCTGCTCAGAGAGATGGTGTAATGCAGAAAATGTCTGTATGGGCAACATGAGGGATACACTTTCAGAATGAAAGGGTCTTGGAATAGGACCCTTCTGTATCTGGCATGCATTTGCATGGATTATGGTTCTTGGTTCATAGAAAACCTGAACAATGGAAGGGGAAAATGTGAGTAGTCTAAAAAGTTCATTAAAAAAGATCACAACCTGTAGGCAGTAAAGGATCCAGGCAACAATTATGCTGATTTTGTATAGTATTCCTCTCATTGAGGCACCAGATGATGTTGATGAAATCTGTTGCAGTTGATGGAGCATGGTCTCAGGAGTTCTGGCAATGAAATTATAATTTCTCTTTGTCTCCTCTGTGTCTCCTCTGCTACATATATATGGTTGTTTAGCTCTTGTTTACCAGGAGGGGGAGTGGGAGGACTACAGAGTAACGGGGAAGTCTTCAGACACCATTTATTCTCCTTTATTGAAACCCTAAGTGCTTGTACTGTCATCACCGAGCTGAGAACACAAAGCAGGCATGATTGAGTTGAAAGGTAAATGGCTTGGGGGGGGGGGTGAGCAGGGAAGAAAGACATTCTGCTACTCATTCGGGAGGGTATGCTAGGCCTTGTATACAACGTATTTATAAAGGGCTCCACATTCCTGCAACGACACACCTGATCCATAAGAAACACAAGGAAATACATACTGTTATTATTTTTGCTTCAGGTTCTTTTAGGACATTCTATGGTACAGCTGAGAGGTGTTCAGGAAAAGACTTTAAATTGTTACTGGTACAGCCAGGGCTTTTTTCAGCCTCTCAGGTGGGCGCCATTGTCATTATAAGGGAACAAGGGAGGCGTTCATGGCGAGTTACGGAACCTCATTTACTAGAAAAATAGCACTGGGTACAGCTGGTGCTCACGCCTCCTCCTCCCCCTCCTTTTTAGGAACTAGAAGTTGCACCCCTGCTCCCTCTGCTCACCAACTCCGCTGCCATTCCCCCCACATTAACTCCCTTCCCCTTCCTACTCCATGCAACTATTAAGCTTGCTTTCCACCTTCCCAGCTCCATTTCTGATACCACTGCTCTCTTCTATCCTGCAGTTTCAGTTTCTGCCCATTTTACACCCTCACATCATGCCCAGGCCTTCTCTGTTCCATTATTGATTAAATTCCAGTAACTACCCTTCATCTGAGGATCACTGGGCGGTTCACAATATAAAAACACAAAAATACATAAAAACAAAAACAATACCCCCCCCCCCATTAATTAGCAAAAGGCCGGGGAGAAGAGGAATGTTTTTTTTTCCTGGTGCCTAAACAATGGCGCCAGAGACATCACCTTGCCGACAAAGGTCCGTATAGTTAAAGCTATGGTTTTCCCAGTAGTGATGTATAGAAGTGAGAGCTGGACCATAAAGAAGGCTGATCGCCAAAGAATTGATGCTTTTGAATTGTGGTGCTGGAGGAGACTCTTGAGAGTCCCATGGACTGCAAGAAGATCAAACACATCCATTCTTAAGGAAATCAGCCCTGAGTGCCCACTGGAAGGACAGATCGTGAAGCTGAGGCTCCAATACTTTGGCCACCTCATGAGAAGAGAAGACTCCCTGGAAAAGACCCTGATGTTGGGAAAGATGGAGGGCACAAGGAGAAGGGGACGACAGAGGACGAGATGGTTGGGCATTGTTCTCGAAGCTACCAGCATGAGTTTGACCAAACTGTGGGAGGCAGTGGAAGACAGGAGGGCCTGGCTCTGGTCCATGGGGTCACGAAGAGTCGGACACGACTAAACGACTAAACAACAACAACAACAACAAACAATGGCGTCAGGCGAACCTCCCTGGGAAAAGTAGCCCACAAGCAGGGAGTCACCACAGAAAAAGCCTGTTATTGTGTTGCCACCCTCTGGACCTCTTGTGGAAACACACAA
This sequence comes from Podarcis pityusensis, assembly GCF_964106645.2. NCBI lineage: Eukaryota > Metazoa > Chordata > Lepidosauria > Squamata > Lacertidae > Podarcis > Podarcis pityusensis. The sequence continues at coordinate 65,817,758 of NC_138029.1, read as the reverse complement.
AGGAGGGCTGGCTTGCCTGACAGTGAGGCTCAGCAGGTGGAAGGCTAACAGGAGGGACAGGGGAGCTGTAGATGGCAAGAAGATTGAAATCTCTCTTCTTACCCCACCCCCCTTGTTCATATCCTTACCACAAATAGCAGTCTCAAGGTTCCTGGACCACACTTCATTGGTGTATAACCCCCTTGCATGCAAACCACCCCCACAGGAGCCTCCTGCATCTTCCTCCTCCCACACATTGCAATGACTAAGCAAGGGGAGCTGCACAAACAGGGGAGGAGGAGAGGGGCATGGCCCCTAATTTGATACATACAATGGTACCTTGGTTCTCAAATGCCTTGGTATTCAAACACCTTGGTTCCCAAATGCCAAAACCCCGGAAGTAAGTGTTCCTGTTTTCAAATGGTTTTCAGAAGCCGAACATCCAATGCGGCTGTTGGCTACTGTTTCCAGGGCGCCTGCACCAATCAGAAGCCGTGCCTTGGTTTTCGAACATTTCAGAAGCCAAATGGACTTCCGGAATGCATCAAGCTAGAGAACCAAGGTACCACTATATTTGGTGCTTTTGTTTTTGCTATTTATTTATTTATTTGCTATTTATTTTGCGTTTTTGAGGCTTTTTCGGTTAATTTGTTTTTGTGACTGTGTGGAACCCTGTTCAGCTACTGATTGATTGATTGATTGATTGATTGTGTGACTATCATCAGTACAGGTAAGTTTTTTTTGATCATCTACAATACTGTCTTATTTATTTTATAGTACAGCACATTGATTATTGCTTTCATTTTATGGATCAATGGTCTCGTTAGATAGTAAAATTCACGTTTAACTGCTGTTTTAGGGGTTGTTTTTAAAAGTCTGGAACGGATTAATTTGCATTACCAAGTGCACCTTGGTTTTGGAATGCTTTGGTTTTGGAACAGACTTCCGGAACGGATTAAGTTTGAGAACCAAGGTACCACTGTACAGAGAAAAAACTGTGTTTCCCTATTTCCTATTGCTCCTGCCGTGTCTGATTCTTGTTAGAGAAAGACACTGTAACACTGCAACAGATGCACAAGCACATTCTTCCATTCCCTCTGTCTCTTGTCACTCCGAGCTTTGAAAGGGTTTTGGCTCTTTTAAAGAGATTAGCAATTGCCTCAGCTAGAGACAGGGATGTGTGAATATGGAATTAGGCAAGGGAGATGCAGCGTTAAATAATGGCTGGCATTTGCAGATACATAGCACTGTAATTGGCAGGGTCACTGTGATGAGGTCTACATCTGCACCGCATCCCAGACCCCAAATCTGTTTTTAGTACCAAAGCAGACAAAGTGAGGTGTGAATTTTAAAAAGGTGCCTCTGAGCATAGGAGTAGTACCTTTCTCTCACCAGGGAGCAATCACACAGCCTGTTTGCTCAGAGATTGCTGATTGCTTAGAGAGCTTAGTTTTAAGAAAGTTATGTCACCATTAGAAAGTCAAAATAGCAGGGATGGGGAGCTTGCAGTTCTGCTGATATTATTGGACTACACCTCTTATAAGCCCCAGCCAGCATAGTCAGTGGTCATAGATGATGAAAGCTGTAGTCTGACGACATCTGAAGAGCTGCAGGTTTCCCATCCTTCATCCATAGGGGCCAGCTTTTGTTAACGTAGGACTGTGGATGCTTTTGAGTTATGCACCAAGCAGCTTTGCCACTCACAATACCTAAGATAAGAATACAATTCTGCCTAAATAAATGACTCGCTATACACACCAACAGAAAATCTCCCAGAATCATTTCATCTTCAGCAGTCATGAAACTCAATTGGGGGGGGGGGACCTTTCCTGATGCTGATGAACTAAATAAATGGAAACTCCCAGGTTCAGAGGCAGTAAGCTACTGAATAATACTTGCTGACGGCAACAGCAGGTCCGGGCCATTTCCTTTGTGTTCCACTTGGGCCCCAGTTCAGCAAAGGACTTTTATGAAACATCCTCTTATTCAGAGAATAAGGTGCAACTGGGCTTGATTGACACAAGCAAACTTTCCCTGTTTGCAGTTACCTTTTTTGAGTGTCACTCTCCCGTGTATAGGGATTGCTGGCGTCATTAACAGTTTAAAAGCATGTTAGGACAATATTGCTGTAAGCATGCCTTTAGTTATATAAAATGCTTCGATGTCCCCAGGTTTTTGTACACTTGTTAGGGAACCCTACATAGTGGGCTTTGATGGCTGGCAGCTTCACCAGGCAATTAGAATTTGTGTCAAGCTCTTCCTTTGGGGAGAGGGAAATAAATAAGTGAGCAGGTTGAACTGCCCAATGTTGCCAGATCTGCTCATGACTAAAATTGCTTTGCAGCTTGCAGCACCAGAACAGAAAGATAAAACAGCATGATGATTAGTTGTTACAAATTAGACAGGCTACCCAAACCATGTTGCCTGAATCATAAGCTTAAACGGAGACAGGTGGATAAATGCCTTATCTTTGTTGGGTACTAGAGAACCATGAAGAAAACAATGGAGGTCTAAAAGGAGGAAAAGCTTGAATGCAAGTGATTGGAGTTTAGAATTAAATGAGGGTTCAGAGAGCATAAGAATCTGCTGGATCATGCCAAAGAACACTCTAGTCCAGAATCCTGTTGTCATAGTGGCCAAGCAGATGCCCATGGAAAGCTCACAAGCATAAACTGAGTACAATAAGACTTTCCTGTTTGGAATCTCAGGTGAGATACCCATGCAATGGAAGTTGCTCCCAGTACCAGTCAACATATGCAAGCAGGTAAAGGTTCAAATAGTTCACTGCTGCAGAAGATACGGCTCAGTAAAACAGTTCTTATAGGCTTATAAGACTTATACAGCTTATAGGCTTTTGAAGTTACAGATATATACAGATACATGCACGTACAAAGTATCTCCGTTGCTCCAAATAAGTTCAGCAATTCAAGATGTAACACAGGACAACTAACAGACTCTGCTGCTGAGCTTACATGCATTAATCACAAATATAGTCAGGGCACTGGGCTGTTACCATAGCAACTGGCTTGGCCGACCTTGCACCTTCAATTAGCTAATTCATGGGGTGATATATGCTCATGAAGGAAATTAAACCCTTCCTATGTCCAGTTACCCAATGTCTCCCACTTGTGGTGGTAGAACATACCTGTCATGGCTAGTGGCCATGGACAACCTTATCCTCTATGAACATGCCTAATCTTATTTTAAAAGCATTCAACATAAAAGAGGCAGAGAGAGAGATACTAATAATTCCCTTCCCAAGAAAGCGGGGGGAAGGGTGGTCTTCTGAGTTTCACCATGATCTGTGGGTGCATGGCAATGGCACAACCCAGGGTTGCTGTCAGGAATTGAGCACAAATTCTTAAGCAGCTCGTACTCTCTGAGATCTGTGGCAGTGTGCCTATAAGTTGTTAATACACACTTAGAAAACCAGGTTCTATGCTCAAGTGATGATGTAGTGGCCAGAGGTAGGCTAGCCTTTGTAGTTTGCTCTTGAGCCAAGCCCTATCACCACAAGAACATAAGAAGAGCCTGCTGAATCAGGCCGTTGGTCCATCTAGTGCAGCATCCTGTTCTCCCAGTGGGTGACCAGATGTCAACCATACAGGATTCTAAAAACTAATCCAATGAAGTTTAAAGATAGAGGAATAGTTTACTTTAGAGATAACTCTGGTTTCTGCTCTGTAGAGATCAGCACGGCCCCTCTGCCCCGCTGCCCAGTGTGTTGTCCTGCTCTGCTTGCATATTTTCAGACAAATAGATATATGAGAGTGACACCGTAAAACCCTTGTTCAGTAGCTTTGTAGGAAAGGTTCTTTCTTTATTTTCTTCCACAGCTTTCTCTTGTATAAAATGCTGCCCTTGAAATTTCCCCACCACTCAGTGAAGCAGGGACCATGAGAAAGCAAGATTTCAGACAGCTGGTTTATTTGAGTACAAAGTTGTGTATTCTATAGCCATAAAACCGTGGCTATCTTCTTTTTAAAAATATATGAATGCCTCAATTCCCTGGGGCTTAGCCCTTTGTGGCCTTCATGAAACAACCAAATATATTTAACTTTCTTGTGTACTTTAGGTTGTCAGCAAAGGTGAGCACCTGGCAATTGTTTGGTGATATAGCCAAGGCTGACACAAATGGTAGTGTTAGAACTTCATCATGTTTGTGAGGTTTTAAGAAAGTGTGTGTAAGAGAGCTGTAGCTCAGTGGCAGAGTGTCTGACTTTCATGCGTACAGTCCCAGCTTTAATTCCTCACAACTCTGGATAGGGCTGGGAATGTCTGTTGTCGAAAATCCTGGTGAGCCACTGTCAGAGCGGACGATGCTGAGCTAGATAGACCAATGGCTCTGACTCAGTACAGTGGTACCTCGGGTTACATACGCTTCAGGTTACAGACTCCGCTAACCCAGAAATAGTGCTTCAGGTTAAGAACTTTGCTTCAGGATGAGAACAGAAATCGTGCTCTGGCGGCGCAGCAGCAGCAGGAGGCCCCATTAGCTAAAGTGGTGCTTCAGGTTAAGAACAGTTTCAGGTTAAGTACGGACCTCCGGAACGAATTAAGTACTTAATCTGAGGTACCACTGTATAAGGCAACTTCCTCTGTTCCAAAGTCTGCTCCCAGGACAGCAAATCCTTTCTGGCCAGCCATACCTGGAATCATTGGTTCCAAGACACTCTGTCCCTTTAGCTGAGTTTTGGTTTTGGAGAGTGTGAAAGGTGCCTTCTTAATGTATGCAGTCAACATGCTAATGACGTGAGCCCAGAAGAAACTAGACTGACAAAAGCCAGCAGGGGTGGGATTGAGTAAAGAGAGAGACTGCTTATCAGCGTGAAGCAGGAAAAGACTCTGTGGAGGAAGAAGCCGCTGAATAAATAAAACAAAACATATCCAGCAAACAACCTTCTCCCACCCGCTTTCATTTTAGCCTTCCTGCTCCGAGCACTGAATAGCATTTTATGCAGATCAGCCAAGCCACTGGTGCCAGAGATACCATCACACTGGGCAGCAATTGCTGAAATCTGTATTTGCCTGAGGCCAAATTGCCCTGGAAATGAAATGTTATTTTGCCACAGAGGCACTTGAATTCTCTGGGCTAAAGCACAGGAGAAAGCCAGGTCTTACTGACAACAGAAATGTACAGTGGTGCCTCGCAAGACGAAATTAATCCGTTCCGCGAGAGTCTTCGTCTAGCGGTTTTTTCGTCTTGCGAACCAACCCTATTAGCGGCTTAACGGATTAGCGCTATTAGCGGTTTAGCGGCTATTAAAGGCTTAAAGGCTTAGCGGATTAGCTGCTAAAAGGCTATTAAAGGCTATTAAAGGCTTAGCATAAAGGGGGCGAAAAGCGAAAAAAAACCTCAAGACTTGCAAGACATTTTCGTCTTGCGAAGCAAGCCCATAGGGAAATTCGTCCTGCGAAGCAACTCAAAAACGGAAAACCCTTTCGTCTAGCGGGTTTTCCGTCTTGCGAGGCATTCGTCTTGCGGGGCACCACTGTACCTTTGGGGAAGAACTTTGTTTTCGCCTCTCCACCCTTCACCATTAAAAGCCAAACTGGCCCTACATTTAGTGAAAGTGGAACATTAAGCAATCCAGTGGCTTTGAATGTTCATTTCAGGAAACTACTTAGCAAGGAAGAACGGAAACATATGGATTCAGTGGAATGGGACAAGCCTGCAAGGTCTGAATCCAAAGTTTTGGGTATGTGATTTGGCTATATCAATTGCTATCTTTGGGACATCTGAGAATCTTGTATTGCTAATGCTTTTGAGAGAAATTTGCAGACTAGTTGAGAGACAGCAGAGCTAAGCCTTTCTTGGATGGTCCATCCCTCCTACTCTCTTCAAATGGAAGGACTGTAACACTAAAGGCCAGAACCCATTTTACAGGCAGATGTTCTGGATGACAGTCTATGTTAGCCCTTCCTGGGGCCACAGGACCACTCTGAGGATATTGGCCACATTTGGTTTAGCTATGTCTCTGCTAGCCAAATTACTGCCCAACCATTAGGCATGCTGACTGGAGTGGATGGGAGGTATATTCTGCAACATGTGGAGAGTACTATGTTGATTACCGTGAATCTATACAGTGGTATCTCGGGTTACATATGCTTCAGGTTACATAAGCTTCAGATTACAGACTCCGCTAACCCAGAAATAGTGCTTCAGGTTAAGAACTTTGCTTCAGGATGAGAACAGGAATCGTGCTCTGGCGGTGTGGCAGCAACAGGAGGCCCCATTAGCTAAAATGGTGCTTCAGATTAAGAACAGTTTCAGGTTAAGAACGGACCTCCAGAACAAATTAAGTATTTAACCCGAGGAACCACTGTGTTGTACCAGGTTTTCCTGTTAGCCTGTAGCCAATTCTATTTCATTTAATACCTCAGGGTCTCCCCCCCCCCACATTGTAGCAGCCAGCATTTATTATTAATCCATGCCTTTATGACATTCTAAATTTACAAACAAGCACAATGTGTCCAGGAATAGAGCTAAGAGCAGCACTGCAACCAGTTCTTCAGCATTCATTGCATATCTTTCATATAAGGCTTATCAACTGGTTCCTATATTGGATGGACAAATGAACTGAAGTACCTTGAGCTGAAAGAAATGAGACTAGCTTCTGTTTCACAAGCTATACACACAGCTATTGGGACCATATAAAACCATATATATATTCGACCCATCTTAAAATCTTGGCTGGTCACTTCTCATCTGGAAAAGCCGAAGTCATTTATCCTATCACCAAATGACTCTTATCAGCTTCGCTAGTCATTGCTCATAGGTTCCAGCACACACATTATTTATCATTGCTGATGCCTCACACACATGCAACAACAACAACAAAAATTTTATATCTATATTTCTACAATATCAACTAATTCATCTATGGCTGGGCTGAGCCACTATAGCAGAACAGAATGGATATATATATATATATAGGTTTAAGTTGTAAGATTCATTACAGTCAAAGTGTTTTCAGCAGATAACTCCACGACATCCATCAGCAATTCCTTCTGTCTGGAAGCTTCAGTGCAGAATGTACTCTACAATTTCAGATTATCAGGCAAAACAAGGCATAGTGAAATGAAACAACCTTCCCAAGATGGCACAATGTGATGCCTCCAGAACTACAATATTGACTTCCTTTGTTGTTCTTGCCACAACAGACTAACGTGGCTCCTTCAAAAAGTAGAAAGCTAGTGCACCATACAAATCCAATAAAATGTGTATTTAATTTAATTTAAACATACTGCTTAAATACAATAGTCTCTAAGTGGTTTACAAAGGTGAGCAATAAATGGTAAAAATCAGTAAAAACTATAAAACTTCAATAAAATGCCAGCTGGAATAAAAAAGTATCCGGTAGGTACCAGAAGATCAGTAGGGTGGGCTGACCTCAACTGGAAGGGAGTTCCATAAAATTGAGTCCACAACATGGCTGCTGGTGGATATGATCTGTGCATCTGAGCTGTGAGGCCACTAACAGTGACTCCCCCAAAGGTCTTGGTGACCAGGAAGGGAGATATAGGATTAGGCGGTCCTGAGGTATCCTGGGCCCAAACTGCCAAGGGCCTTGTAAATTAATGTAATAAACTTAAACCTGGCCCAGTAGCATATGGGTGGCCATTGCAAACTTTTGAGCACCAGAGTTATGTGCTGGCAATAGTATCTCTCCCCATCAACCATCTAGCCATGTTGTTTGGCACCAGCCAGATCTTCCCTTTGTTTTTGATTATAGGATTGCCACTGGCTGCTTCAAGAGGGGCCTTAATGTGAAACAGGCCATGGAGGGATCACGAAAGGTTTGTTAGTGATCGGTTGTTGTTGTTTTACTTGTTGAATCCATATTAAATGAAGGGGAAATGAAAGATGGCAGTCTGATGCCAGCAGTGTTCTTTGGACAAAAAACTTGCATGGATTCACTGGTCCCACAAGAAGAAGAAGAAGAGTTTGGATTTGATATCCCGCTTTATGACTACCCTAAGGAGTCTCAAAGCGGCTAACAATCTCCTTTCCCTTCCTCCCCCACAACAAACACTCTGTGAGGTGAGTGGGGCTGAGAGACTTCAGAGAAGTGTGACTGGCCCAAGGTCACCCAGCAGCTGAATGTGGAGGAGCAGGGACACGAACCCGGTTCACCAGATTATGAGTCCACCGCTCTTAACCACTATACCACACCACAACAAACACCCATCTGGAAGCAGTCATGGAGACGTCAGGTAATGGACCTCAGGGTTCACAAAAATCCCCTTACATGTTGAAAGAACACATGGGGGGTTGTGTGTGTTCCCAGGGAAGGAGCAGCAGCTCTTAACCTCTGGGCCACCCAAGCATTGGCCATTCTCACTGGCCTCTTCAGCGGTTTGATACCCACAGATAACACATGCCTAAATAGAATTTTTGCCTCTAATTTTAGATGCTAAAGAAACAAACACTATCCCACTAGGTAGTTGCAGGAGGGGGGTAGGTTGCATTTTAATCTGAAGATGCTTTATTCATTGCTCAAAGGCTATTTTAAAATTTCTGCTTAAAGTTTTCATACTTTCTTCAAAAATTCATTTACATTTTTTTGTGAGCCACTATTGAGAGTTTTGTGGTGACTTATACATCTCAAAATAAATAACATAAAAACAATTTATTTCTCTAGCCGTGAACAAAATCACAGCTCCGTGGCGTTTTCTTTTCTAAGTGCTTGGATGGCAAGGTGTGGGAGAGTGATGCTATCTCTACCACATTTGAAAACGGAGACTTCAAATGCTTTGCCATATCCTCTCACTGTGTAGGCCTGCAAAATCCAGCGGGGTGAGTCCTTCATCTTAGCTGGAACCTCTGGCAATGATGCGCCCCCCTCAACTAAGAACAAATGTCAATAGTCAGTAAAAAATTAAAACCGCAGGAAGCTGCTGCTCTTCAAAAAGCCAGCAACTAGGAGTACTGAACTGAAGTTCATTGATATGAACCAACTTTAGACCAGCAGCTGCAATAAAAGCAGGAAGGGCAGGGAGTACATGAGAGAGAGAAAGTGTGTGTGTGTATGAGTGAGTGAGAATCACTACTTCATGTCAATAACAGAGATGAAAAACCTTTGAGCCTACAGGTGTTGTTGGAATCATAGAATCATAGAATCATAGAGTTGGAAGACACCACAAGGGCCATCGAGTCCAACCCCCTGCCAAGCAGGAAACACCATCAGAGCACTCCTGACATATGGTTGTCAAGCCTCTGCTTAAAGACCTCCAAAGAAGGAGACTCCACCACACTCCTTGGCAGCAAATTCCACTGTCGAACAGCTCTTACTGTCAGGAAGTTCTTCCTAATGTTTAGGTGGAATCTTCTTTCTTGTAGTTTGGATCCATTGCTCCGTGTCCACTTCTCTGGAGCAGCAGAAAACAACCTTTCTCCCTCCTCTATGTGACATCCTTTTATATATTTGAACATGGCTATCATATCATCCCTTAACCTCCTCTTCTCCAGGCTAAACATGCCCAGCTCCCTTAGCCGTTCCTCATAAGGCATCGTTTCCAGGCCTTTGACCATTTTGGTTGCCCTCCTCTGGACACGTTCCAGTTTGTCAATGTCCTTCTTGAACTGTGGTGCCCAGAACTGGACACAGTACTCCAGATGAGGTCTGACCAGAGCAGAATACAGTGGCACTATTACTTCCCTTGATCTAGATGCTATACTCCTATTGATGCAGCCCAGAATTGCATTGGCTTTTTTAGCTGCCGCGTCACACTGTTGGCTCATGTCAAGTTTGTGGTCAACCAAGACTCCTAGATCCTTTTCACATGTACTGCTCTCAAGCCAGGTGTCCCCCATCTTGTATTTGTGCCTCTCATTTTTTTTGCCCAAGTGCAATACTTTACATTTCTCCCTGTTAAAATTCATCTTGTTTGTTTTGGCCCAGTTCTCTAATCTGTCAAGGTCGTTTTGAAGTGTGATCCTGTCCTCTGGGGTGTTAGCCACCCCTCCCAATTTGGTGTCATCTGCAAATTTGATCAGGATGCCCTTGAGTCCATCATCCAAGTCGTTGATAAAGATGTTGAATAAGACCGGGCCCAAGACAGAACCCTGTGGCACCCCACTAGTCACTCTTCTCCAGGATGAAGAGGAACCATTGATGAGCACCCTTTGGGTTCGGTCAGTCAGCCAGTTACAAATCCACTGAGTGGTAGCATAGTCAAGACCACATTTTACCAGCTTCTTTACAAGAATATCATGAGACACCTTGTCAAATGCCTTGCTGAAATCAAGGTAGGCTACATCCACTGCGTTCCCTTCATCTACCAGGCTTGTAATTCTGTCAAAAAACGAGATCAGGTTAGTCTGACATGACTTATTTTTCAGAAATCCATGCTGACTATTGGTGATCACAGCATTCCTTTCTAGGTGCTCACAGACTGTTTGCTTAATGATCTGCTCCAGAATCTTCCCTGGTATTGATGTCAGACTGACTGGGCGGTAATTATTTGGGTCCTCTCTTTTCCCCTTTTTGAAAATAGGGACAACATTTGCCCTCCTCCAGTCTGCCGGGACTTCGCCTGTTCTCCAGGAATTCTCAGAGATGACTGCCAGTGGTTCTGAGATCACATCTGCCAGTTCTTTTAATACTCTTGGATGCACTTCATCTGGCCCTGGAGACTTGAATACATCTAAACTAGCCAAGTATTCTTGTACTATCTCCTTAGTTATTCTGGGCTGTGTTTCCTTTGCTGAATCATTTGCTCCAAATTCTTCAGGTCGGGCATTGTTTTCTTTATCGGAGAAGACTGAGGCAAAGAAGGCATTGAGGAGTTCAGCTCTTTCTGTGTCCCCTGTTTGCATTTCACCATCTTCTCCAACTCCCATCAGCCCCAGTATGGTCAATGACTCCAACTCCCACCAGCCCCAGTATGGTCAGTGAACTAGGATGATGGTACCTGTAGTCCATCAACATCCAACAACAGATTATCCATCCCTGTCGTATAAATTTGTCTTCATATATTAACTTCATATATTAACTTGCTCTAAGGCAATCCTAGAGCATCCTATAGACTCTTTCTTTCTTTCTTTCTTTCTTTCTTTCTTTCTTTCTTTCATCACTGCCTTTCACCCTAAGGTCCCAGGGGAGCTTACATCATCATCATCATCAACAACAACAACTTTTCTTGCATTAGCCATGACACCGGACAGGTTACAGCATTAAAGCATTTAAAACAACATGCAATGATAAAAATTGCAAGTACAGAATTGCAATTTCCAGGGTACCATGCCAGTCAAACAGGTTAAAAAACCAATTTAAGGTTCCAGTTCAAAGCACATTCATTAGGTACTAAGAGCCATTGATTGAGGTATGTTTGCTTAGGAGTCAAGCTTCTAGACCAGAGATTGGAGCCTGTGCCGCACCAGATGTGGCAGAGCCCGTTCATCTGGAGCCACAGTATTACAGATATTAATATTGCACAGTTTCAAGTGACTGGAAGCATAATAACTGACTCTTTTTGGAAATAATGCATTGTCCAGACCCATATAAATATTATTCAAAGTTTTACTTGCAGAACTTTCTTTATAACAGGATTAAAACATCAAATGTACATCAAAAATATCCATACAGTATATTGTGCTATCCAGCACAGGCTCAGTATCTTAGAAATAAAAGATAATCCCAAAAATTCAAGCTGTGTCCCTCTCCCACATTCCAGCCTGCCTTAGTCTGCCTACGGCTATGGAGCTCCTGGAGAACCATTTACCACATCCTTTTGTCCTCTGCCACATTCAGAGAAAGATTAAAGCCACTGCCCTTTCTAGATGGTGAATTTACAACCCAACAGCCTTTACACATGAGCAAAGGTTACATTCAGTTTAGAGTAACAGAAAACAATCAACAGTAATCATTAATCCATTTAGGAGCTTAGAGAGCCTCAGAAAACTACTGTGGAAAAACCCTATGTTAGCAATACACATTTAGCCATTTCCCCATTTCAAACCTTCCTTAATACACAGGCATTTTCCCATTTCTGTGTGAATTAAATTAATCATACCTAACACATAGGTCATGCTGGCTGAGGCTGATGAAGGGTTGGAGATCAGCAATACTTAGTGGGTCACAGGTTCCCCATCTTTGCTCTAGGCTATTCATACCTTGATTTGAATAAGTCCCATTCAGATCAATGAGACCTAATTACAGGTGTAGGAGTGTGTAGTAAATTTGTGTTGTTAAAAAACCACAACCCTTTTCATTTTAAATATAAATATAAATGACCAAATAAACCATTTTCTTCACCTCAAAATCAATGGCAACTAAGTTTGTTCTGGATATAAGCTTTCGTGTGCATTCACACTTCTTCAGATACACACTTTTGTGTGCATGCACACGAAAGCTTATACCCAGAACAACTTAGTTGGTCTCCAAGGTGCTACTGGACAATTTTTTAATTTATTTTGACTGCGTCAGACCAACACGGCTACCACCTGAATCTAAAGCTTTACTTTGTTTCACAGGGAAAAAGAATAGCTACCTATAACTGTTATTATAGCAGCCACATAACAGTGCTCTAATAATAATAATAATAAATTTATTATTTATACCCCACCCATCTAGCTGGGTTTCTGGGCAGCTCCCAACAGAATATTATGATGCTGATGATGGTGATAAAGTATCAAACATTAAAAACTTCCCTAAACTGCCTTCAGATGTCTTCTAAAAGTCAGATAGTTGTTTATTTCCTTGACATCTGATGGGAGGGCATTCCACAGGGTGGGTGCCACTACTGAGAAGGCCCTCTGCCTGGTTCTCTGTAGCTTCACTTCTCGCAGGGAGGGAACCGTCAGAAAGCCCTTGGAGCTGAACCTCAGTGTCTGGCTGAACGATGGGGTGGAGACGCTCCTTCAGGTATAACACGTGAACGTGTGTAATATATATGGTGAATAATACAATGAATCCCTGGTTTATTTAAAAAGCCAACAAAACTCCATGTAGCTATTCCATTTCATATATAAAAATATAACCATATTGTTATGACCTACTGTAGATGTTATTTATATATTGCCATCTATGTACATGGCTCTGCACACAATTAAAACAAGAAATTCTACACTGAAGGGCGTACAATCTAAAACAACAAATGAACAATACAATAAAAATCAATAGTATAAAAATAAAAAAAATCATTTTGCTGCCAGTCTTTCTGAGTCATTGGTGACATTTTCCAATGAATTTGTTTAGTCTATCCAGGTCAGACGGTGCTCTGAGCTTTCTCCCCACCATTGAGGCAATATCTCAAACTTTGCTGTGATCCTGTAAAATTGTCCGAGATGCAGTTGAGCCTGCAGTATCTGACAACTGTCATCCTAGATGCTGTGAATAGACAAGTAAGCAGCTGCTTATGAACACAAAGATTGATCTCAGGAGTTCAGAACCCAGGAGATTTGTGTTGTACATTTGCATGTATGAGAAATCACAAGAAGAAATGTCAGCTGCAAGGAGTTTTCTTTGAAGGCTTTTTGCCTTTTTCTGTTCTGAGAAATCAAGGTGACTGAGGCTATGCTGAGAGCTTGGGAGGGGAGAGAGCAGAGAGGTGTTGAGTTTGGGTGGGGGGGAGAATCTTTCATTTTGACTGACGGATCTCGCTGTTAATCACAGTCACTTGTTTTTCCCAGTGCACTCCAATCACAGTGATTTGTGGAAAGGATGTTGAAGTAAACAAACAGACCTGTTCTTCACATGGGTCACTGTTCTCTCCTCAGTTTTGGCTGTGACACCAGGGTGTAACTGGTGGAGTTCGGCTATTGAGTGGCCTGCTTCTTTCCCAGTCCTTATTTTTTCCTAATAATGACAAATTGTAGCTCTCCCCATTTCCTTTTCACTTGTAAGAAGTGCAGCGGTGAGGTGAAAAATTGTGACTTTTTCATTTTTTTAAAAATAACAATGGCAAAATACCTAGCATGGTAGCCCCTGGGTATATTTCTCTGAACTTTGGCAGCTTTCATACCCAGGAGCACCTAATCCCTGTTCCCAGTTTTCACATTGATTGTTTAATGCACAACTATGGGAGGGAAAATGATTTCTGTTTCTGTGCTCAACAAAAACTGATAAAGTCTGCTCCTGTGAGAGAATTGCTGCACTTACATTAACTGAAATTTGGCAGGCTTTGTTCTGTAAGAAGGGGTGGCAGTGCCTGCATCCTATTTTGGCAGAAAAGAAAAAGAAAATTGGGTGGAATTCAAAGTTGCATCAAGGAGATTGCTCCACCACTGCAAGTGTTTCTGTGTACCTGATGGAATCTCTCATCTCTTCTCCCCTGTACTGTTCTGGGGGTCCTCCTAACCATCTCCCCCAGAGCCAGTTTGTGAAAACACGGGGGGGGGGGGGGATGTTATGAGATGGGAGAAGGAGAATAAATCCCATTGCACTAGCAAGGCTCATTGTACTGGCTTCTGCTAGCACAACTGTTCCGTTGGCTCCAGTCCAGAGACCTTTTCTTACTTGCTTTTTTCTCTTTAAAAATTAACTTGTAATGCTCCATGCATGAAGACCCCTGGATAAACCTGCTTGAAATGTGGCAGGCTTAATTCACCTCGGAGTGACTCCCTCATCTGAAAATTTCATCGCCTTTTGTTAAATGGCGTGGGGTGGGTATAGCCATTTTTAGACTCCTCATTGTAGTCAATGGGGGTAAACCAAGTTATGGAATTAACAGATCAGACTGAGACCCAAATAATGAAACAGAAAGGATTCAAAGCAGATTGGGCTGCTTCCAAACACAGCACTTAGCCATGGCTAATATTGTGCTCACTACAAACACCTAATATGTGCAACTTCACAACTGTAATAAACCACACCTCTTCATCACTTGATTAATCCTGGCATGAGATCTGAAAATACGATGAAAGCGAATCTCAAATTCATTGCCATTTTGTTTTCCATACAAAGCTTTTCTTGAGATTATTGTAAAAATAAAATTAGAGCGAAAAACTAAATATTTACAGTCCGAGATGGTAAGATCAGTAACCCCATTTGCAATTTGCTCCTGTATATAATTAACTATATAATTTCTTGTTGCATTGGCTTATCGCTCACATTCCAATGATGCCTGTCTGTTCTCTCTGTCAATATAGAGGGTGAAAATCAGAGAGGTCACCCACTGCCTCATTCTTTAAAGTATCTTTGTTCTTCCTTCCCTTCCCTTTGCCCAATCCGTAGCCCCACATGCTCCCTGTTCTTTGATGAGCCAAATTATTATTACCAGTGATGGGGATTTGTTCTGTGTCATTTTGAAAGGTCCAGGGGCAGAAGCTTTAATTGCTGGATTTTTCACAGAGGGTGTTAACATTTATTAAAGTCAGTTTCTCTGATTTCCTTTTAATGAAATGACTACTGTGCGTATGAGATAACATTAGGATCAGTTGGTGGGGGACTCACAGAGGGCTTAAAATAATCAGGCTAAGAAAGTGGGGGTGGGGGGAGGAAATCACACACAGCACTTCTTAAGGAATTACTCCACAGCTTCACTTGGCAGTGAGGAACCACAGTAATTTCCAAGGAAGGCCAGGCATGGCTGGAGCTGTGCATTTTATTTTTAAATGGACGTCTTGAAGAAAGTAGCTCGGCAAGTTATTGAAAAGACAGCTAAGCTCAATAAAAATAGTAATGTGTGGGGTGATTCCTTTTTTAAAAGGAGGACAGCATTTTTGCCTACCTTATATTCTTTTGCCCACTTAAGAACATAAGACAAGTTTGCTGGATCAGGCCAATGGCCTATTTAGTCCTGCATCTTGTTTCTAGAATGGGCCAGATGTCTGTGGGAAGCCCTAAAGTGAGTGCAACAGCACTGTGCTCACCTGCCATTCCCAGCAACTGGTATATGGGGTATTACGAGAGGGGTATTACCTCTGGTTGGGGACATGTTGTGCTCCTTCAGGGGGGTTGTTTGTCTACTTTTAGTCCCCTCCCTGCACTCAGGTCTCACCTGTGGCTCCTAGAAGCTGTCAGCATTCGAGAGCAGCTATATCCTGAGAAACAGCTCCAACTGGCTGGCTAAAGCAGGTGAGGGTAGCTGATAGGTCTTGAACCCTCAGGCTGCCCTGCAAGCAAAGACAGGGTCTGGTGGATTGAGCAGATGAGACCAATGGTGGGCCCAACAGCCAAGAAGGTGGTTTCTGCATCTACTGTAGAGGGAAGTGAAGGGCAAATCAACCTGGGAAGGTAGCCCAACTAGGAGAAGGAAAACTCTGATCCTAAACCTCTGCTGCCTTGTGGAATATCTTTGGGAGAAGAAAAGGCTAAGGAGTAAACCCTTAGCTGTATGCCTCCTTCTGGCAACTCCTGCAGCCAAGCTAGTGTCAAATGTATTTCTCTTCTTTCCTTTGGACCACAGCAGTGAGACCGAGAAAGGGGTCTTGTTGCTTGGCCAGTCCAGAACCTCCATATGCACTGTCCCCGTTCACTTCTCTCTAATGTTTGAAGGAAACATGAGAGCCGTGTGCATGTCCAGCCCTTAGCCCCAGCTGGTTTTGTATGGAAAGGTGTCATTTTGAAAACAAGGTTCCCTTGCATACTTGGTAACCTCCCCACCTGCTGAGACCTGCTTCTGCCCTGTTCTTAGATCCATTTACAGATCTTTTTATTATCAGAATGTCTTTCTGTCTTGAGATGCAAGCAAGCACTCAGATCAGGCATAGGCAAACTCCGGCCCTCCAGATGTTTGGAACTATAATTCCCATCATCCCTAGCTAACAGGACCAGTGGTCAGGGATGATGGGAATTGTAGTCCCAAACATCTGGAAGGCTGGAGTTTGCCTATGCCTGACTCAAATAGTTTGGGTGTGCCCTCTGTGACTCATCGGGTGAGAGGTACACTTTCCATACATGTGCTCCACCCTTGCCCCTTCTTTCTTGCACCTGCCTGCCCTTTACTACACCACGTGCTCATAGCTGCATACCGCAGTACATGCCTCTACTTTTGTCCATTCCTCTTCAAGCAGATAAAGCAAATGTTTTCAATTAACAAGGTTTTTATGTCTGAAAGCGATAGGAGCTAGTTCATTTAACACAGGGAAATTAATTGAAATCTGAATGTACATAGTCAATTTATTGCCGCCAGAGCAATTATTGCAAGTGCTTGGCCACTGCCGTATAAGGAAAGCGAGATATCTTTAGCTGATTTTTATTTTTTATTTAAGCTGGCAAAACCTATAAGCTTGAAGTGATTAATGCACACAGCATCCTCCAGCAATAGCTAGGAGGGGAGCATCATGTCCACAGCTACTATATCCTAGGTTTGCCATATTTTGAAGAGCAAAAAAGAAGAGGACACATTTGCCGACTTCTACTTTTAACTTCCAAGAGGAGAAAGTGCTGATGCGTTCAGGTCCTGTTTTCAGGCTTCTCACAGGCATCTGGTTGGCCGCTGTGAGAACAGGGTGCTAGTCAACGCAGGTGTTGGGTCTGATCCAGCAGGGCTCTTCTTACATTAACATCATTTTCACACTGCTGATAGCATGGGAAAAAACCATTTCAAACGTCCAGGACAAAACCAAACCAGCTTTTCAAGTACAATTACAAGGCCTAAGACTGAGCTCTCTTATTTATTCAATTTTGATGTCAAATGCTACTGTGAAAGAAATTGAATTATCCACTCATCTTGTTCCAGGCAGGACATGATTCTTTGCTTTACCAAAATATAATTCTGCCACTGTGGTACCTGGAAAATGGCTCAAGGGAATTCACCTGAGAGAAGTGTATTCTCACTAAGGGCCCAATTTTCCATGGCTGGCCCTACCGCTGAAGGGAGAGTGAGGTATTGCCTCAGATGGACAGGCAGAGAGGTGTTGGAGGACAGAGCTGCCTGCGCCATATAGTCTGCCCTGCCTTCAGGTGTGGTGCGCAAGACTGCCTTCAGGTGTGGTGTGCAAAGGAAGACTGCCAATTCAGTCAGCTTCTTTACATGGAGAGGGGGACAACGACACCCTCTTGTCCATGTCATGCAGCAAATATATATTGGGCCAGCCCTATGTTCTTCCCATCACCTTTCTTTCCAAGTCTGTGCAATGTGCAGACTGTCTGAGCCATGGGCTATTCAAACCAACTTCAAATCACAAAGATTTATTTAAGTTCAAAGTAAGGGAGTGGGAGCCAGGGGGAAAAAACTAGCAAAGAAAGAAAACAAAACAGTCCTAAATAATTCTATTTTGGACATATCAGCAACGTACTTGTCTGAAGCAAATGTTCAACCAGATATTCCATGCCAAAACCATTCCTATTTATTGGTGGTGGGGACGGGGAGGGGGAGAAGACACAGGGAGAGGCTACCAATTGGATTGGAACAAGGTGGGCTTTTACATCAGCCAGGTAAGGAGGTGATCTTTGACTAACATATCTTCACACATGGAAGAAAAGAGATGGTAGTGAAGGGGGTGCTCTATCATCTCTTCTTCCGAGTCAGAATGTGTTATGTGCTTTTTGGGTGTGTGGATGTGGCAAGCCTGCCTCTGGGAATGAAGCTGATAGCTTACTGGGGCTGGATTCTTAAAATGACAGGCCCAGTGTGTTCAATGCATTTTCTCAACTATTCTGAAGATATGGTACACCTCAAGTGTCCTGATTTAACCAGGACATCCCAGATTGACAGAAGCCGCCCCTGCTTCTGATCCAAATCCCAGATGTCCCATTTTGGTATATTTTGGTTCTGTGCTGTGTTGCGAGTCAGTTGGCTCACAGCAGAGTATGGGACCAAAAAACAGAAGGAAAACTTGCCTTGATCCAGTGCATCACCACTCCTTTTCCTCCTTTTGCCTCAGCACTTCTGGAAGAAAGTACCGTATTTTTGCATGTATAACCATCGCCTGTCCCTCCCCTACAATCTGTGCATAAGACAACTTGCAATTTTTGCCTATTATTTCTAAGGAACAAATATTGTCTTATACACAGAAAAATATGGTATGTCTGTGGTGTCAGAGGAGGAGGTGGAGTCTGGTGTGGTCCCCGTGGTATCTCCCGATGCAACACAGGCCGGGGTGACCTTCCCAGTGGAAGTAGTAAATTTGTATTATGTAGTAAATTTGGAGTATGTGTGGGGTGGGGTCCGCCTCCACAAAACATTCCTGGTTTTTTTTAAAGTTACTGTCAGGCTTGCCAACTCTTCCCTCTTAGGGCTATTATTTATTTGCTTATTTAAGACATTTTTGCATTACCCTTCATAAAATATATCCCTGGGCAGTTCACCACAATTAAATTGCTAAAAACAACAACACTATTAAGACAAATCAATAAAAGCTACTGAATAGCAACTGAACAGACAAATAAATGCAGTGTTAAAATACCAGCTCCTACAGAATGTTAAAGGGTCTGAATGACCCCAGGTTCTGGTATTTAATTTTTTATATGTTTCAATTGTTTTTAAGTATGTTTTCATGTTACTTTTAATTGCGTTGTTTTATCTTTTTTGGGTGTTTTCTGTCCTGGGCTCCATTGGAAGGAAGAGCAGGATATAAATTTAATAAAAATAGCTTTCTAAGTAACTAAATAGGAGTTCAAGGTGGCAAACACAGTTCTTCCCTGTCTCCATTTTATGCTCACAACAACCTTTTGAGGTAGGCTAGGCTGAGAGTGGGTTACTGACCCAATGTCACCCAGTGAGCTCTCTGGCTGAGTGGTGATTTGAAACTGGGTCTCCCCAGCCCTAGTCCAACACTTTAACTGCTGTGCAACTCCGTCTCTCTTATTAAGAGAGACGGAGAGAAAACCTTTTTCTCTATCCGTTTTCTCCACACCATGCATAATGGCTTGCTTACCCTGCGATCAGGATGGGTGGCGGTTGCGGCCCCTTGTGTTATGCCCTCCATTCCCAGGGCAGTGAGGAGTCATGTCCCAGTGGTGAGCCATTTTAAGTGCCCCCCGCCAGCTGCATTGCATGCCTGAAAGAACGCCCAGCCAAAATGTTTACACTGTGTGTTTAGCAGTTGCAAAACAAGCAGTTTCAACAGGCGATGCTTCCCCCCATCACTGCATATGCATGCCAGGAGAGCCTTATGAATTTCAGCTTGCCATGCTGTTATTAAAGGCACAAGAACCTAGCTTTCGTGTGTGTGTGTGTGTGTGTGTGTAGCAACAGTTAATGGGATATTTGGGAGTGTGCCTATTTTATATTCATGGATGGAAGCAGAGCGGAGGATGTGGTTCTAGAGTTGCCTTTGCCACCTGGTACTTCTAGTTCCAAATCAGAAGTAGAGGGATTAATGGAATTCCACCCACACATGCAGGCATCGGTGGGGTTGATGTTTGGCTTCTATGAATACGATAGCACTGATCATTGTCATCACTGTGAAATCTTTCCTTTAAAAAAACAATAATACCCTGCTTGTCATTACAGGGGAAGTGCCAAACCATTTGAACAACAAGCTGTAATATCTGTCCGTTCTCCCCCCTCTCCCTGCCCAGGTCCCAGTTTAATTGCTTCAAAGCTGACTGACAGAACATCTGCAGGTGTCATCATCCTGATTTCCATACAAATGAAGCTTACAAGTCTCAATCTCTGCATCTCCACCAGGGGAACAATGAAGTAAGTCGTGAGTCACTGTGCACAGCTAGAGGAAAACAACAACAACATTGTGGTACAATGGAGCCTTTCCAAGCCAGGAGACCCGGAATTGTGGATGTCTTGAAAGCCACCACCTGTCTTCAACCCTTTCTAACAATGGAAGGCCCAGAATGGCTTCACAGCAGAATGTGATGCTTGGAGCATCCAAAGGGAACCTACTCATTAAGCCTCCACAGATCATGATAGTCAGGACAAATCATACCCCGTTCATTTGTTTTGCATCATACTCTTTTGGAAACCTTTCAGATCAGCTCCATCCAGGGCTTCTCTTTCAGCCACTGGAGCTCAGCTCTGGCATCTCAGATGGGGGCCATTGCCATTCTAAGAGAACAAGGGAGAAGTTCATGGTGAGCTCCACATCTCTTTTTCTAGAAAAATAGCACTGGCTCCATCCATATCATTCAAGCGATTTACAAGAGGATACAATTCTCCTCTATTTTTTTGAAACCCTCTCCATCTGTTTCTTGCTTTCACTCAAACCCTTGTTTTCCTATTGTCCCATTAATCTGATTGTGTTCTTCTTTTGCCAATATCCTTACATTTTCTCTTCAGTTTGTGTCCTGTTCACTGGACAGGTGGCATTAGTCATCCTTTTGGAAAGCTAAGCACATGAAAGGCAAGGCACAAACTAAAACATTTCTACCCATCAAAGAATCCAGGGTGAGGAAAATGCACTTCATGCTTGTAAAGTGACCACAGAACTTCTATTATTGGCTGGTATATAAATCCTGAAATAAATAAGTAAGAACAAAACAAAAGCACGTTAATGCAAATGTGTAGAACAGCTGAATGTTACATAGAACCCTTTCTTTGCAACTTGAGCAAAGCATTGACTTGGAGCATAATAACGGTGTGTTTAAAGTACTGCAGTGAACCATGGATCCAGCAGTGATGTGGACATAGACTTGGAGGCTGCAGGGGCACCAGATGAGGAGCTGGGTCTGGATCAGGGCTCAAAGCTAACTGCAGAAGATAGGGAGACTATGGTGACTGAGGCGGTTGGACAAGAGCTTTCAAAGGAACCTCCAAGACCACCAGGGCCCATAAGGCCAGAGCCTGGACCCTCACAAACACCTTCCTTGGGCTTGAAGAACCAAATGTTTCCCACTGCTCATCACCAGGCAGGAAGTGCCAAGAGTGCACTAGCATTCAGGAGAGTTGGTGTCTCCAGTACCCAACAGAAACCCACCTTGATCTGGAGAACTGTCTGACTGCAGGCATGAACTCCTCCACCTATCGAGGAGACCTCTGAAGAAAGACAGCTGATAGGAGTCAGTTGAGGTTAGGCGGTGTTTGCAGTAGCTCCAGCTCAAAATGCCCAGAACGATTGGAATGATACATGTGTACCAGCTTTGTGCCTTGACTTCACTTGGACCTACTGAATGTGATCTTGGACTGGTTTCACCTTGTCTCCTGCCTGAGCCATTGTTTCGTATCCTGATTGCTTGGACCCTGGCCCCAGACTGCCTTTGGACACTGCTTTTGCCCACGTTGACAGAGAGCACCATGATTGTTTTGGATCCTACAACTGGGCAACTCACTTCTCTCCTCTGTCCAGTATTCTAAAGTGTGAAAAGTAATTCCACACAATTAAAGATCAATGGAAGCCCTTTTGTCAAGCACACTCATCACCATATGACCCCATTGTTGCTAATCAAGAGAGCCAAACTCTTATTTGTTTCCTTTTAGGTATAAACTCTGCACAAAATGTGTCTTGGGTTGTGCTGTAAATGAAGCAAAGCAGGAGGGCTGAAAAAGCAAGACAGCTAGAAACAGTTTTAGAGGACCCCCCCTTTTTATCCCTATGCTCTGGTGGAACAGCACTCCAAAGACCATGACAGCCAACCATTTTACAGGCGCATAGTGTACTACTAAAAGTACTATTACCTTTGAGAGTCCCCATATGCCATTAAAGCTCTCGCTCATTCTTGGTCAAACATGCTTGTTAAATTTCTGGGCAGCCTGTTCCCAGTATGATCACAGGTCTCAAGGAAGATGTACCATATAAGAAACAAAACAAAATGTGAGTAAATCTTCGATCAGAGGCATTCTGTCCAAGAGCTACTTCACAAAGGTTAACATTTCCATTTTGAGCTCTTAATAACTGCTATCTTGCCTAATCATCATCACTATTTCATTTTGGAAAGTACAATTAACAGAATCACAGGATGGCCCTTTACTGTGCTTTATGGATTGCCACACTAAAACGGAATTATTTATAAGAATCTAAAGGTCCTGGCATTCCTGTTTGGAAAAAGTCATTTGGTGAGGAAGCATTTTATTTTATTTTGGTTCTCTCTCCCCCCCCCCTCTCACACACACACCCGAGAGATCATTTTCAGGCACTCACATACTTTCTTAAATTCAAAGCTATTTTTAATTTTTAATTCGGATTTCTGGTTCACTGCATCCTGGGGCTGGGAACAATCCTGAAATCAGTGTTCAGTAGCATTGCAATCTTATGCATCTCAACTCTGAAATAAGTCCCAATGAGTTCATTGGGATTTACTCCTGGGTAAGTGTGTATAAAACTTCCGCTCCAAATCCACAGGTAATATACCAATTAAAGCACACTATCAGCATGAACCCATGCCTGTTTAAGGCCAGCCATTAGTAGCTAGAAGAAATAAAAATGTCACGGCACACTTCTGGAAAATGTCCAAGGCTGAGCTAAGTGTTTCTCCAGAGACAGGAGGCTGTGGGACAGCAAGTGAGAATGCCTGCTATAAACTTGGCAATTTGTGCACAGATGGTAGAGTATTAGAGATTACAATTAACATATCGCCCCGAAGAAGGCAGCCTCTAAGGTACATAAGGTCGAGTCAGATAGAGCTTTATAGGTCAAAACTAGCATCCTGAATTGTGTAATGAAAACAAAAGGGAACCGGTTGTAACTTGCTCTTAGTGCCCCATCCCCATCTGTAGATGCAAATGTTGGCAAGTAGAATCCTCAGGGTCTAACTACAAGTTCAGCTAATCATATGATTATGATCCTATTGCAAAAGCCATTGTGGGCCTTTGCAAAACGAAATACCAGGGACGTGGGTGATTGTCATTGGCACTGCAGCACATGGGGAGGATTGGTTTATGTCTGACTTCCACAGCTGTGAGCTCAGGAAAAATCCCACCCCACTTCCCAGTACAGTGGTACCTGTTAGGATCGTCCTACTTGTGTGTAGGACCCTGGCAGAGACACATGCCCGACTGTTGTCTCCCTCCTGGTCGGGAGCTTCAAAAGCTTTCTCCAGCCTGAACATCACAACAACTGATACCAAAAGGCATTAGCACACTTAGGGATCATGCAGAGTATTAGCAGTGTGTGTAACATAGCATTTTGGCAAATCTACGTTTATTTACATATAATACACTCAGAGCATTCTGACTTAGCTCCTTCCTCTTTCTCATCAGACAGCAAAGAAAGAAAGAACAGATGACAATAGTCCCACAGTAGTCCCACAGTAATACCAAAACATCCTGTCTCCGTCACTTCCCACACGGTGGAATGAAAACATACACCGTCATGTGATAGAAAACAATCTCATGACTGAAAACATGGAGCAAGAATCCTAACAGTACCTTGGGTTACAAACGCTTTGGGTTACAAACTCCGCTAACCCGGAAGTAGTTATCTCAGGTTGCGAACTTTGCCCCAGGATGAGAATGGAAATTGCATGGCGGTGGTGCGGCGGCAGCAGGAGGACCCATTAGCGAAAGTGCACCTCAGGTTAAGAACAGTTTTGGGTTAAGAACAGACCTCCAGAATGAACTAAGTTAGTAACCCAAGGTACCACTGTACAGCAGTTAGCATTAGAAAAAGCCTCCCAATGATACCAATGGGAGATTTGTTTCTAAAGCTAATTGACCTAATCAGAGGCATTTTTTTTTTTTTACAGCTATTATGCATGGTGTGGGAAAGGTTTAAACCTCTCCTCCCCACTCATTGTGGTGTCAATGACAATGGTCTTTCCTTTACACCAGTTTACTTTTTTAGAAGCCTGGAACATGCTTCCTAATCACTCCATTGCTGTGACTTGCCATTAGACCCTCAGCCTAGGTTTAGGATTACCTGATAAGAGTTCTGTTGAGGGGTCAGATTACAGGTTGAAAGTGAGATGCTGGTGACCTACAATACTGGTTTCTCTGTGGTAGGATCACTAATGCATATTTGGACCTTGTCCCTCCTCACTATTGTATTTTAATATTTTGTTGGAAGCTGCCCAGAGTGGCTGGGGAAACCCAGCCAGATGGGTGGGGTATAAATAATAAATTATTATTATTATTATTATTATTATTATTATTATTATTAACAGACAGGAAAATATCAGTTTCCAAGTAAAGGAATATTTTGTTGTTTGTTATCTTTGCTGTCCTTCCTTCATTTTCTCCCCCGTTATCAAAATTTAGACCAACTGTCACTCAATAGTAGAGCATAAACTCTACTACAGTGGTACCTCAGGTTACATACGCTTCAGGTTACATGCGCTTCAGGTTACAGACTCCGCTAACCCAGAAATAGTGCTTCAGGTTAAGAACTTTGCTTCAGGTTGAGAACAGAAATCGTGCTCTGGTGGCACGGCGGCAGCGGGAAGCCCCATTAGCTAAAGTGGTGCTTCAGGTTAAGAACAGTTTCAGGTTAAGTGCAGACCTCCGGAACGAATTACGGTAAGTACTTAACCCGAGGTACCACTGTATATGGTCAATCCCCAGCATCTCCAAGTAGGGCTGTGATAGAAAGCTGTTTGTAATCTCTAATTCTGCCAATCAATGTAGAGCATACTGAATGAGGTGGACCAATAATCTGACTTGGTATAAGGCAGCTTCCAATGTTACTGTCTTGGTTCCCATCCCCAAAACAACAACAAGTACACGTTCTTATATGTAAAGAAGTTCATTGCTGCAATTTCAAATTCTGGCTTGGGGAAAAAGCAGAATATAGTCCAGGTGTTCTTATGAGGCAAAGCGATAGCAACAATAAGTCTGGTTCAGAATCAAGGCCAAAGTTCATATGTCCATTATCAGTAGCAAATGTTTCTAGACGACAGGGCTCTGTGAAGTTGTTTCAATGAGTTCCCCTGTCTACCTGCCAAGCTTTTAGGCAGAACCAGAGAGTAGCAAGCTACTTGTAGCAATCCCTGTTAGAATTCCTGGCCTGCATCTGGACATTCTGCACTGGGAGATGAGTCCTTTCTTTTCTCTCAATGCACTGCTTCTCTCTGGAAGGCTCTGCTGAACCTCCCTCCTCATCCTCTGTCAGGGGAAACAGCCTCCACCATCTCTAACACCTCAATCTCCACAGGCAAGGGGAATCCTCTTCTTTGTGCCTCTCACTCCTGGTCTGAATCAGAATATCCAGAGGTGATCACAAAGGTTCCTAGGTTCCTAATGAGCTATTTCAAAGGAAACCACATTTAGAAACCACATTGTCAGGAAAGCGCTATTTAATGTTTGGTTAAGATATAAGGATTTGCTAGAAAACAAAACTCCAAGGTGGCTGTCACCAATGGAAGCGAAAGCCTTGAAAAAGGTCAATATGGAGGTCAAATGGCCGAAATATTGGGAAATTTTGGAACAAGACGGAGATAGACTGAAATTGCAGAGTTTTGAAAAATTAAAAAACAAAGTGCGAGACTGGCTTCATTATTATCAGATAATGGAGGCATTTAAATTGGACAAGAAAATTGGCTTCCAGGTGGAAAGATCAAAATTAGAAACAGAACTGTTAGAATCCAAAACTAAGAATTTGTCAAGAATGTATAACTTGCTGCTGAAATGGAATACTCAGGATGAAACGGTAAAATCGGCTATGATTAAATGGGCACAGGACGTTGGACATAACATAATGATGGCTGATTGGGAACAGTTGTGGACCACAGGTATGAAATTTACGGCATGTAATGCCTTAAGAGAGAATATTATGAAAATGATATACAGGTGGTACATAACCCCAGTCAAGCTTGCAAAAATTTATCACTTGCCCGATAACAAATGTTGGAAATGTAAAGAAACTGAAGGTACATTTTTTCACCTTTGGTGGACGTGCCCAAAGATTAAGGCTTTCTGGGAAATGATATATAATGAATTAAAAAAGGTATTTAAGTATACCTTCCCTAAGAAACCAGAGGCCTTTCTCCTGGGCATAGTCGGCCAAATGGTGTTAAAAAAGGATAGAACTTTCTTTATGTACGCAACAACAGCAGCAAGAATACTCATCGCAAAGTATTGGAAGACACAAGAACTTCCCACGCTGGAGGAATGGCAGATGAAATTTATGGACTATATGGAACTGGCGGAAATGACTGGTAGAATCCGTGACCAGGGAGAAGAGTCGGTGGAGGAAGATTGGAAGAAATTCAAAGACTATCTTCAGAAACATTGCAAAATTAAAGAATGTTAGAGTGATGTTGGACTGAAAATAAGCGGTTTCCAGCTGTACAGGTTAAGGTTAATGATAGACTAAGACTAAAGATTAGGATTAAAGATGTTTAAAGAAATGGAAATTTGACAATTAAGAGGTAAAATTTTAATGTTATATTACATTAAGACTAAAGATTAGGTTTAAAGAAGTTGAAGTTATATATTGCAATATTATATTAAAATTAAAGATTGGGATTAAAAAAGTGGAAAAGAAATTGCTGGACAAACAACTTGGATTGGAATACAAAAGAGGGAGGTATGAGGAAGTCCAGAAAATAAGTAAATTTAAAAACGGAAATGGAAAAGAGATATTGTTTTTAATTGTTATGTTTTTTTTATTGTTGATTCTTGTCTTTTGTGTTTTTTCTCTCTTTATTTTCTTTTTGAGATTTGTATTGTGTATTTGTGTATCTTTTTTATGTTTTTCTTTTCTTTCTTTGTTGTTCAATTTTTGATTGAAACATCAATAAAAATTATTTTAAAAAAAAACACCAAAGGAAAGGCTGTAGCTCAGTGGGTAGAGCATCTGGAAATGTCCCTGGCCAGAAACCAAGAAGAGTCACTGTCACTTAGTGCAGACTGAGTGTGGATGGACCAGTAATCTAACTCGGCATATGACAGCTTCCTATATAGCTATGTTTGTTCCTTGTGAGTTCTTTTAGGGCTGGGTTTCCCAACCTTGGGTCTCCAGTTGGTTTTGGACTATAGTTCCCATCAACCCTTACCACTGGTCCTGCTAGCTAGGGATGATGGGATTTGTAGTCCAAAAACAGCTGGAGACCTAAGTCTGGGAAACCCTGTTTTAGGGGAAGGGATGTAGCTCAGTGGTACAGCATCTGGGATGCCTGAAACCCTGGACAGCTGCTGCCAATCTGGAGCTGGATGGACCAGCTGTCTGACATCTTTTCCCCTGCGTGTTTTCTGTATGTTATTCAGCAAAGCCCTGTTATTCATGATGTTGTAGAAATAATGAATAAAGTTGGTGCAAGGAGAAGAACCACCATGTAAAGAAGTCCTGTGTGGGCTTCTGTGTGCATAATTGTGTCCTGTCGTCTAAGACAGACTGGAAAGGAGCCAATGTTTCCTGCACTTTGTCTCTACACCCAGTAATTCTCTGCCTGCATGAATATTTTGCCATGCAGCTGGTTGGATGAGGCTATTTGGTCAGCCCTGATTTACTACTTTGTACAACCCTGCCGCACCTCTTTATAAAGCAGCCCAGTTTCCTTCTAGGCGCTTAAGGCATTACCACACTAAACATGATAAATAACGGCAGAATAACAAGCTTGCATAATTAAATGAGTCTGAGCAATACATCTGTCTTGTTGCATACTTGTTGGACGAGAAAGAAAAATCAAAGCAGTTAAATGCTTTGTTTAGTAGGATTTTTTAAAAAATCAAAAAATCACAGAATGAGCAAAAAAAGGGGGGGGGGGCAGGATCTGCCTGAAAAATGGTTATACTCCTGCCGATTGCTATGGATTGCTTTGCACTGACACTTATATATGAGGCACATTTTCTTAACAAATAAGAATCTAATGGATTAGGTCTTATCTAATTATGGATTCTGCATTAAGCTGCTGCTCATACTGTCTGTGGCTGCTGCTGGCATAATTAAACTTAATGTACTTTTAATGATGTCTTCTTAACTCATATATGATTAGAATCAAATGAGGACGGGCTGTCACCAGTCCAGGAGAGCCTCTTTCTGTCACTCCTGTTGGGACCAGTGTTGAAATATTAATAATGCAGATTTCAAGGTTAACAACATTGATTTTGATGTGGGGAATGCTTGTCACACTATTTGAGCTAATCTGAGGCAACAAAACGGCAATCCTTTTAAGCCGCACGGGCCCCTCCATCCTGAAGCCACGCCACTGGAAGTAGAGCAATTCCAGTTCAGAAGAAATATCCTGTTTGTGAAATGACAAATGCTGGGGGGGGGGGGGGGAGGAATTAACAATGCTGGCAGCTAGAGGCAGCAGCTTCTAAGGAGGAAGCAATATTAGCACCTCCAGCACTCTTCTGATATTTGTATGCCTTGCTGTTATCCCTTATCTTTGAGCGCTTGATCTTTGCTTATCAGCACTGCCTTGATTTCTGCATCTTTGGCCCTGGTGATAGTGAAGTTATGATTCAGAACCCTGAACTGGGAGTCAGGAAGTTTGGAACCTGTTTGGAGGCTTATGAGATTCTTCACCTCAACACCACTGGTAGCTATTGAATCTAGCCCAGCAAAACTGCTAATGGGAAAGCAAAACAGAATCTATATTTGAACCCTAGAGAATAATCTTATTTTAAAATTGCCTAATCAGGGAGAAGTTGTTGCTTCAGAGGTTTAGAGTGGTTATAAACTAACACAATTCAGTGGGAGAGCTACACTTTTGCAGCCAGGAACTTGATGGGGGCAAGGCATAAAAACACCCACAAAGAAAAATTGAATACCTAGATCATATTCTGTTGAGATTGAAAATTGAATATTTAATAGAAACTTGACAATATCTTCTTCCTATTCATGAAGATGTACATTTGCCAAACGCACAGGTAGTACCTGAAAACCCATCTAAAGAAGCTCTACGTGAGCCATCTAGTAAGACTGACATAATATTGCTACTTAGATTATCACTTGTTGAAGTCAAGTTATTTGGATTCCTTTGAGAGTTAAAGATATTTAAATATATGAGATGCTGCAGCTGAACTCATCAATGTAATTGTTATTTAAACAGAAGTGTCATTATATAGTAGTCACCAGTTGACACCGGATCAAGTTGTATCTAGGTAGAGGTGAGTTTCCTAAGTTTTTTCTGTTCTTGCTAAGAGAGACCATAACATTATTGGATAACCTTCCTAACTAGTGAGTCCTTGAAACCTTCCATGACAGAAGAGGGTTTTATTTTTTATTTAAGAGGCAGACTTCTGTATGTTAGTGAATGTGGATAATAACAATAGTGGAAAAAACACATTGAGCCTTTTCTACAATCTAAATGTCAAACAGAAAAAAACAAGACGTCAGCCATCCCTTAGTTACTTGTAGGAAAGATGTGTGGGCAGTGGAAAAGATGCAAGTATTTTATAGATGGCTTCCTTGGTTACCATGATTCTGTCTTAGTCCACTGTAGAACAGAAATAGCAAAAGGTAAGATACAATTCTGTGAATTCTCTGAAACAAGAAAGACTAAGGCAGGGTCAGTGAAGCTAGTGTTGGTAACCACTTGGAATCCTGTTGGTAATGAACAAATAAGCCTCAATTCAGAAGAATTAGTGTTGTCCAAAAATAATTAAACTTGATGCCATGGTCCATGCATAACTGATGAGCATAAAGCGTTGAGGACCAGATTTAGTCTTTATTTTGAAATCTGTTACCTTTAAACAGGCCCTATTCCGGCTCATTTTGCCTAGGTATCATCATTTTTTCATCTGATCCAGAATCATTAATGATGCTTTGCTAACATCTCAGCCAACAGAGTTAACTGAACAGCATGGAAATGCATCGAAATGCATTGTCAAGTTATTTCTTTAACTGTCAGGGGATGGAGCTATTGTTTTGTTCAACTCTGCTGTAAAAACTGCTCTGGTTACATAACCAGTGACTTTTCAGGGAAGGATTCAAATGGCAGACAAATGTAGTTTCTAGGCTGCTCTACATAGAAACATGAGTTTGGTGGGTACTAAGAATTTTCTGCTGAAGTTCCATAACCATCACAGAATGGCATTTCCCATAATTTTAGAAGATAATTTCCTAGGATCTAGAGATGTAGTTCTGCAGTCTAGGAGACAAAATTGCCATCATATCCTGGCATGAGGGTACAATGGTGTAAATTCACACAAGTCATAAACAAATCATGAGAGAAGGTAAAAGTTAAAGGGACTTCCTTCCTTCCTTCTGCAACAATTCTACAAAACCAGTTTTACAAAATGCTTACACTTTTGTAAAATGAGATGCTAGGTTTTGGGTGGGAAAGTCAGAGAGCAGAATGCAAACAGTGACAGGATGTAATTCAGACCTTACAGCTCCTCTGCTGAAATCACACAGAAAGGAAGAACTTGAGCTTAGTGTGGCTGCTTTGGTAGCACATCTGAGACCCAGAGACCATCCATTTGAGATCTGCCAGTAATTCAGCAGTGACTTTTAAAAATAATTGGTGCAAAACTTCTCATGCAAAATTTACAGGCTATCTGGAAATGTCAGTAGGGCACGTTGCATAAGAGCCATTTGTGCCATTAAGCTTCCATCTTGACAATTCCCTGTTTGCAGCCTAAACTATTCAGGAATTATGCATGCTTGAACACTTCATTGCATATGATGAATGGGCAATTAATCATTATTAATGATGCAGTGTTGATGCCCAATCTATTATTATGTAAACTGTAGGAAATAGGAAAAGCTATGTTGCTTTGGCCTGAAGGGGAAAGCACTTTTGAGGTTGGCTAACTCTCCAGACTGTAGCAGCTGGTGGCCTGGGGTGGCTCTGGAGAGCTACCCTCCCGACACCACTGCCACTTAGCAGAGCAGTGCGGGGAGAGCAGGAGCAAGGGCAGAGGAACATGAGTGCATTGGGGGAATCAGTGCTGGTGCTGATGTGGCTGCAAAGTCCTGACCTCACTCTGCCCTGCCCCATCCCAGTGATGCTCTAGTGGGAGACCCCACTACGCTGTCCCCTCCTGTTTCTGGACCATAAAAGGTGTCTGTTCCCCACAGAGCAAACTTATCTCATTTGCAAAAACTTAGTCACTGTGTACCACTTACGCTTCCATTGGACTTCCAGTTAAAGGACGAACACAACCATTTAGAAATGATGGTCATGGATATGGCTACTGCAAGGAGCATCTGTTTTTGCCGGGCAAAATTTACTTCCATGCATGTTGATGAGAGGCTTCACACTGATTTAACTGGAGGGATTTCATTCATATTTTGGCCCTTTGAGATGAATTGTGATATATAAATAAAGTGTAATAATAAGAAGCTAATATTAATGGAAAAAGATTGCCCACTGTACCATAAATTCCAAAAAAATAATTTCTGGTGAGATTGTTTTACTGAAAAAAGTTCATGTTTTTGATACAGCAGTAGAGCTGAAGCGTCTGATTTGAGATTATGTTTCTAGGTTTGTTTGGTTTTTTTTACAACAAAATTCAGAGATGCCCAAGTGTGGTTACATAGATTGGGTCTGTGCCTAAAAGAATTTTTACCTGCCCCTGTCAACCCTATTAAGTTTATGTAAAATGGGTTACATGCTATCTTAAATAATTTTGGATTGATGCACCCAATAAACATGAAAACCTTCATGTTTGGTGATGCTGGTTTTTACTACAGATCCTTCCCTCCAGAAAGGCAAGTTTATGTGGGAAAGAATGCTTTTTGCCACTGGACAAGCGTCTGCCCCCCCCCCCAATATAATAGGTTGTCCAAGACCAACATTTTACTTTCCTTGCTTCAGTGTTTCATAATATTTTTGGTGCTGAATTAGCTAAAGGTAGACTAAATACACAGGTGGAAAATATTCACTGGCCCACAATAGCAGCGAAAGAAATGAGACAGGACACAAGGTGTTGGTTGAAAATCAGGCCAAACTTTATTGACTATCAGCAGGTAAGCGGGGTTGGCATGACAGCAGGGCAAGGACCAGTTTCTCATTCCACTAAGCCCTTGTTGACAGAATGGCACTCCATTGGGGGTTGGGAAACACCCAAACCTACCTCATGGGCATAACCCTGAGCTGAACCCTGTTGTGGTGCAAGCCAAGTATCCAGAGTCACACTAGGTGACCAGGGTGAGAAGTTTCAGCCAGGCATAGGACCTAACCCAAGCTCAAGGCATGCTGTAGCTAATTCTCCCCTTAGATCCCTTATGGGCCCCACTTTTACTATGCTGATCCTGCCCAATGCCATTTCCACCCAGTGTTGTAACAAAATACTACCAAACACCTCCCATCAGTAAGCCATAATTCAATGAACGAAAGGTGGTGGTGGGGAACCCACTCAGCCAAGGGCGAATTGAGGTTAGGAGGCAAAAGCATCATACCAGATGGGTGGGGTATTATTATTATTATTATTTCTGTCCCTGTCAGCTACCAGCAACCCAAGCACCTCTAAACCAAGGATACGTGCATGAGAAGCTCAAGGGGGAAAATGGCCCTTAACCTGCATGGTGAAACCTTTTAAAGGCCTTGGTGCCTCCTCCCTCTTATCCTGCAAGATCACACAAGAGCCCAGCAGGGAGATGACACTCTGTGTGTGTCTCTCTCCCCCCCCCCCCCCGGCTTTCTAAGCCACGCACCACCAGGCAAAGTCACCTCATGTACAGTCATACCTGGAAGAAGTTTTACAAGACTGAAAGTTAGCTAAGCAAAACAAGCTGAAGTTCTCCTCAAAAGATATCACTTCGTGTGTTTGTCAGCATAACAAAGAGAAAGTTGCATCTGCTTTGTGAATCTGGAAAGCTCTGTTAATTTCTGCTGTCTGAGAGCCCTTGGCTGTGAAGAAAAGAGACGTTTTGCAATGTCGTTGACTAATCAACCCATCAGCCTGCAGGAAAAGTGGCTTTGAGGCTTTCCAAGATCAAGCTGAGTCATCTCCAGAAATCCTTCCGTCAGGAATGCATTGATTTATCATGCTGCTGTATGCGAACAACACCGTGTACCTTTCATCTAAAAAGTCGGGACTTATAGAACACGACAAGCCATTAATTCTGATGCCAGCCTGAATGAAGAAGGAATTACTGGCAAAGGGATCTGGGGAGCATGTTAAACCATCCCTGCAGAGTAATGAACATACTCTGTGACTGTTGCTTTATCCCATATTGATCCTCGGGAACGAAAAGGTGCCCTGACAGTTAGACTGAGCCATCAAAGACTTGCTAATAAAAGGGATGTGCATCTTGTATATAATTATCCCATGGAGAGTGCTGGGCAAATATTAGCTTATTAAGTCTTACAAATAACTCCCACAGTGGGGATTAACCCTATTTTAAAGTGGCTGAAAGAGCACAGTGTTATGAATTCATGCATTGCTTAGGGAATGGCAGTCAAGACCTCGGTTTTATGTGTCACAGCAATTTATGAGGCCCATGAACTATATGTGGGGGGAAACCAACATGGTGCCTTCAAGATGTTGCTAGAGAGTCTCTTCTACCTCCTGGGGCTGGGACTACTAGTGGGAATAGATGCTCCATTGAGGTATGTGGAATGGCTTCTGTCACCTACCTCTCATTGCTATAAGATACATTTCAGAGTCATGGCTGGAAAGGAGGAGGAGGAAACTGATTGCATCAAGGCAAAATGGAGTTTGTGAGGAGGGGCCTACTTGCCTCCACCCTGCTTGCAGGCATTTGAGAAGGGACATTTGCATGATTTATTGATGGCTGCCAACTTGGATGGCTTTAAAATAGATATTGGAGGATGTGGCTACCAATTTCTGCTAGCCAATATTATTCCACCTCCACGGTCAGAGGTACAACTTTTGAATATCAACTGTTGAGAATTGAAGGTGTCTTGCTCCCTGCCCATGGACTTCCCATGAGCATCTGGTTGGTCGCTGTGAGATCAGTGCTGGACAAATGGGCCTTTGGACTGATGCATTGGGCTCTTACAAGAAATTACTTTTAGCAGCATCCTTATTTGAATGCTTATGACATCCCTATGCTGAAAAACATTGGGTGGGGGATTTGACTGCCACCTAGGCTCTTATGAAATGATGTCCTTGGTTTTTTTGAAAAAAAATGTTTAAAGAAGAGGAACATGATCACAAACTTATTATATGGCATCCCTGAAAAAGCTGATCCCCTCCACCCCCTGTCAACATGCATTATCCCATGTGGTCATAGTTCACCTGTGAAACTATGAGTGGCCTATGGTCTCCTTGAATATTTGTTAGAAATTCGGAGCGCAGATAGTATAAATAAATAAAACCATATATTAGACTCAGTACTCCAACTGCAAAATGGGAATCCAAAATGACCCCCAGAGTTGTTGCAGATTAGCTAATGACAACATACAGATCATGTACACATACTTCAAAAACCCTAGGTTTTATAGATCCGCAAAGGCTGTGGTCAAAAGATACATACCATTAACATGTAAACAAGCAAGCAGTGATGAAGCTAGTTGAAGACCTGATTGGCAGGTGTGGGTGTGTGGTGGAGGCAAAAAGGGATAGTTGTTCTTGTCCCCTCTATAAATATTTGTGGGTTTCCACTTATGCTGAATACTGATAAAGCAATCTTCATTGTTGACAATATCTTCCTTATACCATTTATAAATGCACAGAAGCTCCATTTTGTACTGAATCCGCATTGTATTGAAACTTTCCCACTGCCCGGTGAGGCTAATTGGATCAAGTGGGGCTTGCCTGGAAAGTGTTCAGTTGCTGGCCGCAGGTTCATTCTTACGCCACAAAAGAGGTGCAGATTTGCTGCCCTCTGAAGCTGCGTCTCGCCAGCTTCCCACTATCAGCTGGCCCATGCAGTTCTGTGTTCCACAGGAGAGGAGGAATGTCTGACTTAGATCGGATTTGCCATGTTTGAAAGAAGCCTTGGCTTCATGACAAAGTAGTTTGCCAACTGCAATCTGTGAAGCTCTTGCTCACAGAAATAGCATCTTTTAAAACAGCACCAGGACGGGGTGGAGAGAGAACACAATCCTTGGTGTCTTCAGTGAATGAATAAATCTGGAAGGACTTTCCTGCTTCCTAAGGTGGTTGCAGAAAACAACAACAACAGCTCAGGAACTATGGTTTCCATGGTTTGTGGTCAGGCGCTCTGGAGTCTGGGTATTAGGGACATGTGGCTGTCTAGATCTGACGAAGTGTGTATTACACACGAAAGCTCATAGCTTGAAAGCTTATATTTAGTTGATCCTTAAGGTGCCACTGGAATTATTAAAAAAGATTTTTTCATCTTTCATCTTGTTATTTATTATGACTATGACAGATCAACACGGCTATCCCCCTGAATCTGTCTAGATTCTGTTAGACTACCATTACCATCATTCCTGACCTATGCCCAGGCTGGCTGTGGCTGAAGAGAGCTGATGTGTAAGAAAATCTGGAGGACCACAGGTTCCCCATTTTTGACAGAGGATCTCTTTTTTGTATATGGCAGATTTTCTCCTTAGTGCTATTGACCAGCAACTGCCTTCAATTTCAAGAACTTAAGGCAAAACTTAGATGTGGTCGCACACACACAAATACTTTTTGTCAGGACCCAGCATGTGATAAAGGAAAGTCTGCCTTTTTCTTCCCTTGACGTGGCTATGACAAAAATCATTTCCTGCACCTCCCATTGTCACTAAATTCTCTGTGCTAGTTTATATAATTTTTCCTCTAATAGCAAAGAGCTGTTTCACGGTGCAGTAACAATATTCCTGGCTGTGTGCAGAAGTGGTGAAGCACCCCCACATATCACAGTCTGGATCCCCCACCCCATTGCTAATTTTAATATATTTTAAAATAAAGCACAGAAAAATGCAACCACACATTTTCCATTCGGTTCAGAAGGTCCTGCTGGCGGCCTTCTCATAGACATCTGGTTGGCCACTGTGAACACAGGAGACTGAATTAAATAGGCCTTTGGCCTGATCCTGCAGAGCTCTTCTCATGCTCCTATGTGTTCCACTGAAACCAATTAGATTTACTTCTAAATAAATACTTACACATAACTGGGCTTCTGGCACCTTTGTTGCAATGAAATTGTAATTGCTATAATCCAATACAGATTTAAGTGACTAAGTCCATTGATTTCGCTGGGTTTATGTTTGCCTATCGTAACTCTTTACTGTACTGCAGCCAATTGGTTTTAAAACCAGGGATGAAAGGCCTGAAAATATTACTTTGTTTCCCTTCTTTGGAAATAAGATTTTCTGGGATTTTGAGCACATAGTAAAGTACCCTCAGTTATTGTGGATCTGCATTATAATCTTATGAACCTTGGTGAAAATCTTTTGAAAATGCCTCTAATTTGGGAAGCCATATTCCCAGATCCCTGCACAAACTTTCCAGGCTCGTCTTCACTGAAGTGGGAGTGGGGGAACCATTAAAAAAATGGTGAATATATTGCCAACAACAGCTGTGTTACGGCATTTCGGCAGGAGTCATGCACTTGCCACATGGGAATTTTAAAATGGTGTCTTGAGTGGAAGATTATCAACATGAATTATGGAGGACAACACTAAATGAGAACGGGACACTAGGCAATCTGAGCACTAGTAAAGGAGCTGAAATTTCCACAGGAAAATTAACAATGTAATTCTATGGCTGTCTACTCAGAAGAAAGACCCACTAAGTTCACTGGGGCAAAAGCAGCCACTGTGATGGCATAGATCTGCACTTCTGACACAGGAGTTGCTGCAGATTACCCAGGCAGCAGTGAGGCTGGGGTGGTGCAGATGTATCCACTGGAGCCCTGGCTAGGCTCCAGCAGTATGTCTGCACAGCTTGACCTCGGCACCATCCTTTCTCAGACCTGTCCAGGTAAGGTGCAACAAAGTCAGTGTGCAAGAAGAATGGCACTGCCCCACAATATCAGCGACTACTGCAACAGGGCGCACTCTTCAGTAAGTGGATCTGATGTCAGGAACATGCCTCCCCCCCCCCCCGAACACAGGGGATGAGTTAGACTCAGAGATTGAACTAAATGAATTAGTCCAACTCTGCAGATGAGAACTGGCTGTCAGAATTGAGAAAGGGCAGTTTGACCCCCCTTTCCAGAGAAGACTCTATTAGCTCTCAAGGAGAGGAAGAGTTGGAAGGCAGCCAGAGCATTGCTAGGCAATCAGCAGATAAGCAGAGGTCTGAGTCTCAGTCTGTGTTGAGTGAGAGTGGGGAGGAGAGGGGAGGTCAGCCTCTCAGTCCCCGATCCAGGCGTTTGGATAAAATCAGAGGGCAACAGAAGGGCAAGAGGGAAAAGGCGGGAGTCTGGCATCCTTCCTGCTGTGGGAGGGGCGAAATTTCAGACTGACCAACAAATGAAATGTGAGCAGGCAAGATGCCGGGCTCTGGATGTGTCTTTTTGTAAAATAAACGTACGTTAAACTGCCAGAGAGTCATTACTTCTTATCGGGGCTTGATTGCCTGCCAGAGATCATTACATCTGATCTATGAATACCTGAGAATACATCCCACTGACATTGATAAAACTTACTTCCAAGTGATCGTGTAGAAGATTGCACTATGCAACTTTGTATTTCTGAAGAACTATATCTGTTTCATTTGAAATAATTCCTAACTGCCTTTCACCGACAGGTTATAGAGTGCTACACAAATGTGTGACAAAAACCCATTTACTAGAATGCCTCAGAGGAAAGGAAGTCAATATAACTAGAGTTACCCAGTAGCTGAGAGGCAGGGGAAGCAACATCATATCAGTATAGACAAGGTTTATCAGCAATGAAGTTGTCTAGAACTTGAGGCAGTTTCGTGAGACTACAAGCACTCTCTTTCTGTGATTTTTAAGAAAGTCTGAAAACCTGATTACCCATGTGTTTTGGAGATGTTTCCTCCTCCTACATATTTTGGGCCAAACTACACATGATATTAAATAAACGTGACAGGATCTAACATGCAGCTCTTGAAAAATGCAAATAGCATCTGC
This sequence comes from Podarcis pityusensis, assembly GCF_964106645.2. Taxonomy (NCBI): domain Eukaryota; kingdom Metazoa; phylum Chordata; class Lepidosauria; order Squamata; family Lacertidae; genus Podarcis; species Podarcis pityusensis. The sequence goes on along the minus strand of NC_138029.1, from coordinate 65,779,207 downwards.
TCAGCTGAGAACTGATAAATATTGGAATCACAGCAGGCAGGGAGGGAGAATTTCACTCTTCCCTCCCCTGATGCAGTCCTGAGAGGTATCCATTTCTGAAGCTGTTAGCTGCTTTGTGGGGCAATCCCTGTTTCTTGGCAATGGAGGATTTCCTCACAGGCCAATTACTAGCTTGGGAAGAAGGCTTAACTTCTGGCTGCAGTGAGAGAGGAAGGAGTTAAATTTCACCTCCATGGCTGTTCTGATTCCATTAATCATCATCCTTATGGATGGAAAATTTAATAAATATCATTTAAGAAAATCATCCTCATGATGCTTTTGTACCTGGAAAAAACAACAGCCTTGCACATTATAAATGTGGAGGTGCATGTTTATCTCTTAGGTGTACTCAAATTATTGCTTCCCTGGTTTCCCAAGAAAATGTCCAGGACTTGAATTTCTCCTCCAGGAACTCTTAAGACTAGATTTGGTTTCTCATACTCTTCATTTAGGCATATCAATCTTGTATTTTACTTAAAACTATAGAGGAATGAATTTTTGAAGTTTTCTCTCCCAATCCCATTTAGGGAACAATGAGTGGAATTCAGTGTTGCCCTAAGGTGATTGTTCCATCAGGGCAAGCATTTCTGCTTCACAGATGGAATTCTCTCTTCTCTCATTCCCTTGTGTTCTTCTAACTCTCCATAGCAGATTTGAGAGAGGCACAGTGGGAGGGAAGAAAGCCTCATTGTACTAGTACGACCCCTTGTGCTGGTTTCCACTAGCAGATTGGGTTAGTTGAATCTGCCATGGTGTTCTGTCAGAAACCACCAGTTTCTCATTCCTGAGGTCAGCATCAGTGACCTGGTGGACACCTTGGTATAGAAAAAAGGACTAAACTAATAGTGATCTTTATTTGATTTTCAAAGTTAATCTCTTGCTGTATGTTGATAAATGAAAGAAAAAGTGTCCTGCTGGGTGCTTTGTAGAGGTAGAAAAATTGTGGCTGTGGGTGGGGGGAATGGTTAGGAAAGGAGTCATTTAATGTGAAGAGGAGGAGGAGGAAGAAGCTTCCTTTATTAGTACATGTTTTAAGAATCAGCTTAATCAAGCCCTCTAGCTACTGTGCATTGTCCAAGGTCTCCTTTATAAACAAGATTAGTCACCCACACATGAGACCCCATCAGGCTCAGTTGCCTGGTGAATAAGCTGGGTAATTCAACTGGCTTTCTGCAGACCAAATAATATTTGGCATGACTTCATAGACTTGTGTTTTTGGTGAAGCAGTAGAAGGATATGTTATTAATATTTAGAAGCACTTTACAAAGTTAAATAAGGGGGAAAGACAGGACCCTGCCCTAAATCTAAATGTTGACAGTGGAGGAGAGACAACAAAAGGAAGACACAAGTGTTAACATAAATTAAAAAGGGAAGAATGCAAGCAAATATACTCATACGTGCTAAAAGTTGTCTTTGAATATGGGTGTTATACAAATGATGGAGGGAAAATGTGCATTTTGAAGAGGGAAAAGAAGGAAGAAAGAGAGCTGACATCATGTAAGGGTTCTCAAAAGGAATTAAAGGCATCAGTCTTCAAGGGAAGATGGGAAGAATTATTTCAGAGAGTGAAAGTCTTTGTTACAGCTGAAGGGGCAGAGTACCTATGCACATAGGAGTAAATCTCCTTGATCATCTCAGGGCTTACTTCTGAGGGCATATGCAAAAGTTCAGATTGGAAGCTTTCCCATGCAAGTAAAAAATCTTCACTTGTTCAATATCTGCATGTCAGGCTGTTGTTAAAGACAAAAGAACACAACCAGTAGTAGTAGTATGTAGAAGAAGAAGAAGAAGAGGAGGAGGAGGAGGAGGAGTTTGGACTTGATGGCCCGCCTTTCACTCCCCTTAAGGAGTCTCAAAGCGGCTAACAATCTCCTTTCCCTTCCTCCCCCACAACAAACTCTCTGTGAGCTGAGTGGGGCTGAGAGAATTCAGAGAAGTGTGACTAGCCCAAGGTCACCCAGCAGCTGCATGTGGAGGAGTGGGGACGCGAACCCGGTTCACCAGATTACAAGTACACTGCTCTTAACCACTACACCACGCTGGCTCTCACACCACGCTGGCTCTAGAACAAATAGGGAACCATAAGACTGCAATCCAATGTACACTTATTTAGGATCCCACTATTACCTGCCCTGCCCTCTGTCCTACCAGCTTTGAAAGGTCCTCAACAGCCAACAGGGCTTGAAGGGGGAGATGAGCAGTTCACCCTTGAATGCGCTGAGCTTGGGATAGCAATGATATAGTCTTGGTAGATATATCAGACAGGCAATTGTAGGTATAAGACTGGATGGTGGGAGAATGGTCTGGGATATAGAGGTATGGGTATTATGAGTATACAATTACTGCTGAAAGCCATGGGATTTGATATCCCCACACTCCACACCCAGAACAGAATGCAGAGCAGGTAACCAAGAATCCTGAGGAACTGTGATCTCATTAAAGGTGGCTTTCTTCCAGCAAAAATATAAGGTATTTCAGGCTCTCCGCCTTGCTTCTCATACGGTTCTCAACTCTTCCCTCCCAGTTGTTGCTTATGTTATTAAGGACATTTTCCTTCGATTTGGCACCTGCATGCAGAAATTGGTCCCTGAAAATCTGCTAACCCAATTTTGAATCTGTTATGTATTCCCATCTCTGGCATTGCTATCCAGCCCTCCCTGCAGTTAACCATCTGGAAAAATGGGGTAGAAGTTTTGAAAATGTCCGTGTTCAAACTGGCAAAGTTTGCCCTAGGCATGTGCACACAGAACCCCTTCTGGGCAAACAGCTGCCTGTATCTGAGCGGCCTTATGCAGACTAAGGAACTGGGAAATGGCCCAACCTGAAACTGAAGGACACTGATTTCAGAAGGAGAAGATCGCCATGGTCAGAGAGTTTCGATGTATGTCTCAGGAGAAGGCATAGCCTTTTCACAAGCCATAGTCAAATTGACAATTATATTTGACAATCTTATTTTGAAGGTTTTGCCAACAAATAATGGGATTGAGGATTAAAATCTGATCCTGTGTTGACAGTTTAAGGTTGACTCTGAATTCTGTTTCCTAAACCTGCCCTATGGAAAGGTATTTTTGAAGGAAGGGGCACAGATGGTATACTTTAACAAATAGGAAAGTAAGTAAATTTCTCTGGATTCTGACTTTCTTCTTTGTCTTCATTTGGTCTGGGAAATCTTTGGCCCTCCAGATGTTGCTGAACTACAACTCCCATAATCCCCAGCTTGCATGACAAATGGCTAGGGATGGTGGGAGATGTAGTTCAGTAGCATCTGGAGGGGCAAAGGTTCCCAACATCAGTTCTACTTGAATGCATTAACAAAAGTCAACGAATGAGCTGCCTTTCTCAACCTAGATACAAAACTGAGGGCCAGTTACGAATTTTAGAAAGAACACATGAGGCAAAAACTGTGGCTGCACAAAGAACTTTTTGAAATCAGTCAGGATTGCATGACTTAATGCCTCTTCATATAAAACATAATCTACAAAGCCACAACACTGCGGAAAGCTAGCTATGGAAGGAGTTATAGGTCAAAACGCAGAGAATGCGTGTAGAAATGTCACTTAAGCAGGAAGCAAGAACTCTGCTCAGGTGTTAAGCCAAACATGTGACAATATACAGAGTGCTAGTCAACTAAGTTTTACACATACTAGATATATTGAAATCAATACCTCTAAGTTCATATTCAGTCATTTCAGTGGGTTTACGCTGAGTAAAACTTAGTTGACTACTACCCCAGTAGTATTGTATGTGCTAACCATGGCTCTAATGTCCCTGTCTCCACTGGCTCTGTCCTGACCTTCTTGCACTGAGCAGAAAGGTTTGAAAATGTGTTCAGCAAAACTTGCAGAGAAGCCTCCAAACAATTGTGGCGAGGCTTTTAAGCTCATTTTAAGCTGAATGTGCTTAGGGGCCTCCTTCCTACCAGTGCAGGAAGTGAAGGGTGAAACAGGTCGGTCACACAAGTGGGGATGTTGAGGGCAGAGACAGCTCTTGACCAGAGAAGTCATCATGGTCCCACGTTTTGTTAGATTCTGGTTGGATGACCAGACTCCTAACAACCTTCTGAGCATTTACATGAGTTATGGAATGATTAGGATCAGATCATGAGACTGCCCTATATATAAGCATGTTTGCAAGCGGTTGTAGCACCACTTTTATTTAATCTGGACCATGAACAGCTTTTCTGACTATACTCCTGGTAGGTACCGTTTATTACTTTGTAGCTGTCTTATTGAAAGTGCAGCCCATTCCACGTTGCATCAGAAGCAGAGCATCCTATTAAAGAGGGGTGGATATAGAATGCCACAATTCTTCTTTTAGTTGATATAGGGTAGTGGGATCCAGTTGGCATCACCAGTGCTGTGTTCGTGGGTGAACTTGTATCTGTGATGATGTTCCCTGGCATCCACATCTACGGGGTAGGGGTGGGTAAGTGCCGTGGCCTGCTCAGGGTTGCATAGACATGCCACTGGATTCAACCTGGTCGTCCTGCCCCCTGTCCTGCCCTGCCCCATCTAGTGATGTGCTGCTACTGCTAGGTCTGAGTTTCCGTGTTTCTACCCCCCGCTCCGTGTGTGTCTGTGGATCCTGTGACTGACCATTCCCATTCTGGAAGCCATTTTGTGACAGCCATTTTGTGACAGAGACCATGGTTTGCTCTCAAGTTTCTGCTGCCTGTTTTCTGTAATAATAAACATTGCCATTGGCTCTCAGGTTTCCAAATGTGCCCCTGGCCTCTCCAAAGACTGGACCTCAGGGACACACAATTGTATACACAGCCTTGGTGAAAAGAACAGCCATATTTATATGAACTGTTTACAGGGCTAGCACTTTGGGCTGCTTGTCACCACAGCTAATTGGCACCAATCAAGTCATCATAGTTATTTCCATGGTAGGAAGCCAGGAAATGCAAACAAGCACATAAGCGACGTCAAGAGAATCCACAAGTGAAGCATATGATTGTGAATATGTCAACTTAGGACAGATGGTGATGCTTTGGCCATAGTTCTGTCATCTCTCCTGCATGCCCAATGGTTGTTAATCCTTGTCAAGATCAGAAATGGTTCAAAATAGCCATACTTCGTGGAAGATGTTTCCCTGAAACAGCAGTTATAAGGGAATTGTATGTATCATAAGGCTTTCTAGTCATTATACAATTGAAAGGTTTTAATATCATCAGTTGCATAACACCAAAAGCAATTACCTTCTGTAAATCCAGAATAATTTCCCCCTCTGGAAACAGAAATGATTTATTCTGTAAGTAGTCAGACAGCCATCAAAATCAAACAGCCATGGATGCTATTTCCATCCCTCCAAAGATACTTGGCTCTAACACACACTTCCTCTGTCTGGGGAAAAGCCATGCTTGAAGTCTTATGAAAGGGCTGGTTTTGGATGACTTTTGAACCCTGATTCACTTTCATTAAAAGTTGGAGATCTTACGTTTTCATGGAATTAAGTAAGCTCCATTTGATTTCAATGGAACCAGCTCACTTGTAAATGTGATTAGGGTTGTGGTCCTAGAGTAAATGACGGCCCTGATGCAGATTAAGAATGTAGGAATATTTTCAATTAGATCAGGTAGTGGCATTCAAAGCCCTATTTATGCATGATATAATTACTTTGTAGATCAACCACACATTTAATAAGATCATATGAAGCTGGTAATCATGGCTCAACCATGAACATGTGCAATTCAATAGTGTATAATATGCCACATTCAAGTGAATTCCTGGGCAGGAGTTTGATATGAAATTGGAACCTGGGTGGAACTGCATAAGTTGAACAGGAATTGCTTTGCTACTTTCGGCAACCTGTACCATGAGCACACTTTCCCCTTTCTGAACCGTTTTTTAAAGTGTCATTACACTAACCATGCATTCAGTAAAAATGGTTTGAGCCTAGAAGAAACTTGCCAACTTCCAAAACACAGTATTGTACATAAGGACAGTCGAGAATAAATCTAGTTTTCTACATTTCAAGTACCAGATTGTACCAGGCCATTTCTAGTGTGGCACACTAAAGTGAAAAATAAGATCAAATAATCAAGGTTCATATATCCTGAACATTTTCATAAATATTTGATGAATTCACCTTAGAGTATAACAGGTAACATGTCAGAGAATCTGACTGACAAAAAACATTCTGCTTCTCTGGCATTTCCCATTTCCCACTTCCCTGTCTAAGCTGGTAGGGCAGCTGAGCTCCGGTAAACTTTAGACATGGCTGGGAAGTTGGGATTGCATCCAGCTTCCAATGCCATCCAATTCCCGGCTGAGAGAATTGTGTCTTGCTAGAGCTATCACAGGTGGACTCTGGCTCAGACTGAGGTTTGCTTGGCATGATTATAGATAAGCCAGCAAATTCTGCAAAACTTGGACTCTTAAAATGTATTTTGGATGTTCTGCCAGTCCATTTCAGGCCAGATCCCAGTGTCTTGGATTTGAGCTCAGTTTGAAATGAGTATAGACCAGGACCTTGGATGGTCTAAAGATCCTGGTAGCATCACCTAAAACCAATGCTTGGAGTCTGAAACAATTTTCCAAAAGCTAAACAAACATGTGGGAAATCAGTTAACTCTGTGTCATTTCTGGTAAGATTTAGGGGGATTTACTTTTACCATACATAGATGGCTACTGTATTGGCAGGGGTGATAACAGGGCTTTTTTTTCTTCCACTCATCTGGTCTTGGTACAAAGGAATACGGCCAGGGAAGAAAAATGGAGAAAGCATCCATATTATATATGGCAATATTTCTTAATTTTTAACATCAATCTGCAAAACATTTGTAGCGGTCCAAAGATGATGAATGAAAACAAACATAACTCTTAAATAAAAAATCCAGGTACCAAAGAGCAAAATTTAATGAAAGCCAAAACTGTTAAATATGGTTTCTTGTTGAGAAAAATGTCAATGTCTTTAAGGGTTCCCCCCTCCCCACCACATTATTCTATATTTAAGAAAAGTGTAGTAAAAATACATATTACAAGTTAACATTTCCCCTCTTCTTCTGAATCATTCTTCTTTTTCTGCTCCCACCCTTCCACTGATCAAAAACATTTCAAAGATGAGTCTCATGTCCTAGTGTTACAGGCATTTGTCCTATCATAGAAGGCTTCTTCCCACAAACCCATCTAACTGGCTGGCTCAATTGTCAGATAGGTCTCTTTGATTCCTTTGCCACAAAGGCAACTGAGGTTTCTCTCTCTCTCTCTCTCTCTCGCTATCTCTTTCAAAGTTTTATGGGCTATATTTTTTATTCCATACAGAAGAAAATCCTTGCACTCTGCTCCCATTGTATTTTACGGTGTATGACAGTTGTGGGAGCTCTGGAAAACTCTTGTGTTCGAAAGAAAGATCGGGTCTCTTCTTGGACATCCAAAAGATCTCTTCATCAAAAACAGGCTTAGTTTTGTGAGCCGTGCACACCATAAAGACACACACAGAACTAAACTCAAAATGTAACCAAAGCAGACATAAAATTAAAAATAAGAATTGCACACGGAGAACAAGACCCTGAAGAGCTATTATCGGAGGCTGAGATCTGAGCCATGACAAACAGCTGGATGGAAGATGAAGACAAAAAGGCTTCCAGCAGCACGGAGAGAAAACAAAACAGGCACTAGGCATGCTGTGCCCTCTGAAGGGGATCTGCAGGTTCTGTGCTGCCAGTCTTATGAAGATGTCGTCTTAAGATGAGTGGAAGAAATTGATGGAACAACATAGTGCTGAATGGTACAATCAGTTCCTAGAAGCCAGTCTTTAATAGTTTTTGAAGCTTCATAAGCACAGAAAGTCATGTATGGTAGCTTATTTGTTTAGAGCCACTTGCCAGTCACACACACACATTTTTTTAAAGCGACATCATGATGGTCCCCACAACAAAGCCATTTCAGTCCGTAGCCTCTTATCGCATCCTTCTGCTTCCATTCTATGTTACAGTCTCCTATTTTACACTTTTATGTTACACACAGGTCTCAGATATTAGATATAACAAGTTGCTGTTATACTGATGGGTTTGCACTGGCACTTGGAGGAAGATTTAGCCCCTTGTAAAGTCTGGAATTAACATCCAGTCATGGGCAGATGCATCTGTGAGGACAGGAAATCGCCAAGGAAGGGTTGGGCCTCTTCCAGACCTACGATGGAGTAGGAGATACTTCCTTTTAATGGTTTTTCTTCAGGGCAACGTTTTCCACTCTGTTCGAGTAGTTCACTGTTCACGGTGGTGATATCACACACATACGCACACGCACACACAAATGAAGCTTTTGTTTCAATGTAGATGTCAAGGAGCACATGACTGGGAGAAATACTGCTAGCAAGTCTGTTGTCTTGTGCTTTGGACAGCTCTCTGGATTTCAGTTTTTCATTGCGAGATTGGGTTTTATATCAGTAGCAAGTAGGGTACCAGCTGGTCAGTTCTGTGTGTTCCACTTCCCTTCACGATGATGGATGAGATGGAAACCATGTCTTTTGGCTTTTCTGCAAATGATACTGCTGGCCAAGATTTGATTCTTGAAACCGATTTTGCTTTTTAACTGTGGCCAGTTGCAAGCAATTATTATGGAAGGCTGGATCTAGGTGAATATTGGCATCTTGTTGTGGAAACTTTTTAAAATTATTACTTTTTGGTCATCATAAATATAATGTAGCCCACTTATTCCATGGAATGTCCATCAGATCTGGCTTACAAAGACTAATAAACCAGATGTATACAAAACAGCCCTGATGTCTATCATTAACTGGTGGTGAATGGTTTTCTACTCAAAGATCACCATGGAAAGGAAACCTTACAGTAGTGTGGGAATGAGGAAATGGCTCTTGAAAAGGCAGTGAGGCAGTGAGGGATGATATGTGATCTATAGATATATTGATATTTTGCATTTTCTAGAGGAAACAGCCATGGTCATAGGCGGCTGCTGACCTGTCCTTGTGGTAGCCTGTCAAATTCCCATTTTGGGGACTGATATTTCCCACACTCACAACATTTAAACTTAGACAGCCACTTTCAAGCTCAGGAATACAGGTCACATTAACCTCTGTTTAACTAGGCTCTCCCAAATCCAGATACAACCACTGGCATCCCATTCAGAAGTCTTCCTACTCCTTTCTGCATGTTAGGCTTCCGCTTCAACTGCCTCAGAAATCCTTCATTCAATAGTGGAATTCTCTGTCGATGGCCTAGTTAGCTTTGTCGCAACAACTTTAAAACACAGTAGAGTCCTGTTGTCTCAGAGGAATTGTTCCCACCCACCCCCTTTCACTGTTAGTAGCGCAGACATGTATGGTTTGCATCCCAAACTAAACCTGATTTTAAACTTTTGAGCAGGGCAGGGCTGAGATCACCCTGACATCACGGGAATTAGTAAGAAAAATATATATATTGCACACACTAAGAACTTATTAACAACCAAGTTAAAAACAAAATGGCGCTGTCTTCCTCAGTGTTCCTGTAACCGTGTATTCAGGGATGTCTCCAAATTTTGTTCAGTCCAGTTGCCCTCTCCTTATTGCAGTACAGGTCATGCTTTCTGCCTGTGGATTTACTGCAAAATAAACACATACACACACACGAACAAACAAACAAACAAAAACAAAGGAAAATGAATCTGGTTTCCTCTAAAAGATCCAGTGCATTGTCCCTCTTCTTGAACGGTTTGGTTTTTAGCACTGGAGAGGCTGGGATTAGGGAGACCCTGCTCTCACCCAGAATATCCATCAAGGGTAATTATAATCCCGTTGCTCCCAGGGGTGTCCCAGAGCTGTGACCCATGCATGGAATCTCCTGCATAGTTTGGGGAAAATCGTGGCTCACCACCCGTCCGTTTTCTCCACTGCTGGTTCCTGCCGCAGATGCTCTGGGAAGGGTTGATGTTCGTATGGCTTCATTGATTGATTGCTGTGGGATCAAACAAAAACCCTTTTTAAGAGAGACAAGGGGGGTCTCCCCCTGTCCTTAGCAATGGCTGGGCATTTGTAATAGACAACATTTTATTTCTTCAGTCTAGCCTAGTACTCTTGGATCCCTTCCCTGTCAATTCTGCTTAGAAATGAACAAGTTATGCAGGCATACATATTCAGAGCAAACACATTTTTTAAAGTCATTAATATTTATTCTATCAGAATTTATTTTCCCTCTTGCTCAAAACACCCACATGTGAAGAACATATCTTAGGGTAGAAAGTTTGCCACTGTGGTTTTTTTTAAAAAAAAAACCATCTAAGGTGGTCCAATGGAAACAGTTCAGTTATCCCATATCTGAAATATACTTAAGACATGGTTAGGGGAAATTGTGTTCTTCATAACCCTAATATGGATATTTGGTGGACTGGACAAGACCAGCGGATGCTTAATCATTTCTCCCTCCTCCCATTTTTTCCCTTGCAAAGCCTCACTCTTCCCCACTAGTTTTCAGCATGTCACCCGCTTCCAGCTCCCAAACTGAAAGAAGTGCAACAAGGAAGTTGACTTTGGAAGGACATTTGGGTAGCTGGCAAGGTTAGCAACATGAACCCAATTTGTAAATATTGTGATAAGCATTGACCATGATGTAGAGGTAAGCATGATGTAGAAGAAAGTCTTAAAACTTTCTTTTTCTCTCAGGGCACACAAGTCCTTTACTGGTCAGAATTGCTTATTGTCATAAGGATAAGAGTGAAAGATCACAAGAGTGTAATGAATAAGCTTTTCCACATAGTTGTCTCTCCTAACACAATAAAAACTGAATTTGAAGGGTGTTTTCATATACAACAGAGCAGGACTTGGGAATCTCTGGCCCTCCACATGTTGTTGGACTCCCATCAGCCCCAGCCAGCCTGGCCAAGAGTCAGAGGTAATGGGAGTTGTAGTCCAACATCCTTTTAGAGTGCCACAGGTTCCCCAGCAGTATAGGCTAAACTTGAAGTGTAGTGCAACTGATAGACAGTTAGGCATGAATATCAGAAACCAGGTTTCAATACCAATCAGCTTGAAAGTCACTGGGCAAGCAATAATATATCTCAGCCTAACCTATATCACAAGGTGGCTGTGGTGTTACAGGTATATTGCCTCTCTAAAATCTTTGCACCTTAAAACCCGTTTCCTCATTTGTGTATTAACTGTGAGATATATTCATGTTATACCTGGTTAATAAGGACAGAGTTACTTTTAATAAAAGGAAAAGCCTGGTGCCATCTGGCATTCGTTTCTACAGTTGTGTACAAATTAAAATAGTTGTCAGCTGACTGTTATTTGCTGTTCAGATTCCACCTGAAGAGTTGGTTTGCACAAGCTTTCCTTTCTTTCTTTTCTTATTTTGTGGTTAATGGGTTGAGAAACTGAGTGGAAGAAGGCAGAGGAGTGCTGGAAGGAGAGCGTTGATATTTCTTTATGTATTCATGCTCTGTAGAAGTGTAATTTCTTTACAAAAAATGAATAACAACAAAGACAACAAATGCACAACCATTACTTTGGGTATGTCTTGAGTTCACAGATCATGGGACCAAGATGGCAGGCAAAGGCTATGTCACTCTAAGGCTTTGGAATTCCTTACAAATGTAAACAATTCTGCACTTAAAGTACTGATTCAGAATTACAAAGCTGAATGGACAATCATAAAATATCCCTGCTTCTGCAAAGAAACTCAACGGTGGTTCATTGGATTGGGAAACAATGACTTTTCCACACGGGGCAGAGAGCTAATTTTAGAGCTGAAATCTTCGCATGGGTTAAATGTGACACCATCAGGAGGCTTCACAAAAAGTGACCTCATTAAGCATGAACCTGCCCTGAAGACCTGCTTTTGTGATGTCTGAGAATATTTTCTCTGTCATAAGCAATGCAAGGCTGCTTAGAGCAATCCCAAATGTTATGGTATCCTGTGTCATTTAGATGAACAATTGCCTTGTAATGGCTCTGTAAGGCAAGTTGTTCAAGGCTACATAGTAAATTTCACACCTGAGTAAGGATTGTGCACCTGAAACTTGTGGATCTTTCCTGTGCAACTTGTCTCTTAGATATTTCCCCAGCGGTGCAACAAAAGGAATCAAATGGACCTTAAACACTTAGGTGGCTGGGGATGCAGCAAAGGATTCTCTCTCTCCCTTTTCCCCCCAGAATGACTTTCCAATACCAATTGAATAGCCATGGCGAGATATGATTAAATTAGCCCAGAGCAATCCCATTTTAGCAAGGACAGAGAGCCAGATTACCTGGCCTGTTTTTGTTCTTAAACTCTGTTTCAAACCAGGTTAGGTTTTGTGTTTGTTAAGAATGCTGGAAACATAGGCTTCTACACATGTCCCACAACGATTAATTCTGGCTACAAACTATTTGCAAATTCGCTCTTACTCAGGTCTTATACAGCTGAACACTAAATAGGCCAGGGAAAATTCATTTCCTTGGCCTTTAAATATTGACGTTCTACCCTAATAGCCATCCTAGTCTGGATCCATTCCTAAAGGAATATTAGGAGTCTGGCTGGTATCAGAAAGAAGGTGTGAAAGGCCTGTGAATGTGTTGCCACCTTCATCCGTTTTGATTCACTTCTGGACTTGTAACAAAACTCGATTAAGGCAACCAGCATGGCTAGTCCAAGCCCACCGATGAGGATGTAGAAAACACCGGCTACGTTGCTGAGACTCAAAGCACTTGTTTTGTCCTACAAGAGAAAGGAAAAGGGAGAAGGGATGTGGGAGGGGGAAACATGCTGTTAGCACAACACTATTCTTCAGAACAACGACACAAAGTGCTACATATGAGACAGTAAGCCTGGGAAGCCACCACTTGTTTTAAAACACACAGAAGACATTTCAACTTCCCTTCTTTGCATCTGAATATTCTTCCCCCACTGAACACACAAAGTTGATTAAACACTTCAGTGGCTTTGCAACTCTTTGGGAAAGGTGTGGACTAGATGTTTTGAATCATCCTTAAATACTTATGTGCCCTCAAATGCCTAGGGACTTTCAATTATTGATATAAAAAAATGTTATCTACTGTGAGCTGACATTTTGCTAGTCTCCAATCTTTTCCTCTCCTAAAATAACTCACTCTCTTGGAAATGCCTATTCCTTTTCTTCTTTGATTGTTTCCCCCGCAACTTCTGTTGCTGAGCAACAAATCAAAATCACTTGCTTTATTCTCTTCTGACATGGCCCTCCCCCTTTGTGCAATATCCAGGTTGCAGTGACACTGAAAAGGTGCTCGCCATAGACATGCATTTGATTTCTATTCAAAAAAGCAGTTATTATGTGCCTAAGTTCAGTTGATGCATTAAAAATATTTTTTTTTATAAAGGAGGGCTATTAGTCACCTATTGGTCATCTTTAGTGTTTGATGTCGATTGCAAACTTATTTTAAAAACACCCAGTAATTAATCTGCCCCTGTTAAATATATAGGTATAATTCTTCCCTATTTTACAAAGGTAGAAGCTGATCTGTAAAGGCATTAGCAGCACAGCAAACATTGGTGTCTAATGTGACAACTATTCTATACATTTGATTCAGTCTGAGTTTTAGTTAGTTAACTAGTTTCACATCTAGTTAACAATATGCAGACCACAGATATCAGATGGTTGCTGGGTTTACCTGAGGTAAATAGTGCTTGAATAGGCTGTTCAAGTCAGAGGTACATTTCTACAAGCGATTATTGAATCATAAAAGTTTAACATAGAACAGTGTTGTTTATGTGTGTACCTCAGTCAGTTCCTGAATTTTCAGCAATATGGTTCCAAGACCATATTACACCTTTCAAATAAAAAAGGGACTTTGTCATGGCTGTCATAAATATCAGGTTCATGTCATTAATGCAGCCGGCAAATGTAAATGTAAGATAAAACCCGACAAATATTATAAAGTTTGATAAAAGTCGACACACATACTCTGTCCTGAAACTAAATGATTCAGAATGCAGCAAATATGTGTCAAAATGTCCGCCATATTCTAAAATGTTTGTCTGCTTTCATTAACTGATAGTGGTCTTTACAAGTAGGAATATATATATATTTAAAATGTTTAATCTTGCTCCTCTTTTCCGGTTCAGCAGCAGGGATGCTTGCCTTACTTTTACTTGCTTACCTACTCAGTTCTCTCTCAATAAAACACAGCTAGTTCAAAGTGTATGTTTCAAATGCTAAAGCCTATGGATTGAATCACAAATCTGTGATCTTTAGATACAGCCAATTCTTCTTTTGCAGGGGATACTGGAAACATATGCTGTGCTTTCTGAGATCTCTGCTGTTGTTAGAATCCATCTCAAGGGATAAAAGCTTGGCAACTTTATGATGCAACTTTTCGTGGTTCTTTCAAAAGGAAGGTGGAAATGCAACACCCTTGTCAGATTCGTGTTTTATTTATCATTTTCGATTTTGGTGTGAGTTTTTAGTATAATCAGTTATAATGTATTCATTTATAGGCAAACTTCTAGTTCCCTCACACAGCCTCGTTGTAGCTTCATCATAACCCCAAAGCTATATGACCTATAAATTCAAATTATAGTGTTGATTTCTGACAATGGAGCTTACCATGCAGATACCTTTGGCATGGAGTATTTGTTCTCCCCTCTCTTCTTTATGCACTGAAATGTGAATGCTAGTAGACTGCGATCCTTTATTATATTGGCTTACTCAGTCCTTCAGAACCCTAAAATTCTGAGATGGAAATAAGAATCTCTGCTCCAGAAATGAGCTCAATGCACACTCAACTCTTCTCTAGCCTTTCCCATGCTGATGAACCATTAATCCAGATTCATCTTTCATGCATTTTCTAGTTGTAAACAGTCCAGCCTTTTTCGAATTATCTATTTTATCACGATTCTGGTGCTCAAAAACCCATCACACTAGTTGCCCATCTGCAGAAAGGGGATATTTGACAGCCGGTCTCCACTTTGAAGATCTGATCATGTTCTTTTCACATTTAGAAGGGTAAATATTAGCTCATGCTTTTTGTTTGTCCCTCCCCCTTCCTCTCACTCACACAAAATGAGAGGGGAAATGGATATTGAATGAGAGATAACATGTTCAGGGTGTGCTGTGTGTGCAAGTTGGGGTTCAAATTTCCTTCTTTCAGATTTCCAAAGCTCTCCTGATAGAAACTTATTCACACATCAGTGCTTTGATTCTTAATGAGCTGCCAATGGGGGCATGTAATTGTAATGGAAATACACCCAAGCTTGAATTACCACACAAGTACAATCAGCAGCAGTGCCATTTATACATCTGCTCAATGTCTATAGGCTGCATGGCACAACTGGGACTCAGAGCCATGATCCTAATTTTCCTTCTTGCTACCACAGTCAAGACAGGCCAGGGTGTGTGGAATGGCATGAAAAATATGGGTTTTGAGGCCGAATGAAGCTTGGCTGGAGAGAAGGAGAGAGAGGGAGTGTGTGTGTGTGTGCACTTGTCAAAAATCCAGTTGTCACAATGTAGATTTAGGCTTGAAACTGCTCCACGGGCATCTTGCCACTTCTTGGCTCTCAGGCTTTCTTTGCTAGAAGGATAGCGTTTCTAATTGCAAAGAGGTTCTCTGGAGAGTGACTATTGTCTTGCAATCACATAGTTCCTTCCCAGCTGGATGTTGGCACCAGGGTCATTGCCACACACTGCAAAGGCAAGAAAACAATTCCAGCTTGCCATGGCTTGCCTTGGCTTCTTGGCTCCAAAAGACCATGCCTGCTGCTTTTTCTTACAGTCTCCTGACTTAATAGCACTAGTAATAATAGAACATGAAGAGAATGGGGGGGGGGGGGGAGGGAAAGGCACCAATCCCTGCACTAACTGCCTGAGAGAATCAAACTCTTTCCCTCAGCTGCAGAGCCTTGCTGTTTGGGCTTTGTGACAGATGCTCTCCCAAGGAGTTTGCCCATCATGCAGCCGGCTTATTAGTGGGAGTGTAAATGTCACAGCGTGTCTCCTGCAGAGGGAGAGTTACATTTGAGGGAAGAGAAGGAGGGAAGAGGAAGATTGGCAGGTGAAAAGCAAGCAAAAAAGCCCATCTTTCAGAAATGTTCCTGGCCTCGTTGCCATGGTGACAAGGCACCTTCCCGGTCTGCTTCTTTTTAACTGGTGGCAGTTTATCCCTCATCCCGTTTCTTGCCATTTTATTCTGCTCTGACAGGAAGAAAAGAAAACTCTTTAAGGACCAAGTTCCCTGACTCCCTTCTCACCTTAAGGGGGTTGACAGAAAGCACCTTTGCACCACTTAGAAGGAGGTGGAGGAGTTTGATGTTGGTCTCTGGAGCAAAAATGAGTATGTCAGGCCAATATAAAGCATCCTGCATCCACCTCAAGAACAATGCCATTTGACATGGTCATTTAGGGACTTCATATTTGGAATTTACAGAGGTGCCTTGCACCTTTTGTTTCGTGAACAGCCAATTCTCTTTTCTAATGTGGGAATATATTCCTCAGAACTCCAGATTCTGGAAATTCAGTCTTATACAACATGTGTATGCAACTGCACGAGATATACAAGGGAAGTAAAACATGTGACAGTGCAACCCTATACCTGTCTGCTCAGAAGTATGCCCCATTTTACAGGACTTATTCTCAGATAAAGTGTGTTTAGGATTGCAGTCTTAGCTGCTGAAGTGCGAAGTGCTTATTAGTATTCATGAGTGGTGTGAAAGAAAAGAAAACTGAGAAATTTGGAAAGCAGTAACAATGAAAACTAGATTTTATTTATTTATTTATTTATTTAATTTAAGGAAACTTCCTGGTATGCAGAGAACTATGTAATATTTAACATTATGGTAACATTAATCTTTACCCTGTAAAATAAACAAACGAGTCTTACAGCTCAGAGTAAAGCACCTTCAGCTCAGAGAAAATCCATTCATGGCCATGTAAGAACTTGTGGGCTAGTATAGTTCTGCCACTGACTGTGACTGTGATATAAAGCTTTTTAAAGCTCCACTCTGGGAAGATTTTCCCTCATTTCCCAATAGCTATGAAGTCAGTGTTGTGTTCATAAGGACATGACCTGACAAAGACTTGTGTTTATAATTACATGTTTTTAACTTCCAGTTTATGCTTCAGGTTCTGGCAGGTTATTGTGCAAAGGGAATGCTTTGTCTGAGGGGCAACACTGTGGAAAGTTTATGCATAATATTGAAACTAGGAACTTAAGCTGGACTTTAATGGGACTACAGCTGCAAACCCATGCATGCTTACTTGGGAGTGGGCCTCACTGAATACAATTAAAAATATATATAAAATTTTGCATATTCATCTTTAACCCTAATCTTTGGACTTGATTAAGAGTCTGTGGTCGGAGTCTGTGGTCCTTGATGCAGTCCCTCATACTTAAATCAAGGGAACAGAAATGTAGATCTTGCCACCCACTCTGTTATTATTAGACCAAGCTACATGGTAGATATATTTATTAACAGTCTATTTTGCTTATATAATTTAAGTTGGAGAAAAGCATTTCCTTCTATTCTGAGCTTCTAGTTAATGCACATGTTACTTTAAACCACATGAGGACACTGTCTAGTAAACCTGTTTGTAGCATCTTTGTCTGTTAACCCCACCCCTGAAAACTGAGCCATTTCTCCCAACTTGTTGAGACAAGATGTCTGCTATTCTCTCTCTCTCTCTCTCTCTCTCTCTCTCTCTCTCTCTCTCTCCAACCAAGATAAATCTGTTCCTGCATGAATGAAGCCTTTGAACTCCAGAAATTGTAAGTGATCATTTCAATCTAACTCACCAAAGCTGCAAGCTCTCATAACACATGTAAGCAATAAAATGACCGGATGATTAATTTGTTGCTAGGACTGAGTGAAGAAAATGTGGCTGTCTTACAGAGACAACAACGCAAACTTCCTGCTGCCACTTCTGAGGGTCTGTGGAGTGCTGAGGCCACCACTGTACCTGCATTCCAGCCACTCATGGTGGCAGTAGCAGGTGTGGGCAGGCAGACTGGGCCTTATATGTGCACTAGTTCCAGGCTGGTACAGTCTTTGGGCCCACATCAGGCCTGATGCTCACCAGCACTGGCTGAGAGAGTATCTTATGATCCATAGACCCCATGTCAGCTCAGAATTGCAGTGTCCTTGGAACACCCAATTTCCAGGAATCCCTCAGGGCTCTGCTGCCAGGGGTATCACTGGCAGCTCTTTTGCCTGCCCATTTGAGTGGCAGTGGAAGGTGGAAGTGGGAGGTCTTGGCTAGTGGAGTGATGCTCGAGTTCTTTTGCCATTGGTGGGTGGAAGAAAGCTGGATAAGACATCAGAAGCAAGTGGAGGGAAGCTCTGCTCAATGCAAACTCCCCATAGCCCAGTGTGAGATGGGTTTGGATCGCAATCTCTTTAGGTAGAAGGGAATATATGGATTGAATAGATTAGATTCTATAAAAATGGAAAAGCCAGCTAGATGTTTTGTTTAAAAATTCAGCTCATTAAAAAACACACATATAAGCTGAAATGTAAAAAAAAAAAAAAGTTTCTAAACACATTTGCCTACATATATATTGCACAAGAGTTGTACCTTTTGGTCTTCCTACACCTAATTCTACTCAAGATTTAGCAGCTGAAAAATCCATGTAACATCTGTTATCTTTTGAAATTGGGACTTTTATGTAAAGTATGACAGTTGTGAAAGGGATGACAGTCTACAAGACCCTCATTAAAGAAAATTAAGTGCAAGAAGATATTGTGTATGAGTTGTAACGTGATTGTGTCTGTGGTTAAGCCATGTATTGTAGTTCCAGTTTGTGCCTGAGGGTATGTATTCCCATATACATGTTTGTGTTTTTGTGTGTGTGTGTGTGTATATATATACATATATATATATATATATATATATACCGGTATATAAATGGGGATGAACACCCTGATTTGCATCATGTGACTCTACTGGTAAGTACCTTATACATTAATCAGCTCACAGTTTCTGTTTCCCCACTGATGCGCACATATGGCTTCTTGTATTGCTCAGCTTACCCATGTGCAACAGCACTCAGTACTGACCTACGTAAATGAAGGATGGATGAGTTTGTTCTGCTTGCAGGTAGCAGAATCCAGTAAAGGTTGGGGGAGATGCAGCAGCTGTTTTATGCATGCAGATTCCCTACTCCACTGGCAAGCTGGTATCTGTGTCAAGTTCTCTGAACTGCTACATAGCCACATGTGTGAGGCTGTTAGAATGCAGTGGACCCACCTGGCAAATAGTGAGTTGCATTGAGGATCCACTTGGGGAGCATTAGATGGCAACGTAGAATAGGTGTCAACTCCCTGGGGCCTGGGTGCCCAAGCACCCACAAAATTCCCCATGAAGGCACCCACAAAGTTCAGTACCAGGGCCATGCACGCTGCATGGCACCCACAGCCCCAGGCTCCCACAGTCGTAGGGCCAAGTTGGCACTCCTGCCATGTAGGTACTCTAGTCAGTGGCTGGATTCTGTAAACAGTTCACAATAAGTGCTATCGGCCTTCAGAACTTGCTGTATGTATGTATGTATTTTTAAGGAGAAGACAATGGTCAACATTTGATGTGTACCTCCATTTTTATATTGATCTAATTTTGCTGTGTATTAATTCTTCTTAATATTAACCTTCCTTTCTTCAGAGTTTCCTATTCACATGGTTCTGAGCTACAAAATTTCCAGTGCTAGGTTTTCTTTTCTTTCCCCCCCTCCCCCTTTCCCTCCCTCCTTCCTTCCTTCCTTTCTTTCTTTCTTTCTTTCTTTCTTTCTTTCTTTCTTTTTTAACCTCTTGCATTTATTCATACATTTTCTCAGCAATCCCAGCATGCAGAATTAATAGATTTTACACACGGAGGGTCAAGAAGCTCTCACAAACCTCATGAATAGCCACGGTGATGTTTACATGCAATTCACACGTTTGGCTTCATCTCTATAAGAACATGCAGTTAATGTGATCCACACTGACGTCGTAGGATTCACGTAAACCCCTGTGCCCCTTTCTGCTCTGCTCTCTCATTCTAGTGTGTGGAAGGCGACAGGAAAAGAGATACAGTATTGTAGTGGTTCTGAGTTCTGCTGCCGCTGCTTGTTTTAAATGGGATCAGTGCCACAAGGATTTTGTTTGGAACACAGTAGCTATGGGGTTTTTCTAGCACTGATAAAGGTGGCCTATTAGCAAAGGCACCGAAAAAGCCCCCGAAAGCACATAGCTAAGTAGTTACTCTTCATATGAATGGTAATTGCTGAGCTTTTTGTAACATTGTGGGAGATGAAAAAATGTCTGAATTTAACAGGAGATTCTGCCCAGGGCATCTAAAACCCAGTACGAGGGGGGCTATTAATGTAAAAGTAATATTTTGCAGAGAAGAACAGAATTTGATTCTTTTGTCAACATTTTGCATGCTCATGATACTGTAAACAATTTACAGACCAATAGAGCAGGGACAGGCAATCAAAACTACTGGAAGGAAAAAGCATAACTTTCTTCTTATCCCCTCTTCCTCAAAATCTTAGAAAGGTAAGCAGTTTTATCATTGGTTAAAGAGATAAATGTTTTGCGAAATATGGAATTTCAGGTTTTTGAAAAAGTTTTAGGGACAAGAGTGCCTACCAGGAGTCCTTCAGATATTGCCGGACTGCAGCTTCCATCATCCCTGACCATTGGGCCATGCTGGCTGGGGTTGATGAGAGATGGGAATTCAATAACACCTGGAGGTTAGGCACCCTGCTGTAGTGTTTGCAACCATATATTTGGTGAGCACAGTAATCAAAAGAGTCTTGGCACTTAATCAGCTAGAGCCATGATCAAGAGAAAAGAGGAACATTGACAAGTGCTTTGAATCTATTGGCACATCCTCCAACACTGTGAGGAAAGGGCATTGGTTTGATACCCTAAATGGCTGCCCCAGTGTCACTCCCCACAGAACACTGTTATCTGTAGTTTTATGCAGTTGGAGTGGCTTGCAACAAGGAGTATCCAGTATGGGGGTATAACGTCCTTGAATGAAGGAGAAATCCAATCTTACCAGGCAGCTGGTCTGGATTTTGGAGAGAATTCAGTATCTAAACACAGTGGAGTCCATCTCTTCCTCAGGTGTCAATAAAAGGGCTAGTTTTTCAAGTGTGATTCACCTAATAAGTCTTCCCTGTATTATCTGTCTGCTCACTGAATTCATCATTCTGCTTTGCGTCAAATTTCCTGAGTCATACCCATGGTAGTATTTTCTGTTGACTCTTCACTGATGTCTCCTCCAATTTTACACTTTCTTCTCTATCATCTCTCCCTCTCTCTCTCTTTC